>NC_137151.1:47447201-48105773 GCF_951394435.1 Stenella coeruleoalba
GATGTTGAGCATCTTTTCAAGTGCCTGTTGGCCTTCTCCATGTCCTCTTTGGGAAAATGTCTATTCGGTTTTTCTGACGATTTTTTAATCAGGTTGTTAGTTTTTTGATGTTGCGTTATATTAGCTGTTTATATATTTTTTGATATTAACCCTTTACCAATCATATCATTTGCAAATATTGCCTCCCATTCAGTAGGTTGTCTTTTCATTTGATCAGTGGTTTCCTTTGCTGTGTAAAAGATTTTAATTAGGTCTCATTTGTTTATCTTTGCTTTTATTTCCTTTGCTTTAGGAGACAGATCCAAAAAATATTGCTAAAATTTATGTCAAAAAGTGTTCTGCCTATGTTTTCCTCTAGGATTTTTATGGTTTCTGGTCTTACATTTAGGTGTTTGATCCATTTTAAGTTTATTTTTGTATATGGTGCTGGAGAATGCTGTCCAGTTCCCAGCACCACTTACTGAAGAGACTGTCTTTTTTCAACTCTATATTCTTGCCTCCTTTGTTGTAGATTAATTGACCACAAGTGCCTGTGTTTATTTCTGGGCTCTCTTTTCTGTTTCATCGATCTATGTGTCTGTTTTTGTGTCAGTACCATACTGTTTTGATTACTGTATCTTTGTAGTATGGGTGAAGTCATGGAGCATGATTCCTCCAGCTCTGTTCTTCTTTCTCCAGATTGTTTTGGCTATTCGGGGTCTTTTATGTTTCCATACAGATTTAAAATTATTGTTCTCATTCTGTGAAAAATGCCATTGGTATTTTGATAGGGATTGCATTGAATCTGTAGATTGCCTTGGGTAATGTGGTCATTTGAATATTAATTCTTCCAATCCAAGAACATGGTGTATCTTTCCATCTGTGTGATCTTCAGTTTCTTTTATCAATGTCATATAGTTTTTGGAGTACAGGTCTTTTGCCTCCTTAGGTAGGTTTATTCCTAGGTTTTTTTTTTTTTTTTTTTTTTTGATGGTGTGGTAAATGGGATTGTTTCCTTAATTTCTCTTTCTGATCTTAGTTGTTAATGTATAGCAATGCACCAGATTTCTGTATGTTAATTTTGTATCCTTCAGCTTTACTGAATTCGTTGATGAGCTCTAGTGGTTTTCTGGTGACATCTTTAGGATTTTCTACATATAGTATCATGTCATCTGCAAATTTTGACAGTTTTACCTCTTCCTTTCCAATTTGGATTCCTTTTATTTCTTTTCTTCTCTGATTGCTGTGGCTAGGACTTCCAATACTGTGTTGAATAAAAGTGGCCAGCATGGGCATCCTTGTCTTGTTCCTAACCTTAGAGGGAATGCTTTCAGCTTTTCATCATTGTGTATGATGTTACCTGTGAGTTGTCCTATATGGCCTTTATTATGTTGAACTATGTTCCCTCTATGCCCACTTCCTGGAGGGTTTTTTTTTTAAACCATTCAAATGGCTGTTGAATTTTGTCAGAAGCTTTTTCTCCATCTTTTGAGATGATCACATGGTTTTTATTCTTTAGTTTGTTAATGTGTATCATGTTGATTTGCAGATATTGAAAAAATCCTTGCATCCCTGGGATAAATCCCACTTGATCATGGTGTATGATCCTTTAAGTATATTATTGGATTTGGTTTGCTAGTATTCTGTTGAGGATTTTTGTGTGTGTGTGTGTGGTATGCAGGCCTCTCACTGTTGTGGCCTCTCCCATTGTGGAGCACAGGCTCTGGACGCGCAGGCTCAGCGGTCATGGCTCACAGGCCCAGCCACTCCGTGGCATATAGGATCTTCCCAGACCGGGGCACGAACCCGTGTCCCCTGCATCGGCAGGCAGGCTCTCAACCACTGCGCCACCAGGGAAGCCCTGTTGAGGATTTTTTGCATCTGCATTCATCAGTGATTTTGACCTGTAATTTTCTTTTTTTGTGGTGTCTTTGTCTGGTTTCAGTATCAGAATGATGGTGGTCTCATAGAAAGGGTTTGGGAGTGTTCCTTCCTCTGCAATTTTTTGGAGTAGTTTCAGAAGGGTGGGCATTAACTCTTCTCTAAATGTCTGGTAGAATTTGCCTGTGAAGCCATCTGATCCTGGACTTTTGTTTGTTGGGAGTTTTAAAATTACTGATTCAATTTCATTAATGGCAATTCATCTGTTCATATTTTCTATTTATTCCTGGTTCAGTCTTGGGAGATTGTACCTTTCTAAGATTTTGTTCATTTCTTCTAGGTTTTCCATTTTACTGGCATGTAGTTGTTCATAGTAGTCTCTTATGATCCTTTGTATTTCTGTGATGTCAGTTGTAACTTCTCCTTTTTCATTTCTGATTTTATTGATTTGGGCACTCTCTTATTCTTGATGAGTCTGGCTAAAGGTTTATCAATTTTGTTTATCTTTTCAAAGAACCAGGTTTTAGTTTCATTGATCCTTTCTTCCTTTTTTTTTTTTTTTTGGTCTATATTTCTGTTCTGATCTTTATGATTTCTTTCCTGCTACTAACTTTGGGTTTTGTTTGTTCTTCTTTCTGTAGTTGCTTTAGGTGTAGGGTTAGGTTATTTATTTGAGATTTTTCTTGTTTCCTGAGGTAAGCTTGTATCATTATAAACTTCCCTCTTAGAACTGCTTTTGCTGCATCCCATAGGTTTTGGATCATCTTGTTTTTATTTTCATTTGTCTGTATTTATTTTTCTATTTCCTTTTTGATTTCTTCCATGATCCATGGGTTGCTAGTAGCATATTGTTTAGCCTCTGTGGGCTTGTATTTTTTGTAGTTTTATTCTTGAGGATGCTTTCTAGCCTCATAGCATTGTGGTCAGAAGAGATGCTTGATATGATTTCAGTTTTCTTAAAATTACCTAAGCTTGTTTTGTGGCCTAACATGTGATTTATCCTGGAGAATATTCAATGTGCTCCTGAAAAGAATGTGTATTGTACTGCTTTTAGATAGAATGCTCTATATATGTATTAAGTCCATTGGTCTAATGTGCTGTTTCAGGCCAGTTTTTTTTTTTTTTTTTTTTGATTTTCTGTCTGGGTGATCTGTCCGTTGATGTAAGTGGAGTTAAAGACCCCTACTATTATTGTGTTAATGTTGGTTTCTCCCTTTAGTCCCTTAATGTTTGCTTTATCCATTTAGGTGCTTTTATGTTGGGTACTTATATATTTAAAATTGTTAGATCTTCTTCTTGGATTGATCCCTTGGTCATTATGTAGTGTCCTTTTTTGTCTCTTATAACAGTCTTTATTTTAAGGTCCATTTTGTCTGATATAAGTATTGCTACCTGAGCTTTCTTTTGATTTCCATTTGCATGGAATATCTTTTTCCATCCTCTTACTTTGTGTCTGTATATGTTGTTAACTCTGAATTGAGTCTCTTGTAGGCAGCATAAATATGAGTCTTGTTTTTGTATCCATTCAGCCAGTCTGTGTCTTTTGGTTGGAGTAATTAGCCCAATTACATTTAAGGTAATTATTGATATGTGTGTTTTTATTGCCATTTTGTTAATTGTTTTAGATTTGTTTCTGAAGGTCTTTTTTTCCCCCTTCCTTCTTCTTTTATTCTCTTGATTTTATGACTATCTTTAGTGTTAAATTTGGATTCCTTTTTTCTTTTTGTATGTGCACCTATTACAGATTTTTGGGATGTGGTTACTATGAGGTTTTTGTATAGCAGTCTATATACATATGTGATTGTTGTGAGTTATTGATCTCTTGATTTCAAATGCATTTTAAAAACCCTGTGTTTATACTCTCCTTCCCTCATGATTACTGTTTTTGATAGAATATTTTACATCTAATTGTTTTGTGTATGCCTTTACTGGTTATTGTGGTTATAGATGATTTTACTACTTTTGTCTTTTAACCTCCCTACTAGCTTTGGGTGTGGATGATTTTCTACCTTTACTGTATGTTTACCTTAACTGATGAGCTTTTTCATTTTGTAATTTTCATGTTTCTAGTTGTGGCCTTTTCTTTTTCACTTACAGCAGGTCCTTTAACATTTCTTGTAAATCTGGTTTGGTGGTGCTGAACTCTTTAAGCTTTTACTTGTCTGTAAAGCTTTTGATTCTCTCCACCAAATCTGGTTGAGAGTCTTGCTGTGTAGAGTATTCTTAGTTACAGGTTTTTCCCTTTCATCACTTTAAATATATCATCCTAGTCCCTTCTGGCCTGCAGAGTTTCTGCTGAGAAGTCAGCTGATAGTGTTATGGGTGTTCCCTTTGTAATTTGTTGCTTTTCCCTTGCTGCTTTTAATATTCCCTCTTTTTCTTTAATTTTTGCCATTTTAATTACAGTGTGTCTTAGTGTGTTCCTCTTTGGGTTAATCCTGTATGGGACTGTCTGTGCTTTCTGCACTTGGGTGACTGTTTCCTTTCCCAAGTTAGGGAAGTTTTCAGCTATTATGTCTTCAGATATGTTCTCAGCCCCTTTCTCTCTTCTTCTGGGACCCCTATAATGCAAATATCAGTGTGCTTGATGTTGTCCTAATAGTCTCTTAAATGGTCCTCATTTCTTTTCATTCTTTTGTCTGTTCAGTCTCAGAGATTTCTACTACTCTGCCTTTCAGCTCACTGATCCATTCCTCCGTATCATTTAGTCTACTGTTGATTGCTTCTAGTGTATTTTTCATTTGTTATTGTATTCTTCATCTCTGTTTGGTGGTTCTTTATATTTTCTATCTCTTTGTTTAAGATTTCTAACTTCTCACTCTGTGCGTCCATTCTCCTCCCGAGTTCTTTGATCATCTTTACAATCACTACCCTGAACTCATGCTTGGGTTGTTTGCCTGTCTCCACTTCACTTAGCTCTTCTTCTGGGGCTTTATCTTGTTCCCTCATCTGGAGCATGTTCCTCTGTCACCTCATTTTGCCTAAGTTGCTGTTTGTATTTTTATATATCTCTTAGGTTAGTTATGTTTCCTGACGTTGAAGAAGTGGCCTTTTGTAGGAGATGTCGTGTGCATCCCAGAAGCATACTCCACTCTTGTCCCCCAGGCTGTATGCTCTAGGAGTTCCCCATATGACGGCTGCATGAGTTCTTTGGTTGTAGTGGGCTGACTCTGGGGGCAGTCTGGTAGGCTTGGTTGGCCCCCGGCCCAGACACTTGCCATGCCCTGCCTTGTGCAGAGGCTGTTGGCTTCTGGTTGGCTGGACTAGGTCATGAGGCGGATGACTGTGGAACTGGGGGTTGGGGGGACCCTGGGGCTAGTGCTGGCTTACTGGTGGGCGAAGTCAGTGTCCAGAAGACTCTGGTGCTCTTGCTTGCCCACTGTTGGGTAAAGCCCAGTCCTGGGGTTAGTGCCGGACTACTGGATGGTAGAGCCAGGTTCTGGAATCTGGTTGCAGAGCCAGGGATCCCAGAGCTGGTGTCACATTACTGGGGGGGTGGGAGGGGGGTGCAGTTCCTGACACAGTTGCATACAGAGTCCAGAGTGTTCTGAAGCTTATTTTGGCCTGCTAGTGGGCAGGGCCATGGCCCATCTGGTCCCAGGGCAGGGTCTGGCCTACTGGTGGACAAGCTGAGTCTGCAGGCTGCGGGATTGTGTGGGATTGTGTTTTCTTGCATTTGGTGTCTGCCCCCTGGTGGATGAGGCTGGTCCAGAGGCTAGAGCCAGCTTCCTGGAGAGTGGGGCCGGGGCCCAGTGGATTCTGGGGCTGGTGCCTGCTCACTGGTGGGTGGAGCTGGGTCCTGGGCCCTCTGGTGGTAAGGGCTGTGTCCAGAGACAGCTGTGGGCTCAGGGAGTCTTAAGGCAGCCTGTCTGCTGATGGGTGGGTCTGCATCCCCACCCAGTTAGTTGCTTGGCCTGAGGCATCCCAGCACTGGTGCCTAGAGGCTGTTGAGTCAGGGAGGGCTGGGTCCTGGGAATAATAAGCTATAGGGAGGATTCCAAAATGGTGCCCACCAGCACCAGTGTCCGTGTGGTAGAAGTGAAACCATGCACTTCAGATTGGGACTTGAACTCATGTGCCAGGACTTGAACCCAGCCTAAGCCCAGATTGGGACTTGAACCCACATGGCCAGGACTCAAACCTGGCCAAAACCCTGATTGGGACTCAAACCCATGCGCTGGGACTTGAACCCACTTGGCTGGGTCTTGAACCCACTTGGCTGGGACTTGAACCTGGCCAAAACCCACAGTCTCCCAACTGAGATCACACACCTGGCTTCAGGACTTAGTGAAGCTCAGGTTCTTGATGTCTCATCGCAGAAAGAATTCAGTGAGAGACAAAGTGATAGGTAAGAAGTGGATTTATTTAGAGAGAAACACACTCCACAGACAGAGTGTGGGCCATCTCAGAAGGCGAGAAAGGCACCAGGGTATAGGGTTGTCAGTTTTTATAGTGGTGGGTAGTTTCATAGGCTAATGAGTGGGAGGAGTATTGCAGCTATTTCAGGAAGGGGCGGAGATTTCCAGGAACCGCCCACTCTTTGATCCTTATGGTCGCCTTGGAACTGTCATGGCGCCTGTGGGTGTGTCATTTAGCTTGCTGATGTGTTACAATGAGCGTATACTGAGGCTCAAGGTCTAGTGGAAGTGACTTGTCCATCATCTTGGACCCATTTGGTTCTAATCCGTTTATGTCATGTCCTTGGGCTATGTCATTCTTTCAAAGGTTGTGCCCTGCCCCCTTCCCTCCTGTTTCACTGCCTTACCCATCTCCTTATGACTCCTTCTTTGTTTCTTTAGTTGTAGAAGATCTTTTCTGGTAGGTTCTGATTTTTTTCATTGATGGTTATTCTGCAGATAGTTGTGATTTTGGTGTGCTCGCAAGAGGAGGTGAGTTCAGTGTCTTTCGACTCGGCCATCTTGGCTGATCTCCCTCCTTTAAATGTTAATCATATCTAAAAAATCCCTTCACAGCAATATGGAGACTGGTGTTTGACATCATAGCCCAGCCAAGTTGGTTAAACAGATAAAATTAACCATCACAGATAGGGATATAAATATATCATAGAATTTCCTTAAAATTTGGCATAATTGTTATTTGTCTTTTATACTCGCTTATTTGAGTGCATGTGGAAAAATATTCTGACTCCCTCCCATCTCATCTAGGTTCAAGTCTCGTGTCATTATTTCGTCAGCTGCCAGGGCTTTCTTCCAAAGCAGCATTGGTTAAATGGCATAGAGTCTTCATTGTGTATGGACGTGTGAATGCTCTGACCTGCCAACATACCCTGATACATGTCGGTGTTATACGGAGTTCTGCTAGCTCCTTGGTAAACAGCCGTTTTTGTGGAGGGACTTGATGAAGGGTATGATTTCACCAATTATTACCATTTCCAATTAGCCGGGGCCCAGGTGTGTGTGAATAAAACCTTAGCTCACCCTCTCTGTGGCTTTAACAGCCCCACCTAACTTGATTCCAGGGCTTTCATGCGTTTGATATTGTTCAATTGATTATATTGCTGCTATTCTATTCTGAAAAGCCTTCAGACATCCAGGGACCTGCCTTTTGTTAGGAAACATTCCAGTTGTTCAGGAATGTAACTCATCCTCAGGGGTGGATCTTATTATCTCTTTATCTTTGGGAGGCTGGTTACTTTGTTTGGGTGCAGACCTCTTCACTGTTGGAGAGAGGAGCCTGACAACCTCGCTTGCTCTCTTAAGGTAAGAATCAAGTGATGCTGGACAACCGTCGGCTTCTTGTTTGGGAGCACTGGGTGAGGTCAGGATCCTCATGGACTCCTGAATATCTTGGGCCTCTGTCTTTGTCCATCTCCTCAGCGGTTTGCCAGGTTTTCTTTTCCATCCTAATCCTTTGCTTCTCACTGCTGTCCTGGGATTCAGAAGCCTGGTTTTGGCTTAAGTTAATTATATTTCTGATGAACCCAAGGAGGGAGTGCCCATGCCTAGGGGGTGGTTAGTGGTGAGACTTCTCTGCTTCCCACGTGATGGACTAATTTGGTCAATTAAAAGAGACCCTTCCAGAGTAACTATCCCAGGGATGGGGGTGGGAACATGTGGGGGTAGGAGCAATGCTCAAAAGCGTTCACATCGAGTGAAATACATTGCTAACTACTCACTAAGGGTACTCGCTGGCTATTCTTGAGCATTTGTAATTATAGCACATTTATATGTTCAGGATTAGAAGGTATTTCCTGATCCAAACAGGATGAGAGTGTTTCCCCAGCCAAGAAAAGGTGGCGGCATCCACGTGAGCATGTTTAAAGTTGTGTGTTTTACTGACGATTGCTCTTTACCTCATTCATTTGGCCCTTTTGGTTTTAGGTGTGGCGCTTAACATACAGGCCAACCAGTATCGATTGTTAGGCCTGTCTCCATTCTCTTAGTGGAAAAAGCTGAACCTGACGTCTGGTTTTCTGAGGTCAGGCTGCCGAGGCCAAGGAATATCTTCTTGAGGCTTCAGGGACCTGAGCCTGGCCCGCTAAGTAGTCATCTGCCTGGTTGGGCTGTCAGCTCCCAGCCCAGAGGCCCTCTGCCTTGCAACCAGACTTCCCACCTTGCATCCAATGGGTGAGGGAGGCATCCTCCAAAGGGAGTTGTCTGAGATTGTGAACTGATGGGCCAGGGCCAAGTGTACCTTCCTGTTTCTTGTCTAAAGAGCATATTGAATTATTAGTGCTCGTGTTTGTTAATGATAATTATATGTTTCGAGTACAAAGTAAAATTCTGTCGAGTATCTACTAAGCTGCTTTACTCCTTGCCTTTTTAAAAGAATGACATGGTACTACCCTAATTAAGTTCAAGAAGACAAGTAGGAATCTGCATATCATCATCACTGTTTCCCCCCAGGCATACTGGGTGGTGTGCAAGCTGTTACTTGAACTAAGAGTCTGCTATTAATCTGAAGAATATGGAGATCAGAGAAGTGATGGTCCAGCAATGAGACAAACAGAGACTATTGGATTATCTCCCAAAGCAAGAAAACTTAGAAAACTTAATTTCTTTTCAGTCACAGGTTCCACACAGTGTTAGGAACATTATAATAATGATTGTGATAATCATAATAATGATTATAATGGCAATAAAAAGTGACTCTAATATTAACTATCTCTATCACTACCATCACGACAGCTAACATTTGTTGGCTCCTACTTTCTACCAGGCCCTAGGCTAAGCATTTGATTTGCATTCTCTCCATCTGCACAGTATTCCTGTGAGGAAGGTCCTATTAACATCTACTTTTTACAGTTGAGGAAAGTGGGGTTTAAAGAGATAAGTGGCCCAAAGTTAGACAGCCAAGCCCCAAAGAACAGGATGTAACCCTCCGGACAGCACAGAACGGGGTCCAGCCTCACTGCAGCTTTGACCCGCATGCAGGTGTTGTGGCCGGCACTCCTCTCGGCTTTCACACTTGCCCCTGCTCACCTGCCCTTTGCCCTCTGACCTCGACCTACCGTTGACATGTTGTGTCTTCTGCACTGAGGTAGCCAGAACATTCAAAAATATATAAATAGTTCAAGATTGTTAAAGAATATTCAGCCTATAGGGAACAGCAGAAAGAATGAGGAATAAAAATCACGCAGTTTTGATGAACTGGGAGATTGGGATTGACATATATACACTACTATGTATAAAATAGATAACTAATAAGAACCTGCTCTATTACAAAAAAGTAAATAAAATAAAATTTGAAAAAATACCCACCCAGTTTTAAAAGATCCTCACTCTATAGTCACAAACATGTTAGTGTGTTTTGCTATGGCTTTTCCTCTTGTGAATAGTTTGTTCACATAGTTATTCTGTATTTAAGTTTTGAATTTTAAGTTTAACATAAGTATTTTCTTGTGCCTTTGTTCTCATAAGCCTGTTTTAATGGCTGCTGAGCCCTCTATTAAGTGCATATGGTTAGAGGGCTCTTAAGTCTATGCCACAGGAAGTTGTTTCTTTGAGTTGCTCGCATGTGACAGGTGCAGGCCACTCCTCACCATATTGATAGCTCACTTCTGTCTGCTGACAGAAGGGCTGGAATTGTGGGGTGTCTATGCCCCCTCACATTGTAAATACCTTGTATCTTGAAAGGGGTCTCTATGGGGTTTGGCAGGAGTCCTACTGGCCTATAGCTCAAGACACCCAGATTAGGCTCTGCATTGAAACTAGCTGCAAGTCCTTTGGGTAAATTACTTCATCTTAGCATCTTCATCTGTGGACCACTTACATCTAGTCAGTGCTGTAACTGCACGAAATCAGGAGTTTTCTGAACGCTCTTGATTTATAACCCAGTCAGCTCCAATTGCTGCGGCAATTCTGGTAGGGATTAGCTGGGTTATGCTGAGTTGCTTCGAGCAGGAAATTTTGTTTTTCGAGATGACCAGACCTGTGGGCTCTTAGAAGGTGAAATGTCTTAGCTCCTTCAGTTTAATTCTTGCCGTTCCCACTTCTGTGCCCCAACCCTGCCAACTTTTCCCCCAGGCCTACACACCCACAGAATAGATAGTACAAAGTCTGTGCTCAACAAATAGAGGTCGAGCAAATGAATATATGTCTGTACAAATGCTATCAGTCTTTGTTTAAGAATCTTTAGCCCAATGGCTGCCTTACTTTGTCAAATTAATGAGTAAGATTGTTTCGTTTAGATGTGATGGTTTTATTTGTAATAAATAGGGACTTAAGCTTACAGAGTCTCTCAGAGCATCTTTCAGAACAATTTCCCTACAAAGTTGATTGTCTGTGCTTCCCTCATGTTACAGAAGAAAGAACAATGATTTGTGGGACTTTGTATGTTTTCCCCTGTATTGTAGGGTGAGATAGATTTTTGTTTAGATCACAGCAAAATCATAGCCTAGAATGTAATCATTCTCTCATTTTGACCAGCAGGAAAAATAAGGGCATTTGGGGCTTCCTGCTTTCCTTAGAGCCGCATGTCTGGACCCATGGGGATTACATGGTTTGTTTTGACAGGCTCCCCCTGATTCTCACCTGGTGATACTAACCTTGAATTGGTTTGCTCATGCCTTGAAGGCATCTATCCACATCATCATACAATAGCCAAGACTCCTGGAATAAAGCTGCTTCCAGGGAAGCCAAATCTTGCCATTTCTGGCCCTATATTCTATCACAGACTAAAAGGAACAAAAGTTTGAGTTCCTACCACCCTCCACGAAAAGACCTAATTTGGTGTCTACCTTGGTGCAGAAAGCTTGCCTTCATCTCCCCAGATATGATCATTAATTGGCCTTAGCTTTTCCCAAGCCAATGTGCTGACTGCAGTGGCCTCACTGGCCTCACGTGGGTGGGATGAGAGCTTGGAAGCACCATGTGGTGGTTGGTAAATCTGCTGACAAATAGACAGGTGGCATGGCTTCATGTGTCTGTCTGTGTTTGAAATGTCATTGATAATAAAGCCTCATTCGTTTAGGCCTTCGTATCTGTCATCTATGGCATAGTAATAAACCACCCCAAACTCAGTGGCTTAAAACAACCACCATTTTATTTGCTCATGATTCTGTGGGCCAGCAAGTTGGGCTGGGCTCAGCTGGGTGGTGGGTCTGCTAGTCTCCCCTGGGGTCACTCATGCCACATACTCAGCTGGTGCCGGGAGGGGGTTGATGTGGGGGCCTCAGCTGGGATGATTCATCTCTGTCATGTGGTCTTATCCTCCAGCAGGCTAGCTCAGGCTCCTTCACATGACGGAAGTGTCTGGTAAGAGGGTAAGCACTGAAGCCGCACATTCTTTTGGTCAAAGAAAGTCATAGGGCCAGCCCAGAGTCAAGGGGAAGGTGTTGAAAATAGACTCTACCCCTTCGTGGGAATCGCTGCAAAGAATTCATGGCCATTTAAATGTTATCTAGGCTCTTCATTTTGATATGAAAGCATTCTGAAATTAAAATTATTTTATTTGACTTTAAATCATCCTGGAGTAGGGATGGTGTCTTCAGCCCATCTGAGAGGAGAGACATCTGGAAAACAGAGGTCTTCTGTAACATACCCAAGAGTATAACAACAAAGATAATGATAATAACAGCAAACATTAATATTGTTATTACTATATGCCAAGCACTGTTTTAAGTCCTTTACATATTATAACGCATTTGGTGATTAGAGAATCTTAAGAGTGGGTATTACTTTATCCCCATTTTATAGGCAAGAAAACTGAGGCACAGAGAAGTTAACTTCCCCCAATGTCATAAGGCTACTAAGTGGCAGAACTGCGATTTTACCCCAGGTGGTCTGGTTCCAGAGTACCTCTCAAGTTAATGGAAACTAAACCTTCCTGACTCTTAGAATTCTTTCTTGGACCATGTAGTTTTTCTGGAGACAGGGGGATTGGCTATTTGGAGAGGGGCACTAGGTCTTTCTGGGTTTACCCATCTGGCCAGAAATGGGTCTAGTCACATTGTAGGAGACCCTAATTGGAGATAATAAAGACACTAGACCCCATGGAACAGAGAGTAATTCTCCTGGGTGTGTATGTGTGGGGTGTCTGGTCACGGTGTCACTCTGCTCTGTTGCTGGGAAAGCGATTGAAGGATGAGAATATTTAATAATGTCCTTGTTAGCTTTTTGGATACCCTCTTGTTCTTAGATTCAGGTAATCAGAAAGCCTCAGCTCCAAAGAAAAGAACATTGTGTTTATTTAGCTTTTTGTTTAAGGACTACCCCAGGGAGAGGGTGGGTTAACAACCTTTTTTTATACAGTTTTTGTCCATCTCCAGGTGGTACCAGGTGGTTTATCTAAGGAGAATGACACTTTCTGCTGAATTTCTAAGACCGTCCTCGCAGCCATGGATTAAGTGGTCCGCAGCACCCGTATCTTAGTAATGGGCCTGCAGCCTCCTCGGTGTGAGAGATGTAGGTGTGGGGCAGGTTTTAGAGCCAGGATTAGACTTGAGTCTCAAAGGGGTCATTTCTCACTTTGCGTTGAGCACTAGAATGGGGGCGAGACCACCAGTCTAAGACTTAAGAGCAGTCATTTCAGCCTTCTAGCATCTCCTCTTCATCAAATCCCATTGCTGTCTCTTGACTCCACAACCAGCCTCTTCCTTCTGATGTCCTCCTGTTCCTCCTACATTGACTCAGGTTAGCATCAGTGACCGTTCCCACTCCTGAGAGGTATTTGCTACATCTTCTGCACACATGAGAACCTGCCTGTTCACCCTAATGGACTCGAGGAGAATCTGAGTGGGAAGCTAGGCAATCTGGATGTGCACAGCCCACCAGAGCGGGAAGGACATGGGGTCAGACTGGAGAGACCTGTGCTGCTGGCTGCCCCTCCTCTTCCAGCACCTCTCACCTTCCCACCCCAAGAACTCCTTGATTGTCAAGTTCAAAATCCTAGGGATGCCTTCCCCATAGTAGTGGAACCTCTGTTACCTTTATAATCTTTTCCTTCAGCTAATCTGGGAGAGTTTATAATCCTGTTTTGCATTAAGTATTTTTCCCTTTTGGAAGCTTACATCCCTTTTTTGTTATTCAAACTAGCTGAGACAGTTGATGCCCTAGCACAGAAATGAAACCCTGACGGGCAGGTCTCTACAGGAGAGATTCTCCAAACAGTGCCTGACTGTCAGAGATTGCAGCCGAATAGCTCAGCCTACCTTTACGACAGCACATGGAATGAGAGAACAGAACACAGGCAGGAAGCCGCTTTTGTTTCTGAGGCCTTTGGGGCTGTTCTTTCCTGACTATAAACCTAATTGCTTCCTGGGTGGATCTGTCCAACAGAGCGGTATTCCTTTAGCTCCCTCCTGTCTGGTCAGCCCGGACTACCAAAGCCTGCACCTTTGTCAGTGGGCTGGGTGGAGTAACATTGGATGCCTGTGGCTCTTGCTGACGTTGCCTGTTTTGGGGACTGGCGGTACCCAGGAGAAGGATGTGAGCATGTGTGTGAGGGGAGGCAGGTGAGAGGCAGCTGGGCCGCCTGGCACCGTGATGAGCAGGATGAGACAGTGCGCTTAGCGAACCAGGGTCCGTCGCGGTGCTCTTGAGTGCGCGCAGAAGTCCTCATCCTCCAGAAGGGGAGGTTATTCACCTTATACCCATAGAAGACACTTCAGGTGTGGTACTTCCTTGAATTTACTGCAGCTTTGACTCACCCTGGGATTGCCAGGTTTCATCATTCCCCTTTCTGGTTGGTATTATGACCAATGTTGTACGAAGGTAACCCCTGAAAGTTTGTGTAAGCCCCTCCTTTTTTTTTTTTTTTTCCTAGCAGTGAAGATGATTGCTCAACAGTAAACACAGAAAGGGAGTTAAAAGAAAAAACTTTGCTCTAGGCTGGCTCTTGGCAGGAAAGCTGAGCTGGGAAAGGCAGTTTCTGAGTAGTTAGGATGCATATTTATACACCCCACGGTCATGGGCTCCTTAGCAACTTTCTTTTTTTTTTAAATCTTTTTTTTAACATCTTTATTGGGGTATAATTGCTTTACAATGGTGTGTTAGTTTCTGCTTTATAACAAAGTGAATCAGTTATACATATACGTATGTTCCCATATCTCTTCCCTCCTGCGTCTCCCTCCCTCCCACCCTCCCTATCCCACCCCTCCAGGCGGTCACAAAGCACGGAGCTGATATCCGTGTGTTGAGCAACTTTCTTACCATCCTCAGTGGCTCTTTCTTGAAAGGTGGTTATCAGTAATCCAACCAAAGGGCAGCATTTCAAATTTAACCTTAAGTGGCTCTTGAAATTTCATCTTCAGGAAGTCTTTCTATAATAGAGTTGAAAACTTCCTCTGGGTCTGCACGTAACAAACCAGTGCCCGATTCTGTTCTCCCCGCAGTCGCTTTCCATATTTAACCCGGGAACGTTGAGTCCTGTCTACTTAATAGCTGTGTTTCTCCCGTCCGTGCTAGGATAAAAAGGGCAAAGCTGGTTACTCTGGGATGGCAGATCTGTGCTAACCACCCCGGGTAGTGCCACCAGATGGATGTTGAATACATGTGTTTGGACAGTGATGTCACCTGAAGCACACACTCCGATCCCAGGGCCCTAGCTTCTCTTTTGCATTTAAACTTCACGTATGCTTTGATCAAGTACGTGGTCAAGCCTTTTCACTTAAGTTTACTTTGGAGCCTCAGCAATGTATCCAATCAGATTGTTGCCAAAATCACATACGGTATAAACCTATTAGGCTTTTAGCCAACAGAAGTCTAATATGAGGCAGTAATGTAGGTGGTTACTTGGCCATCTATTAAATTATTTTCTATATATTTTTAGTAGCACCTCATTAGTAATTAAACTATATTTCAGAATTTTAATTGAAATGTATTTGACATAGAACTGTAAATTTAAGGTGTACAGCATGCTGATTTGATACATTTATATATTGTAACAGGATTGCCATTGTAGCTATAGCACCTCTATCATGTCACAAAATTATCAACCCTTTTTAGTGGTTGGAATAGTTAAGATCTAGTCTCTTAGCAAGTTTGATGATTATAATACAGTACTGTTATCTTTATTCACTATACTGTGCTTATTTGTCTACTAGTTTCAAGTAAACCGTATTTTAACATATCTCCCCCCAAAGGGTAAATTCGACTAAAGCAATACGGAAAATAGTGGGGAGATTGAGATTGATTAGGAAATGAGAATCCCTAACGCATTCATGGATTTTCTTCTGAGATTGGTTATAACTCTGAAAGGGAAAGGTTTTCAGTTTTCCAGTCTTTAAAACGAACTGTCATGTTAGAGGCTTTTGCCCTGACTTGTCCGCATGTGTTTACCCTATTAGAATAAGACATTGGGGGCTTCCCTGGTGGCGCAGTGGTTGAGAGTCCGCCTGCCGATGCAGGGGGCGCGGGTTTGTGCCCCGGTCCGGGAAGATCCCACATGCCGCGGAGCGGCTGGGCCCGTGAGCCGTGGCCGCAGGGCCTGCGCGTCCGGAGCCTGTGCTCCGCAACGGGAGAGGCCACAGCGGTGAGAGGCCTGCATACCGCAAAAAAAACCACCAACAAACAAACCAAAAAAGACATTGGATTAGTTTTATATACAGGATTCCCAAAATAGCCAAGGCAGGGACCACAAGCAGAGAGCCAGGTAGCGTTCCTATAGGATTTCTCTCCACTAAGGTTAAAAATGTTCTTACTGCCATTTCTCCCCTGTCTCCTCCATCCCTGTGTTCACCAGAGGCCTAATGGATAGTTCTGTGGACAGCTTTCCTTGAATTGTGAGCTGAAATACAGGCTTTAAATATAGAGTTTTAAGATGTTAGGGAGGAAAGTGACATTGATTTATTTGTTCTGTTCTCAGCCAGCCTGAGAAACCTGTCCCGTCAGGTAATCAACAACTGCTTTTATCCTAACTGGTGACTTCAAGAGAGGGATTACTCATCCCATCATTACCATTCCCCCTGAGTCATCCCGGCTGGTTCCTGTTGGTTTCAACCGAATAAGAATCTTCAGGCCGTGGACGCTAAGGCCAAGCCACCTGTTTAGTAATATGAATTACAGAAACACGCCTTGGACACGGAGCCATGGCTCATTCTGGAAAGATACTGTATAGATTCAGGTCTTTAACTATGTGTCTCTTTGAGGAATTGTGTTGTCTGGTGTGGTCTAAGTGGCCATCTTTGTGGTCAGCGGAGAATGATCGTATGAGCAACCAGACCCCCCAGCCTGCCTGGTGATGCTCTAAAGGGCAAAGATGCGGCTATGAAAATGAATGGTGATTGGGGAGCACCTCGAGCCTGTACCTTCTCAGAAGTGCTGCAGGTTGACCACTGAGTATTCAGTGGGGATCTTAGTAAAGCCCCTTGAAGGCCCTTGTCCTTGTGATGGTGCTAAGAGATATAGGTACACTGAAGGGAAGCTGGTTTCCATTTTACTACCTGTCCCTTGTCATGCCACTGTCCTCAGTACTATTCTTGGGTCCTGTTGTATATGATTTGGATGACAAATCTGAGAGTAAATTGTCTCGGTTTACATGTAATTGTAGAGATCAGTATTGATTGGCACGTGTGTTTAGTTCCAGTTCATTCCAAAGTTCAGTTTATTTCCAAGTTCTTAATTTTTATGTTCATCACAGACCTAGAGAAACTTAGTTTTGAGGGGGAGCTGTCTTTTAAGACTTAGTTGAGGTATCACATGTTCATGGGAGAGCTTGACACGTGGAAAAGAAAAAGGCAAATGCTGATGCAAGTTTGTGGGTTAGTTGAAAATCCTGCCTCTTTCACAGATTCTTAACTAATCCTTCCTGGGTTTAAATAAAATCAGCAGTTGCTTTTACAACAGCGATTCTGTCACCTTTCTCTATCTTCAGGAACTTGAAATATATCACTAAACAACATCAGAATTAATCCAAGGGCCTTTAGACTGTAGACTGAGCTGCTTGGGGCAGGAACCTTGCCTTCTTCATCTTAAATTTCTAGGACTGAGAAAAATAAGGACTGAAAAAAAAATGCCTGTTTTATAAGCAGGTATATATGAACTAGTAACCATGGAAATAAGACACATTGCGATCCTGAAGCCCCAGTGGTTTGATGGCATTCCCTGTAGGGTCAGCGTCGGATAGAAACCTGGGTGCAGGAGGGGAGCAGCTACTCTGGGACTCTTGCACGGGCCTGCAAGGAAGCCATTAATGTAGGCCCCGTGGCAGGTTGGCTTTTACCATTGCCCATGATTCCTGTGTTGAAGTAGGAGGGCTCAGCCCACACAAATGCTGAGGAAACAAAACCAACTCTTTTATTACCCTCTCCAACATTTATAGCCAAGCCCTATTCAGTGTCCTTATCCTGGAGCCCTTCGGACAGTCATTTCAATGGTTTATTTTCTTTTCACAACCAAAAAACAAATAAAATATTTTATCACCTTTTGGGTAAACTTGATGTCTTTCTCTTCATTTCATCACGTTCTGGGTCTATAAAATTCCCCTTACCTTTCAGTTTTTACAATGCAGGGATAGGAATTCTGTTTTTCTCCTTCCTTATGTAAAGATTTTTTTTTTTCAGTCTGAGGGTGGTTGTTTTTTTTTGGTCCTATATCCCCAGCCTGTTGTTGCTGTTGTATGTGGTGTGAGGTGCAGGGGAATAGGGAGAGGAGGACTGAAGGCCACGTGTTTGCAGGGACACATGGATGGCAGGGAGAGGTTTTGAATAAGAAGAGATATTTTTTTCAGTGCCGTTCTCCACTATGGGAACATTGGAGCCTTTGGCGGTGAAGAAGTGGTTGTGCTGGCTTAGGAGGAGAATACTCCTGAGATTTTCTCTGTGGTTTCTTTCCCAGGATCCACAATAAAAACTGATGAACCCACAGCACTGTGATTACCCCTCTCCATTCTGAATTGTATGTCTTCACCCCCAGCTTCCTGCTTCAGAGCTCACATAGGCTCAGTGTTTTTTCTGCTCTTTGTCTTTTTTTTTGCTCATTTCTGCCTCATTTTCCATATGCCTCCTTCTATTAAGGTGTCAACTGCAGGACACTCACTCAGCCCAGTCATCGTGAGCCACAGAAGCTACTCGGACACCTGTGTGCATTTAGCAGGACAAAGCTATTCTCAGGTGATTGTCAGCCGAGTTGATGCAGTATGAGATTGTGTCAAGGTCAGTGGTGCAACTCAGTGATCTGAGATGTCTGTCTTCTGCCCCTCTGGTCCCTTCACCATCAGCTTTAATGAAGACCATAGAATTGAAAGGGCGTTGGAGGTCTTTTCCCTTAAGGATCCTGATCTCCAAGTACAGAAGTGCATTCGACAGCATCCCCATTGATGGCTGCTCCTCCGTCCTCTACTTGAATAATTCCGTTGGCAGGGCGCTCCTCACTCTCAGGCAGCCCATTCCCTTGTCAGGCATTGCAAAACTTGACCCCAGATGGGTCTACCTGCATCTTTTATGAAGTCATCTTCTGAAGTAACTTTCTCTTCTCCAACGATTTGAAAAGTTTTTAGTCAAGGATTAACTCTCAGTCTCCCCCTCCCTCCACCAAAGTTTTCATTTCTCTGGGCAAACAAGTGTAGCTCTCTCAAACACTATAATTTAGGCAGAATTTTTAGACCTCTCACCATCCTGGATATCTGGTTCTGCAGGCCTCCTAATTAGCAGTGGTTGTTGTGTTCCAGAGGTGATTGAGACGCCTGAAGAGGAATTTCGCTTGACCCAGACGTTTTGGTCTAAAGATGAGGCTCTGTTGCGCTAGCTTCTTTAGGCAGCAGAAATATATATATATATATATAAAATTGTGTCTGTCTGTATGTATATATATAGATGACATGGTGTTTTTAATTACTGTAAAATTCATATAAAATACTTTCTGTCTAGTAAGGTTTTGGTAATTCTGTGCCTGTGCTGTTGAAAATCTGAACCAAAATATATAACTTTATATTTAGTATCTTGTATGATTCAGCTTGATGCTATAATCTGTCAAGTCTTTTTTTCTCTTATGAATCATAGTAGCTGTCTTTCTTGGCTCCATGCCTTCAGTAGGTTTCATAGGAAATCTTCTTATCTTCATTCAAGTAGTTGATAAAAATTTTAAATGGCATAAATAAAGACAGAATTCTGCAGCATCCTACTAGAATGTTTAGAGTTGAGGCTCATCTATTAAAAAATATTACTTGGATAAGGAAACACAAGCTTTAAATGATACATTAAACAAGATGGACTTAATTAATGTTTATAGGACATTCCATCCAAAAATAACAGAATACACTTTCTTCTCAAGTGCTCATGGAACATTCTCCAGGGTACATCATATCTTGGGTCACAAATCAAGCCTTGGTAAATTTAAGAAAATTGAAATTGTATCAAGTATCTTTTCTGACCACAATGCTATGAGATTGGATATCAATTACAGGAAAAAATCTGTAAAAAATACAAACACATGGAGGCTAAACAATACACTACTAAATAACCAAGAGATCACTGAAGAAATCAAAGAGAAAATCAAAAATTACCTAGAAACAAGTGACAATGAAAACAGAATGACCCAAAACCTGCGGGATGAAGCAAAAGCAGTTCTAAGAGGGAACTTTACAGCAATATAATCCTACCTCAAGAAACAAGAAATATCTCAAATAAACAACCTAACCTTACAACTAAAGAAATTAGAGAAAGAAGAACAAAAAAACAACCCCAAAGTTAGAAGAAAGGAAGAAATCATAAAGATCAGGTCAGAAATAAATGAAAAAGAAATGAAGGAAACAATAGCAAAGATCATTAAAACTAAAAGCTGGTTCTTTGAGAAAATAAACAAAATTGATAAACCATTAGCCAGACTCATCAAGAAAAAAAGGGAGAAGACTCAAATCAATAGAATTAGAAATGAAAAAGGAGAAGTGACAACTGGCACTGCAGAAATACAAAGGATTATCAGAGATTACTACAAGCAACTGTATGCCAATAAAATGGACAACCTGGAAGAAATGGACAAATTCTTAGAAAAGCACAGCCTTCCGAGACTGAACCAGGAAGAAATAGAAAATATAAGCAGACCATTCACAAGCACTGAAATTGAAACTGTGATTAAAAATCTTCCAACAAACAAAAGCCCAGGACCAGATGGCTTCAGAGGCGAATTCTATCAAACATTTAGAGAAGAGCTAACACCTATCCTTCTCAAACTCTTCCAAAATATAGCAGAGGGAGGAACACTCCCAAACTCATTCTATGAGGCCACCATCACCCTGATACCAAAACCAGACAGAGATGTCACAAAGAAGGAAAACTACAGGCCAATATCACTGATGAACATAGATCCAAAGATCCTCAACAAAATACTAGCAAACAGAATCCAACAGCACATTAAAAGGGCCATATATCATGGTCAAGTGGGGTTTATCCCAGGAATGCAAGTATTCTTCTATATATGAAAATCAATCAGTGTGATAAACCATATTAACAAATTGAAGGAGAAAAACCATATGATCATCTCAATAGATGCAGAGAAAGCTTTTGACAACATTCAACACCCATTTATGATAAAAAACCCTCCAGGAAGCAGGCAGAGAGGGAACTTTCCTCAACATAATAAAGGCCATATATGACAAACCCACAGGCAACATCGTGCTCAACGGTGAAAAACTGAAAGCATTTCCACTAAGATCAGGAACAAGATGAGATTGCCCACTCTCACTGCTATTACTCAACATAGTTTTGGAAGTTTTAGCCACAGCAATGAGAGAAGAAAAAGAAATAAAAGGAATCCAAATTGGAAAAGAGGAAGTAAAACTGTCACTGTTTGCAGATGACATGATACTATACATAGAGAATCCTAAAGATGCTACCAGAAAACTACTAGAGCTAATCAATGAATTTGGTAAAGTAGCAGGATACAAAATTAATGCACAGAAATCTCTTGCATTCCTATACACTAATGATGAAAAATCTGAAAGAGAAGGTATGGAAACACTCCCATTTACCACTGCAACAAAAAGAATAAAATACCTAGGAATAAACCTACCTAGGGAGACAAAAGACCTGTATGTGGAAAACTATAAGACACTGATGAAAGAAATTAAAGATGATACAAACAGATGGAGAGATATGTCATGTTCTTGGATTGGAAGAATCAACATTGTGAAAATGACTCTACTACCCAAGGCAATCTACAGATTCAATGCAATTCCTATCAAACTACCACTGACATTTTTCACAGAACTAGAACAAAAAATTTCACAATGTGTATAGAAACACAGAAGACCCCAAATAGCCAAAGCAATCTTGAGAAAGAAAAACAGAGCTGGAGGAATCAGGCTCCCTGACTTCAGACTATACTACAAAGCTACAGTAATCAAGACATTATGGTACTGGTACAAAAACAGAAATAGAGATCAATGGAACACGATAGAAAGCCCAGAGATACACCCACGCACATATGGCCACCTTATCTTTGATAAAGGAGGCAAGAATATACAGTGGAGAAAAGACAGTCTCTTCAATAAGTGGTACTGGGAAAACTGGACAGGTACATGTAAAAGTATGAAATTAGAACACTCCCTAACACCATACACAAAAATAAACTAAAATGGATTAAAGACCTAAATGTAAGGCCAGACACTATAAAACTCTTAGAGGAGAACACTCTGTGAGATAAATCACAGCAAGATCCTTTTTTTTTCTTTTAAACATCTTTATTGGAGTATAATTGCTATACTATGGTGTGTTAGTTTCTGCTTTATAACAAAGTGAATCAGCTATACATACACATATATCCCCATATCTCTTCCCTCTTGCGACTTCCTCCCACCGTCCCTATCTCACCCCTCTAGGTCATCACAAAGCACCGAGCTGATCTCCCTGTGCTATTCGGCTGCAAGATCCTTTTTGACCCACCTCCTAGAGAAATGGAAATAAAAACAAAAATAAACAAATGGGACCTAATGAAACTTAAAACTTTTGCACAGTAAAGGAAACCATAAACAAGATGAAAAGACCACCCTCAGAATGGGAGAAAATATTTGCAAGTGAAGCAACTGACAAAGGATTAATCTCCAAAATATACAAGCAGCTCATGCACCTCAGTATCAAAAAAACAAACAACCCAATCCAAAAATGGGCAGAAGACCTAAACAGACATTTCTCCAAAGAAGATATACAGATTGCCAGCAAACACATGAAAGGATACTCAACATCACTAATCATTAGAGAAATGCAAATCAAGACTACAGTGAGGTATCACCTCACACCGGTCAGAATGGCCATCATCAAAAAATCTACAAACAATAAATGCTGGAGAGGGTGTGGAGAAAAGGGAACCCTCTTGCACTCTTGGTGGGAATGTAAATTGACACAGCCACTATGGAGAACAGTATGGAGGTTCCTTTTAAAACTAAACATAGAATTACCGTATGATCCAGCAATCCCATTACTGGGCATATACCCTGAGAAAACCATAATTCAAAAAGAATCACGTACCACAATGTTCATTGCAGCTCTATTTACAATAGCCAGGACATGGAACCAACCTAAGTGTCCATTGACAGATGAATGGATAAAGAAGACGTGACACGTATGTACAATGGAATATTACTCAGCCATAAAAAGAAACGAAATTGAGGTATTTGTAGTGAGGTGGATGGACCTAGGATCTGTCATACAGAGTGAAGTAAGTCAGAATGAGAAAAACAAGAAATACCATACGTTAACACATATATGGAATCTAAAAAAAAAAAAGGTTCTGAAGAACCTAGGGGTAGGACAGGAATAAAGATGCAGACGTAGAGAATGGACTTGAGTACACGGGCAGGGGGAAGGGTAAGCTGGGACGAAGTGAGAGAGTGGCATGGACATATGTACACTACCAAGTGTAAAATAGATAGCTAGTGGGAAGCAGCTGCATAGCACAGGGAGATCAGCTCGTTGCTTTGTGACCACCTAGAGGGGTGGGAAGGAGGCGCAAGAGGGAGGAGATATGGGGATGTATGTATACATATAGCTGATTCACTTTGTTGTACAGCAGCACCTAACACAGCATTGTAGAGCAATTATGCTCCAATAAAGATGTTCCAAAAAATGATTTGGCAGCTTGTGATTTGCTCTTGTTCCCACGAGGATAAAAGATTTTATGTACTGACTTGCCAAAATTCAAGTCATGTCTGGAATTTTACTGATTTAATAGCCTGGTAACCATATCATGAAAGAAGAGAGATTTGTTTGGCTATATTTTACGTTAGATTACCATCCTAGATCTTACTAATCACTTTTTTCTTTTCGACTTGTTCACAAACCATCTGTTTACTAATCTGCACCTTCATTGATTCAGCTTCAAAGAGATGTTTATTTGTGAATCTTCAGTGTCTAGTATAGCACTCAGTATATGGGACATGGTTCTTGCCTTCAAAAAGTTTATAGTCCAGTGAAGAAAGAGATATATAGTTATAGTACTCTGTTGGTAATATACACATGTGTGTATGGTATTTATATTACTTGTATAATAAAGATGGAGTTTTATAAACACAGTACAGTAAATAACACTTAGTAAAGGTATGTTTAAGAGAGCTGACCCTGCCTGGTTGTGAGATAATGGACAAGTACGATTTGAGCTGGGACTGCAGAATAAGGAGTTGATGATTAGTTTTGGAAAGGAGGGAAGGCATTCAAAGAAAGGAATGAGGCCTCCAAGGATAAGTGGCCTGTGCCTAGATTCCAGACTCTGGCCTGCCTAGGCCCTTCTGCCTGCCACTGTGACCTCCAGACTCCCGACCTGTGGCTTGCACTTGGTCATGTTAACTGCTGGGGTTTTTTTGCTCTTTCCTTAACTATTTGACTTACAGACTTCTAAATGAAGTCTGTGTTTTTGATGAGGCATTCAGGATAATCAATAATCAGATGACTACAGACAGTTGACAGGACATGTCTCATAGCCACCTACATCCTAGTATGACAGCCACCCCATAGATACTATGGAAAGCAGTGGTGTTATGACCCTAAAAGATGTCACATGCAACCATATAGACTGACAGACTTTAAAATTAGGGTAGCACCTATGTTTTAAACCAGTAATTCCACTGAAAAGAGACCTTCTCCCATGCACACACCCACTATCCTCATGCCTCAGGACATCCAACCACCTTTACTGTGAAATATCTCATCTCCTTTCATCCTTAGTTGAATTGTTTGAGAAGATTTGAAGTGGATCAATTCAGCTGTGTTTGCATTTTCTAGAGCATGAAAAATGGTGTTTCAGCACTTCCCTGGTGGCACAGTGGCTAAGAATCTGCCTGCCAACGCAGGGGACACGGTTTTGAGCCCTGGTCCGGGAAGATCCCACATGCTGCGGAGCAACTAAGCCCACAACTACTGAAGCCCGGATGCTCTAGGGCCTGCGTGCTGCAACTGCTGAAGACCGCGCGCCTAGAGCCCGTGCTCCACAAGAGAAGCAACTGCAAGGAGAAGCCCACGCACCGCAAGGAAGAGTAGCCCCTGCTCGCTGCGACTGGAGAAAACCCGTGCGCAGCAATGAAGACCCAACTCAGCCAAAAAAAAAAAAAAAAAAAAGGGTGTTTCAGTGATTACACGCGGCAATTGAGGAACCAATTGTACAGCCCAGTAGTTTAGATTGCAGGTGGAATTGGCAGCATCGGTAGTTAGAGAAACTGCCCCCAAGCACAGGAGCTGAATAAATTCAGTTCATGCTGCACAGAGAGAAAAAACTTGAAACACCACAGTGGTGTTTTCTTCAAATGCATTTCCAATCATTCCTCATTTGCTAAGGAAGAGCTTTTATTTTTCCATGTTGGACCTCTGTTTCGATCAGACGTGTAGCCAATTGGCTAAGATAGCAATTCGAAAAGCTGGCTGGGATTCTGTTTTTAGTGTCCTGGCAGGAACGAGATGTTTGTTATAATTGGGAGCCTTAGCTGTTCTTCCATCTGACCATTTCCTCCTGATTCTTACTCCCCTTCACCTTGTTTCTCTGGGAGCCCGTAGTGTTGCTTTTTATATAGAAGAGGGACATAAATGACCAAGGGCCGTGAGACAGCTCATGAACTGCTTTTTGGCTTAGAAGGCAGACGTCTTGAGGGTCAACAGCAGGAAGCTTTGCCGTGAGGTCTGCAGGGGTTTGGGAGAGCAGGCTAATGCTCTGTGAACAAATCTCATGCCTGTGGGGCACTTTGTTACTTCCCTGCAACGACCTACTCCAGCAGGTGGTACTCAAAGCCTGCTTACAGGACTGATAGTGGTTTAGCTAAATCTGCTGCCCGAACGAGACAGCTCACACAGGGTCAACTTCTTACACTACCTGGCCCTGTTCCTTTGCTACAATCGAAAGTTACAAAACCTGAAATGGGACTAACATTTATTGAGTACTTACTGTATGCCAGGTGTTGTGAAACATACTTTATAGTTATTTCACTGAATTCTCACCGTTTCTTATTTACTTCTCACCACGGTCCTGAAATTGATATTTTACTGTCCTGACTTATAGATGAGGAAACTGAGACTCAAAGAAGTTAAGCAACTTGCTCAAGTTAATCATTTCCTGGCAGTGATGATCAGAGCCTGAGTTCAGGATCTAAACAAGGTTTCACTGACTCCGATTAAATCCAGGACACTAAACCTTGAGAAAAACTTGTGTTCTGAGGGTGGCTAGAGATGTAAATACTCAGGCTGAGGAGCAACTGAGCTTCCAGCACAGCTTTTTTATATAGAATGTGACATATAGACAATGACATATTCTTTCTTTTATTGCCATCCAGTAATGTCAGAGCTTTATTGAAATTGTAAGATATTATAACGACAGAATCTTGTCACTGCTGTGATCTAGAGGTCAGTGTAAAAGTAACTCAGTTTTCTATCACTCTACCCTCTCCCACCCTTCCCAAATGAATCCAAACAGTGCAAGCTGGATGTCCTGTCCTTTTAGCCCGTGACAAACAAAAGAAGTGACTGAAACTATGCAGAAGCTATGCCCTGTTCACAGAGCAGAGTCTGTCAAAATTAAAGAGCTCTGAATTTCCAACAACTTCAGACAGACACTGGCAGCTGACTCACCATGCTTTTCAAATTTTGTTTTCCTTTAAACTTGAGAAATGCCTTTAATGCTTTCCTCCTGATAAGAATGCTTTGCAGACATGATCTTCTAAGCCAAACAACTGTTTTATGAGGCCTTGCAAGCCTGTTGATTGTATTCATTCTCTTTCTCGACAAATGGTGTATCCCGACACTTACTCTAGCCAGTGGGTCTTGTCAATAAATCTGCCAAAGGCCAGGCCGGTCTGCACAAAGCATGTTTTACACCTTCCCCAACGGGATGAAAGGCAACTTTTCAGAGCTCGGTAGGGCGGAAATTCCTTATCTTATCGAGCTCAAGAATAAAAGTGTACATCTATCAGTTTTCATTCTCGCCTGCCTACTACAGTGGTCAGGAGATTACTTATTGTTCCTTCATTAGCCAACTTGTAAATACCCAAGTTCAGGGGTGAGGAAGGAAAGTTCCAGCTGTACTCTGTGATCTCAGAGTCACTGACTAGTGGCAGGCAAGAGAGAGAAGTGCATCCTGGGAGGCCTGCTTTCCTTTCCCACAACGATGCTTAAGTGCCATTGTTCAGGAATAATCAAAAGGGAAGTTTGTGCATCCAGTTACCAGATAGGGGATCAGAGAGCCTCAATTTCTCTTGACATAGTTATGGGTCTTCTATGGGGATTAGAAAGCTCTGCAATCATGCAGATGACTTTCAAAGGCAACGTGAGGTATTTTACTGCTCAAACCAAGCCCAGCTGTCTCAGTAACCCAGCGGCTAGCTGACAGTGCCAATGCTGTTGTAAAATCGGGAGCACAGAGAGCTGGGTAACCTATTTTAAGGAGATTTTATATTTCTGACAGGGGTGATTAAAAGACAAGCTCTATTGCTCAGATCAGCACATAGACCACAGACATAACTCTTCCCCCCAGATTTCTAACTGAGATGTATTTCTGTTTGCAGTGTTGGTGAGTACTGGAGAGGTCATTTTGCTTTGTTATTTTGTAAACTGGGCATTCTGAATATGGAGGAGTTAGTTCACAGAGAGCTGTCATTAATTCGTAACTTACAGTCCCTTTTGGAAATGTCTCTTGCCACTAATGTCATTGCGAGCAAAGTCACAGTCCCCTCAGAATCCTTCATCCTGAAATGGTCACGTCCAGTCCTGCCAGGGGAGAGCTCAGCTTGCGCTGTTGGTTTGTATATCATCTGTATTCACTCCAGTTTTCCTAAATTTACAGTCAGTAGCCTAGTTAGTTTAGGAGATTTTTTTAGTTAGATAACTCACAAAACTGGTAAGGAATCTTTCAACCTAAGTTAAAATGGAAACAGCTGTATCTTCAGTAGAAATTCTCTGTAACATTCTATCACTTTTGTTTATTTTTCTTGACAATGAGGAAAGGAAATACCAGAATTGAAAGTCTGCCCCTTAGTAACTGGCAAGAAGGTGGGTTCTGGTCTGCCTAACTTTTCTCTGGGTAGATTTAATCAGTGTTTGCTGTCAAAGAAGAGAAATGCCTAGCTTTGGCAAAGACACTTTCTCTGTCTCGATAAACACGGTTAAGGTGACAGTAGGCCCTGTGTGAAAAAATTGAGGGGAATACTTTTTTATGATTGGAATACCAAAAGGCAGATTTCCTAGGGGCTCTGCTGGGCTTTTCTCCCTAAACTTCCTGATTCAGCGGGTGATGCAGGAGCAGGTACAATGTTATATGCTGTTACACAAGTGAAACCAACAGACTGAATGATTCCCTGCTTCTGGGTCATAATTCTTTGGTAACAGCGAGAATCTCAAACCTGCAGTACTCCTTCATCTTCCCCAGGGCACACACATTTCTTTTCGTAAGGTGGGGTTTTGTTTTGTTTTGCCTTCGTCTCCAAAAAGACTGTAATGAGGAAAAAAAGAAATAAGCAAGTGTTGAAATACGAATGAGTGAGAGGAAAGCATTAGCCAGAGCCTCTCCTCATTAGAAGCTCCCTAAGTTTTATGTGTTGGCAGGAGGCTTCACATGGAAACAAGCTCAAGTGGGCACCACTCTTGCTGTTCTGAGGCCCAGCCTGGCTGAGCGTGTGCTCGGGGGCTGTATGACATTCCCTGCCACCTCTGTTGCTCAGCTTAGGGCATTGGCTTAGGGAGTCAGCTTAGGCCACAGGCACAGTAAAGGGCCTGTAGGGATCCTCGCCTTCAACGGATGTTAAATGATTTTTGTTTTCTGAGCTCTCCGTTGCCCAATCCCTCCACCAGCCACTCCGAGCTTTATTGAGGTAAAACTGACAAAATTGTGTATCAAATTGACAAAATTGTGTTAAGGTGTATAGCATGTGATTTGATATGCATATACAATGTGAAATGATTACCACAATTAAGTTAATTAACACCTCCATTACCTCACAGAGTTACCGTTTTTTTTTTAATGGTGAAAACACTTAAAATTTGCTTGCTTAGATAATGTCAAGTATGCAATACAGTATTATTAACTGTAGTCACCATGCTGACCATCAGATCCCCAGAGCTTATTCATCTTATCACTAAAAGTTTGTGTCCTTTGACCAGCACCTCCCATTTCTTCCACCCCCAGCCCCTGGCAACCACCATTCTACTCTCTGGTTTATGATTTTGACTTTTTTTAGAGCCCACTTTTAAGTGATAGTAATACACTGTTTGTCTTTCTTTGTCTGGCTCATTTCACTTAGCACAACAGCTTCATCCATGTTGTCACAAATGGCAGGATTTGCTTCTTTTTTTTAATGTCTGAATAATATTCCTCACACATGTACCAAGAAAACATATACCACATTTAGAAAGAATTCATTCATCTGTTGACGGACACTTAGATTGTTTTCGTATCTTGGCTATTGTGAATAATGCTGCAGTGAACATTGGGGTGCAGACTTGTCTTAGGGATACTGATTTTATTTCCTTTGAATATATACCCAGAAGTAAGATTGCTGCATCATATGGGAGTTCTATTGTTACTTTTTGAGGAACCTCCGTACTGTTTTCCATAGTAGTTGCACCAGTTTACCTTCCCACCAACAGTGGACAGGTTCCTTTTTCTTCACATCCTCACCAACACTTTTTATCTCTTGTCTTTTTGATTGATAGCCATTCAAACAGGTGTGAGGTGATATCTCATTGTAGTTTTGATTTGCATTTCCTTGATGATTAGTGTTACTTAGCATCTTTTCATGTACCTGTTGACCATTTGTATGTCTTCTTTGGAAAAATGTCTATTTGGGTCCTTTGTCCATTTTATTTATCTATCTATATATCTATCTATTTATTTATTGGCCGTGTTGGGTCTTTGTTGCTGCGCGCAGGCTTTCTCTAGTTGCGGTGAGCGGGGGCTACTCCTCGTTGTGGTGTGTGGGCTTCTCATTGCAGTGGCTTCTCTTGTTGCGGAGCACGGGCTCCAGGCACACAGACTTCAGTAGCTGTGGCTCACGGGCTCTAGAGCGCAGGCTCAGTAGTTGCGGTGTATGGGCCCAGTTGCTCTGCGACATGTGGGATCTTCCTGGGCCAGGGATTGAACCCGTGTCCCCTACGTTGGCAGGCAGATTCTTAACCACTGCGCCATCAGGGAAGCCCCCACTTTGTCCATTTTTAAATTGGATTATTTGTTTTTTTGCTATTCAGTTGTATATGTTCCTTATATATTTTAGATATTAATCCCTTATCAGATATTGGTTTGCAAATATTTTCTCCTATTCCGTAGGTTGCCTTTTCATTTTGTTGATTGTTTCCCTTGCTGTACAAAAGCCTTTTTAGTTCCCAATTTAAAGTAGTTGTAAATGCCTCTCAAGTGGCCTCACTTACCCTGTGACCGTGGACCAGGCCCTGTACCTCTCTGTCCTGCTTGCTCATATGTCTGTGGCTAGGATTGGACTAGATCAGTGGCTTTTCAGATGTTTTAAGCTATGGAACTCTTTACCCAAAGGAAATTTTGTGAAATATCCTAATACAAGCAGTTTTATAAAATCAGACCTCTTCTCATTTAAGTGTGGGCGAGGGATCCAGAATACCTCCCACCCCACTCGAATCCCCTTCATCTGTTGGAACTCCAACAGCTTGTTGTCAGTTCAGCCTGATAGCAAGCTGGCTGGTTGTCAGGAAGTCAAACCAAAGCCTGAAAATGCAGGTGATTTTTCCTTTGTCAACCCTGAATCCTGGAGACAGCGTATTTTACAGTTTTAAGTCAACCAACCTAAAATGGCTTAATCCATCATAAATTTCTAAGCACTAATGATCCTTCTTTTATATGCCCTGTTCTTGTAACCAGAGTATTTTTTAAAGCTTTGCTGTTGTTCCAGTGATATGCAAATGCATTGGGTGATGAATTCTGTAAAGCATACCCACATCGACATTTCAGAACTATGCCAGGCGCTCCTGGCTTCCAGAAACTCAGACTCTTTGCTCCACCCCCACCCCTCTAACCCCACTGCTGCTGGAATACCATATCACCTTTCTTATTGATTGTGTCGGTCTCCTGGCAAAAACTAGTCTCATTGCTTGAAAGATCAAAACTCAACTCCTGACTTTGTCTGCAAGTTCCATGATTATTTAATTTTTCTGTCAAACCCTATTTCCCACTTCCTTCTAACACACATCCCACTTCAGGAAGTCATTCCCTCCCAGTTCTCTGCCTCCAAGCTCATGGGCATGCTCTTTGCCCATTTCTGTCTCTGCCTTTCCCCATGAAGACCCCATCCTTTTTGTTGCCTACCAGTACCCTTTACAGCTCACCCTTCACATCCTTTCATGCTCCCTCTTCATCTTCCATGGTACTTAGCAAGGAGGCAGCGTGATGTGGCGGCAAGATTACAGAACAGGGAGACAACACTAGTACTGCTGCCCTCAAATTCTGCCACTTATTTGCAAGGTGCCCTTGGCTGCCTTTGACCTCACAGTTTCCTCATCTGTAAAATGAGGTTAATAATACAGTATCTCCCTTGCCTACCTCACCATGTGGTCGTAAGAATCACGAGAACTATTATATGTGAATGCACTCTATTATCACTTACTGTACCCTAAAGCACTTGTTTTAATTATTAATCCTACTCTGCCCTGTACTCACTGCAGTCATTTCATGTGTGATATCTAGTCTCACTAGTTCTTTGGGTCAGAGATTTTTCATATATTTAAAGTGTAACTGCAATACAACTCTGCAGTGGTCATCACAGTGCCGACCACACAGCAGGTACTTCATGTGGATTTAATAGAATTTTGATCTCTGATATTTCCCAAGAACCTACCGTTTTGGTTGTGCTGCAGTGGTGGTTGGTTGTTTAATTACCAAATAGATACTTGAATTTCTGGCATTTTCCCAAAGCAAGATTGAAATTCTAAGGATATAAAATGGATGTGGGAGACCATAGAAGCAGGGTAAATAAGTTGTTTGGGTGAGTTATTCTCTTGAAAATGAACTAAAGGCAGAACTCAGTTCTTGGATCAGTCGTGATGAGTCTGGTAGTCAATCCTCACTGTAGCCTTGTACAACTCTGTGGATGTTATAGTTCCCTGTGCTATGCAGTAGGTCCTTGTTGGTTATGTATTTTATATAAGTAGTATGTATATGTTAATCCCAAACTCCTAATTTATCCCTCCCCTACCCCCTTTCCCCTTTGGTAACCGTAAGTTTGTTTTCTATGTCTGTGAGTCTATTTCTGTTTTGTAGATAAGTTCATCTGTATCATTCTTTTAGATTCCACATATAAGTGACATCATATGAAAAACAAACAAACAAAAAAACCACCAAGGGCTTCCCGGGTGGCGCAGTGGTTGGGAGTCCGCCTGCCGATGCAGGGGACACGGGTTCGTGCCCCGGTCCGGGAGGATCCCACATGCCGCGGAGCGGCTGGGCTCGTGAGCCATGGCCACTGAGCCTGCGCGTCCGGAGCCTGTGCTCCGCAGCGGAGGGGCCGCAGCAGTGAGAGGCCCGCGTACCGGGAAAAAAAAAAAAAAAAAAACCACCGAAAGACTCTCTGGATGCTCACATTGGACAGGGAGAAAGTCCCAGTAAGTGAGGATGCCACCCAGACTATCAGAACTACACCAGGTTTCACTGAGAAGGCTGCTTCAGTCTGAAATAGCAGAAGACCCTTTGCTGGCTTCAGCTGATGACACATTTTAGCAGTCCACATGAATTTGCTTCCAACTTTCTCCTAGTCGAAATAGGAAATAGGTTCTTGTATTATGTCCATTGTAAGGGTCAGTGCTCTTAGTGCCTCAGTAAGGGGAAGGCAAATACTTCATGTAAGTGAAAATTTATTTTAAATCACACAGAAATATACCATTTTTAAAAAGATATCTAAAATAAGGTGAACCTTCAGGAAAATAAGGTGAACCTGTTGTGATGGACTCTCCTTCGGGTGGCAGGGGCATGCTGGGTACCTCTTACTACCCCGGAGGTTTAATTTGCAATGAGTAAGCTGGCAATCAGTAAAACTTGATTTTCCCCCCTCCAAGCTTGACGTGTCTAGTGTACCTTCTGCTTCTGGAAGAATTGAACTTTGTTGGAAGGGTGAAATTTCTGAACCAAGAATGGGGACATGGGAGCTATGAAGTTTGCTAAAAATCATCAGTGTACCAGACTACCCAATCCCTAGTTCAGGCTACAGGGCCTCAACGTGATCCTGGTCAGTGCTACAGATCTAAGTGTGTCTGCCCCCATGCATTTATTCTGGTGATTGTCATCTGTGGAAAGTCTCAGCCAGCATGCTTCTTTCTCCTTTTTAAGAAAAAAATTTGTTTCTTGAGACATTTCTTCTATTTAGCCAAACTAAATGTGTATAAGTTTGTTCTTCGCAGATTTGCTTATTTCTAGGCGCCTCCCTACATGATTTCAGCATAAATAATACCCTTCCCTACCTACGACAAGCTACAGGAGTCACTAGCGTTTTAGAAAAGTAAATGGAGCAGAGTTAGTAACACTCCACAATCCAGTGTATCTAGAGCAACTTTCACGTATTTGCCATTTGTACATGGACTGCCTTCATCACTGTATTCAAACTGTAGGGCATGGACCATGTCTTACTTAAATTTTTATTTCTAGTTCCTCATATAGTACATAGTAGATGTTCAAGAATGCTTATTAAATGAAAAGAGGCATATATATGTATGTGTGTGTGTATGCATTTTCCAATTTAAAAGTTTATTACTGGGCTTCCCTGGTGGCGCAGTGGTTGGGAGTCCGCCTGCCGATGCAGGGGACACGGGTTCGTGCCCCGGTCCGGGAGGATCCCACATGCCGTGGAGCGGCTGCGCCCGTGAGCCATGGCCGCGGAGCCTGCGCATCCGGAGCCTGTGCCCTGCAAAGGGAGAGGCCACAGCGGTAAGAGACCCGCGTACCGCAAAAAAAAAAAAAAAAAAGTTTATTACTACTTAGCTAGAAAAAAACGCCAGAGGTAAATTTGGATGGATGATGCTGAACATGACATTTCTAATGCAGTGCTCGAAAAAATCACCCCCACAACAGGAAGCCAAATCCATGGACTACATGGTGTGGCTATGCGGCAGCTGCAGGACGTTGGCAAGTCTTCTTGGATGTGTCCTGCAGGACCCAGTGAGCCCAGACCCAGAGCAATTCTAGTGACAGTGCTCTCTCAACTCTCCTTCATGAACTACCATTGCCGAAAGGTACACAGAGTTAAGTAAAAGCCTAAGCAGGGCTGGCAGTATTTTAATGTACAACCACCGCGTAGGCCTCAGTAAGGTATTAAGTTCCTAAGGTTCTGGAATTTTCCTTGAAGGATTTCATAACCACATCAGGCTTGTTAGAGTATTGATTATTGCTACTGCTGCTGTTTTCCCAGTGGAAGCTCCTGATTTGATGTCCATTTGATACTTTTCTTCTGTACTTCAACCTCTCTTGCTTATACAGACTTGCAACCTTTAACTGTTTTGAGTTAATGGTGAGAAATCAGCTAATCTTTGCTGTAAAATATGTACTAAGAACTAGCCATGTCTTTTCAACATTTTATATATATACATATATATATATATATGTATATATATACTTTTTCCGATTCTTTTCCATTATAGGTCATTACAAGATATTGAATATAGTCCCCTGTGCTATATGGTAGGTCCTTGTTGTTTATCTATTTTACACAGTATCTGTTAATCCCAAATACCCGATTTATCTCTCCCACCCCTTTCCCCCTTGACAACCCTGTTTGTTTTCTATGTCTGTCAGTCTGTTTCTGTTCTATAATTCACTTAATTTGTATCATTTTTTTTAGATTCCACATATAAATCATATCATATAATTGTCTTTCTCTTTCTGGCTTGCTTAGTATGATGATCTCTAGGTCCATCCACGTTGCTGCAAACAGCATTATTTCATTCTTTTTTAGGGCTGAGAAATATTCCATTGTGTATATCTCCCACACCTTCTTTAACCATTCATCTGTCAACAGACACTTTGGTTGCTTCCATGTCTTGGCTATTGTAAATAGTATTGCTAAGAATATTGGGTGCATGTACCTTTTCAAATGACAGTTTTCGTCTTTTCCAGATATATGCCCAGGAGTGGGATTGCTGGATCATGTGGTAGCTCTATTTTTAGTTCTTTAAGGAAAACATCCTCCTTTAAGTGTTATATGTGATATGCATATCCCCTATGCACGTATTTTATTATTAAATCCATTGTCCCATTAAGTGCTCTTTAAAAGAAAATGTGACTGTACTTTTCTATCTCCTTTCTTCATCCCACAATATTCAGCAAACATTTGGGCCCCTGCTCTGTACCAGTCCCATTGCTGGAGATGAAAGACTACTGTGCCTTCAGGGGCCTTGAATATGATGAGAGAGGGAAACAGACCCCTGCCTGTGTGCACACCTTCTTCTTCCCATTGAAGAATCTGACATCTGATGAATGGTTGCTGCTGGGCCATTCAGGGATTAAAGGCAAGGTTTATCAGTGGAACGAATAAAGAAATCATTGAGGAGAATAATTGTTCAAGTTTGGGGCTTCAGACTGTAATCTCACATTACCTGGAAAAATAGCAGCAGTGATTGCCATCGGCTGACACACCGCCCACCGACAGGGAGGGGGTGCTCTAGGCTGGCCGGGCCTCCTGCCAGCCGAGCCAGGAAAGTAGCCCTGATTAGAGCAACTAGAGCAACTCCCTGAGCCGGTTCATAATTTGCTTAATCACACTTACTTCACTGAACTATGGTTTTGGCTTTAGGGGGTTTTAGGGGAAAAAATGCAAGGTTTGAGGAAAGGGAAAGGAAGCAGTTAGAAAGAATTCAAATTGATCCTCCTCCCTAGTCAGTTTGGGGTTGGCAGAAAGGAAAGCAAATGACATCAGTGACAGGTGTAAATATAAGGAAGCCGATTTGGACAATGAGTCCTTTGAGTCTTGTTTGGGTGAGAATTATTGCGATCACAAAAGGAAGCAGCTGGTAAGTTCTGGAAACCTTTTTAATGTAAGCCCAGAGTTTGAATAATGCACTAAATGGAGTGTAGTGCATATATTTAAATATTTATGTACAAATGGCTGTCGTTTTTTAGCCTGCTCTGCCCTGGTCCCATGACTTGATACAATTGCTTTTAAATGATCATTTTGTAGATGCTAGAAAGGCATCGTACAGAAGATGAGAATCACCGCAAACCAAACAAAGAAAACGCAGAAGAGACCACTCTAAACCAAACATGTCCGTCATAGCCAACTATATTTAAGAAGTTTCGAAGGCAGTTTAGCGTAGGGATTAAGATGGAGGAGTTTGGAACTGGACCTACATTTTAATCCTATCAGTGATTTACTAGCTTTGTAGCCTTGGGTAAGTTACTTATCCTGTCTTTAAATTTCAAATTCTTCCTCCTTAAAGAGGGGATAGAAATCGTACCACCTCACAGGGGTGCTGTGAGAATTAAATGAATTAATGGTGTTCAGTGCCTGACACGCATAAACCCTCAAAAAATGTTATCTTAAAAAAGGACGGCGTTGTATGTGAGGGCTCATGCAGGAATCCATTAGCAAAGCGTGGGGAAGTCAGAACTCTGAGAGCAGCAACTTTGTTTTAGGGACTGAAGCTTTGGCAGTGAACGAAACGATGCCTGGCACGTGGTAGGTGCTCCGTAAATACTGACTGAATAACTGAAAAAATGGGTGTCATGCATTTAGGGTGTATAAACTGGATTAGTCTATGAAATTGTACATTTTAAATGAGGAAAGTATAAGGAAAGAAATAACGGGTGAAAATTTTGTGTGTGGCAGAGGTGTATATTTCAAACTTTTAGCCAGGAAAATGTTCATCCTGTCATTTCCTGTCAGGGGCACAGGGTTTGATTCCCTTTTCTTCCCTAAGATCAAATGATCTGGGGGTGCTGTTTGTAACGATCTGGATGGGGTCCTCCTGGCTGCAGCATTCCCAGCTCCTGTCCTGTCCTGCTTGCGTGATGTTAAGAAGAGACACTGTAGGGGAGAGACAAGCACACGTTTAAACGACTGATTAAAAACATTCTTTTCTCCTATTTGCTTCCAAATCATGACAATTTAACGTCCCCTTGTGATGGAAAAGAGAAGCTTGGGGGTGCCAGATGCCGGAGTCCAACTGCATTTCTGTTCTCCCATTTGTAAACCGGCCCCACCTGGGGTCTCTTCTGAACTCCCCAGGGAAGCCGTGGGCTGGTGGGTTCTGCCCTTGTCTGTGTACAGCGCCTTCCTCTGCTCCCTGTGTTCCAGGCCTAGAACAAACAGAGGGTGGGGAAAGGGACTGACATTCTCTGCCTAACCCTCGCCTGCAGTCATTTCTCAGACGTGATGAACGAATACTGCCTTTGAAGGAAGATGTACAAATTTGCCCAAGAAGGGAATGCAGTTCTGGGACCTCATGGCTACAGGATTGTGTAAATCACTCAACACTAGTAAAGTTGAAGTTATGAAAGTAAATAATTTCCATTTGTACCAGAGCTAATTACTCTAAGGAAAATGGTGACAGAAGATGTATTCTGTAACTTCTCAGGCAGCCCTGGAAGTCTGACTCCAAAGACAGAGTTTTCAACATACTCAACTCTAAGATGTTACATGTGGGCAGCTAATACTGATTTAGTTTGTGCTGTCTTCAGACATTATTCTAAGTGATTGTGACATATTCACTCCCTTGAGGTCGTTATTGTTTATTATCTTTTACAATGAGGAAACTGAGGCACAGGGAGGTTAAGTGACTTGCCCAATGTTAGCACTAACTCTTAGCACTTGATTCAACATGTAAGGAAACTGAAATGCTGAGAAATAGCCCATGTGTGGCAAAATATTCAGCTCGTCACTCAGCTAAATAGCAATTTCCCCCCTTACTCTATGTGCACAAGGAACCATTGCATCCTTTCCTGTGGGAGTGGGTTATAGCTCTTACCTATGAAGCCTGCATGCTAGGGGCAAAGAGAAAGGCTTCCCAGGCCACTTCCTCTTGTCTGCTCAAAAGCTTGAAATCTGGGATTTCAGAACCTCAAATGGAGTCCTGGGAGATGAACTGTTTGTCATATTTCAAAGAGCCTACAGGAAATTGCTCATTTAGGGGCAGTAAAACAGTGTGGGCTAATGTGTATAAAAACTTTTTTGCGTGTGTTTGTCAAATTATATATATCATGTTAATGTAATAGTTTATTTTGTGTGGGTCAGACACTTTTCATGGCACTTGTGCCTTTTGCTTTTCATCTTAAAAATGGGTAACTAATTATCTTCTACATAGAGTTTAGAGAAATCCTTCTAAATGTGGAATCTGGGGTCTGGACCTTAGGGATGAAAAAATTAGCACCTATTGACCTGCCGTGAGAGAGGGATGTGTTACTAATAGTCAACAATCACAGTGTACTCAAATGGATAGAACACCCCTATCCTGCAGGAAGGCAGTGCTTCCTGGCTGTTATCTTCCTTACCTGAATTCTTAATCCACTGTTGTATTGCAGAGAGCTGGTGACTATGTTCTTACTAAGCTCTCAGGGGCTTTACCAATGGAATTTGCAAAATGTAATTAGGATGGTGAATCGTCTGGGACTCCCATCCCTACCACCAAACGGTACATTTCAAAGCCAAATAAAAGTGCTATTTTATATCATCTACTCTTTGGATTTTCCAAGCCCCTGGTCCATTTAGAGAGAACTGTCGAGCTTTAGCTAGATAGTAGGTGCTTAACCATAAACTATAGAGCCAATCAAGCTCTTTTAACTTTTGAATAAGTTATGCATTCATACGGATCAAAAATCAAAACAATGAAATGAGGTATATTCTGAGAAGTTTCCTTCCCACTTCTGTCCGCTTATAGTGTATTATTTACCCCTGTCCCTCCACCTACAGGTCATCACTTTTATTAGTTTCCTGTATACTGTTCCTGAGTGTATTTATGCATATAAGTAAATACATATAGTATCTTTTCCTTCCTTAACACAAAGACATGATATTCATATATTTATAGCTATTTCCATTTATATATATAATATATATAATATAAATATGTATATATTATATAAATATGTATATTATATATATGTATATTTTATATATATATATATATATATATATATATATATATATGTCCTAGGACTTTTTTCACAGCAAAATATAGGGAGCATCCTCATTTTTTTTTTTTTGGCCTTGCCACACAGCATGCGGGATCTTAGTTCCCCGACCAGGGATCGAACCTGTGCCCCCTGCAGTGGAAATGCGGAGTCTTAACCACTGGACTACCAGGGAAATTCCGTTTTTTTAATGGCTGCATCAGATTCCGTTGTGTATATGTAGATGTGTATATATATATGTATACACACACACACACACACACATACTCTTTTGATGGACACTTGGGATTTTCCAATCATTTGCTATTGTAAACAGTGCTGCAGTGACTGTCATGGCAATATATTATTTTGCATGAAAGCAGACCATCTGTAGAAAAAATTCCCAGAAGTGAGATTTTGGGTCAAGGGTAAATACATTTGAAATTTTAATAATGTTACCAAATTGCTCTTTGGAGTCACATTCCCGCCAGCAACATATGAAAATGACTGATTTCCCATGGCCTCCTCAAAAGAATATTAGAAAACATTTTTATCTATCAGACTAGTCAAAATCTGGAATTTATGAAGTATACTTTTAATTTACATTTCTCCTGTTTGAAAAGATGCTCAACTTTTCTCATGTTGTTTAAAGGCCATTTTGTTCATTTTTCTATGAAATGTCTATTAATGTTCTTTGTTACTTTTTCTGTTGGGTTACTGATAATTTTCTTACCGATTTTTACTAGCTCTTTCCATATTAGCGAGATTATCCATTGTTTTGTCTGTGACATGAGTTGAAAATATTTCCCCCAGTTTATTTGGTTTTTTTTACTTTGCTTATAATTTTTTTTTTTTTTTTGGCATACAGAAGGTATTGTTGTTTGATGTAATTGAATTAATCAAACTTTAATTTTATACTTTCTGGGTCTTTTTTTTTTTTTTGTGGTACACAGGCCTCCCAGTGTTGTGGCCTCTCCCGTTGTGGAGCACAGGCTCCGGACGCGCAGGCTCAGCGGCCATGGCTCATGGGCCCAGGCGCTCTGCGGCATGTGGGATCTTCCCGGACCGGGTCACGAACCCATGTCCCCTGCATCGGCAGGCGGACTCTCAACCACTACGCCACCAGGGAAGCCCTTTCTGGGTTTTTAATCATAGTCAGAATGGCCCTTCCCCACTCCCAGGAAGTCACTCATATTTTCTTGTGTTTTTTTTTCTTTTTTAATTTATTTTGTTGAAGTATAGTTGATTTACAATGTTGTGTTAATTTCTGCTGTACAGCAAAGTGATTCAGTTATACATATATATACATTCTTTTTCATATTCTTTTCCATTATGGGTTTATCATCACAGGATATTGAATATAGTTCCCTGTGCTGTACAGTAGGACCTTGTTTTTTTTTTTTTCAATTTCATTTTTGGCTGCGTTGGGTCTTTGTTGCTGCAACAAACTTTCTCTACGGGCAACTATGGGCAACTACGGGCTTTCTCTAGTTGCGGCGAGCGGGGGCTACTCTTCATTGCGGTGCACGGGCTTCTCATCGCGGTGGCTTTTCTTGTTGCGGAGCACGGTCTCTAGGCATGCAGGCTTCAGTAGTTGTGGCTTACGGGCTCTAGAGTGCAGGCTCAGTAGTTGTGGCACGGGAATTTTCTCGTATTTTTAAGAACCCATTTTATTACAGAAAATTTTAAGCATACACAAATTAGAAAATAGTATAATAAACCTCAATTACATGTCATCCAGCTTCAACAATTAGGGGTATTTTGCCAATCTTGTTTTATCTTATCCTCCCATCCATTTTGAGAATATTTGAAGCAAACCCTAGACATTATATTTTCTTTATAAGTATATCAATATATATCAATAACATGTAAGAACTTTTTAGAACGTAACTTTTATAACATTATTATACCAATAATTCCTTAAGATTATCCAATACTATTCTGTGTTCACATTTTCTTTTCTGGAACTTTTATGGCTTTGTTTTCTATGTGTATAGTATGAGGTGTGTACTAACCTTATTTTTTTCCTGGCTACCCAGTTGTCCCAACTCAGCTTCTTGAAGTGTATTCTTACCTTACTGGTTTGAGATGCCACCTTTACCGTATAACAAATTCCCATGTGTATTTGAGTCTATTTCCAGACCTTCTATTGTTCCATTTGTCTGCCTACTCAAATGTTACTACTATACTGTTTTATTTACTGTGGCATTAGAGAATGTTTTAATGTCTTTCAGGACTAGTCATTCCCTAAATGAAATAGTAAGTCATCTACTCCAATTTATGCTATTTAAAAATGGCAGAAAATTATAGTTTATAGTCCAGCCTCGTCAGATCTGGTGATTTAGAAATCAGCAAGGAGTGGGAGTAGAATGTGTGAGCATACATGTGGTCCCTAAGGAAAGTAAGAGTAATAACACTATAGGAAAGTAAATAGTAATAACATAAAAGTTTGAAACCTGGGGCAGGTCCTCATCTGGAGGTGGGAGGAGAAAGCAGAACCAGCAAAGGATAAAGGACATAGTTTTGGTGGTTGAAGCGTGCTTCTCCCTTGGAAGTAGCCAATCCTGGTTCTCTTTGGCAAAGTCAGAAAGGCCTACAGTAGAGAAAGTTGCAGCGTTGGCTGTGTACCTGCCCTAGGGAACCAATCAGAGACGCAAATCATGTTGCAGAGCCGAGAGGGCCCAGATGAAGTGTGTGGAGGCGCTGTGCCATCACTGTGCTCCGGGCAGTTCGCAGGCCTGGGCAGCCAATAACCCTGAACTCCAGGGCTGCCTGGGTGCTGGTTTGTGCCTCTGAAGATGCGAGAGTGAACCTTACGAGGCCTTTCCCAGGCAAAGGATGAAGCTGTATTATTCTGAGCCCTCTTTCCAGGAGACAGTATTAGTTCTAGCTAACAAGATACCTTTACTGGAAAAGGTCTGAGAGAGAGGACTTCTGGTACGAGTTATCGTGGGAGAGAGGTCTAAAGTATTTAGCAGGGGCAAATCATAATACCTTTTATCCTTTTGAAATGCATGTGTCTGCTGGGACTCTGCGCCTTCACAAAAGCCCAGAGAATGATAAGGTGGTCAAAGCAGGGGGTGGGGGTGTGTGTGTGTGTGGAGGCCTGGATCCGGAGCAGGTGGAGACTGAACGGGGATGACTACAGAATGACTTCATCCCCGGCAGACACCCTTAATAACCCATGGCACAGCTCCTAACCTCCTCATCCCCATTTCCTCCTTATAACCTGCAGGTGAACACACCTGCTTACCTCACGGGGATGTGGGGAAGATTAATTAGTTTCAGATGGGAAAGTTCTTGGCTGCTGAGTCATGCGGTGTAGTGAGCGTGCTAATTTGAGGCTGCACAGCCAGGAGTTGCCTGCTGCCCAAATGCAGGCCGCAAAGGGTAAATGGAAATTGGTCGTCATCAGAGTCAGGGGAGTGGACTTTGCAGACTGAATGGGTGAAGTCAGCCTTGTTTGGGCATATTCAACGATTCCTTACTCGGTGTCTACCCTGTGCAAGTGGTAACGGGCAGCCATGATGGGGGCAGGAGGAGTGATGGCCCTGAGGTGCAGGCATTGCTGGGGCGGCTGTTAGTCCCAGTGGAAGACCGTGGCCTAGAATTGTGATTCTGGGGACGAGAAGTCATCTTTGCCATCAACGATGTGAGCTGGGCGTCAGTTGTAGTCGGCTCCACATTCCGGCGTACTCTGAATAATAAGGGTGATCAGCGCTCCTTCAGTCCCCTCACTTTCCAGATGCCAACCTTACCAAATCCCTAAGCTAGTCTTCTCTCCTAGGTGTTTGCAGTGAAAAGAATCTTTGTGTTCATTAACAAAAGGGGAAGAGAAAAGAGACCCCTCTTTTGGCCTCTTTGTCTTCTGTTGTTGCATGCTGCTGCTTTACGAAGTACGTTTAAGGTGTGTTTTATTTTAAGCACAAGGTAAAAGGGACTATTTCAGGCATTATCACAGAACACTTTCTATGCAATAAGGGGTTTTATGGTCTGGAAATTGGTACAGAATATGGATGAGATCTCAATGTACATTTCAAGCTGAACTCTTTCTTTTTTTTTTTCTTTCAGGTGTCCTTGAGTGAGGGTAGCAGGGAGTGAAAGAGGAGGAGAAAAGAAAATTAAGAAAGGTGAGTATGAGTAAATTTGGAAGGTGAAGTGAAGGGCTTCTCTGGACAAATGAGGCTGCTAAGACCATTATCCCAATAGGAAGGTTTGGGACTGTGGAAGGTGAGAGGTAACCAGAGAATAATCAGAGGCAGTTCAGGAAAAGGTCCTTAATTTAAGTGACAAGCCCATTGTCATGTAAAAATAGTGTTGTTTCTTGAAATACAAGATTTTAAGAAAGGAGAATAGGGCAAAGCACCATTGTGTTAATATGAAATTCTGGTTTTCAGTGATTTTATTTTATTAAAAAAATTATACAATTTTTAAAGGTTACTTTGCATTTATAGTTATTACAAAATATTGGCTATATTTCCTGTGTTGTACAATACATCCTTGAGCCTATTTTATTTATTAAAAATTTACCATTTTATTTATTATTTTTTTAAATTAATTTATTTTTTGGCTGCGTGGGGTCTTCGTTGCTGCATGTGGGCTTTCTCTAGTTGCAGCAAGCGGGGGCTACTCTTGGTTGCAATGCACAGGTTTCTCATTGTGGTGGCTTCTCTGTTGTAGAACATGGGCTCTAGGCACACGAGCTTTAGTAGTTGTGGCACATGGGCTCAGTAGTTGTGGCTCATGGGCTCTAGAGCACAGGCTCAGTAGTTGTGGCACATGGGCTTAGTTGCTCTGCGGCATGTGGGATCTTCCCGGGCCAGGGCTCAAACCCATGTCCCCTTCATTGGCAGGCAGATTCTTAACCACTGCACCACCAGTCTCTTGAGCCTATTTTAAACACAAGAGTTTGTACCTTCCACTCCTCCACCCCTATATTGCCCCTCCCATCCAACCCCCACTGGTAACCACTAGGTTGTTCTCTACATCTGTGAGTCTGCTTCTTTTTTGTTACATTCACTAGTATATTTTTTAGACTCCACATATAAATGATATCATGCAGTATTGCTTTCTTTTTCTGACATATTTCACTTAGCATGATGCCCTCCAAGTCCATCCATGTTGCTAAAAATGGCAAAATTTCATTCTTTTTTATGGCTGAGTAGTATTCCACTGTATATCTGTACCACATTTTCTTTATCTGTTCATCTGCTGATGGACACTTAGATTGCTTCAATATCTTGGCAATTGTAAATAATGCTGATGTGAACACTGGGGTGTGTGCATCTTACTGAATTAGTGTTTTTGTTTTTTTCTGATATATACCCAGGAGTGGAATTGTGGGTCATACGGTAGCTCTATTTTTAGCTTTTGAGAAACCTTAATACTCTTTTCCACAGTGGCTGCACCAATTTACATTCCCACCGACAGTGTACAAGGGTTCCTTTTTCTCCATATCCTTGCCAACATTTGTTATTTGGGTTCATATTGGTGATAGTCATTTTGACAGATGTGAGATGACATCTAATTGTAGTTTCTATATGCTTAGCAATGTGGAGCTTCTTTTCATGTGCCTATTGGCCATCTGCATGTCCTCTTTGGAAGAATGTCTGTCGAGTTCTTCTCATTTTTTAATCAGGTTGTTTATTTTTTGATGTTGAGTTCTGTGATCTATTCATAAATGTTGGATATTAATCGCTTATCAATCATATCATTTGCAAATATTTTCTCCCATTCAATATGTTGTCTTTTCATTTTGTCAGTTGTTCCTTTGCTGTGCAAACTCTTTTAAGTTTAATTAGGTTCCATTTGTTTATTTTTGCTTTTATCTCCTTTAATTTAGGAGACAGATCCAAAAAAATATCACTGCGATTTATATCAAAGAATCTTCTGCCTATGTTTTCCTCTAAGAGTTTTATGGTTTTGGTCTTACTTTTAGGTCTTTAATCCAGTTTGAGTTTATTTTTATATATGGTATGAGGGAATGTTTTAATTTCATTGCTTTACATGTAGCTGTCCAGTTTTCCCAGCACCACTTACTGAAGAAACTGTCTTTTCTCCATTGTATATTTTTGCCACCTTTATCGTAGTTTGACTATAAGTGTGTGGGTTTATTTCTGGGTTTTCTATCCTGTTCTGATCTATGTGTCTGTTTTTGTGCCAATATCACAATATTTTGATTACTGTAGCTTTGTAGTATAGCCTGAAGTCAGGGAGTGTGATTCCTCCAGCTCTGTTCTTCTTTCTCAAGATTGTTTGTGCTATTCAGGGTCTTTTGTGTTTCCATACAAATTGTAAATTTTTTTGTTCTAGTTCTGTGAAAAATGCCATTGGTAGTTTGATAGGGATTGCATTGAATCTGTAGATTGCCTTGGGTAGTATGATCATTTTAACAGTGTTGATTCTTCCAATCCAAGAACATGGTATATCTCTCCACCTGTTTGTATCATCTTTAATTTCGTTCATCAGTGTCTTATAGTTTTCCACATACAGGTCTTTTGTCTCCCTAGGTAGGTTTATTCCTAGGTATTTTATTCTTTTTGTTGCAGTGGTAAATGGGAGTGTTTCCTTAATTTCTCTTTTCAGATTTTTCATCATTAGTGAATACGAATGCAAGAGATTTCTGTGCATTAATGTTGTATCCTGCTACTTTACCAAATTCATTGATTAGCTCTAGTAGTTTTCTGGTAGCATCTTTAGGATTCTCTATGTATAGTATCATGTTATCTGCAAACAGTGACAGCTTTACTTCTTCTTTTCCAATTTGGATTCCTTTTATTTCTTTTTCTTCTCTGATTGCTGTGGCTAAAACTTCCAAAACTATGTTGAATAATAGTGGTGAGATTGGACAACCTTGTCTTGTTCCTGATCTTAGTGGAAATGCTTTCAGTTTTTCACTATTGAGAATGATGTTGGCTGTGGGTTTGTCATATATGGCCTTTATTATGTTGAAGGAAGTTCCCTCTATGCCTACTTTTTGGAGGGTTTTTATCATAAATGGGTGTTGAATTTTGTCAAAAGCTTTTTCTGCATCTATTGAGATGATCATATGGTTTTTATTCTTCAATTTGTTAATATGGTGTATCACATTGATTGATTTGCATATGTTGAAGAATCCTTGCATCCCTGAGGTAAACCCCACTTGATCATGGTGTATGATCCTTTTAATGTGCTGTTAGATTCTGTTTGCTAGTATTTTGTTGAGGATTTTTGCATCTATGTTCAGCAGTGATATTGGCCTGTAGTTTTCTTTCTTTGTGATATCTTTGTCTGGTTTTGGTATCAGGGTGATGGTGGCCTTGCAGAATGAGTTTGGGAGTGTTCCCCCCTCTGCTAATTTGATAATTTGACAAGGATTGCATTGAGTCTGTAGAGTGCCTTGAGCAGTATAGTCATATAAACAGTATTTATTCTTCCAATAAAGAACATGGTATATATCTTTCTACCTGTTTGTGTAGTCTTCAGTTTATTTCATCAGTGCCTTACAGTTTTCAGAGTACAGGTCTTTTTGCCTCCTTAGGTATATTTATTCCCAGGTATTTTATTCTTTCTGATGCTATGGTAAATGGGATTGTTTCCTTAATTTCCCTTTCAATATTGATACTTCAGTATTAATGTAGGGAAATTCAGATTTCTGTATATTAATTTTGTATCCTGCAACATTATTGAATTCATTAATGAGCTCTAGTAGTTTTCTGGTAGTGTCTTCAGGATTTTCTATGTATAGTGTCATGTCATCTGCAAACAGTGACAGTTTTAAGTCTTCCTTTCTAACTTGGTTACTTTGTTTTTCTTCACTGATTCCTGTGGCTAGGACTTACAAAACTATGTTGAATAAAAGTGGTGAGAGTGGGCATCCTTGTCTTGTTCCTGATCTTAGAGGAAATGCTTTCAGCTTTTCACTGTTGAGTATGATTTTAGCTGTGGGTTTGCCTTTATTATGTTGAGGTAGGTTCCCTCTGTGTCCACTTTCTGAAGAGTTTTTATTATAAATGGATGTTGAATTTTATAGCTTTTTCTACATCTTTTGAGATGATTGTATGGCTTTTGAAGAACAAATTCTTCAATTTGTTAATGTGGTGTATCACACTAATTGATTTGCAGTTATTGAAAATCCCTTGCATCCCTGGGATAAGTCCCACTTGATCATGGTGTATGATCCTTTTAATGCATTGTTGTATTTGGTTTGCTCGTATTTTATTGAGGATTTTTGTGTCTATGTTCATCAGTGATACTGGCCTGTAATTTTTTTTGGGGGGGGGAATCTCTTTTTGGTTTTGGTGATGGTGGCCTCATAGAATGAGTTCAGAAGTGTTCCTTCCTCTGCAGTTTTTTGGAATAGTTTCAGAAGGGTAAGCATTAATTCTCCTCTAAATGTTTAGTGAAATTCACCTGTGAAGTCATCTGGTCCTGGACTTTTGTTTGTTGAGGTTTTTAAATTACTGATTCAGTTTCATTACTGGTAATTGGTCTTTTCATATTTTCTATTCCTGGTTCAGTTTTGGGAGATTGTACCTTTCCAAGAATTTGTCCATTTCTTCTAGGTTGTCCATTTTATTGGCATATAGTAGCCTGTAGTAGTCTCTTATGATCTTTTGTATTTCTATGGTGTCAGTTGTAACGTCTCCTTTTTCATTTCTGATTTTATTGATTTGGGCCCTCTTCATTTTTTCTTGATGAGTCTGGCTAAAGGTTTATCAATTTTGTTTATCTTTTCAAAGAACCAGCTCATTGATCTTTTCTTTTTTTTTGGTCTCTATTTCATTGACTTCTGCTCTGATCTTTATGATTTCTTTCCTTCTAATAACTTTGGGTTTTGTTCATTCTTCTTTTTCTAGTTCCTTTAGATGTAAGGTTAGGGTATTTATGAGATTTTTCTTGGTCTCTGAGGTATGCTTGTATTGCTATAAACTTCCTTCTTAGAACCTTTTGCTGTGTCCCATGGGTATTTGATTGTTGTGTTTTCATTTTCTTTTGTCTCTAGGTATTTTTTGATTTCCTCTTTGATTTCTTCAATGATCCATTGGTTGTTTAGTAGCATATTGTTTAACCTCCATGTGTTTGTGTTTTCTGCAGTTTTTTTTCTTGTAGTTGATTTCTAATCTCGTAACATTGTGGTCAAAAAGGTGCGTGATTTGACTTCAGTTTTCTTAAATCTACCAATGCTTGTTTTGTGGCCTAGCATGTGATCTATCCTAGATCCTGATCAATGTGCTCCTGAAAAGAATGTATATTCTGCTGCTTTCAGATGGAATGCTCTCTCTATATATCAAGTAATTCCATTTAGTCTAATGTGGTTTTTAAGGCCTGTGTTTCCTTACTGATTTTCTGTCTCGGTGATCTGTCCATTGATATAAGTAGGGTGTTAAAGTCCCCTACCGTATTGTATCATTGTTGATTTCTCCTTTTATGTCTGTTAATATTTGCCTTAAATATTTAGGTGCTTCTGTGTTGGGTGCATATATATATTTACAATTGTTATATCTTCTGGGATTGATCCTTTGATCATTATGTAGTGTGTTGCTTTGTCTCTTGTAACAGTCTTTATTTTAAAGTCTATTTTGCCTGATACATGTATTGCTACTCTGGCTTTCTTTGATTTCCATTTGTATGGAGTACTTTTTTCCAACCCCTCATTTTCCATCTATATGTGTCTCTAGATCTGAAGTGAGTCTCTCTAGGCAGCATATATATGAGTCTTGTTTTTGTATCCATTCAGCCACTCTATGTCTTTTGGTTGGAGTATTTAACCTGACTACATTTAAGGTAATTATCGATATGTATGTTCTTATTGCCCTTTTGTTAATTGTTTTGTATTTGTTTTTATAGGTCTTTTCCCCCCTTTCTTCTTTTTTTATTCTCCTGTGATTTGATGACTATATTTAGTGTTAAGTTTGGATTCCTTTTTCTTTCTTGTATGTATATCTATTATGGATGTTTGGTTTGTGGTTATCATGAGGTTTTTGTATAGCAGTCTCTCTCTCTATATATATATTGTTTCAAGTTGCCGATCTCTTAATTTCAAATGCATTTTTAAAACTCTGCATTTGTACTCTGCAGGCCCTCATGATTACTGGCTGCTGGTTAGCAGGGCCTGGTCACGAGGAGGCTGGCTGCAGAACCCCAGGGGTCCCCTGGCTAGTTTTGGCTCACCGATGGCCAGAGTCAGGGTCCTGAAGACTCCACAGCTGTTGGCCACCCACTGGTGGGTGAGGCCAGGTCCTGGAGTTAGTGCTGGACCACTGGTAGACAGAGCTGTTTCCTGTAGTCTGGCTGCAAGGCCCAGGGATCTCAGATCTCATTTCAGATTGTTTGGGGGGTCGTGTTCCTGACACAGTTGGGTATGGGGTCTGTGGTGTCCCGAAGTTTGCACTGGCCTGCTCGTGGACAGGGCCAGGACCTGGGCCCAGCTGTTCCCAGGTTAAGATCTGGCCTGCTGCGAGCAGGAGCCGCAGGCTGTGGGATTGTAGTTTTCTTGCTTCTGGTGTCTGCCCCCTGGTGGATGAGGCTGGTCTAGAGGCTTTTGCAGGCTTCCTGGAGAGAAGGGCCAGTGCCTGCCCACTGGTGGGCGGAGCTGTGTCTTGGCCCTTTGGTAGGCAGGGCTGTATCTAGGGTGTTTTTAGAGGCAGCTGTGAGCTCAGGAAATCTTAAGGCAGCCTGTCATCTGTTGATGGATAGGCATGTGTCTCTGTCCAGTTAGTTGTTTGGCCTGAGGCATCCCAGTACTGGTGCCTAAAGGCTGTTGGGTGGGGCCAGGTCTTGAGCCAAGATGGCAGCTGCCATCAGCAGTGTTCATGGGTAGAGTGTTCCCCAGTGTGGCTGCCACCATTGTCTATGTCCCCTGTGTGAGCCGCAGCCATCCCTCACCTCTCCAGGAGACTCTCTCAGACAAGCAGGTAGGTCTGGCCCAGGGTCCTATCAAATTACTGCTTTTGCCTTGGGTCCTGGTATGTGTGAGATTTTGGGTAGGCCCTTTAAGAATGAAACCTCTATTTCCCTGAGTTCTGCGAGGCTCCCAAAATTAACCCCTTGGCCTTCAAAGCCAAATGCTCTAGGGTGTCATCTTCCTGATGCAGGACCCCCCAGGCTGGGGAGCCTGACAGGGGGCCTAGAAGTCTCATGCCTGTGGAAGAGCCTCTGCAATATAATTCTCCAGTTTGTGGGTCGCCCACCCTGGGGTATGGGATTTGATTATATCTTGAGTTTGCCCTTGCTACTTGTCTTGTGGTTCCTTCTTTATGTCTTTAGTTGGAGAGGATCTTTTCTGGTAGGTTCTAGTTTTTTTGGGGGGGGGGGGATGGTTGTTCTGCAGATGTTGTTTTGGTGTGCTCATGAGAGGAGGTGAGCTCAGGGTCTTTCTACTCCCCCATCTTGGCCCCTCTCCTCTGTGATTTTTTTATATTTAAATAAACTTACATCTCTGTGTAGATATGTGTTAGGTTCTATGATGCTGCAAGAGTGCAGCCTTGAATACACTAAAGCTTCCGTGGGCTTCAGTGCTATGTTCAATGTGTTCATTTTTCTCAGCTCTTTTATTGAGGTTCAGGAATCTTGCCCCCCACCCTTCTCCTTATTTAATGATGTTCTTCAGTGATGGTAGCAGCAGAAAAAGCTGCATTTTGGTGGGCTTGTAATATTTGCATGGGATTATAGAATAATTTTCAGCTAGATTTTTCCTGTTGATATTCTCATTTTCTTTTTAAAGCCTTCAGTCTCACCTTGATTGGTTTGTAGCATAAATCCAATTGTTGGTTTTTTATGACATAAGAGTAACAACTGTTCTTATGCTCTTCTGGTAAAGTCATTGCAGCTGTTCGTATTAATACCTGCTGTAACAGCAAGTCCTGATGCTCTGGTTCAGTGTGGCTCTTTTCCTGGTATTTTGAGACTGGATTCAAGGCTTAGTCAGGGTCCTGGCAGGAATGAGATGGCATATTCAGACTGGTGTTATTTAAGAGAATGAATAAGGGGCTGTTTACAGTGGTGTGGGTTCACCTAGTCTTCACAGCTGGCAACAGAGAGAAGCCATTTCTATCCTATAGGTCTAAAGGATAAGACAAGTGGTTACCAGAACCCAGGAGAAGGTAGCTGTGGAGCCAGGGACCTGATGGGAAATGAGGGATATGACGACAGCCTGGCAGGGAGTGAGTCAGGGGAGTAACTTCCCCAGTCTCACTCTCTGCCCACCCTCTGATCTGCCAGTTTTTGCCATTGGCCAAACGAAGCTGAAAGCCGGTGGAAAAGGGAGCTGTGTGCCTGGTCTTCATAGCTTGGCTTCCCAGGGCACAGAGCAGGGTGGACAAGGTTGGAGGGTGGGGCTACAGGAGCAAGAGGTGAAAGCCCAGCAGGGTTCACCTCCTTTCACCCTTTTAGGATAGCTTGGGAAGATCGTGTGGTCATAGCATATTTAAGGCCTAATTTAGTGTGTGTTGAACCACATGTGAATAGGCCATCAGTGGGCAGAACTTCAGTTGTTGAAAATAGAGTTCTTACAATCTTCACATCGTTCACCTAAAATCTAAGTGAACAGTGAACATGGAAATGGAAATGGAAATTCTGTTGGTGGAAAAGATAGAAAAGCTTTACTTTTTTTTTTTTTTTTTAAAGGTAAGGCCTGCAAGTGTGTGAGTCCTTTAGAGACCTTTAGCCCATCTCTAAGCAAGGATTGGAGCTGCCGTGCCCACCCCAGTGCTCAGCAAGGAGGGCAGTCTTGTGTCCCCAAATGAACCCCATGCTTTTTTCAGGGTGGGGACTATTCCATGGGGTGGAGTGGACACAAAGTTTTCATGAGGGAGAAATATTGAAATTGGGCCTTTAAAGAGTGAGAAATACAAGGTAAATGACACATGTGAGAGCACAGAGACTTGCTTTCTCGAGCACACTTCATGAGAACTGCCTTTTATTTATGAGCGTAGACAAACAATATAGATTTATCAGAAAGAAGATAAATGAAAATGTTCCACTGAGGCCTAAATATTGTGCCCACATATATTCTAGAGTAGTTTTCTTAAAATCTGTCTCCAGAGGAGTTTTACATTCTTCTCTCATATATGCTCAGATAATCATAGTATTTGAGAGCTGAAAATATGTGTATTGAATTTCAGTCTTAAATCTCGCCAGATACAGCGTAATCGTAACGATACTGGCTGGTATGTTATTCACTGAGAAACCATAAATCTCTATTTTTAGCTTTTAAATTTATTTAATAATTTGAAAAAGCAGCAATGGGTAGGGACTTATTCCTTGTCCTTTAATTCCCACAACTCTCTGCAAAATAGATATTTAATATCTCTATTTTACTGATAGGAAACTGAACCTCAGAGCTGTACAGGGATCAGCCAGAAGTAATAGATCCAACTAGTGACAGGATCAGAATTTGCTCCCATGCCTGAGTGCCCTGTCCATTGTCCCCCCATTATACTAGGCAGCGTTTACACTTGACTTTACCCTTGTGGGACTGTGAACCATTGCTTAAGCGTCGTTTTTCATGTTGCAATGAAAACACTATTTAACGCACATACTTTTTCAGTTTCCTCTGGGAATATAAAATTATGCACATATATATCTTTATATATGTACATTTCCTTCTGCTCCAAGTGGTAATAGTGACAATTTATAGAGCAGATGACATGCTGTAACTTTGTTATATATGTAGAATGCAGAAATTTTTTTATTAGGATTGCTTTTATAAGCTTGTCAGCTTCCAGAGAGTTCTTTGAATAATCTGTTCTGGATTTTGTGACTGTGCAAAAAAGTCAGCACGATAGTCTTTTGCCATTGCGTGTAGTCTATTGTTGGTTTTCAAGTGCCCTTCTGTTTCAGAATGATAGCCATGAACATGTTCTTGTATAATACATTTTTAGATATAGAATCAGGAGTAATTTGAGCTAGTGTTATAAACAGTGGTCAGTGACATAAAGCCTCAGCACAGAAGAAGGACAACAGGACGAATGCATAGTAAGAGTTCTGCATCCTAAAGCTCTCCCAAATGACAGATAACGGTGCAGGTGCTGAAAGCATTGGACATGATTGGTAATACAGTCTCTTAACAGAGTTCTAGGGATTCTTTATCACCTGGCACATAGAGCTTAAGCAGTGAATTCATTCAATAAGATACATGTATGCGTGTGTATATGCAGATGCACATACACATACCTACACACACACACATATCCAGATGAACTTGTCATCTAAGATTTCTGCTTTGGTACAGATATTCCATCATATTAGAATATATACAGAGAGATTCAAATGAGAGACACATCTGTGTGTATACACTCTAGTTTTATGGTCATTTTTCTACCTCAGCTGAGACTAAATGAAGTCAGAAGTGCTAGCCATCACCTGCACGTCTAGTGACCTTGAAAGCTATTTTCTCAGTTGAGTTCTGTCTTCACGCATGAGTGCTATTTTCACACGAGTGCCATGTGTTTGAGAATGCACCTTTGGGGTGGTTCTCCTCCACTCAACAATTACAGAATAATGGATCCTTAGCCAGCTGTTGGACATTTCAGCCTAGATTTCTATTATGTGAACTTTGATTGGTTATTAAAAGAAATGAGTTCAGTACAGCAAGCAAGGATAGGGAACATAAAAACGATGTCTTCCGTGCCCAGCCTCTGTTGCCACTCAGTTTATATCCTTGCAGTTCTGCTGGTAGAATCACCCATTAACAGCACCAACACCTGTGTGCCTGCAGCTCTCCCGCAGAACTTCTGTCCAGTTATTGTATCTTCCTCTCAAATTTAAAAATACCCCTCTCACACAGAAAAGAAAATAATCTCTCTCATTTGCCTGCCTGGCAGTGGAAATATCTTTGTAAAATTACCTCTTAATATTATGCCTTTGGCTTTTTTAAAGAAACGGCCAAATGAGAGATGCATCTGGAGCTCTTCAAAACAAATTTCGGGCATTATCCATGTGTTGTTTGCTGCTCTCTGTATAAACACGCATAGGGACCACTAATTTGAGAATTAAGGATCAGGGGGAGTTTTCTTTTTACAAATAATGAGAATGTTAATGAGAATGTGTGTTCCATGTGTGTCTCTCTTGGCCTCTGGGAAGTACAGAGCAAAGCGTGACATACAGCAGAGGAACACCATTCATAGAAGGGGTTAGGATCTTTATTTTCCTCTCATCCAATATGGTTTTGACTCCATATTTTGAGAGGTTTAATGCATAAATGACTTGGCATCAGCCTCCTAAAAATCATTTATGGAAGCAAACTGGGTAAAAATTATTCCACCTATGTGAAGGATACTCTCAAATATAATCAATTAACATAGTTTTATTAGATTCCTACCATTTGTCCACATAGTTCAATACAACATGACAAACCAATCTTGATTCTTTTTAAAAGGAGTCCTGTTTCTAACTCCTAAACATCTAATCTTGTTCACATGGAGTTCTTACCTTCTTATTCTTCTGTGTCATGACAGCCTTCTCAAAAAGATGTAAAATTGTATCTTTGACAAAAATGCAGGACTTCCCTGGTGGCGCAGTGGTTAAGAATCCGCCTGCCAATGCAGGGGACACGGGTTTGAGCCCTGGTCCAGGAAGATCCCACATGCCGTGGAGCAACTAAGTCCATGTGCCACAACGACCGAGCCTGCACTCTAGAGCCCGCAAGCCACAACTACTGGGCCCGCATGCCACAACTACTGAAACCCACACGCCTAGAGCCCGTGCTCTGCAACAAGAGAAGCCACCGCAGTAAGAAGCCTGTGCACCGCACGAAGAGTAGCCGCCGCTCGTGCAACTAGAGGAAGCCCGCGCGCAGCAACGAAGACCCAACGCAGCCCAAAATAAGTAAATAAAATAAATTTATTTTTTTTTGCGGTACGCGGGCCTCTCACCGTTGTGGCCTCTCCCGTTGCGGAGCACCGGCTCGGGACACACAGGCTCAGCGGCCATGGCTCACGGGCCCAGCCACTCCGCGGCATGTGGGATCTTCCCGGACCGGGGCACGAACCTGCGTCCCCTGCATCGGCAAGCGGACTCTCAACCACTGCGCCACCAGGGAAGCCCTAAATTTATTTTTTTTAAATGCAGCTGAAAAGCTATTACTTTGGAAGTGTCTTTTAGCTTTTTCTTAAAATTTGAATCACGTTTAAAAAGATGTCTTTAAAATTGATGAGACTATTTCTTCACCCAAATTACACACTTATGGGCCCTGTATTAATTCACAATTGATTTGCATAATGAAGTTATTTTAATAATAGCACTGTTTTAGACATTATCTTGTATCACAGTTGCATGTAGTGGGAAAAACTCCCATCTTTAGCACTGCAAAATGCACAGCTTTATGTTTAGAAATGAGATACTCAGTTCTGTGAGTCTTTGATCCTGTGCTTTATGAGATTTTTTTTTTTAAGTTTTACTTTAAAAGAGTATAGCAGAAATCTGAAATATTATGATATTGTATTACATTTATGACTTTTTATGGCATAACTAAAGTCTTCATTAATATCCTTCCCCTAAAATCATAGAATATTAGAAGTGAAAGGAACCTTGGCAGTCATTCATTCCAACTTCTCACTTGGTTGCGATAGAGAGAACTTCTGAATCTTCTTAAGAAATGAGTGCAGAGAACTCAACACAGTTTACTAGATTTGGTCCAGCTGGTGTGGAATGGAATTGGACAGTTATATCCCTTGATCTGATCTCTATTCTCCTGCTAATGTTACCTGAAAAAGCCTGGGGGGAGGGAGGGAAGGGGGAGAACATGTCTTCAACATCCTCTAAGTAAAATGTACATTACCTATGTAATTGCACTCAATCCACACAGTTTAGAAATGTTACCTACACGACTCTAAGCCTCGCTTGTCTTAGTGGCAAACGGGGACAATATTTCTTAACTCTGCGGTTGCCTGCTTACTAAATGTAGAACCAGAATTTTATCCTAGGTCTACTTGAATCAAAAGTCCATTGTTTTCCCCCTCAAAGATGACTGTAGTAACTCTTGACAGTCACAGCTCACTAGTGGTTCACGTTGACTTTTGGGCTCCAATAACGTGTGACAGCACAGGGACTGTGTCTCTCTTATTCAGTGTTGTATACTAAGTGCTCAGCACAGTACCTAGTATGAGTGCATGACTTATGATCATGCTGCTTTCAAGATTTGGACAAGCAGTACTGAGAGGCTGAATCATGATTCTGTTTTTCCCTACTGAACGTTATTATGCAAGAGTAGAATCCATGGTGCTCCACGGAGATTTCTGTATTTTCAGATGAACATGATGGACGGAGCATAAGCTAAATTCTCTCTTGGATTTTGCTTCAGGCACATAGAAATGCTAAATTAAATATCTTTAAAATTAATATTAAACTTAGCGGGGAAAAGAAACTCTTCATGTACCGGAGCAGAGAATCTGTCAGAGAAGGTAACAGCTGAGCCGCAGGAGCTGGGCTCTCAGTGCCCAGGCGAGGTTCCCCTCAAGGAAGAGAGCTGGAGCAGAGTCTCAGCTTGGATCCCGTGATGCTCTTCCCAAATTTAATGAGAACCAGAGTATCTCCATCGGCCAACCTCTCCTAATAGCCAGAAGCAAGTAGTACCACCCTTGGGATGGATGGTAAAGGTTTCCGTCAGATTTCTCCTTTTCAGAGGCGTGTTTTCATCTTTTCCACTGTTTCTGAGTAAAATTCCAGCACTCATGTTGAATTTCCTCTTTGCCTTCTCTTCTTTTTACAGGGGAGCCAGGCCTATTAGGTTTGTCATTAAAGCGTCTTACTGTGGGATAAGTGATGCTTGCAGGAAGGTGTGAATGCGAGTGTTGATAGGCATGTTGGACTTAGGAGAGCTGCTCCCCTTAAATTATGTGCTTCATTTGTTTTATTGGCAGTGCAGGTTGGCCTGGTGCTTGCTGACTCATGATTAGCAATTGTGCAGGAAGTGCCAGTATGTACCACCTCTGCTTGGCCTCTTCTGTTTCACCTCTCTTTTTGATTCCATCATTTCTTTATCATCTTTGGATGCTCTGGCAGCTCCTTACTGCCCACAGCCTTTGTCTTACTTGCTAAGAAAGGTGCTCCTTATATAGGTCACAGCTAATGATGTTGGTTCTATTCCCAGACATACTCATTGACTATCTACCATGTGCTGAGTATGGGCCTAGGGAATATAAAAAGTAATGTAGTCCTCTTCCTACCTCAAACGAGTTTGAGGTCAAGGATGTGTCACTTCCTCAGGCCCGCATGTTCCCCAAGAAAGCTTAAAAATGCCACAAATAGGAGGAGATGATGGCCATGGCTCAGCCCTGGGAAATAGTCATGCTTGTGGACCAAGGGCCACGTAGGTCCTTGACTCCGGGCAGTAGCGGGCCATTCTCACTTGGGGTTTCCTAAATTTATGAATCTGGCTACCTGCTGTTCCCTGGAATGCCTGAGAGTTGCCTACCCCTGTTGTATCCCTACCAATGCGCCTTGCAAAAATCCCTTTCCTCTCGGCAAAGAAGCACACTGCATTCTGGAACAAAAATTAATGTACTTTCCAAAGAGAGGACTCATAAAATAAAGACCAGCACCACAGGTGAGGGGTTTCTGACAAGGTCTACTCTCTGGGAAAGATGGATGATGGTAATGCGCTGTGTCTGGGGAGGAACGTTTTGAGGTACCCTTGAGTTTGAGAAGTGTGGCCCAGATACCTAACAAACATGGCTGTGGAGCTTTCTTAGTGTCAATATAAGAAAACGTCTAAGTTACAGGAGGCCAAATCGTAACGGCCATATTCTGAGTCAGCAAGCAGCCATTATGTAGGTCTCAGATTCCTTTGAGAGACTCAACCCAGGGGGAAAATACGTATGGACACAATTTTGCAAATAACCTTAAGAAGCTCACAGGTCCCCTCTCCCCCATATGAAGAACTCTGCTCTATGTGATGGTCCTAGAGAAAGTACCAGAATGGTTTAGTCTAGCTTGTATTAAAGATTTTTTTTCCTTCTGGGGCAGAATACAAGCTCTGCTATAACCTTGTTCTGCTAGAAAGATCGCAACAAGAGCCTACTCAGCAAAGTTTCAGCAGATAATTTTTAGTTCAGAGTCTCCGTGAAATGATTCCAGATGTAAAACAATTTTCAGATACTATAGTCATTTGCTTTTTCATTATCCTAATGTCTTTTCGTTGTGAAAAAATAAAGCAGTCACGTTAACACAAACCTATATACTGAAAGACAGAGACAAATATAGGTGCTTGGGAGAAAAGCAGTATGTAGTGATAGATTATAAAGCATGCTCTGGAAAATGTGACATACTGTTATTTAGTGCTTTCTTCATTTGACAGGTAAAAACCTTTGCAGTTTTGGAGGATTTTGATAGAATAAGGCTATGCTGTTTTAACTAAAAATGGAAATGAAAATACATCTAGTCTATATGGAAGCAATATTCTTGTGGTATGTTTTTCACTATTTCCATTTTCTGTGCCAGAACAAGCTATGCGGACATGTTTTGAGGGGATGCTATGTTTCAGGCCATGCAAGGATCTTGGCATGTACTGCCCCTGAACCCCCCTGTCCTGTTATATAATAGTAATGAGACCATCCTCCCTACAGTGCTCTTTCCAGGAAAGGAGAAACCAAAACACAAGTCTAATTCTTGGGTTTGTTGTTCATTCAGTCGTTTTTTAAGTCTTCTGTCATCCATTCAGAAGAACCTTTGTGGTGTATCTGAGCTCTGTATTCCTCCTGGAAGAAAGGAATGCACTGTTACTTGCCTTCCTTTCTTCCACGAGCTAGAAATAAGGCTAGGTGTTTGGGACCAATTACTACTCTCCAAAGCTTTCTTGAGAGTATTTTTCAAAACTAGATAATGTAAATTCGAACAGTTGCTTGACTTTGCAGGACCTGAAATCCTTGCCACGGCTTGCTAAGTGCGTGTGTGGCCTGACCCCACTGGCTTGGCTTTGTCTCTTTCCCCCTTTCTCATGCTCTCATCACGCTGGCTGCTTTCTGAGTTCCCCCGACGAGGCACACTTCTTCCCAACTGAGGACCTTGGTTTCTTTTCCTTTGATTCTTTGCTCGGACGCTTTATTCTCAACATTTAATTCACCTGTGCGCATGTCACCTACTCAGATGTACCGGGCCCACCATATATATAAAGCAGGTCCTGCTATTCACTAACATATCACCTTATTTTTCCTCCACAGAGTTTATGACGATCAGAAAGTATGGTCTTTTCCATATTTACTGGCTGTCTTCTCCCTCTAAAATGCAGATTGCTTGAGAGCAAAGACCTTGTTGGGGATCTAGTGGTAAAAACATCTGTTATGTACGAGGTGTCAGTAATGGTGTGTTGAATGAATGAATGGGCTTTTGTCTCACTGAGATTATGTGAGGAAAATCAGGCGTTCTGAATTGTGATCCCAAAGTATTTGGGGATTTGTTCATCATGATAAATGCTTACGTAAGAATTAGCAAAATGCCAAGCACAGAGCAAATTAGTTCAAGTGCTTTATATGTATTAACTAATTTAATTCCTATAACCCTATGAGGTAGATATTATTATTACTCCCATTTTATAGATGCAAAAATTGTGACACAGGGAAGTTAAGGAACTTGCACGAAGCTACACAGATTGTAGGTCTGAAGGCAGGTACATGAGCCAATGAATGCGCTTTACCACCGAACAGAGAGTGCTTGATAAATACAGCTTTGACCTTGTGCCCAGCACTGGCTGAGTGCTTTGTATGCATGGTGTCACTCAGTCCTCAGCTCCACACTATGAAATAGGGACTGTCATTATGTCTGTTCTGCAGATGGGGAAGCTGAGGTTTGGAAAGCTTAAGCAACTTGTCTCAATTTCCATAGTCGCTTAGTGATGCAAAAGGGACTTGAATGTAGATAATGAATGCTGTGATCTCAGGCATCCTCTCCACGTTACAAGAGCACTTGTGGGTGGCTCTTGGAACACAGTCATTTTCAGGCTTGTGAGAGAGGGATTAGTCTCCCTCATTCAAAAAGTCTCCACTGGCGTCAAGAAGGGGTATCAATTACTTGGCTACAGATTCATAACGAATACGGAACAGTCCAACTCAGAGAAATGAATAGGGAAGCAGAATTTGTGTCAGTATAACCACTGGTCTGTAAGGAATCATAGAGTTGGTTAAATGTTCATTTCTTCAGAAAGAGCATAACAGTAGGATTTAGACACTTGATAACTGTGAAAGGTCAATTTTCGTTTCTAAAATGAACAAGGACAGAATTAGAAATATATTGGTGTATCACTAGGTCCGATTCTGTACTGAGCTGAAACGCAGTGTACCAAGTTTAGCACTATTGTTTTGTGAAACTTACCAGGCTTTTCACCCTGAGTCCTTCCTTAGGGACTCAGTTCTCTCAGTAGCAAAAGCCATCTGTAGGGATGATATGATGTCGTGGGTACATTCTGTCTGATTTTCAGCTCATTCTCTATAGGTAGGCATTATTAACCACCCATACGAAACCAGTATACTCACAACACAAGAGGGGGGGCATACAATCCCTAGAACTGATGCATTCTTACCCTGGCTTCAAAGAAAGTATCCATGTGAAGGATTATGGTTGCATTTGTGGACATCAAACTTTTTTTCTTTGGAAGACTCCCTAAACCCACTGAGACCTATTGATTCAGCAAGAAGAAAACAGGTTCAGCATGCATATATATATATATATTAAACAATTTATATATTTATTTTTGGCCACGCCTAGTTCCCCAACCAGGGATCAAACCCATGCCCCCTGCAGTGGAAGCATGGAATCTTAGCCACTGGACCGCCAGGGGAGTCCCTAGCCAACATATATATATATATTTTTTGCGGTACGCAGGCCCCCCACTGCCGTGGCCCCTCCCGCCGTGGAGCACAGGCTCCGGACGCGCAGGCCCAGCGGCCATGGCTCACGGGCCCAGCTGCCCCGCAGCATGCGGGACCCTCCCGGACCGGGGCACGAACCCGCGCCCCCCGCATCGGCAGGCGGACTCCCAACCACTGCGCCACCAGGGAAGCCCCTAGCCAATATTTTTGAACCCTAAGATAGCATTTTCACAGAACTTGTATTACAGGTACTCTTATGCAAGCAGTTCTATGTGATCCTACCTGAGCCTCTACCTGATGCTCACAATTACCCAAATGTGTGGGCAGGGCGGGTGTTATTAAGCCACTTTACAGATGAAGAAATTGAGGTTAATAGAGTTTAAAGAGCTTGCCCAAGGTCAGGCCACTAATAATAGCAGAGCTAGCACCTGAACCAAAGTCTTTGGCCTCCAAGTTACTTTTTCTACTGGCCCACACCTCCCCCTTCTCAAAGAGAACCTGCTGGTGGTGATGTTCAGGTTCCGAGCATGTCTCCTGAAGATTTCCTTACTAGCAGGTCTGCTGCTAGAGGGTGGAACCTATGGGGCTTAAGATGGAACACCTTACTCAGTGCTGTGTGCACATCTGTTGTTTCACTGGGTTTTGGCCCTGCTGTCTTTAAGTGGCTGAAAGTGATGAACAGTATCTGTGGGCCAGGACTAACGTTATATGTATGGTTTTCAAACAACTTATTCTGTTTCCTTGAGAACCACCTGGCTGCTTCTCCTTGCTCCTGAAGTGACGGAAACAGGTGGGGACGGCATTTCATGGTTACCCTTATTTCTCTTCTCAGCGTCTGTGTGTTCTGGGATCCAGCAGAGACTTTGTTTCTCAAACTGGTGGCCCTTTTACTCAGTGTCCTTCCTACTGCTCCAACTTTTATTGTTTCTTCCAAGTTTTGAAAGAGTTGCAAAATTCATCAACCATAGGTATTTAACTCAGGGGATGGAATTTCAGACAGGTGGTTCTGTAACTTCAGCTGAGCATGCCTCTGAACCGACCTGTGGTTGTTCAAAGATCAGGTGGTTCAGCACGAAGTAAACCAGCCCACTGAGGCAGCAGTGGAAGGGGGCGCAGCCAGGCCAGGACTGCTGCTTGATCTCCAGGAACCCAGGCCACTGGGCGTCCTGCAGAGTGCAGAGGCCTGCCCAGTAAAAGGCAGCAACTGCTCAACTTTCATCTGATGGGGAAGAATGCAGTTTACTCACAGGTGCTGGCCCTACAGAACAAGTAGATTGTTGAATATATTTGAATAATCAAGCTTTCTAAACAGAAGCAAAACGTACTCCTAGTGATGTATAAAATGCAAATAAACTCAACCAGTCTCTTTTCGCTGCAGGTGTATGAGTTTTGGACTTTTCCACACCCAGGGTCAGAATGCCGCTCCTCTGTCATGCCCTCACTGTAGCTGTGGTCCAGACCTTTATCTTCTCAGAAAACCGGGCATTTGCCAAGAACATCAACTTCTATAACGTGCGGCCTCCTCTTGACCGTAAGTAGTGGTTGTCACCATCACTGGTGATGGGGGGGGTCAGAGTAACTGTTTGAAGTCCCTGTTTCCCTATAGTAACTTTGCCTTTTCCGGAACGTTTGGTTTATACCCAGCGTAAATCAGAAAGTCTTCACTACTTCCATGAGTAAGGGTAACACATGGTGACAGAAATTTTCTCAATTTCTTTAAAATGGTTTGGCTTCCTGCTGAAGTCTCAAAAGGGTTCTTGTTTAAAATAATCTTCTGAACACTGTCCATAAGAATGGCTCAGCAGGAGAAATTCAGTGTTCTTTGTTGATCTCTTCCTTGGAGAAGGATATTGACTGTAGGAAGCTTCTGCATAAATTATATATACTTTCAAATGGCCATTAACAATTTTGAAAACAGATTAGCATGTTTGAAATTTGGAGGGGAGTACTATTTAGATTTTCATTAATATTACGCACAGTCACTATATATACATATATAAAAAATATATATATTTAGTAATTCCAAGAATCTATTCTAAGGTCATTAGCCATTTGAAGAGGAAAATGCATTTAAAAAGACTTTTAATGAAGCATGAACATATATATAATCTCACCTCCTTTCTCTCCAGACAAGTAAAACTTCTCTGATATACTTTACAGAGAATTTGTTATAGATGAAAATTGTTTCGTGGCAATGTGAATGCCAGTGGTTCCCACATCTGTAAGAGTATCAGAATCGCAATAAAAGCGTTTAAAACTACATATTCCTGGGTCCCTTCTCCCGAGATTCAGTAGTCAGGAGGGTGGTACGCAGAATATTTTTTTTTCCTTTTCCCCCTCTTCTTTTTAGAAAAGTTCTCCTGATGCTGTTGATACACAGCCAGGTTTGGGAACCACTGTCTTTATACTCCTAAAGGAGGAGTACTCATACTCCGTACTCCTATATGATTACCATTCTGCATTTTGTGTTTTGTTTTTAAGGACATTCAGTCATTAGTAGGTGTATGTGTACGCACGTTTATACTACACAACCATATACATATGAATCACAGCCCACACACATCTTGAACTATCATTTATTACAAATTTCTAAATTGATAGTGATCATATACTGATAGCTTAATGGCATAGCATAGACACTTTTCATAAAATCTACATTACTGACAAATTTGTAACCTTTTATAAGAAAAAATTATTAAAGAGAAAAAATATTTGATTACTATAGAAAATTCCAAAGAGACAGGAAATGTGTAGAAGAAAACAAAATTTATTCATAATCCCAAGATTCAGAGTGAGCTCTTCTTTCCATTTTTGAATACAGCTGACCCTTGAATGACGCGGGTTTGAACTGCCTGGGTCCACTTACATGTGGATTTTTTCCCCACTGTCCATACTCTAGTACTACATGGTCTGCAGAGGGCCATATGCAGGGCCGACTATAAATTACATGAGGATTTTCAACTGCATGGCAGGTTGGCGCCCCTGACCTCCACGTTGTTCAAGGGTCAACTGTGTTTCCTTCTACTGTTCTTACTCTATATGTGTATTTAACTTCGTGACAGAGATCACACAAATTTAATTTTGCAGTAGCTTTTATTTGTTTACATTGTGTTTTGAATATTTTTCCATGACTTTGAAAGTATTTTAATGTCTTACATTAAAAATGTTTTTACTCACATAGCTGGCTATGTGAGTAAACTATTTCCCCAAGCTTTATACTGGCCCCCCACGAGTGCACGCACACACACTCTCACAAGCAAGCTAAATGTTAACGCTTCATTGAAAATCTTTTTAAATGAAGTTTCCTCTTCAGTTGGCGAATGACCTTAGAATAGTTGCTTAGAATTACTAAATCAAAAAGGTTGTGCCAGTTTATACATTAACTATTTACCTACCAGCATTGAGTTTTAGTATTTTTTAAACTGTGCTGAATTAATAGGTGAAAATGGATTTCATTATTTATTTACTTACCTAATTCACTTTTATGCATAGGCAAAACTGAAATGTATTGCAAGAACTACTTTCATGTCCTCTGAACTTCAGCTTTTGATATTTTGCTCTTGTTTTGTGCACTGCTTTCTAATTATCATCCCAACTTAGGGATGGTTTGCGTTACCTTGATCTGTGTCTGTTTCATTCTCCAAAAATAGGAGAACTGAAAGTTTCATACAGGGCTTTATACTCTGGCCTATAGAGAAATGTCAAATTTATTGTACTTTTGACTTCTCGCCCAACAAAATAACAAGATACAAGGCAGGAAAAAGAAAGCATAAAGAAAAAAAAGAACATACTAGTTGTTCTCAATCCAGACTGCTGGCGGCTCATAATTCCTCCTTTCAGTAACACTCTTGCCTGAGCACAAGGGCCTGAGAATTACTATCATCCTTCTATTAAATGTTACATTCCTGAAAGAGGTCTAATGTTGGGATAACTGACATATATCAAATGAGATTACTTGTTTGAAGTTAAGTGTAGCTGTAATGCAAGTACATATGGATGGAAACCAACCTGGTTTTTGATGTGCCAGGGACTCTACTAGATATTTTTCTTGCAACCTGCTGTTTAATCTTTATCTCTGCAAGTCATGGGGATCTTCACTGTCACTATTATTGTAAATATTATTATTTCTTAGAGGTTAAAAAATCATACAACTAATTAGTGAGAAGCGCAGAATTCAAGCTTAGGTTAATGTGACTCCAGTTCTTTTCAGGGCCGATACTATATCAAAGTATTGGTCCCGATATTGCCACCGTCTTTGCCTGTCCACTCAACCCTCACTTATCCCCAAGTTATAAATTATAATAGAACAATACCATGGATATTTAAAAGTGGCTCATAGAATCATTTGCATTACTCTGCAGTAGATATTCATAGATGAAATATTCAAAGAAAAGGGAATAAAGAAAATTCCCCAAAGTGTGGCAGTTAAGCCCAGCTCCATAGAAACAGAAATTGTAAGGATAATGACTTGTAACTTTCATTTGATCTAGTGAAAGTTGCTAACTTTATGCCATATTTGATGTTTGAAAAAAATTTTTAACCATACTGTTTCCATTTTTTTTTTTTTAAAGCGACACCATTTCCAAACAGCTTCAAGTGTTTTACCTGTGAAAATGCAGGGGATAATTATAACTGCAATCGATGGGCAGAAGACAAATGGTGCCCACAAAGTAAGTGTGCTGAGTTTGGAGCTCTTTGGTGATCAGACCTCATTTAGCTCTCTCTTAACTGGCCCTGAGCAGAGGCATCTTATGTGATGAGATTAGCAAACCAGCAGGCCGATGATGTTCTATAGAAATCAGAGACTTTTTGACGAGACTATCCAGACATCAGACTACTCTGAGAGTACATGGAAACTGATGCATAGCCTCAATTTGTAGTTGTATGGGCTTTGAGGAAGAATTTCTTAATATTTACCAGGGAGAACAAATAGACCACAGTGTTGACTAGGGCATTCTAAGAATGTCAGAAATGCTTGATGATACTGCTAGAAAAGTCCTACTTACTGGCTAAAGCAAAGGAAGGTTTTTGTACTCTTGAGATACACTGATGCTTGAGAAACTCATTCATTTATTCAACGAACATTTGAGCATCTTTTTAGTTTGTTTAGTTCCCTGGTAGATCCCCAGTGCCTAGACCATATTAGGTGCTCTGTAAATATTGACAGAATGAAGGGATGCCTTTGACTAGGTAGTCGGGAAATCTTCTCTGAGGAATATACATTTGAACTGAGAACAAAATGACCAAAACAAGTCAGCTGCGTGGACATCTGCAGGAAGAGCATGCCAGGAAGAGGGAACAGCAGGTGCAAAGGCAAGATTTGGCTTCCTCTGTGAACAGGAAGAAGGCTGGCTGGTGAGGTGTAGTAGGAGATGGAGAAAGGATCTGATCGAGATTTAAGGACTGGGATGTGCAGCATCTTATTTGTTCTGATAAGAAGTTTGGATTTCATTGTAAATGTGACGGGAAGGGAGTAGGGTGTTTAAGCCGTGGAGCACAAGATGCTAGGTGTGTTCTAAAATATTTCTCTGGCTGCTGAGTGCAGAATGGATGGTTGGGCACAAGAGAAGAAGGGGACACCAAATGGGGTCTTTCATTGTTTTGGGGCAGGAGAAGATGATGACTTGGGCTAAACTTGGAGGTAAAGCAGACAGGATGTGCTGATGGATGAGCTGTAATTGAAAAACTCTACTTAGAATAAGGAGATCAGGCTATTTGGATTACAGGATGCACTGTTTTTTTAGGTTTTCAGATGTAAAAAGCCAACAAAAACAAAACTCTTCCAGCCTTAGAGATTACCAGTTTGGGTCTACTATTACCTTGAATCTTTTGGAAATTTCTGTATCACATTATGGCAGTGGAATAGCCTTACCTCTTCCAGATGATGCCAAACTGTGGAACCAAGAAATAGTATATACACTGGAGACCTCTCCTGGGCCTGAGAATCTCACGCTGTAAATTAGCACAGATGGCTGTGACATTTACATGGACAGTATTTTTCATTATTTCTTTCCAAGAATAATTATCAGAATATTTTTCTCTTGCGGTTATTTTAGAGTTCTGCAGAGTGGTTGACTGAACTGTGCTTGTGAGCGCATGTATGCTTTTGGGGATTTGTTCCTACATTTTTCACAGACATTAATTTCAATGTTTCTGAGGCTGGCAGATGCCTCTCTTTAACTAGCTTGTGTCAGAGGGTGGGTATCATTCTTTAACCATTTGCTTTAAGTTCTCCCAAGAACTGGATGGGAAGGGTTCGGAACAGTGGTCGATTGGGGCATTGATGTCCAGCCTCTTAATGGACACTGTCTGGCACTTTTCTTATCCTCATCTTTATGGCTGGCATTATTCTTTTGGATTTTACCAAATGCTGTTCCTACTAGGTCTGTGCACGTTCCAATTTGTCTCTCATTAATCGAAGCCACTTTTAATGGGAACATGCATGGAAATTTCTGGGTTTTAGAATTTCATCTCTGTTGAAACATGGGAGCAAAAGGGGGATGCTGCAGCTTTTCGCCAACAAGAAAATGTCAGGGAAAGCCTGACTCATAGATGGACTCGGAATGCCCCCCGCATTCCAGTGTGCGTAACAGTACATTCTTGATTGCACACCAGCCAAGCCCCAAAAATACTCACCATCTGGAATTCTGAGGCTGTAATTGCTCACTTTTCACCTTGTCATTATTGAGGGGGGTGATAGTCAACCATTTCTTGGGGCGCACAGGCCTGTGGCTATTCTTTGTCATCTCAGGTTTCCTTTTCACTTTATAGCTCTGCTTCTGCGGTCTGCCAGGGTTGTTAAAAGAGGTTCTCTAGGTAACAGGATATGACAAGAATGACATTTCTTATTTTATTTACCCCAGCGTTTAACTCTGACTTTGTAGGGCTGCTTTAGCATGCGTGACGGTCTCTAGGAACACAGGCAGCTACCAGTTCTCAATTCTTCTTTGTCTGGAGTACAAATGGGAATGCCTTCCAGAACATGTAGTGGTTCCCTGTCCTTCAGAGTCCCAGTCAGCTGCTCTTGTAGAGCGCTCTGCTCACGCCCAGTTCAACGCTGCGTGTACTAAGAGGCACAATAGTGTGCTGGTGAAGAGCACAAACCCTGGAAAACTGCCTACGTCAGCGTCTTACCTCCACTTGACACTTTCTTAGGAAATAAGCAGACCTATTTTTTTGGAGTTATACTCCTTTATTGGAGTATAATTGCTTCACAATAGTTTATGCATACATGTCCCCATATCCCCTACTTCTTGGACCTATGGTTTTGATGAAAAGCTTGTCCAATTTTTTCTCAGCTTTACCTGGCACCAAAGAATAAGTGCCCATTTATATTCATTTTAAAAATAGACATGTGCTTCAGATGCTAATGCCGCCTAGAAACGTAAGGATCATCCTGAATTTTAGTCATTTCTGAAGTGACTGTTGAAAGGTTGCTTTTTACATTGCAAAAAAAACAAGTTGCTTTTTTCTGCCTAGATACACGGTACTGTTTGACAGTACATCACTTTACCAGTCATGGAAGGAGTACATCGATCACCAAAAAGTGTGCCTCCACAAGTGAATGTCATTTTGTTGGCTGCCACCACAGCCGAGATTCTGAACACACGGTAAGGAGCATATGTGTGTGTAGTTATCGTCCTGTGGTTTCTTGATGGTGACGGCTGGTTGTATATAGAGAGGCAGGAAGGATAGATAATGTCAAACATACGTATACTTTGAGAGACTCCCTTACACTGATACAATGGAGATGAAAGAAGAAGCCTTTCTGTCCATCAAACAATAATATTACTAAAAACAAATGATAATTCTCAGATTCCAGAGCTAGACCCCAGGGTCTAGACCTTGGACTTTGGGTGAATTGTCTGAAGTCAACACTGGAAGCCCCAAAAGCAAACAATCCATGCACGAGAGGATGACCAACACTACACAGCCCAGCTTACATATTTTGTTTATGGCTAGAATCACCAAGAGCACTGCACTGAGAAGGTGGAAACAGACGAGGAGGTGAGAATATGAGAGGTTAACCCCAGCTTATTAAAATGAGCGATAGAGGGCTTCCCTGGTGGCGCAGCGGTTGGGGGTCCAGGGTTCGTGCCCCAGTCCGGGAAGATCCCACATGCCGCGGAGCGGCTGGGCCCGTGAGCCATGGCCACTGGGCCTGCGCATCCGGAGCCTGTGCTCCGCAACGGGAGAGGCCACAACAGTGAGAGGCCCGCGTACCACAAAAAAAAAAAAAATGAGCGATAGATTCATCTAAAATGTATCTATCTCTTCAGTTTTCTCATTCTACCATTCTAAATGAGCATTTTACTCTTTTACATGCCTGGAATCCTGAAATGGTTGAGAAAAAATTACTTGAAAGTATGTTAATTTCATGAGCTCTTCAAATTCAATTTAGCCTATACATAAAGAAAATGGTCCTGACACCAGTGGCTTTCTAAAAAAATTTAGTTTGGTATGGTTGATTTAAAGTGTTGTGTTAATTTCTGCCGTACACCAAAATGACTCAGTTATATATTCTTTTTCATATTCTTTTCCATTACGGTTTATCACAGGATATTGAATATAGTTCCCTGTGCTATGCAGTAGGACCTTGTTGGTTATCCATCCTATATATAACAGTTTGCATCTGCTGACCCCAAACTCCCAATCCTTCCCTCCCCGCCTTGGCAACCACAAGTTGTTTCTCTACGTCTGTGAGTCTGTTTCATAGATAAGTTCAGTTGCTGACACCATTGGCTTTTAGCTCCAGCTACAAAGGAGAATCTGCTGGTTAGCTTTTGTGGGCTTTGGTGTGGGGTGGGCATCCCAGACCAATTGAAGCAACTTGAAGTGAGATCCTGGGCCTCAGGAATTTTTGTTTTTTGAAGTTCCCCAAGGTGATTGTGATGTGCAGCCAGGATTGAGAACCACTGAGGTAGATACTTTATCTTACCTGGCCATCCTGGAAGCCATGTGATATAGATACTTTATCCTGAAAGCCTCTGTGAATGTCCAGGTTTATCAGGTTGAGGCATTGTATCCGATATCATGACAGGGAGTGCTTCCCTTGAGAACACCTTGTGCCGTGAGGGAGCATGCCACTGTAAAGATAGGAATCAGTGTTAGTACAGACAACAAGAGTGATAATTATCCCCTAACAAGTAGTACTGAGAAAGAAAATCAATGACCAATCCAAAAGGTTCCTAGCTTTTATTTTTGTTTCAGTGTTTCTGCTTACAAACCTTCAGAACAGTTGTTGACTCAGTTAAGCAGTCTTATTCAGTTTGCCTTTCTCTTGCTTATGCTTGGGTTGGTGCAGGTATCACACTTGAAAAGACTCTCAAGATGGTTTTTACTTTGAGGTAAGTGGGGGGAAGGGTGCCCAAGGGCCTGGATGACTCACAGACTAAAAGCCAACTCAATTCTGTCCTCAGAGAGGTCTTTAACCTCCTAAATGTTTGCACTTCAGTTACTGTCTCACTGCAACCACTTAAGAGACCCCAAGCCAGAACTGCCCAGCCAGGCCCTTCCTCAATTCCCACCTCAAAGAAACGTTTCCACTTAGAAAAATTACAGTATGAAAACTTGCAGAAAAGATGGCATAGTAGAAGGACATGAGCTTATCTTCCCTTACGAAACACCAAAATCACAGATGACCGCTGAACAACCATTGACAAGAAAAACGCTGAAACCTACCAAAAAAGATATCCTACATCCAAAGACAAAGAGCCACAAGGAGATGGTGGAAGGGGTGCAACTGTGATAAAATCAAATTCCATACCAGCCCAGTGGGCAACCCACGAACTGGAAAATAATTCTGTCACAGAAGTTCACCCTTCTGAGCCCCACATCAAGCTCCCCAGCCTGGGGGTCTGGCAATGGGAGGAGGAGCCCCCAGAGAATCTGGCTTTGAGGCCACTGGGGTTTGTCACAGGAGCTCCACAGGACTGGAGGAAACAAACTCCACTCTTAGAGGGCACACACAGGGTCTTGTGTGACTAGGACCCAGGGAGAAAAGCAGGAACCTCATAAGAGTCTGGGCCAGACCTACCTGCTGGTATTGGAGGGTCTCCTGTGAAGGCGGGGTGTGGCTCACTGCAGGGACAAAGACACTGGCAGTGGTAGTTCTGGGAAGTTCTCATTGGCATGAGCCCTCTGGGAGCCCGCCATTTTCTCACCAAGACCTGGCCCCACCCAACAGCCTGTAGGCTCCTGTGCTGGGACACCTTGTTTGCTGGCCAAACAATGGAGTGGGAACACAGCCCCACCCATCAACAGACAGGCTGCTTAAAGTCTTCCTGAGCACACAGCTACCAGCTAAATATACCTCCTGACACGGCCCTGCCCACCAGAGGGACATGACCCAGCTCCACCCACCAGTGGGCAGGAACCAGTCCCTCCCACCAAAAAGCCTGCTTAAGCCCCTGGACCAACCTCCTTTGATATACACAGATCAATCGGTGTGGTACACCACATCAACAAATTGAAGAATAAAAATCATATGGTCATCTCAATAGATGCAGAAAAAGCTTTTGACAAAATTCACCATCCATTTATGATAAAAACTCTCCAGAAAGTGGGCATAGAGGGAACCAATCTAATCAAGGCCATAAACTGAAAGCATTTTCTCTAAGATCAGGAACAAGACAAGGATGTCTACTCTCACCACTATTATTCAACATAGTTTTGGAAGTCCTAGCCATGGCAATCAGAGAAGAAAAAGAAATAAAAGGAATCCAAATTGAAAAAGAAGTAAAACTGTTACTGTTTGCAGATGACATGATACTATAAATAGAGAACCCTAAAGATGCTACCAGAAAACAACCATAGCTCATCAATGAATTTGGTAAAGTCGTAGGATACAGAAATCTCTTGCATTCCTATATGCTAACAATGAAAGATCAGAAAGAGAAATCAAAGAAATAATCCCAATTACCACTGCATCAAAAAGAACAAAATATCTAGGAATAAACCTACCTAAGGAGACAAAAGACCTGTACTCAGAAAACTATGATGCTGATGAAAGAAATCAAAGGTGACACAGACAAATGGAGAGATATACCATGTTCTTGAAATGGAAGAATCAATGTTGTCAAAATGACTATACTACCCAAAGCAATCTACAGATTCAGTGCAATCCCTGTCAAATTACCAGTGGCATTTTTCAGAGAACCAAAACAAAAAGTTTTAAAATTTATATGGAGAAACAAAAGACCCCAAATAGCCAAAGCAATCCTGAGAAAGAAAAACTGAGTTGGAGGAATCAGGCTCCCTGACTTCAGACTGTACCAAAGAGCTACAGTAACCAAAACAGTATGGTACTGGCACAAAAACAGAAATATAGATCCATGGAACAGGATAGAAAGCCCAGAGAAAACAATAGAAATAGAAAACCCACACACCTATTGTCAATTAATCTATGACAAACAAGGCAAGACTATACAGTGGAGAAAAGACAGCCTCTTCAATAAATGGTGCTGGGAAAACTGGACAGCTACATGTAAAAGAATGAAATTAGACACTCCCTAACACCATACACAAAAATCAACTCAAAATGGATTAAAGACCTAAATGTAAGGCCTGATACTCTAAAACTCTTAGAGGAAAACATAGGCAGAACACTCTGGCATAAATCGCAGCAATATCTTTTTTGATCCGTCTCCTAGAATAATGGAAATAAAACAAGCAAACAAAACAAAAAAGGACCTAATTAAACTCAAGAGCTTTTGCACAGCAAAGGAAACCATAAACAAAACGAAAAGACAACCCACAGAATGGGAGAAAATATTTGCAAATGAAGCAACCAACAAGGGATTAATCTTCAAAATATACAAGCAGCTCATGCAGCTCAATATCAAAAAAACAAACCACCCAATCCAAAAATGGGCAGAAGACCTAAATAGACATTTCTCCAAAGAAGACATACAGATGGGACTTCCGGGAAGATGGCGGAAGAGTAAGACGCGGAGATCACCTTCCTCCCCACAGATACACCAGAAATACATCTACGCGTGGAACAACTCCTACGGAGCACCTACTGAACGCTGGCAGAAGACCTCAGACCTCCCAAAAGGCAAGGAACCCCCCACGTACCCGGTTAGGGCAAAAGAAAAAAATAAACAGAGACAAAAGGATAGGGACGGGTCCTGCACCAGCGGGAGGGAGCTGTGAAGGAGGAAAAGTGTCCACACACTAGGAAGCCCCTTCGCGGGCGGAGACTGCGGGTGGCGGAGTGGGGGAGCTTCGGAGCCGCGGAGGAGAGCACAGCAACAGGGGTGTGGAGGGCAAAGCGGAGAGATTCCAGCGCAGAGGATCGGGGCCGACTGGCACTCACCAGCCGAGAGGCTTGTCTGCTCGCCCGCCGGGGCAGGCGGGGCTGGGAGCTGAGGCTCCGGCTTCAGTCGGAGCGCAGGGAGAGGACTGGGGCTGGCGGCGTGAACACAGCCTGCAGGGCGTTAGTGCACCGCGACTAGCCAGGAGGGAGTCCAGGGAAAAGTCTGGACCTGCCAAAGAGGCAAGAGACTTTTTCTTCCCTCTTTGTTTCCTGGTGCACGAGGAGAGGGGATTAAGAACGCTGCTCCAGAGACGGGCGCGAGCCTCGGCTAAAAGTGCGGAGCCCAGAGACAGACATGAGACGCTAAGGCCGCTGCTGCCGCCACCAAGAAGCCTGTGTGCGAACACAGGTCACTATCCACACCCCCTTCCGGGGAGCCTGTGCAGCCCGCCAGGGTCCCGGGATCCAGGGACAACTCCCCCGGGAGAACGCACGGCACGCCTCAGGCTAGCAACGTCACGCCGGCCTCTGCCGACGACATAGGCCCGCCCCACACTCCGTGACCCTCCCTACCCCCCGGCCTGAGTGAGCCAGAGCCTCCGAATCAGCGGCTCCTTTAACCCCGTCCTGTCTGAGCAAAGAACAGACGCCCTCCGGCAACCTACACGCACAGGTGGGGCCAAATCCAAAGCTGAGCCCCTGGGAGCTGTGAGAACAAAGAAGAGAAAGGGAAATCTCTCCCAGCAGCCTCAGAAGCAGCGGATTAAAGCTCCACAATCAACTTGATGTACCCTGCATCTGTGGAATACATGAATAGACAACGAATCATCCCAAATTAAGGAGCAATGTGGATGAAAGGCTCTTGGTGCTGCAGCCAGGAGTCAGTGCTGTGCCTCTGAGGTGGGAGAGCCAACTTCAGGACACTGGTCCACAAGAGGCCTCCCAGCTGCACATAATGTCAAACAGCAAAAATCTCCCAGAGATCTCCATCTCAACGCCAGCACCCAGCTTCACTCAACGACCAGCAAGCTACAGTGCTGGACATCCTATGCCAAACAACTAGCAAGACAGGAACACAACCCCACCCATTAGTAGAGAGGCTGCCTAAAATCATAATAAGTCCACAGACACCCCAAAACACACCACCAGACGTGGACCTGCCCACCAGAAAGACAAGATCCAGCCTCATCCACCAGAACACAGGCACTAGTACCCTCCACCAGGAAGCCTACACAACCCACTGAACCAACCTTAGCCACTGGGGACAGACACAAAAAACAACAGGAACTACGAACCTGCAGCCTGCAAAAAGGAGAACCCAAACACAGTAAGATAAGCAAAATGAAAAGACAGAAAAACACACAGCAGATGAAGGAGCAAGATAAAAACCCACCAGACCTAACAAATGAAGAGGAAATAGGCAGTCTACCTGAAAAAGAATTCAGAATAATGATAAAGTAGATCCAAAATCTTGGATATAGAATAGAGAAAATGCAAGAAACATTTAACAAGGATCTAGAAGAACTAAAGATGAAACAAACAATGATGAACAACACAATAAATGAAATGAAAAATACTCTAGATGGGATCAATAGCAGAATAACTGAGGCAGAAGAACGGATAAGTGACCTGGAAGATAAAATAGTGGAAATAACTACTTCAGAGCAGAATAAAGAAAAAAGAATGAAAAGAACTGAGGACAGTCTCAGAGACCTCTGGGACAACATTAAACGCACCAACATTCGAATTATAGGGGTTCCAGAAGAAGAAGAGAAAAAGAAAGGGACTGAGAAAATATTTGAAGAGATTATAGTTGAAAACTTCCCTAATATGGGAAAGGAAATAGTTAATCAAGTCCAGGAAGCACAGAGAGTCCCATACAGGATAAATCCAAGGAGAAATACGCCAAGACACATATTAATCAAACTGTCAAAAATTAAATACAAAGAAAACATATTAAAAGCAGCAAGGGAAAAACAACAAATAACACACAAGGGAATCCCCATAAGGTTAACAGCTGATCTTTCAGCAGAAACTCTGCAAGCCAGAAGGGAGTGGCAGGACATATTGAAAGTGTTGAAGGAGAAAAACCTGCAACCAAGATTACTCTACCCAGCAAGGATCTCATTCAGATTTGATGGAGAAATTAAAACCTTTACAGACAAGCAAAAGCTGAGAGAGTTCAGCACCACCAAACCAGCTGTACAACAACTGCTAAAGGAACTTCTCTAGGCAAGAAACACAAAAGAAGGAAAAGACCTACAATAACGAACCCAAAACAATTAAGAAAATGGGAATGGGAACACACATCTTGATAATTACCTTAAATGTAAATGGACTAAATGCTCCGACCAAAAGACACAGATTGGCTGAATGGATACAAAAACAAGACGCATATATTTGCTGTCTACAAGAGACCCACTTCAGACCTAGAGACACGTACAGACTGAAAGTAAGGGGATGGAAAAAGGTATTTCATGCAAATGGAAACCAAAAGAAAGCTGGAGTAGCAATTCTCATATCAGACAAAATAGACTATAAAATAAAGACTATTAGAAGAGACAAAGAAGGACACTACATAATGATTAAGGGATCGATTCAAAAACAACAGAATACACATTTTTCTCAAGTGCTCATGGAACATTCTCCAGGATAGATCATATCTTGGGTCACAAATCAAGCCTTGGTAAATTTAAGAAAATTGAAATTGTATCAAGTATCTTTTCCGACCACAACGCTATGAGACTAGATATCAATTACAGGAAAAGAGCTGTAAAAAATACAAACACATGGAGGCTAAACAATACACTACTTAATAACAAAGTGATCACTGAAGAAATCAAAGAGGAGATCAAAAATACCTAGAAACAAATGACAATGGAGACACGACTCAAAATCTATGGGATGCAGCAAAAGCAGTTCTAAGAGGGAAGATTATAGCAATACAATCCTACCTTAAGAAACAGGAAACATCTCGAATAAACAACCTAACCTTGCACCTAAAGCAATTAGAGAAAGAAGAACAAAAAAACCCCAAAGTTAGCAGAAGGAAAGAAATCATAAAAATCAGATCAGAAATAAATGAAAAAGAAATGAAGGAAACAAGAGCAAAGATCAATAAAACTAAAAGCTGGTTCTTTGAAAGGATAAACAAAATTGATAAACCATTAGCCAGACTCATCAAGAAAAAAAGGGAGAAGACTCAAATCAATAGAATTAGAAATGAAAAAGAAGAGGTAACAACTGACACTGCAGAAATAAAAGAGTTCATGAGAGATTACTACAAGCAACTCTATGCCAATAAAATGGACAACCTGGAAGAAATGGACAAATTCTTAGAAAGGCACAACCGGCCAAGACTGAACCAGGAAGAAATAGAAAATATGAACAGACCAATCACAAGCACTGAAATTGAAACTGTGATTAAAAATCTTCCAACAAGCAAAAGCCCAGGACCAGATGGCTTCACAGGCGAATTCTATCAAACATTTAGAGAAGAGCTATCACCTATCCTTCTCAAACTCTTTCAAAATATAGCAGAGGGAGGAACACTCCCCAACTCATTCTACGAGGCCACCATCACCCTGATACCAAAACCAGACAAGGATGTCACAAAGAAAGAAAACTACAGGCCAATATCACTGATGAACATACATGCAAAAATCCTCAACAAAATACTAGCAAACAGAATCCAACAGCACATTAAACGGATCATACACCATGATCAAGTGGGGTTTATTCCAGGAATGCAAGGATTCTTCAATATACGCAAATCAATCAACATGATACACCATATTAACAAATTGAAGGAGAAAAACCATATGATCATCTCAATAGATGCAGAGAAAGCTTTTGACAAAATTCAACACCATTTATGACAAAAACCCTGCAGAAAGTAGGCATAGAGGGAACTTTCCTCAACATAATAAAGGCCATATATGACAAACCCACAGCCAACATCGTCCTCAATGGTGAAAAACTGAAAGCATTTCCACTAAGATCAGGAACAAGACAAGGTTGCCCACTCTCACCACTATTATTCAACATAGTTTTGGAAGTTTTAGCCACAGCAATCAGAGAAGAAAAGGAAATAAAAGGAATCCAAATCGGAAAAGAAGAAGTAAAGCTGTCACTCTTTGTAGATGACATGATACTATACATAGAAAATCCTAAAGATGCTACCAGAAAACTACTAGAGCTAATCAATGAATTTTGGTAAAGTAGCAGGACACAAAATTAATGCACAGAAATCTCTGGCATTCCTATACACTAAGGATGAAAAATCTGAAAGTGAAATCAAGAAAACACTCCCATTTACCATTGCAACAAAAAGAATAAAATACCTAGGAATAAACCTACCTAAGGAGACAAAAGACCTGTATGCAGAAAATTATAAGACACTGATGAAAGAAATTAAAGATGATACAAATAGATGGAGAGATATACCATGTTCTTGGATTGGAAGAATCAACATTGTGAAAATGACTCTACTACCCAAAGCAATCTACAGATTCAATGCAATCCCTTTCAAACTACCACTGGCATTTTTCACAGAACTAGAACAAAAACTTTCACAATTTGTATGGAAACACAAAAGACCCCAAATAGCCAAAGCAATCTTGAGAACGAAAAACGGAGCTGGAGGAATCAGGCTTCCTGAATTCAGACTATATACTACAAAGCTACAGTAATCAAGACAGTATGGTACTGGCACAAAAACAGAAAGATCAATGGAACAGGATAGAAAGCCCAGAGATAAACCCACGAACATATGGTCACCTTATCTTTGATAATGGAGGCAGGAATGTACAGTGGAGAAAGGACAGCCTCTTCAATAAGTGGTGCTGGGAAAACTGGACAGCTACATGTAAAATATGAGATTAGATCACTCCCTAACACCATACACAAAAATATGCTCAAAATGGATTAAAGACCTAAATGTAAGGCCAGAAACTATCAAACTCTTAGAGGAAAACATAGGCAGGACACTCTATGACATAAATCACAGCAAGGTCCCTTTTGACCCACCTCCCAAAGAAATGGAAATAAAAACAAAAGTAAACAAATGGGACCTAAAGAAACTTAAAAGCTTTTGCACAGCAAAGGAAACCATAAAGAAGACCAAAAGACAACCCTCAGAATGGGAGAAAATATTTGCAAATGAAGCAACTGACAAAGGATTAATCTCCAAAATTTATAAGCAGCTCATGCAGCTTAATAGCAAAAAAAAAACAACCCAATCCAAAAATGGGCAGAAGACCTAAATAGACATTTCTCCAAAGAAGATATACAGAGTGCCAACAAAGACATGAAAGAATGTTCAACATCACTAATCATTAGAGAAATGCAAATCAAAACTACAATGAGATATCATCTCACACCAGTCAGAATGGCCATCATCAAAAGATCTAGAAACAATAAATGCTGGAGAGGGTGTGGAGAAAAGGGAACCCTCTTACACTGTTGGTGGGAATGTAAATTGATACAGCCACTGTGGAGAACAGTATGGAGGTTCCTTAAAAAACTACAAATAGAACTACCATATGACCCAGCAATCCCACTACTGGGCATATACCCTGAGAAAACCATAATTCAAAAAGAGTCATGTACCAAAATGTTCATTGCAGCTCTATTTACAATAGCCCAGAGATGGAAACAACCTACATGTCCATCATCGGATGAATGGATAAAGAAGATGTGGCACATATATACAATGGAATATTACTCAGCCATAAAAAGAAACGAAATTGAGCTATTTGTAGTGAGGTGGATAGACCTAGAGTCTGTCATACAGAGTGAAGTAAGTCAGAAAGGGAGAGACAAATACCATATGCTAACACATATATATGGAATTTAAGAAAAAAAAATGTCATGAAAAACCTAGGGGTGAAACAGGAATAAAGACACAGACTTACTAGAGAATGGACTGGAGGCTATGGGGAGGGGGAAGGGTAAATGGTGACAAAGCGAGAGAGAGGCATGGACATATATACACTACCAAACGTAAGGTAGATAGCTAGTGGGAAGCAGCCGCATAGCACAGGGAGATCAGCTTGGTTCTTTGTGACCGCCTGGAGCGGTGGGATAGGTAGGGTGGGAGGGAGGGAGACGCAAGCGGGAAGAGATATGGGAACATATGTATATATATAACTGACTCATTTTGTTGTGAAGCTGAAACTAACATACCATTGTAAAGCAATTATACTCCAATAAAGATGTTCAAAAAAATAAATAAATAAAATTAAAAAAAAAAAGAAGACATACAGATGGCCTAGAGGCACATGAAGAGGCTCAACACCACTAATTATTAGAGAAATGCAAATCAAAACTATAACGAGATATCACCTCACACGTTAGAATGGCCATCATCAAAAAGTCTACAAACAATAAATGCTGGAGAAGGTGTGGAGAAAACAGGAACCTCCTACACTGTTGGTGGGAATGTAAATTGGTACAGCCACTATGGAGAACAGTATGGAGGTTCCTTAAAAAACTAAAAATAGAACTACCATATGACCCAGCAATCGCACTCCTGGGCATATAACCATGGTTTGAAAGGATACATGCACCCCAGTGTTCACTGCAGCACTGTTTACAATAGCCAAGACATGGAAGTAACCTAAATGTCCATTGAGAGATGAATGGATAAAGAAGATGTGGTACATATATACAATGGAATATTACTCAGCCGTTAAAAGAATGAAGTAATGCCATTTGCAGCAACACGGATGACCTGGAGATTGTCTTTCTCTTTCTGACTTAGTATGATAAATATGATATCACTTACATGCTGAATCTTTAAAAAAAGAGATGATACAAATGAACTTATTTACAAAACAGAAACAGACTCACAGACTTTGAAAACAAACTTATGGTTACCAAAGGGGAAAGGTGGGGGAGAGGGATAAATTGGGAGTTTGGGGTTGATATTTACATGCTACTATATTTTAAATAGATAACCAGCAAGGACCTACTGTATAGCACAGGGAACTCTGCTCAATATTCTGCAATAACTTATATGGGAAAAGAATTTGAAAAAGAATAGATACATGTCTAACTGTTTAGGTGCTGGACACCTGAAACTAACACATCAACTATATACTCCAATATAAAATAAAAATACTTTTAAAGAAAACTTACCTATTAACTATTCTTCAGAAATATTCTTAATGGCTACATAATATTAAAATATGTGTTTGTACTATAATTTATCTAATTCCATATTAAAAATACTAGGCAGCTTTTAATATTTCTCTATTCTAAAAGAAGCCCCACATAATCTTTGCGACTTTGGTGCATATTACTGCATATTACTGGATTGATTTATATAAATAATCTTGAAGCTCTTGATAAAGATTGCCAAATTACTCCCCAAGAAAACTGAAGCAATTATATTCTCAGTAGCAGTGTTTGAGAATATCAAAATTACTACCACGTCATGGACCCAGGCTCATGTACACTTTGGAAATCTTTGTCAATTTGATATGAAAAAGGTACATTTTCAAATTCATAATGTTTATTAAGTCTCAAACATTTAAAAATTAAGACAGCATTTTTCTCTTGTATGCCATTATATTTCAAAAAATTTTTAAATTGAAATAAAAATTTATATACTCATAAAAGATAAAAAAAATAATTCTGTCCTCAGAGCTGAAGAAGGCTTTTGTTTTTCTTCATTTGACCCTTCCCTCTTCTTCCCTTTATTCACTTGCTCTTTCCTTCTCCTCTTCCTTTGGTAACAGGAGTGTAGGTCTTGCTGTGAAGGGATGATCTGCAATGTTGAGTTACCCACCAACCACACTAATGCGGTCTTTGCTGTGATGCATGCTCAGAGGACGTCTGGCAGCCATGCCCCTGCGCTCCACCTACCAGTGCTGGCCTGGGCCTTCATGCTGCTGTTGATGTGATACCACCATTCCTGGGCGAGGCAGAGACCAGCCCTCTAAAGCACAAGCCAACAACTGTGTAAACAGTGAACTTTGGAGTGAAGACCCATCTTGCACTTGGTGAAGAATGCTCATCGGACCCCAAAGCAGAAGCCAGGTGCTTAGCTGAAATGCTCCTGCACGAGGCCACTGAGGAAGGGGACTTGGCAGGGACTGAGGGATTTTGTGGATTTTATATTTCTTGATCAAAGGGGCTGCATTTAGTCACTTCTGCAAGGAGAGTCTTGCCAGCATCTACTACGGGCAGGTTCAGTAGCCTGTATTGTCCCCACCTGACCAGGCCTGGAGCAGAAAGGACTCCTTGACTGATCAACTCCTTCAGGGGCTGCTGGATCAGACCCTCTCTTTTCTGTGATTAGCTCAGAGCATCTCTATGAAATATAACCCTTCTCCAATAAGAAAGCAATTTCCCCGCCAACGGTGCAGTCAATGAGAAGGGCAACTACAAGAAGAAAACTTCCAGTGGAACTAATATGAAACCCATTTGCTATTGTGGGGGGGAAATAAAACTTTTAAATTATACAATGTAAAATGCATGCTTATGTGTTTCTTGGCCGATGTGGCGATCTCAGATGAAACATTTACCAGTGTCATAAGGGAGGCTAATTGAAGTTATGTGTTCATGCACCACAGGTGATATAATCTAGCTTAAAGTATAAAATTCTATGCCATTGTGACATAGTTTTCTTTTGGGTGAAGGACCCTTCTTAGGATGCTAAATGCAAAATTAGTGAGTTGAGAAGGTGAGGAAACCTCCCTGATCAAGGAAGATGATACCTTATCATGTGATGGACCCTCAAAAGTAGCAGCTTAAAGACAGAGAAACTGGCACTAGTGTCCCTCTCCCAGTCAACTTGTCTCTGAATGTCAGGGCCACTAAGAGAACCTTTCTAAACACATGCTAAAATGTTTGGTCCCCTTGTCTTCTCTTTCCTTCTTATAACATAGTCCCAGAATTTCAAATCAACAACTTCTGTTTCTAGAATCCTAATTTCCTGCCTTTACACTTTGGGGTGACCTTTAAACACTCTGCCCTTGTATGTATAGTGAGGAGCTAATGAAGTGTTTTTTTTTTTTTAATTGAGCATCTACCATTAGAATCCTGAGTGCTCCGTAGAATCCACTAATGAGGCTGTCCTTGCATGAGCCACGCGGGCTCATCTATGATGGGGGTTGGCAAACTACGGGCCATGGGACAAATACATCTCACTGCTCTCAGTCTGCTGTAGCAGATAGGCTGTTGACCAGGTGGCTTAAACTAAAACATGTCATCCTCACAGTTCTGGAGGCTGGGAAATGCAAGATCAAGGTGCCAGCAGATCTACTGTCTGGGGAGAGCTCTCTTCCAGGTTTGCAGACTGTGGTTTTCTCATATCCTCTCAGGGCAGAGTGCAGAGAGTGAGCATAAGGGTACTAATCGCGTTCATGAGGCTCCACTTGCATGACCTAGCCAGCTCCCAGAGGCCCCACATCCCAATACCACCACATCTGGGATTTAGGCTCCAACACATGAATTTGGGGGAGACAGATGCTCACTCTCTAGCAACTACCTATTTCCGTGAACACAGTTTTATTGGAACACAGCCGTGCCTATTGGTTTACCTATTGTCTACAAGCTTCTTTCCTGCTACAACACCGAGGATGAGTAGATGCAGCAAAGAGCATCTGGCCTACGAAATCTAAAAGATTTACTCTTTTGCCTTCTACAGGAAAAGCGTGCCGACCCCTAACCTCTGAAATGGCAGAAGTGCATTGGGAGAAAGCTGCTCGCTTTACCGGGACCGTGGTGCTCACGGGGGTTCCTCAGCCTCTGCAGTGGTTTTTGCCAGGTCACTTTCCTTAGATGCATCCATGCATGTTTCTTCGTTTTGATTGATTGTTCCACTCCTTTGATTCAGCCTCTCAGTAGTGACGTGCTGTTGTAAGGTGCCGAGCCGTCTGTTTCTTCTCATCCTTGACACACTGGGAGAGTCTCTTCCTAAGGCTCTTTAGCTTCCAGTACAACAGGGAGGAAGCAGACATCGTTACCTTCCCGTCTCTGGCTGAAACCCCAGACTCACCTGGAAGCGTCCGTTTTGAAGCCTGATGTAGATTTATCCTGCCTTTCACTCAGCACCTTGAAGCATTTGAGTTTTTATCGCTTATGCTTGTTTGAAATTAATTATATATGGCTTCAGTTGGAACATTTTAATAGCATCTTTGGTGGGTGTATTTTTATTCGTCTGTGTAGTTGACGAATTGGTTAAAAAACCATTAGCAGCCAGTATTTTTTTCTGATTTTGTTTCTGCTTTCTAGATGAATGATCTTTCCTTTTATTTTTCTTTCTTGAGGAAACATCTAATTTTCTCTTCTTCACCCCACACATTTTGTTTTCATGGATTGCTCTCCTTACCTTACCACCGCTCCACTGAGCATTTAAGATAGGGCTATGCTGAGCAAAAGAGAGAACACACAGAGGAAACAAACGCCTGCAAAGGCAGCTGAGTGAGTAGGGGGGGCCAGATTTACAAATATTTAAGAGCATGGGATGCCCCCTTAAATTGGAATTTCAGATAAACAACAATTTTTTAGTATAAGTTATTCATGAACTCGTAAGTGTGGCTCATCTAAGGCAATGTTTTCAAGTCCCTGTAATCAGAACCTTCTGGGTAACTTCAAAACAATACAAATTCCCAGGGCATCCTGGAGACACTGACTCAGTAGATCTGGGATGGGAGCCCAAGCCTCACCCCAATAATTAAATGTGAAAGAAAAAGCTCCCAGATGATTCTGACGCTCAGCCGGGTGTGTTACCCTTGACCTGAGAGGTTTATTCCTTTTTCTGAAGCCCAGTCTTTGGCCACATAATAGAAGTGCTAATGAATAGTAAGCATGCTCACAGGTAACCTGGGTTGGAGCTGGGGTTCTCATTGTGGTCTCCGGACCAGCAGTGTCAGCATCACCTGGGAACTTGTTAGAAATGCAAGTGCTCAGCCTCCATTCTAGGCCCATGGAATCAGAAATTCTGAGGGTTCAATCTGTGTTTTAATGAAGTTTCCGGGTGCTTCTGATGCACACGCAAGTTCAAGAACCACTGGACCAGAGAAGTGCTTCCTAAATGTCGTCTGTAAACGGGTCCTTGGTGGCTGCATGAAAATCACTCAGGGAACTTATATTTAAAAAAAAAAAAAAAATGAAAATCAGACTCTCAGGCCCCAAATCCAGAAAGTCAGCTTCTTTTTGTTGGGGCTGAGTCAGAAAATCTGTATTTTTATACATTCCTCAAGTGATTCTGATACATAGCCATTTGGGGAGCCACTAAACTAGAGAATGAGAGATGGAGGTGACTTACGGACCGGAAGGCCCAAACTTTTAACACCTGACCTCGAAAGCCCTCTGCATTATAAATGGACTCTGTGTGATGTCTCCAATGTAACTGTTTTAAAACTAGAATCCAAAAATCTAATTAGAGTCCACTGCATGGATTTTTTTAGTCCATTGAATAGTGACTTAGAATGGCCAAGTGTTCCAGACCTCAGATTCATTTCATTTGCTCCTAATGAGCAAGATGATGAAAAGTACTTTGTCAAAATGTCCATTGAAAACTGGAGTAGTGAGGGCATGAGGGTATGTAGGTTTGTTCTTGTAAAAGAGACAAGGGGATTAGCTATGAATATGAGGAGTGTGTGAGGGAATGACCTGTCAAAGGTCCATTTTGAATAGATCTACATTCTAGAATAAACTGAATTCCCATCCATCACTTTCTGAAAAAGAAAAAAAAAAAAAAGGTACAGAACACATCTTCTCCTTGCTCTGTCTAAACCCTCCCCAAATCCAACTCTGAGTGAAGTTAGCAGCCAGAAATTACAGGTATTGTTTTCCATACAGTCTGCATTCTGCTGTGTCAGTCACTGTGTAAAATACATCTCATAAGAAAAGGGAAGGAGGTGGGTCAGTTTCCCTTTCTCACTGGGAGAAAACTTATAAAGCTGTGCAAAGCGTGAAATAAGCAGTATGAACCGGCACGGACTTAGGAACTGGGAAGTATCTCACATGTAAGAAATTACTAACTCTAATGCACGATTTTTGTGACGTCAATTGCCATGTTAGGAAACTTTGCTCTGACCTTTGGATCTTGGACATTTTACTTTTCACCTAGATCTTGGTCACTGACTCTTCGATTTGTGGAGGGTTTCACTGCGATGCTGGATATGTCAGGGGACAAAGCATGCCAGAGGACAAAGGTGAATAGTGGATGCACAAAGGTGAAAGTGGTAGAAACTGGAGAGAAAATGGCTGTCGTAATTTCAGTCTGCCTTTAGGCATAGCTCCACGGCTGTGCACCCGAAACAGTCTAGCATCTTCCTATCACACCTCCCACTTCTCCTTTGGCCTTCATAGTTCTGTCTCCTCCCCCATCCCCCTCCCTCATTGCCTTGGCCTCTTTTATCAGATGCTGAGGCTAGGAGCTGAGCTATCTAGGGGGTAATCCAGAATGTGAGTTACTCAGAGTGTAGGCTGTGAAAAATAGGGCTTTCACAGCTCAATCCCAAGAATACTATTCAAGGAGTCCGGGAACCTGCATTTTGAACAAGCATCTATCTGGTCATGAATCTGGTGATTCTGATACTGGTAGTCTGAGGGCATCATCTTTACAAACAATAATGCAGGGCCTCAGTATAAGGCTGTAGAGGCTTCACTGAGAGCATCCACCATGCAACTCCTAAACCTCCATATCTGGACTTTTTTGGTCTATGAGAATTGGTCCCAGTGAAGGGGCTAGGAGCAACTGGAGGACACCGTGGCTTGGCAGAGCTGCCCTGTTGGGGATGGTCCTGGGAGGCCTGGACAAGTGGGATCTGCAAGAAACCTGTACCTCTTCTAGCCATGCAGGATGTCCAGGGTTCTGACCACTGACTAGACTCCCTGCAAGTCATGGCTGTGTCCGCAGCAGGAGCAGCACAAAGCCAAGGGCAATGGAGCCTGTCCACAGAGGCTAAGCAGAGACCAAAGACCAGATCCAACTCAAATATTCTCTAAAGGAGGATAAGCAACAGGGGGCAAGCAGGTCCTGGAGACAGACTCTGTCTAGGAGAGTGCCTTTTAGAGAGTGATGTATCCATCCGGATGACTTCAACTACAAATAACAGAGAGGCCCAATCAAATTGGCATAAATAAATATGTGGCTCACACAACTAGAAGTCCAGAGGGAGAGTGTTCTTTTGGCTCCAGCTCCCCCATGTCCTCTGGTAAGGAGGTGGCACAGCTATCCCATATGTCCCAGCCAACATCCGGGGAAGAGACAGAGGGATACTACTGGCCACATGCCAGGAAGTGGAAGTCTTCACCCAGGCTCCCAGCCAATCACAAAGGAAGCCAAGGAAGATGTGGTTACGCATGGCTTAGTACAGCTGAAGGGAGATCTCTGTCCCCTGAGGCATGTGTGGTGCACGGCAGAGGGTAGATAAGCTGAGCAAAATAGGAATTAAAGAGGAGGAAGGAAGAAATGGATCTGGGAGGGCAGCCAGAAATGTCTGCTCCAGATTCCCACAGTCTGAGGCCACGTCAGGAGGCAGCTGTTAAGGCGGCTGAGAAAGTGCTCATGTGTTAGAGATAAGCCAGCCAAGCCCTCTGAAGCTGTACGGACTTGCCCTAACCCCACAGCTAGTTGGTAGCAGACCCAGACAGAGAAACTCTGCTGCCTACTGCAATTTCCACCAAATTCTCCTTTGATTAATGTAGGCTGTACATCTGCACGGAGTGGAGAGAGTGTTCAGCACTTCCCAAACTATTCTGCAAGAGAAGCTTTTCTGTCTCGAGTATCTGAGTTCCACAGAACACCCTCTGTTAAGCCAACACTACTTTGCAAAGGTAGAGAAATATCGGGGGGAAAACTGCAGAACTCGGGGGATGGGGATGGAACTGACCCCTAAAATAAGTGGTATATCCTAGGTGGTTGGTGAACACATGCTAAGTGCACAAACCTTGACTCCTTCAGAAATACTCACTGCTCCAAGAGCTCGGGCTCCATTCTACATAGACTTGTGTCCATTATCTGTAGGTGAGCAAAGGCAGAAAACTAAGACACTGCCTTAAAAACGGGCAAAATGCTTAAAAAAAAATTCTTTTCTCATGTTGTTGACCTATCAGTGTCCTGAACTAATTTTGATCCCACTCATGGCATTTTTGTCTAGCTCTGAAGGGCCCACTACTCCTTAGGACTCAACTGTAAATCAATCTGGAAGGCACTGTTTTCTGAGGATTATGTATTCCTCTCTTTCCATATGCCCTTTGAAGAATTATCTGAAGTAGTCACTTGTTATTTTAAATATTTTTAGATTATGAAATTAATCTTTAGTCAGAGATGGGTCCTGAATACTAAGTACTTATCCTTATTTTAACTAATGAATTTAGACCAGAATTTACTAATAGACTGAAGATGCCTTTTTGTCAGAGATGTGGACATACTCTCAAGGAAAGTCTTTATCTCATCTAACAAAAGAAAATGAAGATAGGATCTTCCAGGTTGGTGAACGCATGGAGGCTCAGAGAGGGCAAGGGAGCTCACACCCCTTCCCACAGCCTTGCCTAAGCATCTTTTACCATAAACCACTTCCCACTGGCCACAAAGCTCTACCCATGTGTCAACAGTGGTGTCCATCCACTATGATGCCTTAACTTGCACCTCTGGCCACTTGCTCAGGTGAAGGGAGGAGACAAGATGGTGGAGCAGAAGGACTTGAGCTCACCTCCTCTCATGAAAACACCAAAGTCACAACTCCTGAACAACCATCGACAAAAAAGACGGTAACCTACCAAAAAAGATATTCTACATCCAAAGACAAAGAAGAAGCCACAAAGAGATGGTAGGAGAGGTGCTTTCACAATATAATCAAATCCCATACCTGCCAGGTAGGTGACCCACAGGCTGGAAAATAATTATACCACAGAGGTTCTCTCACTGGAGTAGGAGTTCTGAGCCCCAAATCAGGCTCCCCAGCCTGGGGGTCTGGTATTGGGAGGAGGAGCCCCCAGAACATTTGGCTTTGAAGGGCAGCAGGGTTTGAGTGCAGGAGCTCCACAGGATTGGGGGAAACAGACTCCACTCTTGGAGGGGGCACACGAGATTTCATGTGCACTGGGACCAGGGCAAAGCAGTGACTCCATAGGAGCCTGGAACAGACAGACATGTGGGTCTTGGAGGGTCTCTGGGGGAGAAAGGGTTGGCTGTAGTTCACTGTGTGGGCGAGGACACTGGTGGCAGAGGCCCCAATGAATGTTCACCAGTGTGAGCTCTCCTGGAGTTCACCAATGTGGCACCAAGACCCGGCCCCACCTAACGCCTGCAGGCTCCAGTGCTGGAATGCCTCAGGCCAAACAACCAACAGGGTGGGATACAGCTCTGCCCACCAGAGGGACAGGACCCAGCTCCACCCATCAGTAGGCAGGTGCCAGTCTCTCCCACCATGAAGCCTTCACAAGCCCCTGGACCAGCTTCACCCACGAAGGGGCAGACACCAGACTACAAACCTGCAGCCTGAGAAACAGAGACCACAAACACAGAAAGCTAGATAAAATGGGACAGCAAAGAAATATATTCCAGATAAAGGAACAAGATAAAATCCCAGAAGAACAACTAAGGGAAGTGGAGATAGGCAATCTGCCTGAAAAAGAATTTAGAGTAATGATAGTAAAGATGATCCAAGATCTTGTAAAAAGAATGGAAACATAGATCAAGGAGATTCAAGAAATGTTAAACAAAGACGCAAAAGAATTAAAGAACAAACAGAGATGAACAATACAATAACTGAAATGAAAAACACACTAGAAGGAATCAACAGCAGAATAAGTGAGGCAGAAGAATGAATAAGTGAGCTGGAAGACAGACTGGTGGAAATCACTGCTGCAAAACAGAATAAAGAAAAATGAATGAAAAGAAATGAGGACAGTCTAAGACATCCCTGGGAGAACATTAAATGCACCAACATTTGCGTGGAGAAGGAGGAGAGAGAGAAAGGGCCTGAGAAAACATTTGAAGAGATAATAGCTGAAAACTTCCCTAACATGGGAAAGGAAACACTCAAGTCCAGGAAGCACAGAGTCCCATGCAAGATAAACCCAAGGAGAAAGACACCAAGACACATATTAATCAAACTGACAAAAATTAAGACAAAAAATATTAAAAAGCACAAGGGAAAAGCAACAAATAACATACAACAGAATCCCCATACAGTTATCAGTTGATTTCTCAGCAGAAACTCTGCAAGCCAGATGGGAGTGGCATGATATATTTAAAGTGACAAAAGGGAAAAACCTACAACCAAGAATACTTTACCCAGCAAGGCTCTCGTTCACATTTGATGGAGAAATCAAAAGCTTTACAGACAAGCAAAAGCTAAGAGAATTCAGCACCACCAAACCAGCTTTGAAACAAATGCTAAAGGAATTTCTCTAGGCAGAAAAGAAAAGGACGCAACTAGAAACAAGAAAACTACAAATGAGAAAGCTCACCAGTAAAGGCAAACATAAAGGTAGGAAATCATCCACAAACAAATATATCAAAACTAGAAATTGTTGAGGAGAGTACAAATGCAGGATATTGGAAATGCATCTGAAATTGAGAGAACAGCAACTTAAAACAATCGTGTATATAGGTATAGACTTCTATATCAAAACCTCATGGTACCAAAAATCTACAATAAATACACATGCAAAAAAGAAAAAGCAATCCAAACACAACTCTAAAGATAGTCATCAAATCACAAGAGAACAAAAGAGAAAGGGAAGAAAAATGACCTACAAAAACAAATCTTAACAATTAACAAAATGGCAGTAAGAACATACATATCAATAATTATCTTAAATGTAAATGCTCCAACCAAAAGACACAAACTGGCTGAATGGATACAAAAACAAGACTTGTATATATGCTGTCTACAAGAGACCCACTTCAGATCTAGGAACACATACAGACTAAAAGTGAAGGGATGGAAAAAGGTACTCCATGCAAATGGAAATCAAATGAAAGCTGGAGTAGCAATGCTCATATCAGACGAAATAGACTTCAAAATAAAGACTGTTACAAGAGATAAAGATGGACACTACCTCATAATGGATCAACCCAAGAAGAAGATGTAACAATTATAAATATATATGCACCCTACACAGGAGCACTTCAATACGTAAGGCAAATGCTAGTAACCATAAAAGGAGATATTGACAGTAACACTAAAATAGTAGGGGATTTTAGCACCCCACTTACATCAATGGATAGATCATCCAGACAGAAGATCAATAAGGAAACACAGGCCTTAAGTGACACATTAGACCAGATGGACTTAATTGATATTTATAGAGCATTCCATCTGGAAGCAGCAAAATACACATTCTTTCAAGTGCACGTGGAACATTCTCCAGGGTAGATCATATGCTGGGTCACAAAGCAAACCTCGGGAAATTTAAGAACACTGAAATCATATCAAGCATCATTTCCGACCACAATGCTAGGAGATTAGAAATCAAGTACAAGATAAAAACTGTAAAAAACACAAACTTGTGGAGGCTAAACAATATGTTACTATGTTACTAAACAACCAATCACCAAAGAAATCAAAGAGAAAATCAAAAAATACCTAGAGAGAGAACTTCAAGATGGCGGGAGAGTAAGACGCAGAGATCACCTTCCTCCCCACAAATACATCAGAAATACATCTACATGTGGAACAACTTCTACAGAACACCTACTGAACGCTGGCAGAAGACCTCAGAGTTCCCAAAAGGCAAGAAACTCCCCACGTACCTGGCTAGGGCAAAAGAAAAAAGAAAAAACAGAGACAAAAGAATAGGGACAGGATCTGCACCTTAGGGAGGGAGCTGTGAAGGAGGAAAGGTTTCCACACACTAGGAAGCCCCTTCACTGGAGGAGATGGGGGGTTGGAAGGGGGAAAGCTTTAGAGCCACAGAGAGGCGCAGCAACAGGGGTGCAGAAGGCAAAGCACAGAGATTCCCACACAGAGAACTGGTGCCAACGAGCACTCACCAGCATGAGAGGCTTGTCTGCTCACCCAATGGGGTGGGTGGGGGCTGGAAACTGAGGCTCCAGCTTTGGAGGTGAGACCCCAGGAAGAGAACTGGGGTTGGCTGTGTGAACACAGCCTGAAGGGGGCTAGTGTGCCACAGCTAGCTGGGAGGGAGTCTGGGAAAAAGTCTGGACCTGCCTAAGAGGCAAGAGACCACAGTTTCAGGGTGTGTGAGGTGAGGGGATTCAGAGCACCACCTAAACGAGCTCCAGAGATGGGCACGAGCCGTGGCTATCAGTGCAGAAACCAGAGACGGGCATGAAAAACTAAGGCTGCTGCTGCAGCCACCAAGAACCCTGTGTGCAAGCACAGGTCACTAACCACACCTCCCCTCACAGGAGCCTGTGCAGCCCACCACTGCCAGGGCCCCATGATCCAGGGACAACTTCCCCGGGAGAACACACAGCACGCTTCAGGCAATTGCAATGTCACGCCGGCCTCTGCCACCACAGGCTTGCCCTGGATTCCATACCCCTCCCTCCCCTCCACCTGAGTGAGCCAGAGCCCCCTAATCAGCTTCTCCTTTAACCCTGTCCTGTCTGGGCAGGGAACAGACACCCTCAGGTGACCTACACACAGAGGCAGGGCCAAATCCAAAGCTGAGCCCCAGGAGCTGTGCGAACAAAGAAAAGGAAATTCCTCCCAGCAGCCTCAGGAGCAGCGGATAAATCTCCACAATCAACTTGATGTACCCTGCATCTACAGAATACCTGAACAGACAATGAATCCCAGAATTGAAGCGGTGGACTTTCGGAGCAACTGTAGACTTAGGGTGTGCTTTCTGCAAGTAATTTGTTTCTGGTTTTATGTTTATCTTAGTTTAGTATTTAGAGTTTATTATCATTGGAGATTTGTTGACTGGGTTGCTCGCTTCCTTTTTTTTCAAATATATATATATATTTTTTTCTTTTTCAATTTTACTGAGTGTGTACGTGTATGCTTCCTTGTGTGAGTTAGTCTGTATAGCTTTGCTTTTACCATTTGACCTTGGGTTCTGTCTGTCCGTTTTTTTTGTTTGTTTTGTTTTTAGTATCGTTTTTAGTGCTTGTTATCATTGGTGGATATGTATTTTGGTTTGGTTGCTCTCTTCTTTCTTTATTATTTTTATTACTTTCTAATTTTTTTACTTTTAATAATTTTTTTATTTTAATAACTTTATTTTTCTTTCTTTCTTTTTTTCTCCATTTTCTTCTGAGCTGTGTGGCTGACAGGGTCTTGGTGCTCCAGCCGGGTATCAGGCATGTGCTTCTGAGGTGGGAGAGCCGAGTTCAGCACACTCTTCCACCAGAAACCTCCCAGCTCCATGTAATATCAAACAGCGAAAGCTCTCTCAGAGATCTCCAGCTCAGTGCTAAGACCCAGCTCCACTCAACGACCAGCAAGCTACAGTGCTAGACACCCTTGCCAAACAACTAGAAAGACATGAACACAACCCCACCCATTAGCAGAGAGTCTGCCTAAAATCGTATTAAGGTCACACACCCCAAAACATTACCAGACGCAGTCCTGCTCACCAGAAAGACAAGATCCAGGCTCATCCACCAGAACACAGGCACCAGTCCCCTCCACAAGGAAGCCTACACAACCCACTGAACCAAACTTAGCCACTGGGAGCAGACACCAAAAACAACGGGAACTACGAACCTTAAGCCTGCAAAACGGAGACCCCAAACACAGTAAGTTAAGAAAAATGAGAGGACAGAAAAACACACAGAAGATGAAGGAGCAGGTAAAAACCCACCAGACCAAACAAATGAAGAGGAAATAGGCAGTCTACCTGAAAGAGAATTCAGAGTAATGATAGTAAAGATGATCCAAAATCTTCGAAATAGAATGGAGAAAATACAAGAAACGTTTAACAAGGACGTAGAAGACCTAAAGAGCAAACAAACAATGATGAACAACACAATAAATGAAATTAAAAATTCTCTAGAAGGAATCAATAGCAGAATAAATGACGCAGAAGAACGGATAAGTGACCTGGAAGATAAAATAGTGGAAATAACTACCACAGAGCAGAATAAAGAGAAGAGAATGAAAATAACTCAGGACACTCTTAGAGACCTCTGGGACAACATTATATGCACCAACATTCGAATTATAGGGGTCCCAAAAGAAGAAGAGAAAAAGAAAGGGACTGAGAAAATATTTGAAGAGATTATAGTTGAAAACTTCCCTAAACTGGAAAAGGAAATAGTCAATCAAGGAAGCACAGAGAGTCCCCTACAATATTAAATACATATTTAATACATATATTATTAATCAATCATATATTATATTATATTATATAATAATACAATATAATAATTATATTATTAATACATATATTAATCAAACTATCAAAAATTAAATACAAAAAAGTATTAAAAGCAGCAAGGGAAAAACAACAAATAACATACAAGGAAATCCCCATAAGGTTAACAGCTGACCTTTCAGCAGAAACTCTGCAAGCCAGAAGGGAGTGGCAGGACATATTTAAAGTGATGAAAGGGAAAAACCTAAAATGAAGATTACTGTACGTAGCATAGATCTCATTCAGATTCAACAGAGAAATTAAAAGCTTTACAGACAAGCAAAAGTTAAGAGAATTCAGCACCACCAACGAGCTTTAAAACAAATGCTAAAGGAATTTCTCTAGGCAGGAAACACAAGAGAAGGAAAAGACCTACAATAACAAACCCAAAACAATTAAGCAAATGGTAATAGGAACGTACATATCGATAACTACCTTAAATGTAAATGGATTAAATGCTCCAACCAAAAGACACAGACTGGCTGAGTGGATACAAAAACAAGACCCGTATATATGCTGTCTACAAGAGACCCACTTCAGACCTACGGACACGTACAGACTGAAAGTGAGGGGATGGAAAAAGATATTCCGTGCAAATGGAAACCAAAAGAAAGCTCGAGTAGCAATTCTCATATTAAACAAAATAGACTTTAAAATAAAGACTATTACAAGAGACAAAGAAGGACACTCAATGATCAAGGGATCCATCCAAAAAGAAGACATAACAACTGTAAATATTTATGCAGCCAACATAGGAGCACCTCAATACATAAGGCAAATGCTAACAGCCATAAAAGGGGAAATCGACAGTAACACAATTATAGTAGGAGATATTAAGACCCCTCTTTCACCAATGGACAGATCATCCAAAATGAAAATAAATAAGGAAACACAAGCTTTCAATGACATATTAAACAAGATGGGCTTAATTGCTATTTGTAGGACATTCCATACCAAAACAACAGAATACACTTTCTTCTCTAGTGCTCATGAAACGTTCTCCAGGACAGATCATATCTTGAGTTAAAAAACAAGCCTTGGTAAATTTAAGAAAACTGAAATTGTATCAAGTATCTTTTCTGACCACAACGCTATCAGACTAGATATCAATTACAGAAAATATCTGTAAAAAATACAAACACATGGAGGCTAAAGAATACACTACTAACTAACCAAGAGATCACTGAAGAAATCAAAAATTACCTACAAACAAGTGACAATGAAAACAGAACAACCTATGGAATTCAGCAAAAGCAGTACTAAGATGGAAGTTTATAGCAATACAATCCTATCTCAAGAAATAAGAAACAGGGCTTCCCTGGTGGCGCAGTGGTTGAGAGTCCGCCTGCCGATGCAGGGAACGTGGATTCATGCCCCGGTCTGGGAAGATCCCACATGCCGCGGAGCGGCTGGGCCCGTGAGCCATGGCCGCTGAGCCTGCGCGTCCAGAGCCTGTGCTCCACAACGGGAGAGGCCACAACAGTGAGAGGCCCGCGTACAGCAAAAAAAAAAAAAAAAAAAAGAAATAAGAAACAGGGCTTCCCTGGTGGTGCAGTGGTTGAGAGTCCGCCTGCCGATGCAGGGGACACTGGTTCGTGGCCCGGTCCAGGAAGATCCCACATGCTGCGGAGCGGCTGGGCCCATGAGCCACGGCTGCTGAGCCTGCGCATCCAGGGCCTGTGCTCCGGAACGGGAGAGGCCACAACAGTGAGAGGCCCACATACCGCAAAATAAATAAATAAATAAAATTTTAAAAAGAAAGAAAAAAAGAAACAAGAAACATCTCAAGAAACAACCTAACCATACACCTAAAGCTATTAGAGAAAGAAGAACAAAAAAAACCCCAAAGTTAGCAGAAGGAAAGAAATCATAAAGATCAGATCAGAAATAAATGAAAAAGAAATGAAGGAGAAAATAGCATGGGCTTCCCTGGTGGCACAGTGGTTGGGAGTCCGCCTGCCAATGCAGGGGACACGGGTTCGTGCCCCGGTCCAGGAAGATCTCACATGCTGCAGAGCAGCTGGGCCCGTGAGCCATGGCCGCTGAGCCTGCGTGTCCAGAGCCTGTGCTCTGCAATGGGAGAGGCCACAGTAGTGAGAGGCCCGCGTAATGCAAAAAAAAAAAAAAAAAAATTTTTTTTTAAAAAATAAAAAAAAATAGCAAAGATCAATAAAACTAAAAGCTGGTTCTTTGAGAAGATAAACAAAATTGATAAACCATTAGCCCGACTCCTCAAGGAAAAAGGGAGAACACTCAAATCAACAGAATTAGAAATGAAAAAGGAGAAGTAAAACTGACACTGCAGAGGATCATGAGATATTACTACAAAGGATCATGAGAGATTACTACAAGCAACTCTATGCCAATAAAATGGACAACCTGGAAGAAATGGACAAATTCTTAGAAAAGCACAACCTTCCAAGACTGAACCAGGAAGAAACAGAAAATATAAACAGACCAATCACAAGCACTGAAATGGAAACTGTGATTAAAATCTTCCAACAAATGCCTGCCCAGGACCAGATGGCTTCACAGGCAAATTCTATCAAACAATTAGAGAAGAGCTAAAACCTATCCTTCTGAAACTATTCCAAAATACAGCAGAGGGAGGAACACTCCAAAACTCATTCTATGAGGCCACCATCACCCTGATATGAAAACCAAATAAAGATGTAAAAAAGAAAGAACACTACAGGTCAATATCACTGATGAACACAGACGCAAAAATCCTCAACAAAATACTAGCAAATGAAATCCAACAGCACATTAAAAGGATCATACACCATGATCAAGTGGGGTGTATCCCAGGAATGCAAGGATTGTTCAATATACGCAAACCAATCAATGTGATACACCATATTAGCAAACTGAAGGAGAAAAACCATATGATCACCTCAATAGATGCAGAAAAACCTTGCGACAAAGTTCAACACCCGTTTATGATAAAAACCCTCCAGAAAGTAGGCATAAAGGGAACTTACCTCAATATAATAAAGGCCATATATGACAAAAACAGAGCACACATCATTCTCAATGGTGAAAAACAGAAACCATTTCCTCAGATCAGGAACAAGTCAAGGTTGTCTACTCTCACCACTATTATTCAACATAGTTTTGGAAGTTTTAGCCACAGCAATCAGAGAAGGAAAAGAAATAAAAGGAATCCAAATAGGAAAAGAAGAAGTAAAGCTGTCACTGTTTGCAGATGACATGATATTATACATAGAGTATTGTAAAGATGCTACCAGAAAATGACTAGAGCTAATCAATGAATTTGATAAAGTAGCAGGATGCAAAATTAATGCACAGAAATCTCTTGCATTCCTATACACTAATGATGAAAAATCTGAAAGAGAAATTAAGGAAACACTTCCATTTACCACTGCAACAAAAAGAATAAAATACCTAGGAATAAACCTACCTAAGGAGACAAAAGACCTGTATGCAGAAAACTATAAGACACTGATGAAAGAAATTAAGGATGATACAAACAGATGGAGAGAAATACCATGTTCTTGGATTGGAAGAATCAACACTGTGAAAATGACTGTACTACCCAAAGGAATCTACAGATTCAGTGCAATCCCTATCAAACTACCAATGGCACTTTTCACAGAACTAGAACAAAAAATTTCACAATGTATATGGAAACACAAAAGACCCCAAATAGCCAAAGCAATCTTGAGAAAGAAAAATGGAGCTGGAGGAATCAGACTCCCTGACTTCAGACTATACTACAAAGCTACAGTAATCAAGACAGTATAGTACTGGCCCAAAAACAGAAATATAGATCAATGGAACAGGATAGATAACCAGAGATAAACCCATGTACATATGGTCACCTTATTTTTGATATAGGAGGCAAGAATATACAATGGAGAAAAGACAGTCTCTTCAATAAGTGGTGCTGGGAAAATTGGACAGCTACATGTAAAAGAATGAAATTAGAACCCTCCCTAACACCACACACAAAAATAAACTCAAAATGACCCAAATGTAAGGCCAGACACTATCAAACTCTTAGAGGAAAACATAGGCAGAACACTCTATGACATAAATCACATCAAGATCCTTTTTGACCCACCTCCTAGAGAAATGGAAATAAAAACAAAAATAAACAAATGGGACCTAATGAAACTTAAAATCTTTTGCACAGCAAAGGAAACCATAAACAAGACAAAAAGACAACCCTCAGAATGGGAGGAAAATATTTGCAATTGAAGCAACGGACAAAGGATTATCTCCAAAATTTACAAGCAGCTCATGCAGCTCAATATCAAAAAAACAAACAACCCAATCCAAAATGGGCAGAAGACATTTCTCCAGAGAACATAATACAGATGGCCAACAAACACATGAAAGAATGCTCAACAGCACTAATCATTAGAGAAATACAAATCAAACTACAATGAGGTATTACCTCACACCAGTCAGAATGGCCACCATCAAAAAATCTACAGGGCTTCCCTGGTGGCACGGTGGTTGAGAGTCTGCCTGCCAATGCAGGGGACACAGGTTCTTTCCCTGGTCCAGGAAGATCCCACATGCCATGGAGTGGCTGGGCCCGTGAGCCATGGCCACTGAGCCTGCGTGTCCGGAGCGTGTGCTCTACAACGGGAAAGGCCACAACAGTGACAGGCCCGTGTACCACAAAAAAAAAAATCTACAGACAATAAATGCTGGAGAGGGTGTGGAGAAAAGGGAACCCTCTTGCACTGTTAGTGGGAATGTAAATTGATACAGCCACTATGGAGAACAGTATGGAGGTTCCTTAAAAAACTACAATAGAACTACCATATGACCCAGCTATCCCACTATTGGGCATATACCCTGAGAAAACCATAATTCAAAAAGTCATGTATCACAATGTTCATTGCAGCTCTATTTACAATAGTCAGGACATGGAAGCAACTGAAGTGTCCATCAACAGATGAATGGATAAAGAAGATGTGGCACATATATAGAATGGAATATTACTGAGCCATTAAAGAAACAAAGTTGAGTTATTTGTAGTGAGGTGGATGGACCTAGAGTCTGTCGTCTTACAGAGTGAAGTAAGTCAGAAAGAGAAAAACAAACACCATATGCTAACACATATGTATGGAATAAAAAAAAAAAAAAGGTCATGAAGAACCTTGGGGCAGGACAGGAATAAAGCCGCAGTTGTAGAGGATGGACTTGAGGACACGGGTAGGGGGAAGGGTAAGCTGGGACAAAGTGAGAGAGTGGCATTGACATATATACACTACCAAACGTAAAATAGATACCTAGCTGCATAGCACAGGGAGATCAGCTCCGTGCTTTGTGACCACCTAGAGGGGTGGGATGGTGGGGTGGGAGGGGGACGCAAGGAGGAGGAGATATGGGTATGTATGTATATGTATAGCTGATTCACTTTGTTATAAAGCAGAAACTAACGTGCCATTGTAGAGCAAATATACTCCAATAAAGATGTTAAAAAATAATAATAAAATTCACTAAAAAAAACTCATAATACCTAGAGACATATGAAGAAGAAAACACAACAATCCAAAACCTTTGGGATTTTGCAAAGCAGTTCTAAAAGGAAAGCATATAGTCATACAATCTTACCTCAGGAAACAAGAAAAATCTCAAACAACCTAACTTTACACCTAAAGCAGCTAGAGAAAGGACAACAAACAAAACCCAAGATTAGTAGAAGGAAAGAATACTTTCTGATCATAAAGATCAGAACTGAAATAAATAAAATAGAGACAAAACAGTAGAAAAAAATCAATGAAACTAAAAGCTGGTTCTTTGAGAAGATAAACAAAATGGATACACCTTTAGCCAGACTCTTCAGGAAGAAAGGGAGAGGGCTCAAATCAGTAAAATTAGAAATGAAAAAGGAGAAGTTACAATCAACACCACAGAAATACAAAGGATCATAAGAGACTACTACAAGCAACTATAGGCCAAAAAAAAAAAAGGACAACCTTGAAGAAATGGACAAATTCTTAGACAGGTACAATCTTCCAAGACTGAACCAGGAAGAAATAAAAAATATGAACAGACCAATCACAAGTACTGAAATTGAAACTTTGATTGAAAAACTTCCAACAAAGTCCAGAACAGACAGCTTCACAGGTGAATTCTATCAAACATTTAGAGAACAGTTAACACCTATCCTTCTGAAACTATTCCAAAAAATTGCAGAGAAAGGAACACTCCCAAACTCATTCTACGAGGCCACCATCACCCTGATACCAAAGCCAGACAAAGATACCACAAAAAAGGAAAATTACAGGTCAATATCACTGATGAACATAGACACAAAAATCCTCAACAAAGTACAAGCAAACCACATCCAACAGTACACTAAAAGGATCATACACCATGATCAAGTGGGATTTATCTCAGGGATGCAAGGATTTTTCAATATCTTCAAATCAATCAGTGTGATACATGACAATAAACTGAAGTATAAAAATCATATGATCATCTCAATAAATGCAGAAAAAGCTTCTGATGAATTTCAACATCCAATTATAATAAAAACTCTCCAGAAAGTGGGATTATGTCCTCAACATAATCAAGGACATATATGACAAACCCCCATCTAACATCATATTCAACAGTAAGTAGATGAAAGCATTTCCTCTAAGATGAGGAAGAAGAGAAGGATGTCCACTCTCATCACTTTTATTCAACATAGTTTTGTAAGTCCCAGCCATGGCAATCAGAGAAGAAAAAGAAATAAAAGGAATCCAAATTGGAAAAGAAGAAGTAAAACTGTCACTGTTTGCAGATGACATGATAGTATATATAGAATATCCTAAAGCTGCTGCCAGAAAACTACTAGAGCTCATCAATGAATTTGGTAAAGTTGCAAGATACAAAATTAATACACAGAAATCTCTTGCATTCCTACACACGAACAACAAAAGATCAGAAAGGGAAATTAAAGGAACAATCCCATTTACCATCTCATTAAAAAGAATAAAATACCTTGGAATAAAGCTACCTAAAGAGGCAAAAGATCTGTACTCTGAGAACTATAAGACGTGATAAAGGAAATCGAAGAGGACACAAATGGAAAGATACACCATGTTCCTGGATTGGAAGAATCAATATTGTCAAAATGACTATACTACCCAAAGCAATCTACAGATTCCATGCAATCCCTATCAAATTACCAATGGGATTTTTCACAGAACTAGAACAAAAAATTTAATTCATATGGAAACACAAAATACCCCGAATAGCCAAAGCAATCTTGAGAAAGAAAAACAGAGCTGGAGGAATCAAGCTCCCTGGCTTCAAACTATATGACAAAGCTATGGTAATCAAAGCAGTATGGTACTGGCACAAAAACAGAAATATAGATTAATGGAACAGGATAGAGAGCCCAGAAATAAACCCATGCCTCCATGGTCAATTAATTACAACAAAGGAGGCAAGAATATACAATGGACAAAAGACAGTCTCTTCAATAAGTGGTGCTGGGGAAACTGGATAGCTACATGTAAAAGAATGAAGGTAGAACATTCTCTAACACCATACACAAAACTCGAAATGGATTAAAGACCTAAATGTAAGACTGGATACTATGAATATGTCTTAGAGGAAAACATAGGCAGAACACTCTTTGACATAAATTGCAGCAATATGTTTCTGGATCTACTTCCTAGAGTAAAGAAAATAAAAACAAAAATAAACAAATGGGACCTAATGAAACCCAAAAGCTTTTGCACAGCAAAGGAAACCCTAAACAGAACGAAAAGACAACTCACAGAATGGGAGAAAACATTTGCAAACAATGCGACCAACAAAGGATTAATCTCCAAAATCTACAAACAGCTCATGCAGCTCAATAGCAAAAAAACAAACAACTCAATCAAAAAATGGGCAGAAGACCTAAACAGACATTTCTCCAAAGAAGACATACAGATGGCCAATAGGCACATGAAAAGATGCTCAACATCACTCATTATTAGAGAAATGCAAATCAAAACTACAATGAGGTATTTCCTCACACCAATCAGAATGGCCATCAACGAAAAGTTGTAGACAATAAATGCTGGAGTAGGTGTGTCAAAAGGGAACCCTCCTACACTGTTGGTGGGGATGTAAACTGGTACAGCCACTGTGGAGAACAGTATGGAGGTTCCTTAAAAAACTAAACATAGAACTACATATGATCCAGCAATTCCACTCCTGGGCACATATCTAGAGAAAACCATAATTCGAAAAGATACATGCACCTCAATATTCATTGCAGCGCTGTTTACGATAGCCAAGACACAGAAGCAACCTAAATGTCCATCAACAGAGCAATGGATAAAGAAGATGTGGTGTATATATATACAATGCAATATTACTCAGCCCAACAGAAGAATGAAATAATGCCATTTGCAACATGGATGGACCTAGAGATCATCGTACTAAGGGAAGTAAGTCAGACAGTGGAAGAAATATCATATGATATCACTTATATGTGGAATCTAAAAAGATTATACAAATGAACTTATTTACAAAACAGAAACAGACTCACAGACTTCGAAAACAGGCTTATGGTTACAGAAAGGGAAGTGGGGGAAGGATAAACTGGGAGATTGGGATTGACATATACACAGTACTGTATATAAAATAGATAACCAACAAGGACCTACTGTGTAGCACAGGGAACTCCACTCAATATTCTGTAATAACCTATATGGGAGAAGAATCTGAAAAAGAATGGATATATGTATATGTATAACTGAATCACTTTGCTGTATACCTGAACTAACACAGCATTGTAAATCAACCATACCCCTATATAAAATAAAAATTAAATTAAAAAAAGAAAATGAAGACATAACTAAGTTGAACAGTAAAGGAACACTACAGTATTTTCCCTAATCCATTTCTTTTGATGGATCTATTTTTGTAACTAATCAGAAATCCAAATGTCTGATTTTGGAAGAATGTTTTCTTGGCAGTATGCAGGATCTGACTCTTTTATAGTTACCTGGCCTTAAAAACTGTGGAATTTGAAAAAAGAAAAGAGAAAGATTTTGATCACAGTTGCAACAATGTGTCATCTTTAACTACCTGGGGGCAGGGAGCAATTATTTGATAAAATAGACTAGTGAAATAATTCTACATGACATCTATATTTTTCTTTTCAATGCAATGTTTCAAAGTGAAGTGAGTTTAATTAAGTGGAAAGATAGTCCATGCTTAAATAAAATAACGAAACACATATTGCAAACAAAGGACATGGTAAATAAAAGCTTAGAGTTCATGGTTAGGGAGGAAACAATCAAATAGTTTGAGGCAAAACTTTCTTGACTGATTATTTTTTAAAAATCAAGAATGCTAGACCTTATCTACTTTTTTTTAAAAATTTTATTTATTTATTTATTTATTTATTTATTTATTTATTTATTTATGGCTGTGTTGGCTCTTCGTTTCTGTGCGAGGCTTTCTCCAGTTGCGGCAAGTGGGGGCCACTCCTCATCACGGTGCGCGGGCCTCTCACTATCGTGGCCTCTCTTGTTGCGGAGCACAGGCTCCAGACGCGCAGACTCAGTAATTATGGCTCATGGAGCTAGTTGCTCCATGGTATGTGGGATCTTCCCAGACCAGGGCTCGAACCCGTGTCCCCTGCATTGGCAGGCAGATTCTCAACCACTGCGCCACCAGGGAAGCCCTTTATCTACTTTTTGATCAGGGCAAGGGCAAATCTTCCCCATTTCACTATCAACTGCTCTGGAAATGCAATTACCTGAAGTGGTTTGATGTCCCTAGTCAGCCATGGGTAAGTGTCTGTGCTAACGAGGCAAGGACAGCACCGTAGTATGTGGGGTGCAGTTTACAGGGAGCACGTCCAGAATCCTAATAAGCATTTAATTTTTTTTACTCGGAGAAGTCTGCAGTGTCTTGCGGGGAAGTGTAATCTGAGATTCGCACAGATGAGCAGGAAAACCACACGTGTGGAGGGGTTTTGCAGTGCTTACTCTCTTGGAATCTGCTGGGGTTCAATGGTACCTTAAATGCAGCAGGGGGCAAGCCTGGCCTAACAGGTTACCCTACGGGAGCTTTAGCCATTACAGCTCTGTTCTGAGAGTTGAGCTTTATAAGCTGCCAGGATTTGAATGATTTACAGCCTAACATCCTAAGGCACTCAGGACCAGCTGGTTGAATGAGGATGACTCTTATTTCCTGCGGTTCTCTTGGATGGGGGATGGGTGGATGACAGTGGCAGGTCAATAGGTGTGAAGGCAAATTATTTGTAAAATGGGATCAGGGAATGGCTTAGCAATATCATGTATTATCCCATTTGAGACTCAAATTTTTCCCAACCTGTTTTGCTCCATGTGAGTAAACTCCTGCCCGTTTTTATGATAAATTTCTACAACCCTGAAATTGTATAGAACTTTTGATGTATTCGTCCCTTGTAGGGAGCAGTTAGAAACCAACCTCTGGTGGGAGGCTTACTAAAAATGAATAGGCGAGAAAGGAGGAAGAATTGAGAAAAGTCGATCCTAACAGTCTTCAAAGCTTCTAACTTAGCCCTTGAAGAGCTGAATGTGAAAAGAGATATGATTATAAACAAAAAACTGGGGAGGGGCAGGAAGTTGAGGAATCCCTGTGCCACCACACCCAACATCGATTCCTGTAACTGGGCCAATGGCAGGTAAACCAAGCCTTCGCCCGACAAGGAGTACCTGTTGAAATGAACCCATGAACTATTTTTCACAAAGTTGTTAAGCTCACCAGCATTTGATGTCCCATTTGTGTTTATTATTTATTCCCCATCCACCTCCTAGACACTGCAGAAGAATCAAGTAATTACTCTTAGGTACTGGTAGTCAGCAAGTGCTGCAAACAAATATGAACTTATATGAACTTAAATTATCTCCATTTTATGTCATGTTGATCAGTTATATGCTATGTGCCACCCTTTATATTTTCTGTGGTTTTGAAGTCATTAAGATGCCCTTCTGCACCCATGGAATTGACTTCATTTTACTGACAAAGGGATTCTCATTTAGTTTTCGTTAATTGGTTAGATTTCCTCAAACTTCAAATGCCACATATTTTAAAACAATAGGAGGGGGGAGGAGCTTCAAGATGGCAGAAGACTAAGACGTGAAGATCACCTTCCTCCCCACAAATACATCAGAAATACATCTACATGTGGAACAACTCCTACAGAACACCTACTGAACGCTGGCAGAAGACCTCAGACCTCCCAAAAGGCAAGAAACTCCCCACGTACCTGGGTAGGGCAAAAGAAAAAAGAAAAAACAGAGACAAAAGAATAGGGACGGGACCTGCACCAGTGGGAGGGAGCTGTGAAGGAGGAAAGGTTTCCACACACTAGGAAGCCCCTTCGCGGGCAGAGGCTGCAGGTGGCAGAGGGGGGAAGCTTCGGTGCCACGGAGGAGAGCGCAGCAACACGGGTGCGGAGGGCAAAGCGGGGAGATTCCCGCAGAGAGGATTGGTGCTGACCAGCACTCACCAGCCCGAGAGGCTTGTCTGCTCACCTGCCGGGGCAGGTGGGGGCTGGTAGCTGAGGCTCCAGCTTCGGTCGGATCCCAGGGAGAGGACTGGGGTTGGCTGTGTGAACACATCCTGAAGAGGGCTGGTGTGCCACGGCTAGCTGGGAGGGAGTCCGGGAAAAGGTCTAGAGCTGCTGAAGAGGCAAGAGACTTTTTCTTCCCTCTTTGTTTCCTGGTGCTCGAGGAGAGGAGTACTGCCTAAATGAGGTCCAGAGACGGGCGCGAGCCGCGACTAACAGCGCAGACCCCAGAGATGGGCATGAGACACTAAGGCTGCTGCTGCCGCCACCAAGAAGCCTGTGTGCGAGCACAGGTCACTAGTCACACCTCCCCTTCCGGGAGCCTGTGCAGCCCGCCACTGCCAGGGTCCTGTGATCCAGGCACAACTTTCCTGGGAGAACACACGGCGCACCTCAGGCTGGTGCAATGTCACACTGGCCTCTGCCGCCTCAGGCTCGCCTTGCATTCCGTACCCCTCCCTCCCCCGGCCTGACTGAGCCAGAGCCCCCGAATCAGCTGCTCCTTTAACCCCTTCCTGTCTGAGCGAAGAACAGATGCCCTCAGGCGACCTACACGAAGAGGCGGGGCCAAATCCAAAGGTGAACCCCAGTAGCTGTGAGAACAAAGAAGAGAAAGGGAACTTTCTCCCAGCAGCCTCAGGAGCAGAGGATTAAATCTCCACAATCAACTTTATGCACCCTGCATGTGTGGAATACCTGAATAGACAACGAATCATCCCAAAATTGAGGCAGTGGACTTCGGGAGCAATGATATATCTATATTTTTTTTCCTTTTCTTCTTTTTGTGAGTGTGTATGTATATGCTTCTGTGTGTGAGTTTGTCTATATAGCTTGGCTTTCACCATTTGTCCTAGGGTTCTGTTTGTCCGTTTTTGTTTTTTTATTTTTAGTATAGTTTTTAGTACTTGTTATCACTGGTGGATTTGTTTTTAGGTTTGGTTCCTCTCTTCTTTCTTTCTGTTTATAACAAAATTTTTTTTATTTTTAATAATTATTTTTTATCTTAATAACTTTACTCTATTTTCTTTTCTTTCCTTCCTTCCGTTCTTCCTTTCTTCTTTCTTTCTTTTTTTCTTCCTTTTATTCAGAGCTGTGTAGATGACAGGGTCTTGGTGCTCTGGCCGGGTCTCAAGCCTGCGCCTCTGAGGTGGGAGAGCCAAGTTCAGGACACTGGTCCACGAGAGACCTCCCAGCTCCACGTAATAACAAATGGCGACAATCTCCCAGAGATGTCCTTCTCATTGCAAAGACCCAGCTCCACTCAATGACCAGCAAGCTACAGTGCTAGACACCCTATGCCAAACAACAAGCAAGACATGAACACAAGCCCACCCATTAGCAGAGAGGCTGCATGAAATCATAATAAGGTCACAAACACCCCAAAGCACCCACCAGATGAGGACCTGTCCACCAGAAAGACAAGATCCAGCCTCATCCACCAGAACACAGGCACCAGTCCCCTCCACCAGGAAGCCTACACAACCCACTGAACCAACCTTAGCCACTGGGGGCAGACACCAAAAACAACGGGAACTACGAACCTGCAGCCTGCAAAAAGGAGATCCCAAACACAGTAAGTTAAGCAAAATGAGAAGACAGAGAAACACATAGCAGATGAAGGAGCAAGGTGAAAACCCACCAGACCAAACATATGAAGAGGATATAGGCAGTCTACCTGAAAAAGAATTCAGAGTAATGATAGTAAAGATGATCCAAAATCTTCGAAATAGAATGGAGAAAACACAAGAAACGTTTAACAAGGATGCAGAAGAACTAAAGAGCAAAGAAACAATGATGAACAACACAATAAATGAAATTAAAAATTCTCTAGAAGGAATTAATAGCAAAGTAACTGAGGCAGAAGAATGGTTAAGTGACCTGGAAGATAAAATAGTGGCAATAACTACCACAGAGCAGAAAAAAGAAAAAAGAATGAAAAGAATTGAGGAGAGTCTCAGATGCCTCTGGGACAACAATAAATGCACCAACATGGAATTATAGGGGTTCCAGAAAAAGAAGAGAAAAAGAAAGGGAATGAGAAAATATTTGAAGAGATTATAGTTGAAAACTTCCCTAATATGGGAAAGGAAAGTCAATCAAGTCCAGGAAGCAGACAGTCCCATAGAGGATAAATCCAAGGAGAAGCACGCAAATACATATATTAAACAAACTATGAAAAATTAAATACAAAGAAAACATATTGAAAGCAGCAAGGGAAAAACAACAAATAACATACAAGGGAACCCCCATAAGGTTAACAGCTGATCTTTCAGCAGAAACTCTGCAAGCCAGAAGGGAGTGGGAGGACATATTTAAAGTGATGAAAGAGAAAAACCTACAACCAAGATTACTCTACCCAACAAGGACCTCATTCAGATTTGACAGAGAAATTAAAACCTTTACAGACAAGCAAAAGCTAAGAGAATTCAGCACCATCAAACCAGCTTTAAAACAAATGCTAAAGGAATTTCTCTAGGCAGGAAACACAATAAAAAGACATACAATAACAAACCCAAAACAATTAAGAAAATGGTAATAGCAACATACATATCGATAATTATCTTAAATGTAAATGGATTAAACGCTCCAACCAAAAGACACAGATTGGCTGAATGAATAAAAAAACAAGTCCTGTATATATGCTGTCTACAAGAGACCCACTTCAGACCTAGGGACAAGTACAGACTGAAAGTGAGGGAATGGAAAAAGATATTGCATGCAAATGGAAATCTAAGGAAAGCTGGAATAGCAATTCTCATATCAGACAAAATAGACTTTAAAATAAAGACTATTACAAGAGACAAAGAAGGACACTACATAATGATCAAGGGATCGATCCAAGAAGAAGATATAACAATTGTAAATATTTATGCACCCAACATAGGAGCACCTCTATACATAAGGCAAATACTAACAGCCATAAAAGGGGAAATTGACAGTAACACAATCATAGCAGGGGACTTTAGCACTTTCACCAATGAACATATCATCCAACATGAAAATTAATAAAGAAACACAAGCTTTAAATGATACATTAAATAATTGACTTAATTGATATTTATAGGACATTCCATCCAAAAACAACAGAATACACTTTCTTCACAAGTGCTCATGGAACATTCTCCAGGATAGATCATATCTTGGGTCACAAATCAAGCGTTGGAAATTTTAAGAAAATTGAAATTGTATCAAGTATCTTTTTGGACCACAATGCTATGAGACTAGATAATTACAGGAAAAAATCTGTAAAAAATAAAAACACATGGAGGCTAAATAATACACTACTTAATAATCAAGAGGACACTGAAGAAATCAAAGAGGAAATCATAAAACACCTAGAAACAAATGACAATGAAAACACAATGACCCAAAACCTATGGGATACAGCAAAAGCAGTTCTAAGAGGAAAGTTTATAGCAATAAACTCCTACCTTCAGAAACAAGAAACATCTCAAATAAACAACCTAACCTTACACCTAAAGCTATTAGAGAAAGAAGAACAAAAAAACCCCAAAGTTAGCAGAAGAAATCATAAAGATCAGATCAGAAATAAATGAAAAAGAAATGAAGGAAACAATAGCAAAGATCAATAAAATTAAAAGCTGGTTTTTGAGATGATAAACAAAATTGATAAACCATTAGCCAGACTCATCAAGAACAAAAGGGAGAAGACTCAAATCAACAGAACTAGAAATGAACAAGGAGAAGTAACAACTGACACTGCAGAAATACAAAGGATCATGAGAGATTACTACAAGCAACTCTATGCCAATAAAATGGACAACCTGGAAGAAATGGACAAATTCTTAGAAAAGCACAAGCTTCCGAGACTGAACCAGGAAGAAACAGAAAATATAAACAGACCAATCACAAGCACTGAAATGGAAACGGTGATTAAAAATCTTCCAACGCACGCCCAGGACCAGACGGCTTCACAGGTGAATTCTATCAAACATTTAGATATGAGCTAAAACCTATCCTTCTGAAACTATTCCAAAATATAGCAGAGGGAGGAACACTCCCAAACTCATTCTACTAGGCCACCATCACCCTGATACCAAAACCAGACAAAGCCGTCACAGAAAAAGAAAACTACTGGCCAATATCACTGATGAACACAGATGCAAAAATCCTCAACAAAATACTAGCAAACAGAATCCAACAGCACATTAAAAGGATCATAAACCAGATCAAGTGGGGTTTATCCCAAGAATGCAAGGATTCTTCAATATATGCAAATCAGTCAATGTGATACACCATATTAACAAATTAAAGGAGAAAAACCATATGATCATCTCAATAGATGCAGAAAAAGCTGTCGACAAAATTCAACACCATTTATGATAAAAATCCTCCAGAAAGTAGGCATAGAGGGAACTTACCCCAACATGATAAAGGCCATATATGATAAACCCACAGCCAACATCATCTTCAGTGGTGAAAAAGTGAAACCCTTTCCACTAAGATCAAGAACAAGACAAGGTTGCCCACTCTCATCACTATTATTCAACATTGTTTTGGAAGTTTTAGCCACAGCAATCAAAGAAGAAAAAGAAATAAAAGGACTCCAAATCGGAAAAGTAGAAGTAAAGCTGTCACTGTTTGCAGATGACATGATACTATACACAGAGAATCCTAAAGATGCCACCAGAAAATGACTAGAGCTAATCAATGAATTTGGTAAAGTTGGAGGATACAAAATTAATGCACAGAAATCTCTTGCATTCCTACACACTAATGATGAAAAATGTGAAAGAGAAATTAAGGAAACACTCCCATTTACCACTGCAACAAAAAGAATTAAATACCTAGGAATAAACCTACCTAAGGAGACAAAAGACCTGTATGCAGAAAACTATAAGATGAAAGAAATTAAAAATGATACAAACAGATGGAGAGATATATCATGTTCTTGGATTGGAAGAATCAACACTGTGAAAATGACTATACTACCCAAAGCAATCTACAGATTCAATGCGATCCCTATCAAACTACCAATGGCATTGTTCACAGAACTAGAACAAAAAATTTCACAATGTATATGGAAACACAAAAGACCCCAAATAGCCAAAGCAATCTTGAGAAAGAAAAATGGAGCTGGAGGAATCAGACTCCCTGACTTCAGACTATACTACAAAGCTACAGTAATCAAGACAGTATAGTACTGGCCCCAAAACAAATATAGATCAATGGAACAGGACAGATAACCAGAGATAAACCCATGTACTATGGTAACCTTATTTTTGATATAGGAGGCAAGAATATACAATGGAGAAAAGACAGCCTCTTCAATAAGTGGTGCTGGGAAAATTGGACAGCTACATGTAAAAGAATGAACTTAGAACCCTCCCTAACACCATACACAAAAATAAACTCAAAATAAACTCAAAATGACCCAAATGTAAGGCCAGACACTATCAAACTCTTAGAGGAAAACATAGGCAGAACACTCTATGACATAAATCACAGCAAGATCCTTTTTGACCCACCTCCTAGAGAAATGGAAATAAAAACAAAAATAAACAAATGGGACCTAATGAAACTTAAAATCTTTTGCACAGCAAAGGAAACCATAAACAAGACGAAAAGACAACCCTCAGAATGGGAGAAAATATTTGCAAGTGAAGCAACTGACAAAGGATTAATATCCAAAATTTACCAGCAGCTCATGCACCTCAATATCAAAAAAAAAAAAACAACCCAATCCAAAAATGGGCAGAAGACCTAAATAGACATTTCTCCAAGGAAGATATACAAATTGTGAACAAACACATGAAAGAATGCTCAACATCATTATTCATTAGAGAAATGCAAATGAAAACTACAATGAGGTATCACCTCACACCAGTCAGAATGGCCATCCTCAAAAAATCTAGAAACAATAAATGCTGGAGAGGGTGTGGAGAAAAGGGAACCCTCTTGCACTGTTGGTGGGAATGTAAATTGATACAGCCACTATGGAGAACAGTATGGAGGTTTCTTAGAGTACTAAAAATAGAACTACCATATGACCCAGCAATCCCACTTCTGGGCATATACCCTGAGAAAACCATAATTCAAAAAGAGTCATGTACCACAATGTTCACTGCAGCTCTATTTACAACAGCCAGGACATGGAAGCAACGTAAGTGTCCATCGACAGATGAATGGATAAAGAAGATGTGGCACATATATGCAATGGAATATTGCTCAGCCATGAAAAGAAATGAAATTGAGTTATTTGTAGTGAGGTGGATGGATCTAGAGACTGTCATACAGAGTGAAGTAAGTCAGAAAGAGAAAAACAAATACCGTATGTTAACACATATATATGGAATCAAAAAAAAAAAACAACCAAAGGTCATGAAGAACCTAGGGGCAGGATGGGAATAGAGACGCAGAGAATGTACTTGAGGACACAGGAAGGGGGAAGGGTAAGCTGGGACAAAGTGAGAGAGTGACATGGACATATATACACTACCAAATGTAAAACTGATAGCTAGTGGGAAGCAGTCACATAGCACAGGGAGATCAGCTCGGTGCTTTGTGACCACCTATAGGGGTGGGATAGGAAGGGTGGGAGGGAGGGAGACGCAAAAGGGCAGAGATATGGGGATATATGTATATGTATATCTGATTCACTTTGCTATAAAGCAGAAACTAACACACCATTGTAAAGCAATTTTACTCCAATAAAGATGTTAAAAAAAAAATAGGAGGGATCTGCTCTATACTACATAAAGTGCAGAGTTTCCATTTAATGGATTGTTTGGCTAATTAATTTATACAAGCTATTAATACCAATTATTAATGCTTTTCATTTTGTTGGTTTCAGCAATCTCTGCATGACACATACACTGAAACAAACTGGAAATTGATTTCACGAAGTTTGGCAACACTGCAGTGTTTTGTAACCTTTGCCACAACGCTTATTTGAAAGGCTGGGTTTAATTATCCTTTTTTTTTCTTTTTGCCTGCATCTCAAGATGCTGATAGGTAACATTCCATTGCACTTGACAGTTAAAAGAAAATTCATCACAGTTTTCCCACACTGCCCTTGATGCTTGTCACATAAGGAGACTTTAATATGCCCATCAGAAAAGCATTAGCCCAGCTTATCTGCATCTTAGTTTTTATATGCTGGGTGGGGGTGGGGGGAGGGGAGAAATTCAGCTACAAGGCAGGGAAGGAAGCAGGCCTCCTGGGCAGAACAGAACCTGATTTGGCCTGTTCTAAGACTGGAACTACAGGCCCACAGGGGTTCAAGACCCTTGTAAAGCAAAGGAGCCTGGATCTTCTCTCTTCTGCATTGCCTTTACCATGACTTCCCAATTACGCCTCTTTTTGATGTCTTCTCTTTTTATGCCTCCTAAGAACTGGCTCCCTGACCCTCTCTCTGTCGTGTAGCTTCTGCTTATTCAGGCATTTGAATCCTTCCTGACTCTGGCTCCTTGGGCTCCTGTCACTTCTCTGCCTCATGACCTTTCTGCATTCACTCCTGCTGCACAGTCTGAGCTGCTCAGCACTTCCTTGCTTTGGAAGTCATTTCCACTCCAGGCCTTTTTCCAACCCCTGGTCCAGGGAGTGTGGTCCAACAAGTGGAGAGGACCTGACTCTCCCCTCCGCAAGGCAGCCACGCAGGGCACCTTCTAAGTGGTCATGAGCCAGCTAGGTACTATAATTGATCAGGACCCTAAATAATAAGGTAGGACACACCTTTGAGGGTCCTTTTAAAGGTAAATGTGACAATATAGAGGCATCTTCCTCTCATGACCTCTCTTCCTTCCTCAACATCAAATCTATTCCTTCAGCATTTGAATTTCAATTAATAAGGCCACGACTGCCCAGCTATCACATTTTCAGGGGCTTAAAATTTTGAAGAGAAGTACATTCTGTGTTCCAATGTTCCGGGCAGTTAGAGCTATGTTTATAAAAGGATAAAATCCACAGTGACACAATGAAGGTGACAGAGGTGACAGCCCAGAACGCCTGCTTTTCCTATGGGCTTGACCCTCTCATTAATTGCTCTGAGTTTTCAAATCAACACGTAGTCATGCAGCAGAGAAAGAGGCTGCAAGTCCAGGGCTACTCTGACTGGGATAGGGAATTAGAACGTATGAGATTATTTATACACATAGCATTTAATTAAATTTCATGAAGGTGAAATCCATCTGGAATGCATTCAAGCTGTAACTCACTGCATGTTTGCTGCTGTTGCTGGTGTGGTAATTGATGTAACATTCATCAGTCTCTCCAAGTAACCACACTCAATCAGGAGGTAGACGTGGTCCCACTTTGGGAGACTTATGACCTAAATATCTTAAATGCAGCTTTTCCAATTTCCTGCTGATCTTGCTGGTCTGTCTGACAGACCAGAGGCCAGACTGATAAGGTTTGCTTCAAGAAAGAACATTTAAGTTAGGAATAAACAAGGTACCTTTATTTGGTCAATATTCAATTAGACCTTTTAGTCTTTATCCTGAATACTTAGATGGTGGGGTTGCATTTCCTTATTATGCTCAAGGAGGATTTCATTTTCCTGGGGGAGAACTGCTGAGAAATGTCTGTCACTGTAAGATAAGCAGATTTTTGAAAAACAAGCCACAGGGATAAAGGTGTTTAGTAAAATGATAGAAATAATGAAAACTAGAACCCAATTAAAAATGTGATTTCTTGCTTCTGCCTGGCCCTGTGGCTTATGCTTCAGTAAAGCCTCCGTAGAGGTCCCGAGAACAGCCTGGGTTCTAGAAGCCACGTCTGCACCAGAAACAATGTAAGCAGTGTTTCTCATTTCTAGGGGGCATGATCTCTTTCTACCCGCCCCTCCCCAATATTACAAGGTCTCCATGTCACTAAACACTGGGCATGCCTGACTAGGCTCTCTCCCCTCATTCTGCCTGTCCCCACCCCTCATACTGGATGAGGGTCCTCCCTGCCCTTTGGATTTGCCAGTGGGTAGGGGGGAGGTGGCAGTTCAAGTGGAGGTCTCCCATAATACCAGTTTTCTGGATCATTTGATTTATTTAAGTACCTACAATGCCAAGGGCCCTGGGCATTCATCCAACCAACTGCTTATGTTTCCATAAATAATGTCAGCTCTGGGACTCAACTGAATTAGGCCAAGGGCTGGCTAAAGGGTTGTCTCTCCTGTTCCCTGAAGGTCAAGAGATTTTGAATATCAGTGTATAAGAGCTGGTTTCAGGAAAGTACTCCAAGTTCAAATTTTCAGAAACATTGTCTCATTGAATATTCAAATTTCCATGCATTTCAATAATCTATGTGTAAGGTTTGTGTTGGTGGGTGTGGAGAAAGGAGCTCTAGAAATTGATGTGGAGAATCAGAATTTAATACCCACTAATTAACCCTAACAGATTTATATTAAAAGGCAAAGTCCAACAAGCTCATGTCAAAATGGCAGTAAAGAATTCACAGATTGATGAATTGTGTCTTCAAATGCCAAGGTCAAGGAGAAATTCAAGTAGATGTTTGAAAATTCAAATTCCTTAATATTTGCTCCTAGACCCTAATGATTAATATAAACACATCATACTAGTTTAAATGAACAAATCATTAACCTGAGTCTTTGCAGTGAACCAGCACTGTTATCAATATATGATATTTGTTTTTCCTGCCAAATAATTAGGAGATGAGAAGTGTCTGGACACTATTTGCAGTGGATACTCAAGAGAGAGCAAGCAGTCACTTCTAGCTGGTCTGCTACAGAGGGGATCTCTTGGGTAAGATGACGCCCATATCACCATGCAGAACAAATAGATATAACTGCATGTAACCAAAGACATCCATAAAATGCTCAGCATACCCACTTTGAGGAGACTTGGGGACAACAATCAAAGAGCAATTTTAGGGCTTCCCTGGTGGCGCAGTGGTTGAGAGTCCGCCTGCCGATGCAGGGGACACAGGTTCGTGCCCAGGTCCGGGAAGATCCCACATGCTGCGGAGCGGCTGGGCCCGTGAGCCATGGCCGCTGAGCCTACGCATCCGGAGCCTGTGGTCCGCAATGGGAGAGGCCACAACAGTGAGAGGCCCGCATACCGCAAAAAAAAAAAAAAAAAGAGCAATTTTAGTTGTTCTTAAAAACTTGCCCAAAATGCCATTTTCTGTAGGAGCTAGGTCTCCAAGTCCTTCTGCTCTATTACACACACACCCCCACCCCATGATGAGCTCCCTTCTGCTTTCCTACTGCCTGCCCCTCTTCACACCATTCAGTAGTTAGAGGGCAGAGCACGGCCTCCCCTACATGAATCCTCTCCCTTAATCCTCCGTAGCTGAGCCCATACTGCCAAATTGGAACAAAACTTCATTGCAGGTTAGGTGATTTTGGAGCGGAAGTACACTGCACAACAACTGACGCTGACACTTGAAGCGGCTGCCCAGGGTTGCTCCATGGGGCCTGCCTTCCTGTGCAGGCAGCAAGCTCACCACCATCAGCCATTCCCTGCCTTGCCCACAACATCTGTAGCCACCACACCTCCACCAGGCACCTTAAATGCTTTAGCTATTGGAGGATCCCTGGTACAGAGAAAGGCAGGCGTTTCTTTCCCCTTGTGGTTTAGTCTGTCTCCCAGGCCTGCGTTCCTGCCTGCCCCAGAAGCTGCCTCATCTCAGGATGACTGAATAGGAATGTCCACTTCATTCAAGAGACCCCACCCCTGACTCTTATGGTACCTTATGGTCCACTAAGCTAAAAAATAATTATATAAAAAATAGTGTTAGCTAAGACTTAAAAACCAAGAATACATTGATATGGGGGCATAGTTTGACAGACGTAGTTCATTTGGGGGAGTGGTAGAGACAGGAAGATGCAAAAATTAGGGGAGAAGGAAGGGATGATCATTATGTTTGGAGCTTTTTATTGTCTTTCAGCGCTGAGTCTCAGGATATTTCTCCACTCTGGCAACAGCCAGTCAATGAAGAAGGCAGTCCTGCTAGATTGTGTGGTGTTCAAACACTGTGTCACCAGCCTGAATGGGATTTGTTGAGGCTTTCTTTTTTTTAATTTTATTTATTTTTGGCTGTGTTGGGTCTTCATTGCTGCACGCAGGCTTTCTCTAGTTGCTGTGAGCAGGGCCTACTCTACGTTGAGGTGTGCGGGCTTCTCATTGCAATGGCTTCTCTTGTTGCAGAGCATGGGCTCTAGGGCACACAGGCTTCAGTAGTTGTGGCATGTGGGCTCAGTAGTTGTGGCTCACGGACTCTAGAGTGCAGGCTCAGTAGTTGTGGTGCATGGGCTTCGTTGCTCCGCAGCATGTGGGATCTTCCCAGACCAGGCATGGAACCCGTGTCTCCTGCATTGGCAGTCAGATTCTTAACCACTGCACCACCAGGGAAGTCCCTGTTGAGTTTTTGTGTGGAAAGGAATTTGCCTTAGTTGTGTCGTGTCCCTTCCTGGATGTTTGGTATTGGTGTTGCCTTGCACAGCACTGGGTGGAGTTGTCGTGCAACTTTGTGCGTGTGGTGGGTAATCCCTCTGTGAACTCTTGGCAGGCTTACACTGTGAGGTCCTCTTTACTCCGCATTATGCTAAAAGCTAAGTGGATGTCTTTTTATGAAGTAGGTACCACTTTTCATTGGCTACAGTAGCTGTCACCAGCTATCGTCACTTTGCTTTTACCCAATAAACTGAGCATGCTGCGTCTAAGAAAGAAAATGTGACAGCTTAAATGGACATGTTTGGGTACCTCATTAATCAACAAATATTTAAGAATCTGAAAAGAATCAGGATATGGAAGGTGCCAGAAATAGAAACACATTCCCTGTCCCCAGAGAGCTGAGTCTAGTGGAGAGGCACATGTACGAAGTGATTTAACAGATACATCCCTCTTTGCAGTTTATAACTGTTATCATTGTTTTCCCAAAAGCAGACCCGAAAAACAGGATTTGGGTGTGAGTCATATTCTGTCTCGCTTTAAATCTTATTACTTTATGCACTGTCCAAAATGGAATACTGCTTAGAAAAATTCCTCCACCTAGAAGACAAACTTTTTAGAGGGAAGTGTGTGGTAGAGCTGACCATAGTGGTCATGTCCTTAGGCTGTTAAAAGGGGAATGGGGACCACCACCAAGAAGCAGGAGGGAAGGCAATGTGGCTGGGATTTGCTCCTGGACATCAGAATTTTCCAAAGAATCAATGATCCAAAGAAGAAATTATCAAACCTAAAAGACAACATGCTCACATAACTAAAATTGGAAACTAAAAGATCAACTCTCAACAAAAGAACATCTATTAATTTATCTGTTCATATTTTATTCACCCTGCTAGGTTAACCATATACTGGGATGGTATAATCCAGCCCACACTGAACACAGGCAACAAATAATTAGAAAATGTGTCTCCAAATAACCTTGGTCCTAAGAATTTCAAAGAAAACCTCTGAAAGTGTTACATGGTTAGTGTGATTTCTAGATGTCATGGAAGGTTCTAGAAGCTACCCACCATCACAGAGAAGCATGAACCCAGGAGACACCTGGCACCAAATAAACATAATAATTCCAAAGGCAGAAAGTGGGGACGTGGGGACAAGGAGATATCAACCCTGTTCTAATGAAGACCAAATGTGGAGGGGAGATGAGAGGGGCCGGAAGACAAAGCGTTAAATTATTTGCCTACAAACAGTGGCTTCTGAGAGGTGAAATGACTGTCAACACTTCATGGCGGTGCAGATTTGCAAGTCCTGCCAACAGCACAGTAGTTCTCCAATTCTATCTGCCTGAGAATTTCCTGATGCAGTGTTTAAAATGAATATTCCTAGGCCCTATTTCCAAAGATACTGATGCACTAGATATGGTGTAGTGCCCACGGATGAGCATTTTTAAAAGCCCCACACGTGATTTTTTCCCCTGTTTTTAGTTTTATTTATTTATTTAACATCTTTATTGGAGTATAATTGCTTTACAATGTGCTAGTTTCTGCTGTATAACAAAGTGAATCAGCTATATGTATACCGATATCCCCATATCCCCTCCCTCTTGTGTCTCCCTCCCACCCTCCCTATCCCACCCCTCTAGGTGGTCACAAAGCACCGAGCTGGTCTCCCTGTGCTATGTGGCTACTTCCCACTAGCTATCTATTTTACATTTGGTAGTGTTTATATGTCAATGCTACTCTCTCACTTTGTCCCAGCTTACCCTTCCCCCTCCCCGTGTCCTCAAGTCCATTCTCTACGTCTGCGTTTTTATTCCTGTCCTGCCTCTAGGTTCATCAGAACCATTTTTTCTTAGATTCCATATATATGTGTTAGCATACGGTATTTGTTTTTCTCTTTCTGACTTACTTCACTCTGTATGAGAGACTCACTACAAATAACTCAATTTCGTTTCTTTTCGTGGCTGAGTAATACTCCATTGTATATATGTGCCACACCTTCTTTATCCATTCATCTGTCATTGGACACTTAGGTTGCTTCCATGTCCTGGCTATTGTAAATAGTGCTGCAATGAACACTGCACCACATGTGATTCTGATGCAGGTGGTACCAGATAGAGAGGCTACAGAATTTCCTTTGGGCACTAGTTCCCAATTCTGACAGCTGCCCCAAGTGACTGCAAGAACTTGTTAGTGGGTAAGCAAGACACTGGCAAGGCTTCCACAGGTACAGGGGACCTGCACAACAAATATACAATCTGCTCAGAGAAGTACATTAGAACTATTAAAGAGTACTATCTATTGTAACTGATTTATCCTTTCCTTCCACACCTAAAAATTAAATACAGAGTAGGAGATGCAGAAACAAAGGAAAGGACCACTTAAGTACTTTTTTCCACTAAACTCAATTATTATATGTGACTGTCGGTATTTTTTGTTGGGGGAAGGGAAAAAGACAAGTTGCACATCAAAGCAGCACTCAGAAGCTTGCTTTTAAGTTACAAATATATTGATGATTTCTAATATTCAGATCAAATACTAGGATGTGTTTCTATATCTCCTGTTATAGGATATAAAATTCATATACATATTCATATGTTGAAGTCCAAACCCCCAGTCTCTCAGAATGTGACTATATTTGGAAATAGGGTCTTTAAAGAGGTAATTAAGTTAAAATGAGGTCAGTAGGGTAGGCCTTAATCCAGTAGGACTGGTGTCCTTATAAGAGGAAGAAATTTGGACACAGACACAGAGGGAAGATGACATAAAGACATAGGGAGAAGGCGGCCATCTACAAGCCAAGGAGAGAGGCCTCAGAAGAAACCTGGGTGGTCGTTTAGTCCACCCCGTCTGCGGTACACTGTGATGGCAGGCTTCCCAAACTAACACATCTACTCGTATAAAAAGCAAGGCAATCCTATCTCATCCAATACCTTCCTGAGGCAGTGTACTTGTCCTAGTTCTGAAAGGAGGCAGGCCGTGCTCAGAGTTGACGCTCTAAGAAAAAGGGAGGAGAGAACGAAGCACCAGATGTTCAACAGCTTATCACTTTGTGCTGCCTGAAGCTCATGGCACCACTGCTGTTCATCTCCTGTGGCTCCTCTTCCCCTCCTGGGTCTGAAGGAGCCGACGGGGGAGGTGAGGGCTGCGAGGAAAGAAGGTCAATACCCACAAACCCCAAACCAACCAGCTCCCTCCTTGCCTTTCTTATCAGGGAGAGAACTGATACCTCCTCTCCATTTTCTAGATGTCGCCTCCTCTGCTTCTACAATTCTTAAATGTACACACAGACGGGTAGGCTGTTTAACACTGGAGGGGCGTTTCTGTGTACGGAGGTGGGGGAGTATATTCTGGAAACATTTCATTTTCATCCACCCTCACCAGAGCACCTCCCCGAAGGTGCACCTGTGCAGGCAAAAGGCCCAGGCCCTCCACCTGCGAACAACTTCCTGGCGACGTCTTGGATTTTGATGGAGTTGTTTTTAACGGACCTTTCTGCCACTGCCTGCAGTAACCGAGAGGCACCGATAGCCCAACTTCCTCTTTGGGGAGATTCCAGTCCTCACTGATGAGCCCTCTGGACAGGGCTACCTTCCTGTCCTCTCTCACTAGTCTTTGATCATTCTTCCATATTAATGATAGAAAATTTAGAGAAAGGATAATGCTTCAAATCAGAAGAAAAGCTTAAGTTACCTTAGCACAAAAGTTACTAGATGAATTCCTCACTCTCCTCCTTGCTACAGCAATACTCAGCATCAAATCCTTTCTTAGGTTTTACAGTTTTATACCTGCCAGAAACAAAGCTGGTTCTTACAAAGATCTAACCCCTCACACATCCATCCCCATCGTGGAGCATTCTAAATACTTCTGAACATAACCAACTTTTAAGCCAGTTGCCTATAGCGAAGAAACTACTTTAAATCGCACCACTATCACTCTTATACAATCAACTAATCAACTAAAAAACTCAGTTTCCTATTATCTTTCAACAAGAAGGTCATCAAGAGGATCAAAAAGAATAACGGCCATAAAAAATCCACAAATCTATAGTGATACTCATAAAAGGGTGAGTGAGGAAGCTCTTTACAGATGAATGCCAGCAGCTCAACACAGCAGCAATGAAAGAATCAGAGAATCTCCATTCAGTACTTCCAGTGTAAGAGCTGATTCAGGCAGGGAGCAAAGGAAGGTAAAATTTGGTTGAAAAGTTGTTAGGAAACAGGATATTTGCACTCTGCCGAAAATCAGCCCACAAATTCTTACTAATTGCAAAGGAAAAGGTAATTTTTTGGTGGCAAGACCCAGGAGTCATTGGCTCTGCATCAGTAATACTGAGACAGCAGGACATTATGTAATATGAACTTCACAGCATCACCTATGAAGTAGTTTTGGCAAAAATGGTTGCTACAGGCTGAAATGTCTGTGCCCCGCACCCAAAATTCCTCTGTTGAGACCTAATCCCCAGCGTGATGGTATTTGGAGGTAAGGCCTCAGGAGATGATTAGGTCATGAGGGTATACCCCTGATGAATGGGATTAGTGTCCTTATAAAAGAGACCCTACAGAGTTCCCTTGCCCCTTTTGCCATGTGAGGGTACAAGGAGACCATCTGCAACCCAGAAGGGGGACCTCACCCAACCACAGAGTCACCCTGATCTCAGACTTCAGCCTCCAGCTCTGTGAGAAATAAATTTGTTGTTTATAAGCCACCAGTCTACAGTATTTGTGTTACAGCAGCCTAAGTGGACTGAGATAATCTAACCTGAATCTACTCACACTTCTAAACCTAACTTCCAGTTTACAGGAAATACACACGCTAAAGAATAAGTAAATGATACCTGCGGAAACCATCAAGAAACCCATAATGTGGGACATCCTCCAAGACAACAAGCCCAGACTCTCCAAAAAGTTAAAGGAGGTGTGGAGGCTGTTAAAATGGACAAAAAAAGACAAAACCAAATGCAACTTATGAATGTCGATTAGATCCTAAAATTGCAAAAACACTATAAGACATTTTTCAGATAAGCATGAAAATTTGAAAATACTGGATATTAGATGGTAAAACAGTCACTGTTAATTTTCTTAGGGGTACTACTGTATTATTGTGAAGAAGGGGAAATGTCCTTATTGTTAAGAGATGCATCCTGAAGTATTTAGCGGTGAAATGCTCCGATGTCTGAAACTTAAGAGCAGATATAGCGAAATACTGCTTGCTGGTGCAGCGTACTGGCAGGGCACACAGGAAGCTCTTTCCTTTTGTAAGAGAACTGCTCTGCCGTCACGCCCTACTGTGCCATGCTACTCCCGTTCTTGGGTACCTGGTCCGGCGTCTCCAGACTCTAGCCCAGGGATGTGGGGTTCTGCACTGGCTTTCTCATCTCATAGCAGGAGCCTCTGCTCTGTGTGCCGATGCTGGCTTTCCTTTATGGAGGCACAGCTAGGAGCACACAGGCAGGCAGTGAGAAGGCTGTTCCACACCCTGAATTCCTTATTTCCTGCACGCAATGAGGTAGAAAGGGAGGCCTGAATTATGGCTGAACCCAGCCAGGTTCAGCTGACAAGCTTTTCCGGCCGCCTCACAGCACATGGTAATTATTAACCACACAACGGAGTCCAGCAGGCCTGGGCCCTCTGCTGGCACAAGAAAAGTTCCAAATAATTTCCAATAACAGCAACGACAGCCATGGTTCTGGAGGACTTACTAAGTACCAGACACCATTCTAAGCGCCTGATGTGTCCTAACGTATGGATTTACAGGCGCGGTCAAGCTTTACCGTATTACCATTAAGCACTACCATCCAGGACTGACTGAAACCCTCCCTGCAGGCAAAGGCGAAAAAGTAATTTGGAATAATATTCACATTCAGACGGCTAAGTCACCTTGGCTTGAAAAAATGGGAATTGATACTGGAGGTGGGAGGAGGTTCAGTATTTCTTTCCTAAACACCATTAATGCAGGACTTCCCTGGTGGCGCAGTGGTTAAGAATCCGCCTGCCAATGCAGGGGACACGGGTTTGAGCCCTGGTCCAGGAAGATCCCACATGCCGTGGAGCAACTAAGCCCGTGCACCACAACTACTGAGCCTGCAAGCCACAACTACTGAAGCCCGCGCACCTAGAGCCCATGCTCCACAACAAGAGAAGCCACCACAATGAGAAGCCCGCACACCACAATGAAGAGTAGTCCCAGCTCGCTGCAACTAGAGAAAGCCCATGTGCAGCAATGAAGACCCAACACAGCCAAAAATAAATAAATAAACAAAAATAAATTTTTAATAAAAAATAAATAAAATAAAAACCATTAATGCAAATCAGCCCTCAAACTCTTGCAAGTCTCGGCATCTATAACCAGTTATTATGGAAAGAATGTACCACAATCAAAAATCACAGCTTGCTTCCTGACGTCCGCAATCAAGGCAAGAGAAGCAAAGATATATCACCTAACCCAGTTGTTCCTCCCGGGCCATCACTCATCGGCCACTTGCCATTGCTCACAACTCTTTTCACACATTAGCGTTAGAAAGTTCTAAAGACTAGAGCAGATGTTTCCCTCCTCAAAGTTACTGCAGACAGTTATTAAGGGTGGGGAAAAAGAAGCATCAAATATCCCTTGGGGATAGAATAAAGGGGAAAAAACACCTGCAAACATCAAGGAAGTCAGGTAGGCATTTGAATCTTGGAGGTTGGCAGCTGAATTACATGAACATGGACAAAAAGAGAAGTGTCGTCAACCATTTAGTAACTGACTCCAGTATTTAACTACCTGCTAACTATCCAGAAGACAGTAACTTTTTACTCATACAATAGGAAGGCTACACTGGAATATCATACAGCAATTGGAATGGAAAGGTAGCAGAATACACCACCCCCAAAATAAGACCACAGGAGTTCAGGACATGCCACTCCAAAGCATGCCACTTGGGAATATTGATTATTCTGAGCTGTAGGCACTTGAAAAACAGCAAATGCAGGGAGAGGCTTCCTCCAAACTCCCCTATCTCCCTAAAGACAGAGCTTCCAAAAACAATGCATCTGTCATAAATCCCCTCCCTGGGAGTTTCATCGACTGGGGAAAACTGTTATCACAAGAGAGCAGAACAGAAGAAGTCAACACAAACTTTGTCACAAACTCTCATACCTCCCATCTATTCAAGGGCCCATTCATCCTTCCTAAAAATCATTTACTCTCCCCTAAGAGGCCTATACCCACTTCCCCTTTCTCTATTCAGATGGTCTTCAATCCTGAATTCTCAGCTACCTGGGGGAGTTACTAATTTTCCCCTGGTATTGTAACAAAGTGGGGTCTGGCTGCTCCCCACTCAAAAAGCATTAAAGAGGCAAGGTTGACGGCAAGGAAAGTTTGCTTTATTTTGGACGCCGGCAACTGGTGGGGGGAGGGGCGGGGGCGACTCCCCTCTCCCCCACCTCCCGACAATCCCTGGGCAAGAGCTTTATAGATGCAGGGAGGGGGCTACATGCAGAAACAGCACAGTCAGCTCTGACAGTCATCTTAAAATTAGTCGTGCAGCGGTCTGACTAGCACCATCTTGATTGTTTTAAGTACAGTTAATCTTCAGTGCCAGGGTCGGGTTTGTTCCCATTTCCTTGAGGCCAGTTCTCAGAATTGTGGCAGTTTATGTCATGGCTACAGTCTGGTCATCACGTAGTTAACTTCTTCCACCTGGTGGGGTTTCAGTGTCTACCAGACAGCTCACAGGATAGGGCTCAGAAGATTATCTATAGCCCATGAAGAGGAACTAAAGGTCCTTGACTATGCTTATTGACTGAACCATTATTATTTAGTCTTGTTGGACTGTTTCCTTTTGTTTCTGCATGTTCTCACTTCTCTGATTGATATGGCTCAGAAGATTATCTATAGCCCATGAAGAGGAACTAAACGTCCTTGACTACGCTTATTGACTGAACTATTATTATTTAGTCTTGTTGGACTGTTTTGTTTCTGCATTTTCTCACTTCTCTGATTAAACTTTTTCTTTGGCTAAAGTTTTTCCACAGACAAAAGGCAGGCAGAGGACATGGGGGGGTCCCGCTCCGTTTCAGTATCACCCATGTAAACTGAGATTTGCGTGTTAACTTGTTTTTCTCTTGTTAGTCTTTTATTACAAGCGTCTCAGCTAAGAACTTAGAAGGGTAGAGGGAAAATTCTTCCTCCCTTACAGAAAAAATGTGCATCACTACAGGCAACAATATGGATGAAATCTCATATAATGTTGAACAAAAGGAGCCAGACACTAACTAGTACATACAATCACTTTGTATATTTGTATAATTTACTCATTTATATTTTTTTAATTTTTAAAATATTTTAAATGTGTATACAGAATAAAATTCAAACAAGGCAAAAATGATTAATGCTATTAGAATTCAGAATAGTGGTTACTTTTGAAGAGAGTAGTAACTAGGAAGGGGCACCATGGGTAGGGAGTGTCTCTGGGGGCTGGTGAGGTTCTATTTCTTTATGTGGGTGCTGATTATACAGGTCTTCTCTGCACATGAAAATTCATTGAACTGTATACTCTTCTGTGTGTACTTTCCATATGTATGTTACACTTCAAAAATTTAACTAAAAACGTGTGAAAACAATCAAAGCCACAATGAGATATCACCTCACATCCGTTAGAGTGGCTACTATAAAAAAAATGAGATTAACAAGTGTTGGTGAAGATCTGGAGAAAAGGGAACCCTTGTTCACTGTTGGTTGTAATGTAAATTGGTGCACCCACTATGGAAAACAGGATGGAGGTTCCTCAAAAAATTAAAAATAGAACTACTATATGATTCAGCAATTCCAGTCTGGGTATATATTCATATCCACAGGGAATTAAATAGCTATCTCCAAGAGATACCTATACCCCCCCCCCATGTTAAATGCAGCATTATTAACAATGGCCGAGATACAAAAATAACCTGTGTTCATTGACGGATGAATGGAAAAAGAAAATGTGGGATTATATATATATAAAATCTATATACATATATATAGATTTAGATATACACACACACACATATATATAATGGAATATTATTCAGCCATTAAAAAGAATGAAATATTGCTGTTTGCAACATGGATGGACCTTGAGGATATTATGCTTAGTGAAGTAAGTCAGAGAAAGGCAAATATTATATGATCTCATGTATACGTGGAATCTAAAAAACAAGCAAGCTCACAGATACAGAAAACAGACTGGTGGTTGCCAGAGGCAGGGGTGAGACAGGCTGGGACCTGGGACCCTCTGCTTCAGTGCTTGCACCTGCACAAAATACACAGAAACTCTAAGGGACTAAAAATAGCTGTGTGCATGTGCAGTTGGGGTAAATTAGGAACAAAAAATACAAAAAAGACCAAAACCCCACTGCCACTTCTGAGGACCTGAGAGCAAAAGCAGGGTACTGCGCATGCCCCCTGCACACAGCACCACCAAGCAGGTGAGCAGAACACCTAAGCCACCCCTCTGGACTGACCCGTGAACCCGTCCCTGCCCTCACGCCAGCTAAGGAACCAGCTCGCCTGCCCCCTTCGGGGAGGGAGCAAGGGAACCTGCGACTTGTTCTCGCTCCCCGCTTCTGCAGCAGGAGCCCCAACAAAGCCTTGCCTGAATTTCCTGTCTGGCCTCTTATTGATTTCTAATTGATTTCTCTTTCTTATTGATTAAGGAAGGCCAAGAACCCCGGTTGTTAACAGACTTTGTGGCGCCCAACATGAGGCAGTTTGCCCCTTCTTGGGAGAGGATCTGGGCACCCCAAGGACCACTGAATGCAGCTTCCCCATGGGTGACAAGTGGCCACCTGAACCTCTTGTTTCAGTGTCACCACATCTGCTAAGTCTGCCTTCCTGGCCCCTGGGGGCCTCAGTACCCTCATTCGGACAACAGTTTCCCCCTCCCCTTTGTCCCTTTCCCTCTCCTGATAGCTACTTCTCCTTTGTCCTCTCCTACTGCTCTGTCCTATCCTTCCGAGAGAGTGGACGTCGGGCAGCTACAGCATCATTCCTCTCAGCCTGTGAGGACATACTCCCTCTGGCTGGCAATGGCTCACCTTGATGGGTGAAGCAGAGGTGGGAGAGGCTCACCTTGCACCATGCAGGTCTTGGTCCAGTGGGTTCTCCCTGATGGGAGATTTATGAGTGATAGAGGTTTAAACTTCATATCTTGTAGTGGCTGAAAGTCTTGATTGTCCCAGTATTCTCACCCTTATTTTCCTGCTGTCTCTTTTTTCAGTCTTTTCTGTCCCTCCTCCCTTTATCTCTCCCTTGATTTTTATGCCTTTTCCCAACCCCTTTACCCTGAAAACCTCGTTCGTGTCTTTAAGTTTCTGCCATTGGTACATGTTGAGTAAAAGGATCTTTGTCTTATGCAGTTTTGTCTGTCCAACTGCTGCTACAAGTCTCTGCCAAAATTGTGGGCACAGTGGAGCATTTAAGCCTTAGAAATACGAACACAGCTCACATTGCCTGAGACTCCAGCCTTGGGTTACTTAGTGGGATTTTAAAGAAGAAAAAAAAAAAAAGAGGATCTTGCATTTCTCTCCTCTGCCTTTGTAATGTAACTATTCTGCCTGGGCTTTCAGGAACTATCTGATCCATCTGTAGTCCCCCAGAGTGAGGAAAAAAAAGAGGCCTTGTTAAACTCAGGCAGGAAAACTATGAGATCTCTGGTTCTGTCTGTCTTTATGTAAAAATCAGCTTGTAAATGAGCTGTATTTAATTGGCTTAAATTGAGCACTTATATACATTCTTGGAAATAAAAAAGAAACTCACCAGAATACATTTCAGGTTCATGTGATCCCGGAAGTACTCAGTATTGAATATCTGGTATTAAAGCCAGCTTAAGCTTGTGGGTTTAACTAATACAGACCTGTCTTTAGAGTCATCAACATAAAGTATAAGATTTTTATTGTACCTAGGGTTACTGAAAGTCAGTAAGTGCATATTGTTTGTTACGAAATTTGTCAACGAGGAAAATAACCTGATATTAAACTTTTATGTAAATGTAAAAGAGCTTTTTGGTAAACTCTATAGGAATAATTATGTTTGGGAAATATGCATATAAAATAGTCTCTCCAGATTTTGGTAACTTGAAGCTAAATTAAGTTAAATGATGGAAGTTTGTTGAACAGCTAGGTCATTTCCAAATAAAATATCTAGACATCAGTTACTAAACAGAGAAACTAAAGGTATATAGAACTGTTAATGAATATGTCTGGTGCCACCCTGAGATGTTCTCTACCAATAAGACAGTTTATGGTTGCTTAAGGAAAGTAGGATGTGTGTTTTCAGTAAAGAAGGTATGAGAAATGGAATTGCATTCTATTAAGGGAAAAGAAAGTAGGTTTGTCTTAGGTTGTTTCTGGATGGAAAAAATGAGGGACAAGTTAATATGGATATAGAAAGTGATGGAAGGTTTGTGCATGGTTGGGATTGGCTAGGTTTAGATTGAATTTAATTAAGAAAAATGAAATGTTGTTGAAAGTAAGCTGGTACAAGACTCAATTTGGTGCTCTCTCTCTCTCTCTAAGAGGACAAAATTCTTCTGGAATGCTGCTTTTGATAACAATCATGTGACTTTCTGTGCCTTTAAGTGATCTGTATTTACTTTTGAAATCTTTTTCTCACCTTAGCTCAAGGAATAAGTGTTGTTTCACAGCGACCTATGATCCTATCTGAGTAGGTGTTTTAAAACTCTTTGAAATTTTTGACAGACTTCCCAAATGTCAAATTCTAATTAAAGTTCTTTTGACCTCCAGCTAACTGTGGGCCCCTGGAGCATCCCAAAGACAGACCCTAAACTAATTAGGTTCATTTGGTATGTTAAATTACATGGGAAGCATTGTCGAATGAGTACTAAATCTTCTTAGGTTGTGTGGTATGGGTAAATGTTATTAATATAAATATTCTAGAACTTATATGGAATTCCTAAAAATCTGATACGCTCTGATAAAATGTTACCAGTCATAATTATAGTTATTATAACCAGGATTCTTTGTCAATTGCATTGTGATCAGATATTTAACTGTACCTTTAAGTCTAGTCATTCACAGACAGTTAAGCTGATGCTTTGCAAAAATGCCTCACCTTCAAGAAGATTCACAGAAAGAGCTTTTGACAAGTACAGGTTTCTGGTAACTTCTATATCATACCACTAAACTGGGTAAATCTGATGGGCTTATAAAACTAATAATTACATGGGATTGAGTAAACTGATGGATATGTTATAATTTTTCAGTTTTGTTCATCTCCAACCTCACTCTATTTCCAGGAATCCCCAATAATTTTTTTGCCTCCTGTCCCTTGGGTCTTGAACCCCATGCTGCCTTCCATAATGCCCAACTCCAACTTCTCCAAGGGTTCCTCTTTACATCTATTGGACCCCCTTTACTCCAAGCGTTGGCAGCCTATACACTGCTACAGACAGCCTACTGTGCTGGCCACTGCCCAGAAACCCGTATTATAAATTTTGTAGATGCTCAATCGTGAGGAATACAACCCAGCATAGGAAAACTTATTATAAGACATAAGCCTTACAGACAACAGATCCCCATCAAGGAGAGTCCTGGCAGTGCACCGACAATGGTTCAAACATCCCTCCCCCCGCCCCCACCACCCAGTGACCCCTTGCGCAAGGGACTGGGTCAACCAGAGATGTCTGGTTCGTCAATGGGAGAGTAGAGGACGCTCTAAACCCCATTAGGTTTGAAGGGAATGTGGAGGACACTCTGACCCTTCAGGTTAAAGCCTCCTAAATGTTTCTGGGATCCTGGGTTCCATTTCTAGGAGAGCGCTCTTGTTCTTGGTTCCAGGTTGCTCAACATGTGAGGATCCCCTTCTAAGCCAGAAGAAACACCTCTGGCGTATATCCTTAAAAATAGGAAATTTTAAAAAATAAATGGGCTGAAAAAGGAAAAACTTTACTGGAACACTGTATGGCCTTTATGCAAGTTGGGGGGATGGAGAAAAATGGCCTGAAAATGGATCTCTAAATTATAATACTATCTTGCAAATGGCTCTTTACTGTTGCAAGACGAGAAAATGGACTGAGATTCCCTATGTTCAAGCTTTCATGGTCCTTTACCAAAATCCCGCCCTATGGGGCCTTAGTAATCAAAGGCCTGGGGAATCAGAAAACACTCCCAACATCTTAGACAATCCCCTTCTAACCTTTGCCAACTCTCAGGGGGGAAACCAAGCCTTCCCTGCTTTTCTGGTGCCACCTACCTTTCCAGAGCCACCTACTTCTCCAGATCCCTCTGACCGATCCCAAACTCTGACTCCCTAGGTCCCTTTATATCTTCCGTTACCCCAGGAGGGAGAGACTAGTCCCTCCAGGGTAACCAGTAGGGAAACTTCCTATCACCCAGGATCAGGGAAAATATGCCCTCTTACGGAAGTGGCAAGTGGCAAAGGGACAGAGTATATGTGCCCTTCTCTTTAACCGATTTAGCCCAATGCAAACAGAGACTGGGCCGATTTTCTGAAGACAGTATAAGTTTGCTGAAGGGTTTCAGGCCTTAACTCTGGCCTTTGATTTAACTTGGAAGGATGTCCAAATGATCCCATCTACCTGCTGTACTCTTGAGGAAAACAGAATTTGGGCAGCTGCCCAGGGGCATGGCAACCAGCCTGCTAGGGACAAACCAGAACATTCTGTTATGGGTGGAGACGCAGTCTCAAATCAGGAGCCCCACTGGGATTATAATTCCCCAAAGGAACCACGTGATCCAATGTGTATTAGAAGGAATGAGAAAGTATATCAAGAAGCCAGTTAACTATAAAAAGGTTAAAGGAGTGACCCAAGAAGAAAAAGAAAATCTAGTCCTCTTTAAAGGATGGCTTGTGGAGGCTTTTAGAAAATTTGCTAACATTGACCCATCCCCTCCCAAGGTTCAATCCCTGCTGGGACAACATTTTATCAGCCAGTCCACCCTTGATATTAGGCAGAAACTCCAAAAGTTACAATTAGGCCCACAGACCCCTATGCCCCAAGTCCTAGAGGTGGCCTTTGGGGTATTTAATAATCGAGATCAAGCTGAGGAGGAAGAGAGGCCTAATGTGAAAACAGGCAGGCCAGGGCTCACGCTAAACTGATGGCTGTTGCTGTCAGCCATGCCTTGCAACCGCAGGACAATGCAAGGGGGACAAGAAGGTTTAACCATCTATCTGCTGGTAAAACCAGCAAGGGGGAATGCTTCAAATGCAAGTCAACTAGTGACTGGGCCCATGAATGCCAGAGAGAGCCCCCTGGTCCATGCCCAGTCTGCAAATGAACAGGTCACTGGAAGTGGAACAGTCCCCAGCCCCAAAGGGGAAGGGGAGCCCCTGCTCCTGAGATGGCCATGCTAGACGACTGAGGTGGCCCAGGGATTCTCTTCATGAGATGTCTATCTCCATCAAGGAGCCCTGGGTGGTCCTTGATGTGGTATATAAGAAAATCATTTTTTTAAACTGTTACAGAAGCCAGTTACTCTGTTCTGATCTCTCATGCTGGGCCTCTTTCTTTCAAAAGCTGTACAGTGACTGGTGTCGGCGGAAAGCCTCGCACCCGTTACTTCACTGGACCTCTCACTTGCCAATGCGAACAGCATTTGATCTCACATGTCTTTTTAGTTGTGCCTGAGTGTCCTATCCCACTACTGGTGAGAGACCTTCTGGGCTCCCTCAGGGCTATATTACGATTAGGAGGCCCCAAGCAGCCCCTTTTCCTGACTCTAAGACAAATCAGCTGAAAGAACAAGGGCCTATTCCCAGCCATATTCTACATGCAGCAAACCCTGCAGTTTGGGACAAGAGAATTCCTGGGAAGACTATAAATGCCCAACCTGTAAAAATTAGCCTTAAGCCAGAAGCCACTTACTCTAACAAGAGACAATACCCCATAAAGTTAAAAACAAAAAAGGGTTTATAACCCCTCATGGATAAATTCTTAATACACGGCCTCTCGGTGCCCTGCAATACCCCTATTCTGCCAGTTGTTAGGCCAAGTGGGAAATATCAAATGGTACAAGACCTTAGAGCAGTAAATGATACAGTGGCCCCTATACATCCCCTTGTGGCCAATCCTTAGAATATAGTCCAGGTTCCTGGAGATGCCAAATGGTTTACTGTGCTTGACCTCAAGGATGCCTTCTTTTGCGTCCCAGTTCATCCCTCATCTCAGTATCTGTTTGCCCTCAAGTGAACTAACCCCTACTTGGGCCAAATGCAACAATATACCTGGACAGTATTGCCTCAGGGGTTTCAGGACAGCCCACACTTGTTCACCCAGGCCCTAGGAAAAGAACTAAGGGAAATACACCTAAAAGAAGGGACTATTCTACAGTATGCAGATGATATATTAATATGTAGCCCCATCATGGAGGCCTCAGATCAAAATACCATTGAAGTCCTTAATTTCCTTGGAGCTCGGGGTTACAGAGTCTCTCAGAAAAAGGCACAAATCTCAAAGCAACAAGTTAAATATCTGGGATATATTATAAACCGTGGAAGTAGACAGTTATCTCCAGATAGAAAACAAGCTATATTAGGCCTAAGTGCCCCAAAGACAAAGAAACATCTTTGAATTTGGATTCCAGGATTCGGGCTAATGGCTAAGTCCCTACATGAAGCCACTAAAGGACTAGATATAGAATCATTACTTTGGACTGGGGAACAAGAAAAGGCTTTTAATAATATCAAACAGGCCCTCACCAGAGTTCCTGCTCTGGGTATCCCCAGATTAAAAAAGCCATTCATCTTGTACGTAGCTGAAAAGCAGGGGACAGCTCTGGGGGTCCTTATACAGAAGCTAAGAGCAGTTCCTCGGCCTACAGGCTATTTTTCAAAACAACTAAATTCCATGGCCCAAGGTTGGCCCGGCTGCCTCTGGAAAAAGGTGGAAAAAGCTAACAAGTTTAACTTTGGACAGTCACTGCAAGTTCAGATCCTTCATCAAGTACAGGGGATTCTGGACATTAAAGCCACCACTGGCTAACTGGAGACCACCTTACTAAATACCAGGCTTTACTCCTTGACTCCCCAGAGGTAACCCTGAAAACATGCCAAACGCTTATTCCAGCTACACTGATGCCTGCTGAAAGCCCCAAACTAACACATTCCTGCCTCAAAACCCTTGCCCAGGTTTATGCCTGTAGGCCTGATCTAAGAGACCAGACCACAGAAAACCCTGAGGAGGAATGGTTTACTGACAACAGCAGTTTACAATTAACCACCAAGCCTCACTATTCAGTATGCGTGGGGAAACTGAAAACTGGTTCTCTAGTTTGTTCTCTTGGATGCCACAAGGTGTAAAAAACTTCTGGCGGGAGGTTTTCATTTTCTTATAACCCTTCTCTTTTCAGTCATACTGATTTATCTTATATTTCATCTAGTGCTCCGTTGTCTTCCCTTCTGCTGTACATCTGTGACTAAGACTTTTTGGTCCAAGAAAGAGACCTGGGACCAACAGGACCAGACCTTCCATTTTAAAAATAGAGAAACATGCTAAACTTTAACCCCGAGATTAACAAAATATACACTCAAGCAGAATGGCTTCACAATTTTGACTGGGGCAATATTGCCTCCACTGTTCCTTCCCTTTTCTAGGCCCTTTAAGTGGCTATTGTTGTTCTTTTTGGCCCTTGTTTGTTTAACCTTTTGGTTAAGTTGTGTCTTCGAGCCTCCAACAGTTTCAACTGAGGCTCATGATGGCTCATGGAATTCAACCCATTCCACAGGAAGATGGCCCAGGTCCCCACAGATCCTTGGAACAGTCAGCTAGGGACTTCTACCGGGGGTGGGCGAAATGGGTAAAGGAGGCCAAAAGGTACAAACTTCCAGTTATACGGTAAGTCATGCGGCTGTAATGTACAGCATGGTGACTATAGTTAAAAATACTGTACAGTCCATTTGAAAGTTGCTAAAGGAGAAAATCTTAAAAGTTCTCATCACAAGAAGAATTCTGTAACTATGTATGGGGACAGATGTTAACTATTGTGGTGACCAGTTTGGCAATATATACAAATACTGTATCATCATGTTGTACACCTGAAGCTAATATAATATTGTATGTCAATTACATGTTTTCATAAATAAATATGAAGACAATTTAATATTCCTATACCAAGAGATCTCTGACTTCTACTTTCGAAACAACCTCAGAAATGGTGGTGTTATCTAAAATCATCCACTTAAAGAAAGTGAGAGCTGAAGGCAGTTAGGAACCAACACCTAAGTCCACATGTAAAGTGAAATTAGACACAGTCCCTGCAATAGCTGTACAAATCACTCTGCAGGCATTAGCAAGAACTGCTGGGGGGCAGTAATTACAGAGGCCTTTGATCTTCTATTATATCTTCTATCTGGGATCTCAAAGAAGCCAGCAAACAAACAAGGCCCAGCAGTGCACTGACAAAGGCAACTGCGTCTTCATCTGTTTATAGCACCAGCCCCAGATCCTGCACCTCTGCATGGGAGCAGCTGAATTCAGAAAGGGCCTACGTGTTACTAATGTCCTGATATAAAAACATGATTCAGTCAAAACTCCACATAAGTTAACTTCTGTCTGGTCCTTATGAGAAGGATCCCAATCAGAGAGCAAATCTATGTGTCCCAGGTTGGCATTTTTCCTAATATATTAGATTCTTTAAAAGCAAGAAAGAACAGAGAACTTGAGAGAAATAGCACAGTCTGTAACTTCAAACCTCCCAATTCTATTTGACCTTCTTGCCTACTGTTGTAGGTTGAATTGTGTCCCCCGAAAATTCATATGCTGAAGTCCTAGCCCCCAGTCCTCAGAATGAGACCTTATTTGGAAATAGCGTAGATGTGACCAGTTAAGATGAGGTCATACTGGAGTAGGGTGGGCCCGAGTCCAACTCGACTGGTCCTTATAAAAAGAAGAACTTGGGTTCACGTGCATGCACGCACGCGCACACACACACACACACACACACACACACACACACACACACACACACACACACACACACCCCCCTCATGTGAAGACTGGAGTCCCACTGCCATAAGGAAGTACCAGAAGCTGGAGAGAGACCTGGAACCCATTCTTCCTTAGTGCCTTCCAAGGGAGCATGGACCTACTGACCCCTGCCCATCTCAGACTCTCAGCCTCCAGAACTGGGAGAAGATACATTTCTGCTGTTTAAGGCCCTCAGTTTGGGCTAGTGCTTTGTCGTGGCAGCCCTAGCAAACTAATACATCTACACAGCCCAGGTCTGGCAATGCTGGTGAACGAGGACTTCTATCCTTATCTTAGAGATGAAGAAACAAGTACAGAGAAATAAGGTATACTGCTGTAAGTCACAAAGCCCCCACTGACCAAGATTAGAACTCAGGGATCAAGAAAAAATATGCTGCAAAAAGCTGTAAGAAGTAAAAGCATTAAAGAAATGGCAAACTCTCCTTTCCTGAAGGCCTGCTAACTCCTGTCTGGGAGAGCCTGGGGTGGCCCTATCTATAAAGAACGTGCTTCCACCACTACAAATCTAAGCCAACAGCACACCTGCCCCAAGACTTGTAATTCCCACTATGGGAATGCATTACTTTTCAAAGGCGTGACTCTGCTAAAAAGCATGTAGTTACTGAAAATGAGGCAAGCAAAAAGGAGTGAATACAAATGGCATTTTAATAAGTAATAAGACTTCAAGGGAAGCTAGAAGTTCAGAGTCACTTCTGAAATTTAACATAGAATTAATCTACATCATCTTCCAAGAGTGTTGTCAGTCCAGCAAAGAAATTGCACAATGGTGTCCATTTCAAATGAAGCCACAGTAAATATAAATGAACCTCTAAAAGCAATCAGTGTTAGGCTGGGTTTTATGAATTGATCCCTGGTGTGTGCCAGCTATGGCTAAAATGAAACTACAGTAAACGTCAGTAATATCTAGATTACATTTAATATTGGCTGGAACAATATGGGTAGAGTTAGATTTTATGAAATGGAAGCCACACATTTCAAAAATATTAATTGAGCACCTGCTACATGCTGGATGCCAAATCACACTGCAAGTCAGACCTGGGGGTGAATAAAATAGACACCAGCCCTGTCTAAAAGCCCTCATGGAGTTTAGAGTGAAGCTCTCAAATGGGAATCCAGAGGTAACACAAACGGTTGTAATATTTGCTGGTCTTTAAAGGAGAAATTGTATTGACAACTATCTTAGAATTTTCTATTTGTTCTTCTCAGTTTTACAATTAGCCAGACCTCCATGGCTATCACTGAAATCAGTACCAGAGGCTGGGCTCTGGGCTGCTCTCAGGACAGTGCATGGGAGGAGCGTTCCCCTTCGTGTGCGCACCAACTTGAAAAGAGGACCAATGGGTAGCCTGAAAAAGCCAAGGTCACTGATTTAATCTTCATAGGACCAGGTAACTTCAAGAAACTGCACTTATTATCTTGGCTGACAAGTCCACATTTCACATCATTGGTTTCTAGAAAGGAATATGCCCTCCAGCATACTCAGAGGGGATGTGGGTAAAGCATTTTATGAACTGAGTGGGAAGCAAAGCCAACACAGAGGAAGATCTGGTTGTGGCAGGAAACAGGCCTCCGTCCAGTCATCACGGCACTTTCCCAGGGGAGGCAGGGGTGCCAGGAGCATTCACACCACCCTACATATGGGATGCCCTCAGGCCTTCAAGGACCCTCCTCTGGCCTGACCTTGTGGCACTGTGACCTGACAGTCTCAGCCTACCAGGCAAACTAACATCACTGACAGTCACATCCTTGTGTGAATTCCATGACTGTCCTTTGCTGTTGAGGACCAAGCAGTTCAGAACAGCCTCTTTAACGTCAGCTCTTCCTGAAGCAGCAGCACTTGCTTCAAGGAGCAGCAACTCAGTTTTAGCCCAAAGCTACCCTGTTGGGACTTGATGCCATTCCAACTTGCCTTCTTTCTCAATGAAACCGAGTCACCTTCAGCCAAATGACAAATTGAAAGCTAGATGCCAGTGTGATTAACTTCAGGTCTTACATTATTAAATTTGCATTTTATCCACTAAAAAGACACCCAGCACTTTGAGGATAGAGGCTAACACACTGTGCTAATGGTGCTAATCTTTCACAGTGGCACAGGTGAGCTCAAAAATGGAGCAGTATAACTGCATGTGTTCATAGGGATGTGCTCAACTCACTGACTTTAAAGAATAAGATACATGAAAAGGACGAAAACCTTAAAAGCCACTCCCTTCAAATCACTTTAAAAACCTCCTTTCAGAAGCTGCTTCATCACAGTCCTAGGGAAAATTTTTTTTAAATTATAGGTATCATTTCTTACTACATGTCACACTGTCCTTAAGAAAAATCGAAATGTATAGAAATACAATAGTTTCCTAATAGGGAACATAGTTTTCAGAGTTAATCTATTATGTCCAGATGGCTATTTAAACCAAGCCAGAAACCAAAGCCCTCACCTCCCTGGGCTGCTGGAAAGCTGGTAAGTTTCACTGTCTCCAGAGCTTCCTGCAGACATCACTGAGGCTGCTTATGTTCTGGCAAGGATTTCTTGCCTATCTTTTCAAAGTCGCAAGGGACGTCCTGGAATTTTAAATGAGCTGCCAGGGTGTCCTGTGGCATCTAACAGGACACTGGTCACTAAGACATCCGCAGCTGTCGTCCATTACAGGCATCCAGCAGCTTGGCCATCTACAGCCAGAGGCACTGGTTGTCATCTCCACGAATTACAAATGCCTCATGTACATGGTGGAGGGAGTCTACAAACTATGTGAATTCTAGATTAGGAATGTTTTACTTCTCCCCACAAAGAGTTCCTTTCTCCCCTCCCCTCCCTATATAGCCAACTCCAACCCCAGTACATCTTAGCCTTGACAGTACATTGCTAAGCAACTTACAAAAATGCCTTGAACACCTCACATTTAAAACATTCATGATAATATCCTCCACTAAATAAAGGCAACCAAATTTCTGTCCATTTCGACTTTTGGTCTTTTTTTTTTTTTAAATTAGAGTAAGGTTTTCTCTGCTACTTTTCCAGGTAATATATCCTCACTATACAGCCTATTTATTAGATCCAGAATGTTTATTTTTTTAAAAAAACCCATCACACTCTCTCTCTTTTGCCTCCTTTGGCCCCCTGACTCCTGCCCAGGTGGCACACAGCCCCTTCAGCCCTGCGCCTACTGCACCCCTCAGATGGTCTGGGCAGGGGGACCAAGAGCCGGGGCCCCAGGAGGAAGCCGGTGGCCTGCACAGAGGAGGTGCCTGTGCCTGGTGGAACATAAACGGCCCAGGAGATACTAAGGTGTACCCAGGAGAGGCAGAGATGGCAAGTAACAGCCCTTGACCTTAAATAGTTCTCAGCCTGGATCTGGGAGAACACTCTGGAGAATCAGAAACAGCCCTGGACACAAAGCAAAGAGGAGGCACTGCTCAATATCCAGGGCAGGCTCTGGTCACAACACCAATCAAACCCCCTATCAATGGGATAATGGCAAAAGCCTCTGGACCAACATCACCCACCAGGGCGCAGACACCAAAATGAAGAGGAACTACGAGTCTACAGCCTTCAGAGAGGAAACCACAAACACAGAAAGTTTGACAAAATGAGACGACAAAGAAATATGCTGCAGATGAAAGAGCAATATAAAAACCTACAAGAACAATTAAATGAAGAGGAGAAAGGCAATCTACCTGAAAAAGAATTCAGAGTAATGCTAGTAAAGATGATCCAAGGTCTCAGGAAAAAAAATGGAGGCACAGATTGAGAAGATACAAGAAATGTTTAACAAAGAACTAGAAGAACAAACAGAGATGAACAATACTATAACTGAAATGAAAAATATACTAGACTGAATCAGTAGCAGAACAACTGAGGTGGAAGAATGGATAAGTGACTTGGAAGACAGAATGGTAGAAATCTCTGCCACAGAAAAGAGTAAAGAAAAAAGAATGAAAGGAAATAAAGACAGTCTCAGAGACCTCTGGGACGACATTAAATGCACCAACATTCGAATTATAGGGGTCCCAGAAGAAGAAAAAGAGAAAAGGCCTGAGAAAATATTTGAAGAGATTATAGTCAAAAACTTCCCTAACACGGGGAAGGAAAGAGTCACCCAAGTCAAGGAAGTACAGAGAGTCCCATATGGGATACACCAAAGCACGAACATGCTGAGGCACACATTGATCAAACTAACAAAAATTAAATACAAAGAGAAAATATTTAAAAAAAAACAAGGGGAAGCAACAAATAAAATACAAGGGAATCCTCATCAGGTTATCAGTTGATTTTTCAGCAGAAGCTCTGCAAGCCAGAAGGAAATGGCATGATACATTTAAAGTGATGAAAGGGAAAAACCTACAACCAAGATTACTCTACCCAGCAAGGATCTCATTCAGATTTGCAGAAATCAAAAGTTTCTCCGACAAGCAAAAGCTAAGAGAATTCAGCACCACCAAACCAACTTTACAACAAATGTTAAAGGAACTTCTCTAGGCAAGAAACACAGAAGAAGAGAACAAAAGAGGAAGGGAAGAAAGAAGATCTACAAAACAAACCCCAAACAATTAAGAAAATGACAATAGGAACATACATATCAATAATTATCTTAAATGTAAATGGATTAAACGCTCCAACCAAAGACAGACTGGCTGAATGGATACAGAAACAAGACCTGTGTATATGCTGTCTACAAGAGACCCACTTCAGACCTAGGGACACATACAGACTGAAAGTGTGGGGATGGAAAAAGATATTCCATGCAAATGGAAATCAAAAGAAAGCTGGAGTAGCAATACTCATATCAGACAAAATAGACTTTAAAGACTGTGACAAGAGGCAAGGAAGGACACTACATAATGATCAAGGGATCAACCCAAGAAGAAGATATAACAATTGTAAACATACATGCACCCAACACAGGAGCACCTCAAAACATAAGGCAAATGCTAACAGCCATAAAAGGGGAAATCGACAGTAATGTAATAAGAGTGGGGGAACTTAACATCTCACTTACACTAATAGATCATCCAGACAGAAAATTAATAAGGAAACGCAAGCCTTAAATGCTGCTTTCAGATGGAATGTCCTATAAGACCAGATAGACTTAATTGATATTTATAGGACATTCTATCCGAAAGCAGCAGAATACACATTCTTCTTAAATGCACAAGGAAGGTTCTCCAGGATAGATCACATTTTGGGTCACAAATTGAACCTTGGTAAATTTAAGAATATTGAAATCATTACAAGCATCTTTTCCAACCACAATGCTATGAGATTAGAAATCAATTACAGGAAAAAAACCTAAAAAAACACAAACACATGGAGGCTAAACAATATATTACTAAATAACCAATGGATCACTGAAGAAATCAAAGAGCAAATCAAAAAATACCTAGAGACAAATGACAACAACAAAAAAACAGCTATCCAAAACCTGTGGGAAGCAGCAAAAGCATTTCTAAGAGGGAAGTTTACAGCAATACAATCTTACCTCAAGAAACAAGAAAAGTCTTGAATAAACAACCTAACCTTACAACCAAAGCAACTAGAGAAAGAGCAAACAAAACCCAAAGTTAATAGAAGGAAAGAAATCATAAAGATAAGACCAGAAATAAATGAAATAGAGACAACGAAAACAATAGAAAAGATCAATGAAACTAAAAGCTGGTTCTCTGAGAAGATAAAATTGATAAACCTTTAGCCAGACTCATCAAGAAAAAAGGGAAAGGACTCAAATCAATAAAATTAGAAATGAAAAAGGAGAAGTTACAAAGGACACCACAGAAATACAAAGGATCATAAAAGACTACTACAAGCAAGTCTATGCCAATAAAATGGACAACCTAGAAGAAATGGACAATTCTTAGAGAGGTACAGCCTTCCAAGACTGAACTAGGAAGAAATAAAAAATACGAACAGACCAATCACAAGTACTGAAATTGAAACTGTGATTAAAAATCTTTCAACAAACAAAATTCCAGGACCAGATGCCTTCACAGTCAAATTCTATCAAACATTTAGAGAAGAGTTAACACCTACTCTTCCGAAACTCTTCCAAAAAACTGCAGAGGAAGGAACACTCCCAAGCTCATTCTACAAGACCACCATCACCCTCATACCAAAACCAGACAAGGATATCACACAAAAAAGAAAATTACAGGCCAATAACACTGATGAACATAGACACAAAAATCCACAACAAAATACTAGTGAACAGAATCCAACAACACATTAAAAGGATCATACACCATGATCAAGTGGGATTTATCCCAGGGATGCAAGCATTTTTCAATATCTGCAAATCAATCAGTGTTATATACCACGTCAACAAACTGAAGAATAAAAACCACATGATCATCTCAATAGAAAAAGCTTTTGACAAAATTCACAATGCATTTATGATAAAAAGTCTCCAGAAAGTTGGCACAGAGGGAACCTACTTCAACATAATAAGGCTATATGTGACAAACCCACAGCTAACATCATACTCAACAGTAAAAAGCAGAAAGCATGTTCTCTAAGATCAGGAACGAGAAAAGGATGTCCACTCTCGCCACTTTTATTCAACATAGTTTTGGAAGTCTCAGCCACAGCAATCAGAGAAGAAACAGAAATAAAAGGAATCCAAATTGAAAAAGAAGTAGTAAAACTGTCACTGTTTGCAGATGACATGATACTATATATAGAAAACCCTAAAGATGCTACCAGAAAACTACTAGAGCTCATCAATGAATTAGGTAAAGTTGCAGGATATAAAATTAATACACAGAAATCTCTTGCATTCCTATATACTAACAACAAAAGATCAGAAGGAGAAATCAAGGAAACAATCCCATTTACCACTGCATCAAAAAGAACAAAATACCTAGGAATAAATCTACCTAAGGAGGCAAAAGACCTGTACTCAGAAAACTATAAGATACTGATGAAGGAAATCAAAGATGACACAAACAGATGGAGAGATATACCATGTTCTTGGATTGGAAGAATCACTATTGTGAAAATGACTATACTACCCAAAGCAATCCACAGAGTCAATGCAATCCCTATCAAATTACCAATGGCATTTTTCACAGAACTAGAACGAAAAATTTCACAATTTGTATGGAAACCCAAAAGACCCCAAATAGCCAAAGCAATCTTGAGAAAGAAAAACAGAGCTGGAGGGCTTCCCTGGTGGCGTGGTGGTTAAGAATCAGCCTGGGGCTTCCCTGGTGGCGCAGTGGTTGAGAGTCTGCCTGCTGATGCAGGGGACGCGGGTTCATGCCCTGGTCCGGGAGGATCCCACATGCCGTGGAGCGGCTGGGCCCGTGAGCCGTGGCTGCTGAGTCTGCATGTCCGGAGCCTGTGCTCCGCAACGGGAGAGGCCACAACAGTGAGAGGCCTGTGTACCGCAAAAAAAAAAAGAATCAGCCTGCCAATGCAGTGGACATGGATTTGATCCCTGGTCCAGGAAGATCCCACATGCCGTGGAGCAACTAAGCCGGTGCGCCACAGCTACTGAGCCTACGCTCTACAGCCCATGAGCCACAACTACTGAGCCCATGTACCACAATTACTGAAGCCCGCGTGCCTAGAGCCCACGCTCCACAACAAGAGAAGCCACCACAATGGTAAGCCCATGCACCGCAACAGAGTAGCCCCCGCTCACTGCAACTAGAGAAAGACTGCGTGTAGCAATGAAGACCCAATACAGCCAAAAATAAAATAAATAAATTTATTTTTAAAAAGAGAAAAACTGAGCTGGAGGAATCAGACTCCCTGACTTCAGACTATATTACAAAGCTACAGTAATCAAAACAGTATGGTATTGCACAAAAAAAACCCAGAAATATAGATCAGTGGAACAGGATAGAAAGTCCAGAGATAAACCCACACACCTGTGGTCACCTAATCTATGACAAAGGAGGCAAGAATATACAATGGAGAAAAGACAGTTTCTTCAATAAATGGTGCTAGGAAAACTGGACAGCTACATGTAAAAGAATGAAATTAGAACACTCCCCAACACCATTAAAAAAAAAAAACTCAAAATGAATTAAAGACCTAAATGTAAGATCAGATACTATAAAACTCTTAGAGGAAAACATAGGCAGAACACTCCTTGACATAAATTGCAGCAAGATCTTTTTCAATCCACCTCCTAGAGTAATGAAAATAAAAATAAACAAATTGGGCCTAATGTAACTCAAAAGCTTTTGCATAGCAAAGTAACCATAAACAAAATGAAAAGACAACCTTCAGAATGGGAGAAAATATTTGCAAACGAAGCAACCGACAAGGGATTAATCTCCAAAATATACAAAGAGCTCATGCAGCCCAATATTAAAAAAAAAAAAACCCAATCAAAAAATGGGAAGATCTTGATAGATATTTATCCAAAGAAGACATAAAGATGGCTAAAAAGCACATGAAAAGATGCTCAACATCACTAATTATCAGAGAAATGTAAATCAAAATTACAATGAGGTATCACCTCACGCCAGTCAGAATGGCCATCATCAAAAAAGTCTACAAACAGTAAATGCTGGAGAGGGTGTGGAGAAAAGGGAACCCTCCTATGCTGCTGGTGGGAATGTAAACTGGTACAGCCACTATGGAGAACAGTATGGAGGTTCCTTAAAAAACTAACAGTAGAGCTACCATATGATCCAGCAATCCCACTCCAAGGCCTATATCTGGAGAAAACCATAATTCGAAAAGATACATGCAACCCAATGTTCACTGCAGCACTATTTACAATAGCCAGGACATGGAAGCAACCTAAATGCCCATCGACAGAGGAATGTATAAAGAAGATGTGGTACATATATACAGTGGAATATTACTCAGCCACAAAAAAAGAATGAAATAATGCCATTTGCAATGACATGGGTGGACCTAGAGATTGTCATAGAGTGAAGTCAGACACAGAAAGACAAATATCATATGATGTCACTTATATGTGCAATCTAAAAAAAGGGTAAAAATAAACTTATCTATAAAACAAATAGAGTTACAGATGTAGAAAACAAACTATGGTTACCAAGGAGTAAGGGAAGGGAGGAATAAACTAGAAGATTGGGACTGACATATACATACTACTATATATAGAACAGATAACTAATAAGGACCTACTGTATAGCACAGGGGACTCTACTCAATACTCTGTAATGACCTATATGGGAAAAGAATCTGAAAAAGAGTGGGTATAGGTATACGTATAACTGATTCACTTTGCTGTACAGCAGAAACTAACACAACATTGTAAAGCAACTATACTCCAATAAAAATTTAAAAACCCATCACATATACAACAACCACCATCAAAATTCCTTCCGTCATTTTTCCAAACTATCTTTATCCTGCTTCATACCTAATTTAGAACATATCATAAATATTATTTTAGCTGTAAAATGACCCATCCTATGGATGTACTACAATTTACTTATCTATTCCCTTCTTGTTAGAAAACTCACTTTCCATTTTTATTATAAATTTCACTTTAAAGAACATTTTTACACCAAAGATTTTTTTTAATTTCAGACATTCCCTTGAAAATAGATTTCTAGCATTAGAATTACTCCAGGTGTGAGTAATTACCCAAATGTGCAAATAATTTCAAAGTTTTCACTGTCCCACTGGCGAAAGGGCTCTCATTTCCATGTTGATTTCTGACATTTCACTTTCCCGTATTCAGCAGCCTTTCTCCCCTAAACCACTCTTCTCCGGAGCCTTCTCTCCTGGACTGGCCTCCTCCCTCCCTTAGGCCTCCTTCTCCAGCACTAGTAGAACCCGCCCCAGTTTCTTAGGCTTAAGTGTCTCACTTTTAAGAAGGCAGAGTTTTGTTATGAATTTGCTTTTGTTTCTGTTTCACTCATCCTCCAGCCCTGCCACAGCACACTCAAAAGAGTATTCCATTCGCATTAGTTTTTAAATCATGTGGATCACATATTTATCTGACCTGTTTTATAGAAGGTGAACTCTTCAGTGATTAGAAACACTTTTTAAGCATTTAACATCAAAAAAAAACACAATATAGTCCTATAATCTACTATCTAATTTCCTTTTTGTAAATTTTCCACAAGTTCCTTGTTAAATTCAAATTATTTGCACTAGTTTACATGTTCGCCCAACATCGGGCTTTCAATAATTTCTGCCCTCTACTCCTCCAATTACACAAAACAAAAAAGTTTCCTTCTTTCTTTCCTCCAAGACAAGTTAGACAACTTTTAAGAAATTTAAATCTTTTTTTCAGAATCCCATTAACTATTTATTTAGTTCCATCACACTGAGATTAGCACAAACATATACATTAAGTCTAAATTGCTCAGAAAGGTGAAAATTAACACAATGTACAAACACACTGCAAAACATAATATAAAACCACAATCATAAACATATGTATCCATCAAACCAGAAGCTGTCAATCTATATCTGGTCGGCTGTTCCTACATTTTCCCATTAACACTTGCTTATTACTTATTTCACTTAGCTCAGCACAGCCCCACAAGGAAGCAACAAACACCGAGTGCCGAAGGTTTAAGAACAATTCATAAGGAAGGGAAGGAGAAAAGTTGGAAGACTTCTGAATTTCAAAATCAAAATCACAAAAAGTTTACACAGTACCTTCATCTGCTTGCAAATTAAGAAAAAATCAGCATCATATAACTTTAGTAACAAAACAGAGCCTGTGATATAAGGTGAGGCACAGAGCTCTACCTCAGACCATCTCTCCTTTCCTTCATTCTGTATGGACCTTCACTTACTCTGCCACCTGAGGCCAATGCTGTGAAAATGAGACACAGCGGCGGCCAGAGATTCTGCTTTCTAGCAAGCTCCCAGGAGCTTGTTACTGCTGCTAGTTTGAGGACCGAAAACCTGAGTATCAAATACAGACTTCAGCATCTAAGAACTTTGTAATTACTGGATTTATAGCAAAAGTTTCCAAACTACAGTATCAATCATTGGCTCACTTTCTTTCATTAAATAGAAGTTCCTCAAAGAGAGAAAAGCCACCTTGTTTTTCCTTAATATTAACACAGGTGGGGCGCATTCTATTGTATTTAACAAAATAGATCAGAAACTGGTAAGGTGGGTTGCCTTGAGGAAGGAACCAGCCAACTTGGAGGAGGGAGAGGAGGAAGGGTTTTCACTGAATATTCTTTTGCAGCTTTTAATGTTGAATCACGTGAGTCAATTATTCAGAAAATAAACTTTATTTTAAAATTTTAAACCATTTCATAGGCTATTCTGGAAGCTGACTAAATGTTAAATTAATCCATTTCCCAGGAAAGTAAGTGGTCGGGCCAGGGAGACAAGTTACTTTACTTAGCATTTTTCTTCACACAGGGAACATGCCTTAGCTTAACCACCTCCTAGGATCACGCCAATATTATATTTTCATTATGATAATATTTTCAACCCCATTACTCTTCTCCAGCACCAGAAGGACCCAATAGCATGCCTTGATTCACAGGAAATACGAAAAAGCTTCTACGTGCACCTCTAGTGAGTCAGGTTCTCACTGCAGAGAACTTTCCAGTACCTCAGCCTCTTGTCTGTATTTTTCAAAACTAGGCCCCTTGGCACTGAAATTGTTCCTATTAACAGCATTTATGTTGGTGTTTCAGATCTACACAGAAGTAACAGCAACTGAAAACAGAAACCAAATGACGGAATGGGTGAGAATGTGCGTGTATGTGTGTGTACATGGGTGTGTCCTCACACAAGTGACCCTATGGCTGAGCAAATATTAGTTCAACCGTCTGATCTGAACTTAATCCATATGGACCTAACCCCACCTGTACCCTCACAGGGTCTCCAAGGCAGACACATTCTCCTTTACATAACTTGGTCATAACTCACCTATAAGACTCTGAAAGTGCTTGTCGCGTTTGCAACTTGTGAATTAATATTCATCCCTAAACCCTTAAAGGCTTGTTTCAGTTCTGCTTTTTACCACGTTGCCTTAGAGCAGACCTTACCGTGTTGTCGAGGCTTCTTCAAATCCCCACGTCCGCCCTCCTCCTCCTTTAGCACTGCCTGGTCTGGGCCCCCATCCCCACCCCAGGTCTCCATCCTCTCTACTACAGCCTATGCTTATAACTGAGTGGATCAGCTGCAGGGACTAAAGGGAAAGGATCAGAGACAGGCAAACCCAGGCTGGAGGGAATCCACGCGTCCCAGCCCTGCCCCAAGGACTCTGGCAACCGTCCAGCACGTGTGTCTAAAGAAGCAGCGGCCACCGAGCTAATTCCAGTTTCCTGTCTGTTATCCAAGGAGACACGCAGTGGTGGGGAGATAACCAAAAACATCGCGGTGGGGGAAAAGGAGGCCCCAGCGGCACAGAGCATCTTCCTAACTCTCCACTCAGCACACCCCAGATAACTACAGATACGGCCCAGAACCACCACTGACCCCCGGCAACACGGCGGTGGGTTTGGCGGGGTAGGACCAGGTGGAGCCAAGGACCCAGCCAAGAGGCTGCAGTTCAGGCCAGGGTGGCTGTTCCAGAAGGAACGTCGGTGCCAAGCAGGAAACCAAAGGAAAAACGCAGAATTGCAGGCCAAGAAAACATCGTGAGGATTGAGGTGAGGGGGTCGCTCGGCTCACGCGGGTGCTCTCGCCCGGGCCTTGAGCTATATCGCCGGTTTCCTACCTGCCAGGCGATGGATGTGACGCTGCCGAAGTGCCTCTGCCCACGAGAAGCTACAGCCGCACCGGGCTGGAGGAAACAGGTGGAGGAAGGAGGAAGTTGGGCTGGAGGAAGCAGCCCAACTGCAATTCCCCTCACTCAGAAACTCTCAAGAGCTCCTCCTACATCATCACCACCATCCCCCTCAACAAAACTAGCAGCAACTGGGCAGGCATTGCCTCTAAAGACATCACCTGCTACCACTCTCCTGCCTCTCTGGCCTCTCTGATGATCCTAGAACAGACTAGGTAAGTTGCCACCTCAGGGCCTTTGCACTTGCTGTTCCCTCTGCCTAGAAGCCTCTTCCCATAGGTACCTTCATAGCTCTCTCTCTCTCCTCCTTCAATATTCGCCCAAGTGTCTTAATCAGCCTTCTGTGACCACCCTTTTCAATCATAAATCCCCTCCTCCACCACCTCAGCATCCTTTCCTTTTCCTGTATTTCTTCTTCTTCACAACACTTATCACACTGACATTCCATGTTTTCCTTCTGTATTTGTTTATTGTCACCTTCACCAAAAGCACACGTGCTGAGAGTCAAGGAAGGGTAAAACAACTTTCCAAAGTGAAAGAAGGTATCAGTATTACAAGGAAAAAAACCAAATGCCCATCATGCCCTTTTCCTTCTTCCCATGACACAGCCATCTGCTTCCCAATATTTTTTAGAGCAAAATTTGTAACTATTTTTATCTGTATCTTTTTTGAATTGAAGTATATTTAATTTACAATGTTGTGTTAGTTTCAGGTGTACAGCAAAGTGGTTTATTTATACACACACACACACACATATACATTCTTTTTCAGATTCTTTTCCATTATAGGTTATACAAGATATTGAGTATAGTTCCCTGTGCTATACAGTAGGTCCTGCTGCTTCCCAGCCTTTAAGATCTGGACTGAGAGACCTCTTCCTTAGGGTTCACCTTCACGTCTCTTCTGCTCCCCTCTCTCACCTTTCTCCAAACTGCCACAGCATTGTCTGTTCCATGCGAACTCCACACTAACCAACAGCGCCTGCCTAACTGGGAGGACACAGCGTGTCAGCTCATGCTTAGGAAAGTACTAGGACCGTGTGGTGCTGTTTATTAGCCAATAAATCAGAGCCATTATTACTGTTATTTAGTGTAAGTATCTTGTATCACATATACTGATTAAAGTTTCATTTCCACAGCTAGATTATAAGCGAATTGAGGGCAAACATCTTACCCTGTTTTTTTGAATTTTCCCCCAGAGTACTTACCACAGATGTTTAATAATTATTTGTCAACTGATTGAAACAAAGGATTTCCACGTTTAAAGATTCATTTGAGACCCCTTAGAACCTCTGTTTAGACAGCGATTCCAATCCTTTACCTCTTCCAGGACTGACCTTGTGTGTAAATACAGCAAATCCCTGGAAATGGCATTTATTATAGAAACTTTGCTAAAGCTTGAACAGCAGAGCCAAAATACTATATAACAGATCAAACAAATATTGACTCAAAAGAATTTTCCCCCAGGCGACTGTTACAGTCTTATCTTGAATGTTTGCGCAGTTAGTTAAGTATTGCTATGGACTCAGCAAAATCCCAGGCAGACCCTGCCAGGCCGAGTTTCACATTCCCACCATCTTATCACTTTTTATAAGTCCCTCTCCTCATACCCCTCACCTAGCACCACTGCTAATGTTGGGTGTGGGATTAAATGATAAGTCAGTCATACATGTTTTATCCATGGACAAAAGATAAAGGAATCCCAGTGCCAAAGATTCCATTTACCTATCCCACAGCAAATATGCTCTGTCTTTACCTTCCCAGAAATCAATCAGGCTGCATCTGTTCATACCTGTTGGCTTCTTGGAAATGTATGAGATAGTAGGACCATGTAGAGAGAGAGGCATTTACAGTGTCACGGGACATGTCTGTACACACCAAATACCGATGAGTGTTTACTTCCTATGGTTACCGACTGTGAAGGCTGCCAGAACAGGGAGCCTCCAGATGCACCTCGAAATCACAGACTGTTCTGTGCAGGGAGTGGGCTAGCTTACACCGGGTTGTCTAAAATGTGGGCGAGGACAATTATGACAGGTAGAAGCCAACAAGAGTTATTCACAACCTCTCGGTTCTAATTCAAGAGAACAAATTGCCCTCTACAAAAAGAAAACAGAAAAATTACACAGCAAGCCAAGATATTTGCCTGGGGAAAACTCCTAAGCGTCTATTAATAAAAATGGAACAGTCTGTGGCTTTCAGTGTAAGCTTCTATAGGATTGGGACCAGGCGTCGCAACAGGGAACACAGCTCAGCACTGCAGGTGACTGGACATGCAATGATGTTGTAGAAAGATGTCAAGCTGGTTAAAAAGAATAACATGCAGAATTACAGGAGGCTGAAGCGTTGAAATTTACCACAGGGACATTTTTGTAAATGGTGCAATACGTCAAACTCTTTGGCAAATTTAAATGCCAAGCTGGCTAATGCAATAGTCCAGACCACATGCCCTTCCTGCCCAAACAGCTTCTTGGTAAGATGCTCTCAGCCAAGATCTGCAACAGCAGTGTCTGGGTGTGGTACCTTCGGATCTGCTACCTGCCAATCCCATTCAGTCCTGATCAGCCCAGTTTCATGCATCATATACTCAGTTTTCCAATGAGCAAACACTCATAACAAATTCTGCACAACTCACTGGAGTGCCTCCACCGTTCCGAAGAACACACAGCGTCACCAAGGCAACAAGCATGGACTACAGGGCACACCTGAAGCCTGTGTAACACACACACCAAAAAAAACCAAGAAGAGCTATTATTATTAATAACTAAGTAGCCACAATCCTTCCCCATCAGGTTCTGCTGAGGCCACACCCACTGCCCCACCCACAAATTGGACAAATTCCCATCGCTGACTCTCCCTACTTGGAAGTTATCAAAAGAAAACTAAAAGAAGTCAGTGGGGCTAAAGTGATCCATAGAGTGAAGAACTACAGGGGAGGAAGTGCCTAGAACTTCAGACAGGTGTGGATCAGAAGAGTGAAAATGAGTTTTGAGGAGAGGTGAACCAGAAGTGTGAGTCAGGAGAGAAGGGAGAGAACTTTTAGAGATGTTACTTACAATTTTTAGAAATATACATTGAATCTCTTTTTAACGTTCTTTGGAAGAGTCAAGTAAAGTTTGAAGTTTGGAAATACTTGTTAATTCAGTTTCTGAACTGTGTTCCTCTGGATGGTAAGCTTCATCAACTACTGTTGGAACAACTAGACTTGAGCAAAGAGTCTAGTCCACAGACATAAAAAAATGCAGTGAATTCTTCGCTTAACGCAATGCATTCTGCATTATTGAGGGCAATGACGTATTCCAAAACAAAGCCTGGCAAAGTTGTCACAGGGAAAATCACAACCAGATGTCCCCTACCTGCCTCAAACACTGAAGCCAGTCATTCTACAGATGTTCAAAATCACATGCTAGATTTCTCTCAAACTACCTAAAAAACCCAGAGATTTGGGCAAAGATTCATTCTCTTGCATTTTTCAAGTCTCAACCAAAAGCCCAGGTAACAAAAACCTGCTTCCTTGCAGTGGTGTTCTCCAATCATCTGGAAGTTTCTAAGCGGTAGACCTAAGAAAAAAGGACTTTCTCTAGGGAGCAGCAATCTAACCTGTCCTCTTTTCCCCTCCGGAAGACGACCTATCAGGCAAGTGGAGAGAAGTGTTGTCATGCATCCTTCAACAGTGGTTGTCATGCATCCTTCTACCCTCTGGGAAGTTTCTGGTCAAAGAAGATTCATATGTAATATAGAATGTGCCCTACTGGTGAGGAGTCAATTAAATTTCTCAGCTGCACATAACAGATACTAAATTCTCCATTCTGACCACAAAATAAAATATTTGAGACATTGATGATTACACCAGAATCTTCTAAAATCATATCAAATTTAAATAAGAAACAGGACCTTTAAGTAGTATAAGAACTAAAACCAAAGGAAAGATGCAAAGACTATGAAGCACCACTTTATAACACTAGGTAAAATCCCAGAACCTAAATATACAGGATGGTTTCCATTCTCTGTTTTATGCTTTCTCCTAGTTTCTTGATTTTCTACAAGAATCATGTATTATGTCTACAATCAGGAAAAAACGTAAAGTTTTTCAAAATTATGCACAGAAAAGACAGAAAGAAAATGTACCTTTAAAATGTTATGAATAAGTATACTTGGGGGGGGTAAGTTGCTCTTTACTTTTCACTTTTCTGTATTTTCTGAAGCTTTTAGAACGAGAATGTAGTAATTTACAATGAAAAACAACCTTTTAAAAAGCTGTTTAAATTATTAAAATGTCAAAGGACTAAAGTATTTATTAAGGGTCATAAATGTATAAACACACAATATAATCAGGAAGAAAGCTTTCGCCACTGATCAAGCCGCCTTTCAGAGTCAAACAATTGACACCTTACATACCAGTGCTTCTCAAACTTGAGGAGGTGGAAGAACCACCTGGAGGGTGTGTGACAGCACAGTGATGGGACCTGAGCAGTTCTAACGAGCTCTCAGGTGATACTGATGCTGCCAATCAGTGCACCTCGCTTTGAGTAGCCAGGATGGATGCAAGGACAAGTGAGTAGAGCCTCGTGAAGCCTGCCAAGCTCCTTTGAGAGAGGACAGAAGAGAAGCTGAACTCCAGATCCCGCCTTCTTTTGAAAGTTCTAAAGCAGAGGCAGATTCCTCTCTCTCCAATCAGCCCTTGGCGACTAAATACTTAGTCACGTCCTTAAACGGGGGCCAATGAAATTAAGATAACCATGATTCCAGAATCTAATGAGCTTGTTAGAGCATCAGATGGAGCAGCCTTTGATTCCAACTTGGCAGACTGCCTCTGTGCTCTCTAGAATTCTGCAAATCAAATCTCTTGATGGTAGCTTTCAAATACCACCTTGTTTCCTACAATGATTCTGTCAGATGCCTACGAATAGGAGGCAGTCCACCAATTCCATATGTAACCCTCAGAAGGAGACCAAAAAAAGTAAACAGACAAACAAAAAAGGCAAGCACGCACTCCACGAGCTGACCAAGTGCTTATCAGGTGACTCTGGACCCTGGAGTTGCTGGGAAGGAGGGTGAACTTGTAAACAGTCAAACAGTTCCTGCCCTTTCACTCCCCCCAGCCACCTCGGGGGCCCATCAGGAGCTAAGTACAGAACCACACTCGAACTCCAAAAAACCTCAGGAAGAGATTGCAATGCCCAAGAAAATATTGAGGCCCACAGCCTATATCCTCCACCTCGCTTGCCCATCAAGGCGCTAGAGGGTGACTGTAGTGTTTCCTTTCATCCTAAGGAATAAGGTACCTGGCTGAGAGGCCTCCAAGTTCTACGCAATGAGAACCTCAGAAAGAAACTAACTTAATTAACGATTCACAAGAGCACAGAGAATTCCCACCAGCCTCTAGGTCCCCAAACACCACATTTGCCATTTAGCCCCCATGCTGCCATTTCCCGCCTGCAGTGAACTAATTACACACAGTGGGAATTCTGGAGCTGCCAGTTCTAATGTTTATCTGCTGTTAACTTGTTGTGTGACCTCAAAGACATTTGTCTAGTGCCTTTATTTCCTCTGCTATAAAAGCAAGATAAGGGAATGACATGCTTGAAAAAGTGCCCTAACATAACATTACAGTCATCACTACCCTAGAAATGCTCACAGGGATGGTAATTAACATGTTCCTTTTACTAAGACATTTAAAGATAACTGATGGAGGCTTCCCTGGTGGCGCAGTGGTTAAGAGTCCGCCTGCCGATGCAGGGGACACGGGTTCATGCCCCGGTCCGGGAGGATCCCACACGCCGCGGAGCAGCTGGGCCCGTGAGCCATGGCCGCTGAGCCTGCGCGTCCGGAGCCTGTGCTCCGCAACGGGAGAGGCCACAACAGTGAGAGGCCCGCGTACCGCAAAAAAAAAAGATAACTGATGACATGTTGTGAAAAGTATGGGATCTCAAATTATATTTCCTCTTTCACTAAAACAAGTTTCAGTGGCAAACGCTACCTATAAAATTGTTGATAAAAACAATATTGAATGTGCTTCCTTATAAAGTATAATGTGATGTATTTTTCCATTACCATAATTTTAACAACAGACCATGGTTTCATAAGTAGAAGAGATTATAGAAAAATCACCTTAAATTAGATTTCTGTAACCTTCACATACAGCACTGAAAACTTAGTGAAATAAAATTGAGCTGTACTTCTTCACCAGTGAAATACTTTGCAACCCCTGGAAGCCGTGATTTAGAAGCCTAGTTAGTAACACAGTCTGGGCATGTGAGAAAAGCTGGTTACAAAACATTCTGTGTACAAAACGATCAGTATCATCTGATTTTTTGTAAATCTATTTGGGCATAGAAAAATATTTAATAAATGGGAGCAATTATCATTTACATTTATCTATTAGGGCCCCAGTTCTTTTCTTATACATTTGAATGAGCTATATATTAAGGTTATAACACATATCATTTATGTGTCACAAATTTAATGCAAATTTTCTCAGTATGCCTCTTCATTAGTATAGAAGTTTTCAATTTTAATATATTCAAATCTACTCATTTTTTCTTCCCTGGTTGCTTCTTTTGCTTTGAAGCCATGAAAATTGTCATTCCTATGCAGACCTAATAAATATTATATTTTCTGCTAGTGTTTCTATTATTTGATTTGCAATATTCAACTCTCTGGAGTTTATATTTGGGGCATGGTATATTTGGTGTGGGTCCAAATTGATATCTTATTATGTCCAAACCATTTATTAAATAATCTATTAAATAATCCTTCCTCATTGCTTTATTTTAAAAATTTAGCACATTTGATTTATATATAGTTAGGAAACTATTCCAATTTACTTTTTTTAATATAAAGTACAAGAACCTCAAAGTAAAAATCCAAATATACATAGTAGTTTTATTAGAAACCTCAGCTAGAGATTATCAGCAAATCAAATCATCATCACACCATTTCATCCTCAGTGGGGCAGCAGTCAACTAAGCGATAATTCCTGTTCAAATCAGTTCTTCCTATTCAGCAGAAGCCTTTGAGAATGTAATTGTAGGGTATATAAGTGTATGGTAGCTGAGTCACCAACTGTTTGAATTCTCTGCTTATTTTATGGGGAAGGACTACTTCTTAGGTGGCAAATATTATTCTAACCTTGACACACCTGGAAATAACACTCCTTGCCCTGAAAAAAAAAAAAAAAAAAGAAGTCAAAGAATTCATTGTTTAATTTGGTCAAGATTTAGAACCATGATTTTCACTCAACTGAGTTTTTCCTCCAGATCTATTAGAAGCCTACCATAGATAGTATGTACTATGTAAATTTGCCCTTGTTTTTTAGGTTTCTAATGTCTGCATCTTGCCACTCCCATAAAGATATAAGCTCCTGGAAAGCAAAGGCTGCGTCTATTAGAGAAAGAAGGAAGGAGGGACTCATGTACAATCCTTACAGTGACCTCTTTCTGAGCCTTGCCCACAGTGGTCACTCAGGAAAGGCTGCCAATGGATGAACTATTTTAGCATCTCAGCCATGAGTGATGCTTAAAGAAAAAAAGAAAATAGAACATATATCACTGAATGCTTTTATCTGAATTCATCCCCCCTACTAAGTAACATGGATAGATTTATGCCATCAATTCACACCCTGAAGCACAAGACATGATCTTTCTTTTTTTTACGTCTTCAACTTTATATTTACGTATGTATGTATGTATGTATGTATGTATGGCTGCGTTGGGTCTTGGTTGCTGCACGCAGGCTTTCCCTAGTTGTGGCGAGCAGGGGCCACTCTTCGTTGCAGTGCGCAGGCTTCTCGCTGCAGTGGCTTCTCTTGTAGCACAGCATGGGCTCTAGGCGCTCGGGCTTCTGTAGTTGCAGCGCGTGGGCTCAGTAGTTGTGGTGCACAGGCTTAGTTTCTTTGCAGCATGTGGGATCTTCCCGGAGCAGGGATCGGACCTGTGTCCTGTGCATTGGCAGGTGGATTCTTAACCAGTGCGCCACCAGGGAAGTCCTATGATCTTTCTTTTCATTTGCATAGCTATGACTCAACATTTTCTAGCCCTATGTTTTTTTTTTTTTGACTCAGAATAGAATTGCACCATTAGGGTTTCAGCACGTCTATTCTTGGAGTGACTATTTTGAATTGTGTCTTTTAGAAGTAAGGAAAAATATTTTTTAACTTCTTAGGTATCTACATGGCTTGGTTTGAGAATCTGAGCTTTTCTGGTTCATTTTCCTGCTGCTTTTCCAGGTCAGGAGGGGATGGCTGAGAGAGGTTCCTCTGGACGAAGGCACTGGATGGCAGTGCTCAGCCTGGTATTCTCTGCTTTTAATCCCCTCCACCAACAAACGGACCAGAGAGAGCACCATCATCATCACCATCAATGGTACGATTTACTGAGCATCTTATGTATGCCCGTCAAACTGCTAAACGTTTCACTTGTTATATCTGATGCTGTTTTTGTTACCAAAAAAATTCTAGGATGTATTTCCTCCCCATCTCTGAAAAAATTGCTCAATTTAATATCATGCTTAATTATTAAGCGTAATTTTAGAGATCTTGCTGAATTTTTTAATCTAATACATGACTAGCATGTTAAGAAATGGGATATTTCATTTCACGGTATAGTCTCGTACATAAAATAGAAAAGCCTAACCAAAAAGAATGCCCTCTCGTTCCCTGCTTCTCTCTTTTCTGTTGGAGAAGAATGGATACATTTGTCATGCAGCATAAGGAGGCCAGGGAAGAGGAGAGAGATTATCTTACGTGCTGGCAAAGCAAAGCCGTTGTGTTCGTCTCCTCCCGGCACTGTCCCCATCCTACTCCCAAGCCCCGAGGAGGCTGGGAGGACGAGTGGCAGAGTTACCTACTAATAAATCCCACCCAAGCGGCCTCTCCCTCACCTCTCTCCCAGCACTTGCCTAGGGGTGGCCACTCGAGAGCCTGGCACGTCTCACAAGAGGTTCCCAGGGAGTAGAAAGCAAATGCCAGGGAGCCCAGAAAAAATGCAATTCCTCAACTGTACTGGGAGAAAGGCATCTAAAAATACACGTAAGCAGAGACATTTTATTCTTGGATTTAAACAGTAAGTCTTCTCGTGGAGTTCACATCTGCCGACACGTTCACTGACACTGCAGCCTGTTGAGTCTGCGAGAGGCTGTTGAGCATTCCTGCAGCAACACCTCGGCTACTCTCTCATCTTTCCAGTGAGGATCATTAGAGTCTGTTCTCGTCCCCACTTCGAAGAGTCAAACCCACACCAGTACTTTTTCCCTAAAATGTGCAGGCTCCCCCTAAGCCTCCGAGAAGCAGGAGAAAGCACGCATTTGCAAAGCCTAAAGGTCGGCGCTGCAACAAACCAGGAAGGGCACTAACTGAAGCCAGACCCTGGGCTCACGCTTGGCCAGGTGAGTGTTGGCTCCACCCCTCGTGGAAACTCCCCTCTAGAAGCTGCAGTTGGAGCAAATGCCAGTGCAGCCCATGGTACCTCACTGGTGGCCCCAACCCGTCCCCCTCCCTGTGTGCATGGCCTTTACCAAGAGACTCTGCAGCTCCTCCCACTAAAGGGGATCAGAATCATCCCCTAGCCCCTTGACCCTGGGCTTGCTGGCCTATGACTTGCTTTGGCCAGAGGGAACCCAGGCCCGAAGAAGCCTTGCAGGTTTCCTCTTACCCCTTCCAGCTCTGCCACGGCCTTGGCAGGAGCTGCCCCGGGACGGCTGCTGCCCTCAGCCTGGACCCACGTGGAGCGGACGTGAACCCAACCCGCGGGCCCAGCCAGGGCCACTGCCTGAAGCTCGGCTGCTCAGTTAAGCCCAGCGTGGAGCAGCCGAGCCCCACTGCCAGCCCACAGCTGCAAAAGCGATCATGAACCACTGCTCTGAGCTGCTGCATTTTCGAGCATTTTTTGCCAGCGTTATTATGCCAACAGCTAAGTGATACACAGTCTAAGAGACTGCTCGTGGAAGATACGACATGCCCCCTTGCCCAAAATACGATAACCAAATTTTAATAAGTGCTTATTTTGGACTCATTTTTGTAAGAGCTTTAGGTGGACGTATTTTTTCCTCACAAGAACACTATAAGACAAGGAGGATTTTCATCCCTATTTTAAAGATGAGGCAACAGAGGCACAGTTAAGTAACCTGCCCACAGCTGGAAGATGGTAAAGGCAGGATTCAAACCCCAGTCACCTGCACCCGGAGCCCCTGCTTATCAACCCCACGTCCAGCAGCCTTGCAAACCTCCTCCCATGCCTCCCAATGTGCCCCAAATTCTGCTGCGGGTCCCACGCCCTCGGGGTAAAACCCAAACTGACAAGCGCAGCTGTGAAGTATTCCAGGTCCTCCCCAGCCTGATCCTGCATATCCAGGCCAGGCCCCCGCTCCCTCCTCCTCTCCCTCAAGGTCAGGCCTTGAGCTCAACAGCCACTCTGAGCTCCTACACTTGACCAAACCCACCAAGTCCCTCGCACCCCCCCTGGAACGCCCTCCCCCCTTTCTGGAGCACCTCTAGGTCATCCCCCTGGGGTACCTCCCGCAGGAACACTTCGGGCCCCAGCCAGAAGCACGTGGCTGCTCACCCCGAGTCCCCCACTCCCAGGACCTTCCTGAACGTGCACGGACCACTTCGGGCTGTCACTGCTCAGCTCCTTCCCGAGCCCGGCCACATGCCCCTTGAGGGCAAGGCCTGGGCTTGTTCCCCTCTGGCAGCGCCGTGTTCAGCACGGTGCCTGGTCTCATCGTGGGCATTCCAGGGAAGTTTGCTAAATCACAGATCAGGTGAAAGGAACAACGACATGATGGAGAAATGGATATGGAGACGGGAGGTCTGCATTTTCATTTTTAAACAGCAAGTCTTCCATTTCTCTTCAACATTAATTAAACTGCTCAACATCCCTGGGTCTCCAGCTATATATTCCTCAATTAAAATACGTCTTTCATGATGGCTTCCTCTGCCAAACCTTCCTCGCAGGCGTCTGTGTTCACCAGGGCGCCTTGGGACACGTAACAAAAGGCACCATATTTGCTTCAAGCAGCAGGGAAACTGAAGGCCTACTCCCTAAACGTTCACTCCTGGCAACACAAGAGTACACGTACTATGATTTCAAAAGGGATGGAGGAACGTCTGTGGCACAAGAAGGCACATTATTAAGGAGTGAAAGGAAAAGATTCCCAAGACAGGCACCAGATAAGTGATACCTTGACATGGGGCAGCAAAAGCTTCTTTAACACCAACTAGCAAGTGACTCTTGGGAGAGGCCCAGCGCTCAGAATCCCAGCTTGCAGCTGACAGGTGGTCATTACTGCCTTAACCTCAGAGACACCCAGTAAAGGTTCAGGACTCAGCAGCCTGACAGCACGTGTGGAAAGCTGACTAGGGCCACGGGATGGAGGCTACAGCAGCCCTCAAAATTACACGGCTTCCAGGCCACTTCCAATAGCTGGGCCCCAAGCTTGGAGCAAAGGGGCAACTATATCCCATGACAGTGAAATGCTCTGTTCCAGAATCGGAGGCTGAAACCCTACAAACGCAGGTTCCTTTCCCCACTGCAGCTTCACGGCCACTGATGAGCAGTTTCTGATGCCAAAGACGCTCGTCCCTGGTGCTTCCTGGGAAAGATGGGGAGAGGCTGGGATAACGTGTGTTCCTGATCCCTTGGATGGGATGACAGAGTTATAGACAGCTGGAATGTAAGAACCAGAAGGTCTTTGAGATCAGGCCACCTAATAATTTTCACTTTCTAGTGACTGCTTTGTTCAAACAACAGCTTGCAGAAGCATAAATACCAGAGAGGAGACTGAGGCTGCTCCCTTCGGCAGGCAGGAGCCAGGAACCCCAGTTGTCCGTACAGGGACAACCTCTGAGCTGGCTTGATGGAGGCTTGGGAATTTGGTTTGCAAATCATGCATTTAGCCCAAGCCTGCATTTTGCAGTATGGAAACCACTGCCCAGGAAAGGTAAGGTGACTCATCCAAGGTCACACAGTCAGAAGGACCAAGAACAGGACTCAAGTTCCTGACTGCCAGTTCAAACACGCTTTCCTCTAAACGGTGCCACCCGCTTTTGTAGAAACAGCCCTCCACACCCTGCCTCCCCGTGAGCAAGTTCCAGGCCCACCCCAGGGCTTAGACTGAGGTAAAGAGTAACTTAGTGACAGTATGTTTTACCGATGCATTTATCACACACAATAGGGAAAGCTCTGCTTTTTACCAACCCATCCCCTGCACTCCCCACCCCAACTGACCCCCAACATGGGCAACTCATCAGAGCCTTTCAATGACTTGGAACTTTCTCAGGATCCCCTGCCCCAGGCCCATTCCCTTTCTGTAGCATTTCTTGCAGCACTGAATCAAATGCCTGCAATGCTGTGATTCTTCAATTTGCTGCGTTTGTCCCTACACAGTATGTGTTTGATTTTAAAATGCTGTTTGCTCCACTTTTTAATTTCATTTTAGAAGCCTGCAAGGAGAGATGCCAACATTTAATCGTAGGGACTGGAGGGGACTTTACAAACTGCTTACAAGGCACAAACAGAGCAGTTATCTTCCTATTTCCCTTTTGATCGAATTGGCTGCTGTATCATATGCCGTAACAGTGTGAACCAGAAAGCACTTTTGCATCCTTATCTCACCCTTGACATAATCAAAAGAAAAAACACATTGTAATAAAAAAGAAAAACGGAAACTAGAACTTCATATTTGTTTAAAAGTTAATTAAACTTGAAAGGTTTGTAGGGACGATTCATTTCCTTTAGTAGCTTAATACCATAAGGTTCACATTCCATTTTACTGGTGGAATGATAAAAAGTAACCTGATGTTATTTTAATCATAATAATAAATGATATATAATAAAGCTAGAATAAAGAGGTTCTTTTAAAACACATGTTCCACACAATTCTGAATTGACTTATTAAAAAAAGGCTCTGTAAACATTTTCAAGGTGTGAACCTGTTTAATTGCTTCTGTTAATACTACTTTCTTTCCTTCCTAGAAAGATGACTTTACAGTAAGCACACAGGTATGTCTTTATATGCCTCCTAGTTAATCCTCTGAATTGACAAGTTTAAAATGGATGGAGTATGCTCTTTATAAAGAAAGTTGAACATACAATTAAACAGAACAGGCAGCCTCCCACAGCCTCTGGGTCACTCAGATTTGGAGTCAGATAACATCCCTGTCCTTGTCAGCTCCACGTCAGAAGCACCTATCAGAAGGACGATGCTGAGTAGTCTTTGAGGTAAAGCAGGAATCTTAGACAAGTCATACTGAAGATGAACACGGGCGCTGGTGTTATATTACCCCAACCAGACACAACAAATGGAGCCAGGATGTGGACTGAACATGGATTGCCTCTCTATGGAAAATACTGTACATGTGTACGTCCATGTGTGTTGTCTGTGTGTGTATGTGTTTGTGAGGTAAACCATTTCAGAGAAAGAAGAGTTGCTGATGAGAGACAGCAGGAATTACTGAATAAGGTAAGAAGTCCTCCTGCTGAAAAATGTGGGGTTGGATAAAAAGATTTCCAAGCCTCCAATTCTAAAATTCTTTGATTCTGTGGAGTACAAGTGAATGTTCCATCAGCAAACTGAGATCCCCAAATTCCAAGGGTTTAGCTCACCTCTTCTGACCGGTTACCCTTTGATGGGAACCACTTGCCAGAATATTAAACTTCCTGTTTCCTGTCTCCCCCAAAAGCCTTCTCCACAAGCACCCTGAAGACATGGCCTGTATTTAATTCATCTTTGTGATCCCAGCATAGTACCTGAAGCATATAGGGGAAAGTCCAATAAATACGTTGAAAGACAGAACGGAAAAATTAGTAGGGACAATTTAAGTTTTATTTTTAAATAATGAACGCTTACATATCAGATGCTAATCAAAATCCTTGGTACCTAGCTGTTACATGAATAGATTCCTCAACTAAAACACTTCTTTTCTAGTAACTACTATGCCAAGCTTCCCAATACATAGCACAAAGGGGATTTTTATTGTTTGATTTTATTGTTTGTCTATTATTCCTCCTTCCCTTGGAAGAACCAAGCAGCAACTCCTTCCCTATCTCTCAGATTCTCAGAGTATAAAAACAATCATTGAAAAATAGAATAATCCTGGCCATCTCTTTAATCAGGAACATTAGACAGGAACAAGACAATGATGTCTGCTCTCATCACTTCTATTCAATATTGTACTGTCACTTCTAGCCAAGGCAATTAGGCAAGAAAAAAAAAAGTATCATATTGGAAAGAGAGACGTTAAACTATCTCCATTTTTAGATGATCTTGTATACAGAAAATCCTAATGAATTCAGTAAAAAACTATTAGAATCAATCAATGAGTTCAGCAAGGTTTCAGGATATGCCATCAAAACACAAGAATCAATTGTATTTCTATGTACTACAAACAGACAATCCAAGAATGAAATTGAGACAATTTCATTTACACTGCCTCTGAAATAATAAAATGCTCAGCAATAAATTTAATTAAAAAAGTGCAAGACTTGGACACTGAAAACTATCAAACATCACTGAAAGAAATTAAAGAAGACCTAAATAACTGGAAAAACATCCTGTGTTCACAACTTGAAGACAATATTGTTAAAATGCAATAATCCTTAAATTGATCTCCAGATTCAATGTAATCCTTATCAAAATCCCCGCTGGCTTTTTTTCAAAAATTAACGAACTAGTCCTAAAATTTGCATGGACATATAAGAGACCCAGAATAGCCAAAGCAATCTTGGAAAAAAAAAAGAACAAAGTTGGAAGACTTACACTCCAGAATTCAAAACTACTACAAAATAAAAACAATCAAGATTGTGTGGTAGTGGCATAAGGACAGATATATAGATCAATGGAATAGAATTCAGAGTACAGAAGTAATTGTATATCTTTTTGGTCAAGTGATTTTTGACAAAGGTGCTATGACAATCAATGGCAGAAAGAATACTCTTTTCAACAAATAGTGCCAGGACAACTGGACAGTTACATGCAAAAGAATAAACTTGGATCCCTAACTCACACCATATACAAAAATTAACTCAAAATAGATCAAATATCTAAATAGAAGAGCTAAACCTATACCCTTAGAAGTAAACCTTTGTGATTTTGGATTAGGCACTAGTTTCTTAGATATGACCCAAAAAGCACAACTTAAAAAATTAGATAAACAGGATGTTATCAAAATTAAAACTTTGATGTTTCAAAGGATATTAGCAAGGAAGTTAAAAGACAACCTATAGAATGAGAGAAAATATTTATAAATCATATATTGGATAAGGGTCTAGTACCCAGAATATATAAAGAACTCTTATAAATAAAATAAGACACATAACCCAATTAAAAATTGGCAAGGGATCTAAATAAACGTTTCTCCAAAGAAGATATACAAACGGCCAATAAGCACATGAAAGATAATCAATATCTTTAGTTAGCAGAAAATGTAAATACAAACCACAAAGAGCTACTACTTCATACCCACTAAGATGACTATAAGCAAAAAGATGGACAATAAAAAGTGTCAGTGAGGGGCTTCCCTGGTGGCGCAGTGGTTGAGAGTCTGCCTGCCGATGCAGGGGACGCGGGTTCATGTCCCGGTCCGGGAAGATCACGCATGTCGCGGAGCGGCTAGGCCCGTGAGCCACGGCTGCTGAGCCTGCGCGTCCGGAGCCTGTGCTCCACAACAGGAGAGGCCACAGCAGTGAGAGGCTCGCGTACCACAAAAAAAAAAAAAAATGCCAGTGAGGATGTAGAGAAACTGGAACCCTCACACATTGCTGGTGGGAATGTAAAACTGCACAGCTGCTTTGGATATAGTTTGGAAGTTCCTCAAAAAGTTAAACATAGACTTGCCATATGATCCAGCAATTCCACCCCTAGGTATATACCCCAAAGAAATGAAAACATATGTCCACACAAAAATTTATACATGTATGTTCATAGAAGCATTATTTGTAATAGTCAAAAAGTGCAAATAACCCAAATTTCCATCAAGATGAATAGATATACAGAATATGGTATATCCATATAATAAGGATACTTTTCAGCCATAAAAAGGAATGAAGTACTGGTTTCTGAACCTTAAATCTTGAAAACATTATGCTAAAGAAGCTAGACACAAAAGGCTGCATATTGAATGATTCCATTTATATGAAATGTCCAGAACAGGCAAATCCATACACTAGGGAGCAGATTAGCGATCGTCAGGGGATGAGGGAAGGAGGAAATGGGGAGTGACTGTCAGTGGTATGAAATGTCTTTGTAGAGTCATGAAAACATTCTGGAATTAGTGATGATGGTTGCACAACTTTGTGAACATACTAAGAACCACTGGATTGTACACTTTAAAAGGGTGAATTTTATGGCACATGTATTTATCTCAATTAATTAACAGTAATAATGGTGAGATACTTTCATATATTTTCATGCTGGTAAGAATGGTCACTAGCAGAACTTGAAAGAGAGGTCTGGAAAATGGTATCAAATTTTACCTGATAAATCAAATTATAAGAATTTACCCTCTATAAATAATGTCACAACTTTAGCTCTAAAGATTATCTTCAATGTTGTTTATAATACCAAATTATTGGGAATAGCCCGAAGGCACAACAGAGATTTTGTTAAACCATTTATGGTACATCCATTCAGTTTAATACGTCACCTATTAAAATTATGTTTACGATATACTGTTAACCAGAAAAAGGAGGATATAAAATACAACAGGCAGTATGATCCTATTTTTGTTTCTTTAAACTATATATGTATGTATTCATGCCTCCATGTTACAGAAATAATAGAACCAGGCAGCCCAACACTATAGCCACTAGCCAAGGAGGATATTTAAATTTAAATTAATAAGAATTAACCAAAATTAAGAATTCACTACCTCAGTTACTCTAGCCACATCAAGTGCTCAGTAAACAGAGGAAGACAGTGGCTACTGTACTGGACAGCACAGAACATTTCTGAAATTGCAGAAAGTCCTACTGAAATGAGTTGATATAGAATACACACTTATAGATGTTTTTAATTTTCTTCTCTTTATGTTTATTTTCCACTTTTTCTGTAATAAATATAAAAGAATATTTTTATTTTTTAAAGATTCAAAGTGAACTGAAACAGGGGAGAAGGGATCTGGAAAAACACTCACTGGGTGCAGGTATCGCCCAGCACAAATGCAGGGAGTCCCTCTGATCTGGGCAGCAAAGGGGCTGGTCCTCCCCTGCTGAGACAACACCTCTGCACCCACAGGGCAGGGGCAGCTTCACAGACTGTTGTGTGATGGATGGATTTCCAGAGTGATAGAACACTTATTTCTGCTCATTTTGTCCAGATATAGAGTTGCTTTCTGGGGAAGAGGATGTGCAACCTCCTCACGTGGCCACAGCCTGAAGTCCTTCCTCCTAATAGAGATTCTGAACAATAATCACTTTGGAACTGCAAGAGGCTTGGGGAAGAGGCACTCTCAAACTTTAGGCGATTAGCTCATACTTTCTGGAGGACAACATGGAAATATATATCTAAAGCCTTAAAAGTATTACAGCCCTTTAAGCAACTGTGCCACTTCTTGAAACTCTATTCTAAGGAAATAATCGAGGATGTGCTCGGAGATTTAGCTACAAGAATGTACATGACAGAGTTGTTTACGGGGCAGAAGGCTGAATTCAAGCTAAAAGTACAAGATATGGCCTCATGGTGGAATATTATACTAGCCATTAAAAAATAATGCTGGGCAGGAATATTTAATGACATGGAAAATGTTTATAAAGGTTAAGGGCTTTTTTTTAAGTTTTAATACAGTGTGACAAGTACCAAGAAAAAATATATACACACATATGCTTAGAAGAAGTGAAAATGATTAAAACATAAACAGTGTCACCTACTATGTGGCAGGAAAATATCTGATGCAGGAGGTAATCTATTATTTTCCACCTTTTCTATAATGAACATGTATCACTGTGGTAATAAGAAAAAAATAAAAGTTACTGTTTTTAAAACAATGAAATCATATTGATTTAAGACAGGAAATCTCTGTCCTTAGAACTAGAAACAAAATTATCATGATAGTTGAGGATTTTTACAGTTGGCTCCAGGCTTCCTGGCTGCAAAGGCACAAAGAAATATAAAGACTTATACAGGTTTCCACTCTTTGATTTATCAGTTCTTCCCAGAAGATAAACTACCATCCTGGCACTAAATTCTAAGAGAAATGTATGATGTACTTTTCTCGATAACACTAATACCTACCCTGTAGAGCAAGACATCGGGGGAACACTCACAGCCCTTATCTTTGTTCTAACTACTCTTGTAGCTGCTTAAGAGCTGTGGTCCCCATATCTCACTGAGGGACAAATACCACACACACAGTGCCTGGTATTTTTTTCATAATGTACTTCCATCCCTATTTTCCTACCATAGCAAAACAGCCCCCAGATGAATGGGATGGTTTCAGTAAGACACCAATGATACAATATCTGATTTTTATGCAATATTTTGATGGCGTCACTGTTTCACAAGAATACTCAGAAGACTGTCTCACAGATGCAGTGGATCTTGAGGAGTGGTAGATGTGACATACTTTGAGAATGTACGTTTCTTAATAATACATCTTTTAAGAGCCCTCTAAGAAGAGAAAGTAGAAATTCTAAATAATACATCTTCTAAGAGCCCTCTAAGAAGAGAAAGTAGAAAAAATTAAGTCAATGGCTATGAATGGTTGCTCTAAAAGTTGATGGAAGCCACAAAGAGGCAGAGGTAAACTAACAGCCCTGAGGTGGCCCCTGGCAAGCTGAACCCTCACCATGACAAGAAGTCACTTCCAAACTAAATCTGTCAGAGTCAGAGTCCCTGAAGAGTCAGACACTGGGGACGGGGGTGAGGAAAACTGAGCCTATTACCTTCGGTTAATGTCTATCCTTCCTACAGAAACAATTTAAATTACATTTCCCTCTGTATCTTACCTACAGTTTCTCTCAGATCCAAGCCACTCCTAGAGAGAGCAAAGACTTTGTAGAACTTGGGAGACTATTAAAATAGCATTCTTCTCCTTCCAAGTCCTCTCCACCCCTAAATACCTTCCATTCCTTAAGTCTGATGCTTATCTTCAAGGCCGAAATCAAGTCTTTCCTGACAAGCTGTGTGACCTTTGTTTCATCTGTGACCTCTAAGAACGCATTCCCACTACACAACTCACTGATGCTCATCTTGCATGCATGTGTCCCCAACCAGGCTGTAGGCTGTGAAATATTGGGCATCTCACCCAGCACCGGCCACAGTGTCTTGTGCATGAGTACAAAGGTGACAAGTTCATCTAAATTCCCAGGTTGTCCACTGCCCCCTTGGTAAGTTATAGGTAAGGTTGGTAGCACAACTGTTAGCAAAGCAACGGTGATAAAAGTCCAAAGTTTCTTGACTGGGAACACATTTTCTAAGATTAGTTTAACAAATTAAATTTTTTGTGCTGCTCACAATGGAGAAAAAGAAGGAAATATTCTTCTTGACATCTAAGGAGTTCAGTCTCCTGGAAACTGAAGATGCATATGTAGCTAATTAGAATAGCATGTTATTAATATGAAAAATGTGAGAGGACACATAAAAACTGCAAAGAAAAGCCATCAACTATGTTCCTCAGGAGATGGCTTCAGTTTACATCCCACTGACTTTGGGCCACAGGACTAGAAATGATGTCTAGCAAAAGACAAGAGACCTTCCTCTACTCTGAACTGACCTGCCACTTGCAGAGCCCTGGCCTCTGAACTAGGCCATTCATTTGCAGAAGACTCCACACACTGAAGGCCACCTAGTGCATGACTCTGGCCAGGGCAGTGAGGAAGCTGAACCACAGCCAAAGGAACCAGCGTTACCCCAGACACAAGAAAACTCTGAGGAGCCAGGAGAGCTGTCGGGACAGCTTTGAAAGCTTGTCTAGGGGAAGATGGGCTGGATAAGCATTTTTCATACTGCAAAAAGCCACCCATAGGTGGGTCATGAAACCAATCTAGAGGTAGAAGACTTACAGTAAGTGCTGTTTCATGAAATGCTTGTCATGCAAATGAGTGTGTGTGTGTGTATGTGCACAGGCATGTGCACTGGGGCATGCAAACGGATTTTTTTTCAAAACAGTTTGCAAGGCTGTGAATTAGACAAATTACTTGGTAGCTTATAAAAGGACAAACTTCAATTCAATAGAAGGAAAATACCTCAAACAAATGAAACTGTCTCACAATGGGGTTTATTACTGTGAATGGCAGACAGCTTCCAGCCCCTGAAAGACCCCAAGCAGCATCAAAGCCATTGATTGTCAAGGAGGATATTCATGTTAGTGGAAAGTTAAATAGGAAGAACTCCAAGTTTCCTCCCCATTCTATGAGACATCGGTCTAAATCACAGGCACTTAACTGCCACTGAAGGCACAATTAGGAGGGAACCAACTCCACAAAGTTACAGGGGAGAATGTATACAGCCTGAAATTTCATTTGGTCGTTTATACTGGAACAGCACCTCTGTGAAAGGAAAAGTTATAAGTGATACTTAGACTAAGGGTTCTCAATCTAGGGATACATCAGAATCATCTGGGGAGCTTGTAAAAGATGCCCATGCCTGGATCCCAACATATATCAATTAAAACACTGGGGCCCAACACTTGTATTTTATTTCTGTTTCCCAGGTAAGAATTGCAAACCCCTGATTTATATGTGTAAAATGTAAAAAATGACATTTTATAAAGCTGAGAGGGAAGGAAAATAGCTCCAGGATTTTACATGAATAAAAAGAAAGAGCTGGAAAACATCAAATCATGGCTTTTGAATTCTGCTCAGGGTGTAGAGAGCTGAAAAGAGCATCACTCCCATGCTTACAAATAAAAAGTCAGATCAACTACAAGTTCATATCTTTCTTGAATCCATTAGACAGCTGAGGTCTCAGTGGAACAAACTAGCCCAGAATCTGAGGAGAACCAGGCACCTGCAGGAAGAAACAAGACATGAGCACTTGTTTTCCTGAGGTAGATGCACCTGGACACTGGCTAACAAGCATCAAGTAACAAATAACAATGGAACACTGCTGGGAGAGTTGAAAGAGCACGGAGACGGACCACTCTGAGCCACAGTGCAGAAGGAAGACCAAAGGCTGACACTGAAACAATGAGAAAAGCCCTTCAGCAAACCAGTCCCAACTCTAAACTCAAGGTGTCACTAGAGGAATCTGAAGTCTGTGGTGCCCTGAGGATAGGCTCACCAACAATACACCTCAAATCCAGTCAACTCCTGACCAGAATGATCAATTCCCCACACTAAAGGGCTAGCAGAAATAGAAAGGCATTCCATCTCCAGGAATAAAATCGATTTATCTCAGCCTCTAATGGCCTGCACAAGAGGTCCACATCTTGACAAAACATTACAGAGCGTACAAAAAGCAAGAAAAACAACACTGCCAAGAGACACAGCCATTAACAGAACCAGACTCAGATATGACACATATGGGGAAGCTATCAGACACAGAATTTAAAATAACCGTAATTAATGGTAAAAGTCCCTAATAGAAAGGGTGGGCAATATGAAAGATCAAATGCATATTTTTAAACAGATAGAAACTATAAGAAAGAATCAAATGGAAATGCTGGAAAGGCTAAACACAATAACAGAAATGAAAAATGCTCTCAACAGGCATTCTTCAGTAGATGTGACACATCCAAGGAAAGAATCAGTGAATTGAAAACAGGTCAACAGAAATCCCCAACTAAAATAAGGAGAAACAAAGAGAGGAATGAAGCAAAACCAAAGTGTCCAATAGCCATGGAATAATACCAAAAGTCCTAACCTAGGTGTAGTTGAAATTTCAGAAGGAGAAAAGAAAGAGAATAGGGCAAAAGAAATGTTTGAAGAAATAACTGCTGAGAATTTTCTAAAATTAATGACAGATACCAAACCACAGAACCCAAAACTCAAAAACGCTAGAGGATAAAAACTAAGCATGTGCAGGCATGTGCACATGTGAGCATGTGCGTGCGTGTGCACGCGCACACACACACACACACACACACACACACACACACACACACAGAGGCATATCAGAGGCTGCATATCAAAGACAAAAAGAAAATCTTGGGGGGCTGTGGCCCGGCTGCAGGAAGAGGAGGCCGCCTAGGCATCAGTGCTGTGCACTCAGCTGCAATGAGCTCGGCACCAGGGCTCCGTGGGGCTCGCGGTGCAGGTGAGCAAAACATGATAAACAGATGCCTTCCCTATGAGAAGGGTAAAAACGCAACCGAAATGCAAAAAAAGATTTGTGCAGTGTATGGAGAAGGTGCTGTGACTGATCAAACGTGTCAAGAGTGGTTTGCAAAACTTCACGCTGGAGACTGCTCACTGAACGATGCTCCATGGTCAGCTAGACCAGCTGAAGTTGAGAGCGATCAAATCAAGACATTAATTGAGGACAATCAACATTATACCACGCAGGAGATAGTTGACATACTCAAAATATCCAAATAAAGTGCTGAATATCATCTACACCAACTTGGTTATGTTAATCACTTTGACGTTTGGGTTCCACATAAGTGAAAAAAAAACCTTCTTGACCATATTTCCACATGTGATTCTTTACGTAATGAAAACATTCCATTTTTAAAACAAATTGTGATGGGAGATGAAAAGTGGATACTGTACAATAATGTGGAACAGAAGAGATTGTGGGGCAAGCAAAAGGAACCACCACTAACCACACCAAAGGCCGGTCTTCATCCAAAGAAGGTGATGTTGTGTATATGGTGGGATTGGAAGGGAGTCCTCTATTATGAGCTCCTTCTGGAAAATGAAACGATTCATTCCAACCAGTACTGCTCCCAATTAGACCAACTGAAAGCAGCACTCGACGAAAAGTGTCCGGAATTAGTCAACAGAAAACGCATAATCTTGCATCAGGATAATGCAAGACTGCATGTTTCTTTGATGACCAGGCAAAAACTGTTACAGCTTGGCTGGGAAGTTCTGATTCGTCCGCCGTATTCACCAGACATTGCACCTTCGGATTTCCATTTATTTCGGTCTTTACAAAATTCTCTTAATGGAAAAAATTTCAATTTCCTGGAAGACTGTAAAAGGCACCTGGAACAGTTCTTTGCTCAAAAAGATAAAAAGTTTTGGGAAGATAGAATTGAAGTAGGCTGAAAAATGGCAGAAGGTAATGGAACAAAATGGTGAATACGTTGTTCAATAAAGTTCTTGGTGAAAATGGAAAATGTGTCTTTTTACTTAAATACCAAGAGAACTTTTTGGCCAACCCAATATTTCAGGACTTTCCTTGCCAGTATGGCTGGGAGGCTTTCCTGGGGCACACCAGTGGTCTGTCTGCCTGGAAGAGGAGGAGGATGCAGCAGACCTCTATCTACTCTATATGTTGACCTTGGGCTTGGAGGAGCTCATTATTTAATATGGCTTAAGTGATTGTTTTTTAAACTTTTCATAAACAGAGAAGTGTTTGATACGGCAGAAACGTACAAAAGGGACCACAAGAGGAGAGGAATTGCTTTAATCTTCAATCATGAGAGGATCTTCTGGCACTTAACCCTGCCAGACAGGCAGGGCACCAGCACCGACAGAGACAATCTTAAGCCCAGGTTTTCAGATCTAGGATTTGAAGCGAAATGCTTTGATGATCTTAAAGCAGAAGAACTACTGCTCAAAATTCATGAGGCGTCAATCGCTAGCCACGCAGACGCCAATTACTTTTTGTGTGTTTTCCTGAGTCATGGTGAAGGCAACCACATCTATGCATATGATGCCAAAATTGAAATTCAGACACTGACTGGCTTGTTCAAAGGAGACAAGTGTCAGAGCCTGGTTGGAAGACCCAAGATATTTAACATTCAGGCATGTCGGGGAAACCAGCGCGATGTGCCAGTCATCCCTTTGGATGTAGTGGATCATCAGACAGACAAGCTGGACGTCAACCTAACCAGGTGGTTTCAGCCTCAGTTTATACACTTCCTGCTGGAGCAGACTTTGTCATGTGTTACTTTGTGGCAGAAGGTTATTATTTTCATCGGGAAACTGTGACTGGCTCATGATACATTCAAGATTTATGCGAGATGCTGGGAAAATTCAACTCCTCCTTAGAATTCACAGAACTCCCCACACTGGTGAACAGGCAAGTTTCTCAGTGCCTAGTGGATATCTGCAGAGACCCAAGTGCAATTGGAAAGAAGCAGGTGCCCTGCTTTGCCTCAATGCTAACTAAAAACTGCATTTCTTTCCAAAATCTAAATGATAGGTGCTATTTTGTTTTATGTATCTGTATTTTTATATAAAGAAGTATCACTAAATACTTAAATTGAAGCAATTTAAATGGTACAGCAATTTTAAATGTTTAAATGAGAGAACTTAAAAAAAATAGTTCATATTGGACACGGTGAAGGGGTTTTATATACGTAGAAATGAAATTCTCAGGAAATTCCTATAAATAAAAATCCACAAGCATTTGTAATACTTGACTTTTGTAGTAAATTGCAAGGTTATTCAAAATATCTGACTGATTTAACTTGTATTTTGTGACATTTTATAAAACTTTATAATGTTTTTAAAAGTTTTTGAAAGCTAAAAAAAAAAAAAGAAAGAAAGAAAGTCTCAAACCCAGTGGGAAAAAATGAAATATTAAATACAAAGGAACTAAGATAAAAATTTCAGAAGACACCTTGTCAGAAGGCATGCAAGTAAGACAATGAAGCAACATCTTCGAAGTACTGAAAGAAATAAACTGTCAACACAGAATTCTGTACTTAGTGAAAATATCCTTCAGAAATGAAGGAGAAATAACTGCAATAGGCAAACAAAAACTGAAAGAATTCATTACCAAAAGACCTACACTACAAGAAATACTAAATGAGGTTTTATAGTCAGAAGGAATATGATGCCAGACAGAAATCTGGATCTACACAAATGAAAAGTGTTAGAAATGGAACAAATGAATGTCAAATATAATTCTTCTTTTTCTGATATTTAATTGCTATAAAAGGTAACTGAATGTTTAAAGAAAATCAGCAAACTATGGCCTGCAAACCAAATGCAGCCCGCAGTCTGTTTTTGTATGACCTGTGAGCTAAAGATGGTTTTTATATTTTTAAAGTGTTGTTTCAGAAAAAAAAGAATATGCAGCAGAGACCATATGTGGCCTCAGAGCAAACTATTTACTTTCTGGGCCTCTACAAAAAAAAGGTTTGCTGACCCTTTGCCTAAAACAAAAACAGTAACAATATTTTGTTTACAGCATATGTAGAAAAAAAAATAACAATAACACAAAGGATGGAAGAGAAGGGTTGGAAATATACTGCTGAAAGTTCCTTAGACTACACATGAAACGGTGTAATATTACTTGAAAGTAGACTCTGATTAATTAAAGATATATAGATATAAATAAACACTCTAGGGGAATCACTAAAAATGTTAAAGAAGCATAAATAAGAAGTGGAGATAAAAGGGAATCAAGAAATGCTCAGGTAATAGGGAAAAATGGAACGGAGAGAAAATAACTAGCAAGATGGTAGCTTTTAATTAAGCCATATTAACACCACAGTAAATGTGAATGGTCTAATACACCAGTTAAAAGACAGATATTGTTAGATTGATTTAAAAAGTAAGACCCGCACATCCCTCGTGGTGCAGTGGTTGAGAGTCTGCCTGCCGATGCAGGGGACACGGGTTCGTGCCCCAGTCCGGGAAGGTCCCACATGCCACAGAGCGGCTGGGCCCGTGAGCCATGGCCACTGAGCCTGCGCATCTGGAGCCTGTGCTCCGCAACGGGAGAGGCCACAACAGTGAGAGGCCCGCGTACCGCAAAAAAAAAAAAAAAAAAGTAAGACCCAACTATCTGAGGTTTACAAGGACTGTGCCTTAAATATACAGACACAGACAGGTTAAAATGAAAAGAATAGGAAAAGATATGGCTGCAAACACTAAGCAAAAGAAAGCTGGAGTAGCTATATTATTAACACCCAAAGTAGACCCCAGAGCAAGGAATATTAACCAGGATAAAGAGGAATATTATATAATGAGAACAGGATCAATTTTCCAAGAGGACATAACAATCCTAAATGTGTATGCACTGTGGAATTAAAAACCTCCGCTAAAATTGGAGTTGGGATGGCCTGTAGGGGGAGCTCTCAGGGCCCACCATGCACCATCTATTACTCCAAACAGGAAGGTATTGCTGCTGCTTCTCTCTGCTGGAAGGCAGTCCAGCCAATCAGACACTGTAGCAGCCCAACCAATGAGAAGCCTCCATACACTGGACTCCCAGTTTCCTGCAACAGGTCTCTTTGGTTATTACAGCTCCTTCCAAGTTTCGCTTTTCCCTATAAAAGTAAGTTCCCCTTCCTTGTTTTTGGATTTACCTATGGTATACCATAGTTCACATATCCTGAATTGCAATTCCTTTGGCTATTCCAGAAAAAACTTGCTTTCACTGGTAAAATAACTAGCTATTATACTATTAAAGTTGCACTTCAGAACAAATGGTCAAAATACATGAATCAAAAAGTGACAGAACTGAAACAAGAAATTTTAAAATCGACAATTGTAGTTGGAGATTCTATTCTAACATGCCTCTCTGTTATTGATAAAACAAGTAGATAGATAATGAATAAGGACACAGGAGACCTGAACAAACCTATCAGGCAACTTCACCTAATATTTCCAGAACATTCTACCCAACAATAGCAGAATACACATTCTTTTCAAGTGCACACTGAACATTGACCAAGATATTCTGGGCCACAAAATAAATGTGAACAAATTTAAAAGAATAAAAATCATGCAAATTATATTATGGGATGGTGCTTCCCTTGTGGCAGTGGTTAAGAATCTGCCTGCCAATGCAAGGGACATGGGTTCGAGCCCTGACCTGGGAAGATCCCACATGCCGCGGAGCAACTAAGCCAGTGCACCACAACTACTAAGCCTGACGTCTAGAGCCTGCAAGCCACAATTACTGAGCCCACATGCCACAACTACTGAAGCCTGTGCACCTAGAGCCGGTGCTCCGCAACGAGAAGCCACGACAATGAGAAGCTTGCGCACCACAACGAAGAGTAGCCCCACTCATCACAACTAGAGAAAGCCCACATACAGACACGAAGACCCAACACAGCCAAAAATAAATAAATAAATAAATAAATAAAAATTATATTATGGGACAATAAGAGAATTAAACTAGAAACTGATAACAAGAAAACTTCTGGAAAATTCCCAAGTATTTGAAAAGTAAATGACATATTTTGAAATAACACATGGGTCAAGAGGAAGTCTCAAGGGAAATTTTAAATATTTTAATTTTAAATAAATAAAAATGAATATGCACATATCAAAATTGTTGAATGCAGGCTAAAGCGGTGGTTAAAGGGAAATGTATAGCACTAAATGCTTATATTAAAACAGAAGAAAAATCTCAGATCAGTAATATAAGCTTACCCCTTAAGAAAATAGGAGCATATTAAACCCAAAGCAAGGTGAAGGAAATAAAAAGGGCATAAATCAATAAAATTGAAAACAGAAAAACAAAAAATTAATGAAATCAAAATCTGGATCTGTGAAAGATTAATAAAGTTGCTGAACTTGTAGACAGACTAAGAAAATGATTGAAGACACAAATTATCAATATCAGGAATGAAAGGGGGAACATCACTACAGACCCCAAAGACATTAAATGAATAATAGAACACCACAAACAATTCTATATCCATAAATTTGACAACTTAGGTGAAGAAGACCCATTCCTTGAAATATATAAACAATTAAAACTTATCAAGAAAAACTGGATAACCTGAATTGTCCTGTATCTATTAACAAGTTAAATTTGTAGTTTAAAAACCTTCCATCAGAGAAAACTCTAGGCCTAGATGGTTTCACTAATGAATTCTACCAAATACTGAAGGAGGAAAAAATAACAATCTTACACAGTCTCTTCCAAAAATACATTACAACCAAGTAGGGTTTATCCCAGGAATACAAAGCTGGTTCAACATCTGAAAATCAATCAATGTCATTCACCATAGTAAATATGAATAAATCACATGACCCTGTCAATAGACAGAGAAAAAGTATACAACAAAATTCAAAATCCATTCATAATAAAAACTCTCAGTAAACTAGGGATACAAGTGAAATTCCTTAACCTCATGGGGCACCTATAAAAATTCTCAGCTAACATACTTCATAGTGAAAGATTACTTCTCCCCTATTATGAGAAACAAGGCAAGGATGTTCTCTCTCACCACTCCTTTTAAACATTGTACTACAAGACTTAGCCAGTAGACTAAGGCAAGTAAAAGAAATAAAAGGCGTCCAGATTAGAAGGGAAAAAATAAAACTGTCATTATTCACAGATAACATGACTGTCTGTGTAGAAAATCCCCAAAAATCTATAAATAAACCTCCTAGAATAAGCGACTTCAGAGAGGTAATAGAATACAATATCAAAATACAAAAATCAATTGTATTTCTTTATATTAGCAACAAGAGGAACCCCCAAATGAAATACTAAAGTATAAATCTAACAAAACATGTGGAAGGTCTATATCCTGAAAAGTACCAAATGCTGATAAAAAAATAAAAACAGAAATAATAAAGTGATAAACAATATTGTGTTAATGGACTGGAATACTCAATATTGTAAAGATATCACTTCTTCCTAAATGAATCTATAGATTCAATGCAAGCCCATTCAAAATCCCAGCAGGACTCTTTGCAGATATTGACAAGCTGACTCTACAACCTATATGAAAAGGCCAAGGAACTAGGAGAGCCGTAACAATTTTGAAAAGAAATAAACTTGGAGGATTTATACTACCTATTTTCAAAATTTATTATAAAGTCACAGCATCAAGCCAGTGTAGTGTTGGCACAAAGTAGGCTTACAGATCAATGGAATAAAATTAAGAATCCAGAAATAAATGCTTACAATTATGGCCAACTGATTATCTACAAAAATGTCCATACAATTCTAGGGAAAGCACAGTCTTTTCAACAAATGGTGCTGGAAAAACTGGAATTCCACATGCAAAAAAAAAAAGAAAATTCTTGACTAATAGTTTACACCTTATATAAAACTTAACCCAAAATGGATCATAAACCTAAGTGTAAAACATAGAACTATGAAACTTCTAGAAGAAAATGTAGAAAAGTTTCAAGACTTGTAGTTTGACAAAGAATCTTAGATACAACAACAAAAGTCTAATCCATAGAAAAATTGATACATTGGTTTACTAAAGCTAAAAAACTTTTGCCCTGAGAAAGACACTGCTATGGGAATAAAAAGATAAGGTACAGACTGAGAGAATTTATTTAAAAATCACATTCTGACACAGGACATATATCCAGATTATGTAAAGAACTCTCAAAACTCAACAATAAGAAAAGAAAACAAGCCAATAAAAACAGGTCATCAAAATTACCTCTGCATAACACTTGTATGCTGTAAATTTTAATTTGAATTTGTATATTTTCCCAGCCAGTTATAAGTCCAAACTTAAATTCTCACCAATTTTTATTTATACCATATTATTTGACCCTGGAATTAGGCTTTCGATCTCTGTTAACATTTAATGCACTTCATACTGACCTTAAAAATACTATTAAATTTCTTTGAACTCAGGAGATAATTTTCATATACATCTTTAGTATAGACCCTATTTTTTCCTATCAAATAAAATTGACTCTTTACACACAGACCCAAAAAAGTGATAACTTTCTGAGGCATCAAAAATTTATTTTGTCACCTTTTTTTTTTTTTTTTTTTTTTTTTTTTTTGCGGTACATGGGCCTCTCACTGTTGTGGCCTCTCCCGTTGCAGAGCACAGGCTCCAGACGCACAGGCTCAGCGGCCATGGCTCACAGGCCCAGCCGCTCTGCAGCATGTGGGATCTTCCTGGACCAGGCCACGAACCTGTGTCCCCTGCATCGGCAGGCGGACTCTCAACCACTGCGGCACCAGGGAAGCCCTATTTTGTCATCTTTTAAATAATGAAGGCTGAGCATGAATCACCACATTTTTTATCACCATACTTCCTTCTTCCCCTGCTACCAAACCTAAACAATTCTGGAAAACAATGATGAAAGAAATGAACTTTATTTTCCCTTTGCTTGTATTTCTTCATTTATTTCTCATCACTTGGTACTATGTTTTATAACTCATTGTAAATCATGTCTGGGAACTATGCAAAGTATAACAAAGAGATTCTGCATGAAAGAAATCCTTTAAGATCAAGTTATTCAATACATAATCCCGTTCCTCCAAATGAACGTCTTTATTTGCCCAATACCGTACCAACTCTGGCCATATTTCTCTGCTGGAAAACGGAGAGAGACTAAACTTTGATGATTTGTAGTACTATATCCAGCTTGTTTCAAACTACTGCAGTCTTCACTTAACCTACCTTATTTTTCATTATAGTACTTCTCATCACCTGACACAGGAGACAAAACAAATATGTCTCCTTCCAGGAAAGTGTAAGCTCAGAGAACAGACTTTGTCTTTCTTATATATTCTTTTTATTCCCAGAGCAGTGTCTGCACCCAGTAGGTGTTCAATAAATATTTGTGAATGAATGACTGCCCAATGCATCTCTCTACCTCATTCCCTCACACTCTGCCAGTGATCCTGGGCAGCCCTCGGCAGGACTGCTGATGGAAACAACAAAATATGCTGCCCTACACTCCCTCCTTTCTTCCAGGATTAGTGACTAGATCTTTCTGCCAATTTCTGTGCTAAGTAGGTACTGAGGACAGTGGATCATAAGAAGTAGCATCCTGCTTGTCAATCTAACTCCAAATGCCCACCAATGTCCACCATGTCAAATGGAAACAAAAAGCAGCTTGCACGTCATACTTCAAATGAAAATAGGCTAAATGCTTTAAAAGCAGCAGACAGTCGAAAACCACATTCACAGAAAGACAGACAAAATGAAAAAGCAGAGGAATATGTACCAGATGAAGGAACAAGATAAAACCCCAGAAAAACAACTAAATGAAGTGGAGATAGGCAACCTTCCAGAAAAAGAATTCATGATAATGATAGTGAAGATGATCCAGGACCTTGGAAAAAGAATGGAGGCAAAGAGTGAGAAGATGCAAGAAATGTTTAACAAAACCTAAAAGAATTAAAGAACAAACACCTAGAAGAATTAAAGAACAAACAAACAGAGATGAACAATACAATAACTGAAATGAAAAAACACTAGAAGGAATCAACAGCAGAATAACTGAGGCAGAAGAACAGATAAGTGACCTGGAAGACAGAATGGTAGAATTCACTGCTGCAGAATACAATAAAGAAAAAAAGAATGAAAAGAAATGAAGACGGCCTAAGAGACCTCTGGGACAACATTAAACACAACAACATTTGCATTATAGAGGTCCCATAAGAAGAAAAGAGAGAGAAAGGACCCAAGAAAATATTTAAAGAGATAATAGCCGAAAACTTCCCTAACATTGGAAAGGAAATAGCCACCCAAGTCCAGGAACCACAGAGAGTCCCAGGCAGGATAAATCCAAGGAGAAACATGCAGAGACACATAGTAATCAAATTGACAAAAATCAAAGACAAAAAAAAATATTAAAAGCAACAAGGGATAAATGACAAATAACACACAAGGGAACTCCCATAAGGTTAACAGCTGATTTATTAGCAGAAACGCTACAATCCACAAGGAAGTGGCACGATATATTTAAAGTGATGAAAGGGAAGAACCTACAACCAAGATTACTCTACACGACAAGGATCTCATTCAGATTCAATGGAGAAATCAAAAGCTTTACAGACAAGCAAAAGCTAAGAGAATTCAGCACCACCAAACCAGCTCTACAACAAATGCTAAAGGAACTTCTCTAAGTGGGAAACACAAGAGAAGAAAAGGACCTACAAAAACAAACCCAAAACAATTAAGAAAATGGTAATAGGAACATACATATCGATAACTACCTTAAATGTGAACGGATTAAATGCTCCAACCAAAAGACACAGGCTCACTGAATGGATAAAAAATAAGACCCATATATATGCTGCCCACAAGAGACCTACTTCAGACCTAGGGACACATACAGACTGAAAGTGAGGGGATGGAAAAAGATATTCCATGCAAATGGAAATCAAAAGAAACCTGGAGTAGCAATACTCATAACAGAAAAATAGACTTTTAAATAAAGAATGTTACAAGGGACAAGGAAGGACACTACATAAAGATAAAGGGATCAATGCAAAAAGAAGATATAAAAATTATAAATATATATGCACCCAACATAGGAGCACCTCAATACATGAGGCAAATGTTAACAGCTCTAAAAGAGGAAGTCGACAGTAACACAATAATAGTGGGGGACTTTAACACCTCACTTACACCAATGGACAAATCATTCAGACAGAAAATTAGTGAGGAAACACAAGCTTTAAATGACACAATGGGCCAGATACATTTAATTGATATTTATAGGACATTCCAACCGAAAACATCATATTACACTTTCTTCTCAAATGCACACGGAACATCCTGCAGGATAGAACATATCTAGGGTCACAAATCAAGCCTCAGTAAACTTAAGAAAATTGAAATTATATCAAGTATCTTTTCTGACCACAATGCTATGAAATTAGAAATAAACGACAGGGGGAAAAACGTAAAAAACACAAACAAATGGATGCTAAAAAATACGTTACTAAATAACCAAGAGATCACTGAAGAAATCAGAGAGGAAATAAAAAATTACCTAGAGACAAATGACAACAAAACACAATGATCCAAAACCTATGGGATGCAACAAAAGCAGTTCTAAGAGGGAAGTTTATAGCAATATAATCCTACCTCAAGAAACAAGAAAACTCTCAAATAAACAACCTAACTTTACACCTAAAGGAACTAGAGAAAGAAGAACAAACAAAATCCAAAGTTAGTAGAAGGAAAGAGATCATAAAGATCAGACCAGAAATAAATGAAATAGAAACAAAACTATAGCAAAGATCAATAAAACTAAACAGCTGGTTCTTTGAGAAGATACACAAAACTGATAAACCTTTAGCCAGACTCATCAAGAAAAAGAGGGAGAGGATTCAAATCAATAAAATTAGAAATGAAAAAGGAGAAGTTACAGTAGACACGGCAGAAATACAAAGCATTGTAAGAGACTACTACAAGCAACTCTATGCCAATAAAATGGACAACCTGGAAGAAATGGACAAATTCTTAGAAAAGCACAACCTTCTGAGACTGAACCAGGAAGAAATGGAAAATATGAACAGACTAATCACAAGTAATGAAATTGAAACTGTGATTAAAAATCTTCCAACAAACAAAAGTCCAGGACCAGATGGCTTCACAGGTGAATTCTATGAAACATTTAGGGAAGAGCTAAAACCCATCCTTCTCAAACTCTTGCAAAATTTGCAGAAGAAGGAACATTCCCAAACTCATTCTATGAGGCCACCATCACCCTGATACCAAAACCAGACAAAGATACTACAGAAAAAGAAAATTACAGACCAATATCACTGATGAACATCGATGAAAAAATCCTCAACAAAATACTAGCAAACAGAATCCAACAACACATTAAAAGGATCATACACCATGATTAAGTGGGATTTATCCCAGGGATGCAAGGATTCTTCAATATATGCAAATCAATCAGTGTGATACACCATATTAACAAAGTGAAGAATAAAAACCATAGGATCATCTCAATAGATGCAGAAAAAGCTTTTGACAAAATTCAACACCCATTTACGATAAAAACTCTCCAGAAAGTGGGCATAGAGGGAACCTACCTCAACATAATAAAGGCCATATATGACAAACCCACAGCAAACGTCATTCTCAATAGTGAAAAACTGAAAGCATTTCCTCTAAGATCAGGAACAAGACAAGGATGTCCACTGTCGCCACTATTATTCAATACAGTTTTGGAAGTCCTAGGCATGGCAATCAGAGAAGAAAAAGAAATAAAAGGAATAGAAATTGGAAAAGAAGAAGTAAAACTGTTACTGTTTGCACATGACATGACACCATACATAGCTAATCCTAAAGAAGCCACCAGAAAACTACTAGAGCTAATCAATGAATTTGGTAAAGTTTCAGGATACAAAATTAATGCACAGACATCTCTTACATTCCTATATACTAACAACGAAAGATCAGAAAGAAAAATTAAGGAAGCATTCCCATACACCACTGCAACAAAAAGAATAAAAAATACCTAGGAATAAACCTACCTAAGGAAGTAAAAGACCTGTACTCAGAAAACTATAAAACACTGATGAAAGACATCAAAGATGACACAAACAGATGAAGAGATATACCACGTTCTTGAATTGGAAGAATCAATATTGTGAAAATGACTATACTACCCAAAGCAATCCACAGATTCAGTGCAATCCCTACCAAATTACCAGTGGCATTTTTTACAGAGCTAGAACAAAAATATCTTAAAATTTGTATGGAGACACAAGACAGTGAATAGCCAAAGCAATCTTGAGGGGAAAATATGGAGCTGGAGGAATCAGATTCCCTGACTTCAGACTATACTACAATCTACAGTAATCAAGAAAATATGGTACTGGCACAAAAACAGAAATATAGATCAATGGAACAGGATAGAAAGCCCAGAGATAAACCCACACACCTATGGTCAACTAATCTATGACAAAGGAGGCAAGGATATACAATGGAGAAAAGACAGTCTCTTCAATAAGTGGTGCTGGGAAAACTGGACAGCTACATGTAAAAGAATGTAATTAGAACACTCCCTAACACCATACACAAAAATAAACTCAAAATGGGTTAAAGACCTAAACGTAAGACTGGATACCATAAAACTCTTAGAGGAAAACATAGGCAGAACACTCTTTGACATAAATCACAGCAAGATCTTTTTTCACCCACCTCCCAGAGTAATGGAAATAAAAACAAAAATAAACAAATGGGACCTAATGAAACTTAAAAGCTTTTGCACAAGGAAGGAAACTATAAAGATGAATCGAAAATCCTCAGAATGGGAGAAAATATTTGCAAACAAATCAACAAAGGATTAATCTCCAAAATACATAAACAGCTCATGCAGCTCAATATTAAACAACCCAATCAAAAAATGGGCAGACCTAACTAGACATTTCTCCAAAGAAGACATACAGATGGCCAAGAAGCACATGAAAAGCTGCTCAACATCACTAATTATTAGAGAAATGCAGATCAAAACTACAATGAGGTATCACCTCACACCAGTTGGAATGGGCATCAACAGAAAATCTACAAACAACAAATGCTGGAGAGGGTGTGGAGAAAAGGGAACCCTCTTGCACTGCTTGTGGGAATGTAAATTGATACAGCCACTATGGAGAACAGTATAGAGGTTCCTTAAAAACTAAAAATAGAATTACCGTATGATCCAGCAATCCCACTACTGCACATATACCCAGAGAAAACCATAATTCAAAAAGACACATGCACCCCAATGTTCATTGCTGCACTATTTACAATAGCCAGGTCATGGGAGCAACCTAAATGCCATTAGCAGACAAATGGTTAAAGAAGATGTGGTACACTGGAATATTACTCAGCCACGAAACGGAATGAAATTGGGTCATTTGTACAGACATGGCTGGACGTAGAGACTGTCATACAGAGTGAAGTAAGTCAGAAAGAGAAAAACAAATATCATATATAATGCATATATGTGGAATCTAGAAAAATGGTACAGATGAACCAGTTTGCAAGGCAGAAATCAAGACACAGATGTAGAGAACAAATGTATGGACACCAAGGGGGGGAAGCGAGGGTGGATGGGTGGGATGAACTGGGAGATTGGGATCGACATATATACACTAATATGTATAAAATATATAGCTAATAAGAACCTGCTGTACAAAAAATAAATAAATAAAAATTTTTTAAAATGCTGTTTATGGGATTCCCTGGTGGCGCAGTGGTTGAGAGTCTGCCGCCGATGCAGGGGGCGCGGGTTCGTGCCCCGGTCTGGGAGGATCCCACATGCCACAAAGCGGTTGGTCCCGTGAGCCATGGCCACTGAGCCTGTGCGTCTGGAGCCTGTGCTCCGCAACGGGAGAGGCCACAATAGTGACAGGCCCGCGTACCGCAAATGATAAAAAATTTTTAAAAATGCTGTTTAAAAAAAAGAAAAGCAGTAGACAGTGGAGGCTGGTTCCCTACTGAACACGATTATATAGTATTCACCCGCTAGACTATCATCAGGAGAACTGTTTTCCAGTCCAGGATCTACCACTAACCGCATCTTCTCCAAGTCCCCGCCTGTTAGCGTGAAGACAGGTAAGGGCGCCGAAACAAAGACATGATTTAGAACAAATGTTCTCAATAAGGGGCAGGGGAGAAGGTGAAGGGGGCACTGGGGAGTGGGAGGCACAGCAGAACCAGCTGTGAGGCTTCTTCAAACTGCACACGGCCCCTCCCTAAACTCCTCCACCCTAATCCCCCGCACAGTTACCCCCATAGAGTGAGCCACTGTTGCTGTTACTATGGGACTGTGACAGACCCAGAAAAACTTTCCCAGGTTTTGAGTGTAAGCTCTTTGAGGAATGGGACCGAGATTTAGGCTTCTTAGTGATATCCAGAGGGCATCTAACACAGGGTTTTCCTGTCTCTACTGTGCCTCCAACCTCAGCTCCTTCCCTCCCCTCAGACACACCCTACACTTCCCCTACCATCCTGAGCTTCTCCTGCTTCCTGTAAGGCCATGTCTTTCATCATCTGTCACCACCTGCAGGAGACACGGGTGACCGACTACCTAACCGCCCGACAGGCAAGGCAGTCTCGCTTTCTGCCTTGCTAACAGAATTCCGATTTTCACATAGGGGCACCAACGTGCTCAGGGAAGGTGACCCCTCCCCCAGCTCCAGAACACGGCTGGGCCACGACAATCACAGCCACCCTCTCCTCCTTTGCCAGTGACTGGCTCAGCACGGGCGTATGACCATTCTGGCCAGTGACACAGGGAACCTCTGAGAAATTCTGACCTTTGTTATCTAGAGAATCACTGAGAAGCAAGCCGTCTCCCTCCCTTTTTGCTCTACATGTTATCACGTGAAGGTGTAATGGAGCTCCAGTCACCCTGTGGCAGGGCAGGGAAAACCCAGAGAATCTTCAAGAAGCCAACCCAGAACTGTGGCCACTTTGAACCACCTACCTCTAGACTTCTTAAGCAAGACAGTAAAGTAACCTAACTAGTGTTACTTACAACAGAAAGTACCCTACCACACCACACTGCTTGGCCTGGGAAGTCCCTGCAACTTTTCCTCCTACTATCCCCTACTATCTCCAATTTAGAGCTCAAGTACAGTTTCCTTGGGAAGTCTTCGCTTGTCCCCAGACAGTTACACAGTCCCAGACTCTGTTCTCTGCACATCTGCCTCTCCAACTAGACCGTGAGCTTCTCAAAAGCAAACATGTTCACTCTTGGCAGAGGCCCTGGTGTATGCTGGGCATTTATTAAATGCTGAATGAATGAATCAACCAACAAACAAACAACAAAACAAGGAATCAAAGGAGGAACATGCAGGATGCCTTCCTTGCCTGGGATAAGACTTGACAATTGACAGATGGAACATGGCACCCAGGCAGTCTACACTCTACTAAAGACTTCCTTTAGGTGGCGGTGAGCAAAGGCAGAGACAACGCAATGAACAGGTCCTATTTTATCTGCCCAGAAGTCAGACCTCTCATGGGAACTGTCCCTGCCCAATCCCCGGCACCTGGGGTGGGAGTGACTATCACAGTGGCACCTGAGCAAAGTACCCACTGCTATGGTGGAAACCCACTCCCTGTCCACTGAGATGGCTTGGCCCTGCTTTGGTCTAGTGTATCAATAACGTTTGCTATAAGGATGGAGGTGACGGAAGTGACGGAAGAAAAGAGAGACATCCTCCTATGCCCCCTCTCTCTAAAGGAACAGATAAGCCTGAGATGCCAGTGCTTTTTATCACTCCATACTAAGAACAGTCAACACAGAGGGAAAAAGAGAGAACAAGCCCGGCAACCCTATATGAGTCCCTGGATCAAGCTATGCCTAAAGCTAAACCCTCAGCCTTTTCATTTATGTGACCCAATCAATTTCTATACTGCATAAAGCAATTTTCAAGTGACCAAACCCAACCCAAAGAAAAGAATTCTGACAAATACAGTCAGTAATGATGAAAGCAAGCCGATAACATCCCTTCTATATTCAGGACCTGTGCACTGTCACCTCTCAAACCGGGCTTCTAGAATGGTGTCAGGAAGTACAACTGCCTGGGGGAGGCCAGGCCATGAACAAGTTAGAATGGACAAAATGCCACCCCCCCCAAACCACACACCACCACCTTCCCTCCTAAAGGAGGGTACTCTGAGCCTCCTGGATCTCCCTTCTGTTCAGAAAGGAGTGGGGACCTCTGGAAGGCATGAAGTGTTACATTAACACATAGGGAAAAAATGGAGAGAACTTTCATCAAGCAACGTGCTATGGGCTTTATGAACATCGTATAACTTCAGCCCGTTGTAATGATTATAATACCCTTTTTACCTCTGACCAAACTGAGAATCAGCGAAGTTAAGCAACTTGCTCAAGGTCACACAGCTAGTAACTAGAATTTAAATTCTAGACTTTTTCCACTTTATCACACCGATGGCCAGGGCCTGGGAGATGCAGCGCACCCTCCGCCTCCACCCCAACCCCCGACAGCGCCCCAGGACACACAGACCTGGATGGAGCCTTACAAGCGCAGGCCCCTGGAGTCAGAGCAGCCCTGCATACCCAGTTTTTTGGAAGCCCCAGGTAACTAACCCAGGTGTATGTCGGACACTCAACACCAGCAACAAAAGTAAAGCGCCGGGCAGAGGGAGCAGCTGAACCTGAGCTGGCCCCTGGGAAGCGCCGCAGAGGGAGAGGCGGGAGCTCGCTCGGGTCCCCCCCGCGGGCCTGAGCCCCCCGCGCTGCTCCGCGCTCTCCGCAGCAGTGGGACCCCCAGCCTCCCCTCTCCCCACCAGCGCCGCGGACAGAGCGCCTCCGCGCCGCCCAGAGACCCACGCAGCCCCGGCCCTGTCCCCGCGCCCGCCCCCGCCCCCAGCTCCAGCCCGGTGCAGAGGGTCGCAGCTGTTCGCCCCCAGGCAGCTACGGGGCCCCGACCCCTCCGCTGTGCCGCGACCCCGGCGCGCTCGCTCCCCCGACGCGCCAGGCAGGCGAGCCCCGCACTGCCCGCCGCAGCCGCTCGGCCCCGCAGGACCCGGGCGCGGAGCCCGCCGTCCCCCGCCGACCGCCGCCCCCCCCGCCCGCTGTGCCCGCCCGGCTCACCAGCTCCGCCGCGCTCGCCGGGCCTGTCCGCGCGTCCGGCCGGCTCCCTGCTCCCGGTCCCGGTCCCGGCTAGCAGCTCACTGGCGGCTGGCTGGCGTTGGTGCGGCCCCTCCCCGCCCCGAGCCACCTGGGATGCCCGGGAAGGGGCGTGACTGGGCCAAGTTAGGTGGGCCCCGCCCGCCGCGTGCAGCCCGGGCCTCGGGCTCTTCGGGAATTCTCCGCGGGGTGGAAGGGAGGCTCCGGCGGCCGCTTAACAGGAGACACCTGGGACGGTTAGTCCTTGGCAAGCGGCGGGAAGCCAGGGCCCGGCCTGTTTCCACACAGCCTGGCCCGCTGGGGAAGTGGATCGCAGAGCGTGGGAGTCGAACCCCGCTGAGCAGGAAGAGGGGAGGCCAGCCCCTTTCGTTGTGGGCTGTAGAAACCGAGAACCGAGACCCTCAGGGTGAAAATGATGGGGTCAGGGGCAAGTTAGTTCAGAATTGGAAGAGCTCAGAAAGGCCTTTTCCGACCATTCCACCCTCCCCCATCCCCACTTCACACACCCCTCACATGATTCTCCCCCTTTTTAAAATAATGGCTTTAAACTATAAATAAGGTCATTTCAGATAGTGATGTCCTCCCCACTTCTAGACTGTAAGCCCCAGGCGGGGCAGGAACCTCTCCTGTCCATGTTCAATCACCAGAGGTGAACAGAGCCAGGACAGTTAATACCTGATGAACAAATGAGGTGTGACCTAGTCCTTTGAGTCCAGCCTCCTGCTGGACCCCCCAGGCCAGAGTCTGCTCCAGCAAAACTTTGTCGAAGAGCCTAGAGTCAGGGTGCCTGGCTTCCAGGCCACCCCTCCTCTGTGTACTGCTTACTTCCCCTCCGAATGGCAGGCAAGAAGCTGGCTTGTAGGAGGTCTACTCATCCAGGGCACCTTTGGAAGCTGTGTAGCAAATCTTTAACTTCTTAAGATGTCACAGGCAGAGGAACTCAGATGTGTAATGCTGTCCTGCCAGCCTTGCATTGCACAGACAGAGCCCAGACTTTGGGTGACTGACCCAACATCCCACAGCTGATAGCAGAGCTGAGTCTGGGGCCCTGGAGGGCTGCTGGGACCTATGGCTGGGAAGTTTTCAACTTCTGCAGAAATGGGGCTTGGGTTTGGTCTGAGTTCTCTAGTCCATGGCCTTTCCAGGCCTCTCAGAGTTCAGGTGTGACCTAAGCCATTAGCATTTACTGAGGCCCTGACCCTTTCAAAAACAAAGATGTGTCAGAATAGGATAGGAAGAATGTGGTATATTTTTTAAAGTGTTCCATTGAACAAATGAATGGTCTTAACACACACACGCACAGATGATGTGTGATGCTGCTACTCACATGTTAATTTCAAGACTCATTAAAGAAATCCATTCCAAGCCCAGTACAGGAAACACTACAACTTTAAAGTTGCATGGAGACCATTCCTTCCTGGAACTATTTCAGTACACTCCAGTGACTGCACATTGAACCTCAGAAGCCACACCTGGAGGCTGTCTGTTAAGGTGAAGGCACGGCCCACCCCTCCCCCCAACAACAGGCTCAACACTCTCAAGGCCTGGACCCCATTCCCCTTCATCAGTGAGTCCTGCACAGATGGGTGCTTAAGATGTGGTGTTGCCTGGCTGACCACGTCACACTGGGCAAGGCCAACCTGGAAAAAAATCACAGAGGTTGCCCCACCTAGGTGTGCCCTCCTCCAGCTGCACTCCGTCTATGGTGGTGTGGAGGCTGGTGTCCCGGGGTGGAGCTGTGAAGAAGCCTGCCCTTGGGACAGCTTCTTGCACCAGCAGGTGAGGCTGAGCTCAGGAGCCCCTCTGGGTCTCACCCACGTGGGACCATTGGTTGTTCAACGGTGTTCACTCCCACCCAGCCCTTCTTGTGTGTCGGTTTCAGTCTCTCTCTCTCTCTCTCTCTCTCCTATCGGGGGAGGAGAGCTTGTCCCAGGAAGCACTTCAGGGAGTGGGGAAGTAGGACAGGGAAGGGAGCAAACCCCTTAGGAGAACACAAATGAGCAGGTTACCTATGGACAACTGAGGCTTAATCCCCCTGGGGCCGTGTGAGAAACCTCAGCAACATCTCCTTGAGGGGTGAGGAAGCTGAGGCATTTACCCACCGATCCCTGGTACAGACATGCAGCCCCTCTGGGCTGCCCTGTGCATTGACTGAACAACTCGTGCTCCTTCCAGAGAGAGCTGCCTGGTGCTTCGTTGTGCGGGAATTGTCTGCATGTGACCTCTGGGCGTAGAACAGCATTTCATTACTTTTAACATTAAATGTCATGGTTTCTCCCTCCATCTATCACAAATAGTTTTATTCTTCTCTCCCTCCTGCTTCCCCTCCCGGGATTTCTCCAAGAACTTCAACAGTGTTCACTCTGCCCAGGAATCTAGAACGAATTTGATCATCTCCTCTTGACAGAAATCCAGGCAACCTCAGTCCACAAACAGTCCTCTTACTTTGGGAGTAGTTGTCACCGCCTTTATGCTGTTGAATCACTGACGATCAGGCCACCCGGAGCCATGCTAGCCATTGCTGGAAGCTCCACAGTGATGTGTCGATGGGCATGGCACTGAAGTCCCATAACCTGGGCCTGGGGTGATATGTGTCCACTAGAGAAGGGAGTTTTGGTGATCTAGGTCCTGGGTGAGAGACGAGAAGTCTTCAGCTGTTTTGCTCATTTAATGTCATTCTGAGCTTCCCCGGAACTGGGTTCCTAAAGTTACCAGCTCTTCTGGGTTTTAAGTACATGCATTCCCCCAGGCATTCCTATGGTGCCACAGCAGGTAGATGGGTCTGAGGAGTTTCCAGTCTTGGCTACACACTACAGCTAGAATGAGTCGTCCTTCCCCCACCTCCATATTTCAGCCCTTGAGGTCAGACGTGACCCTTTTTTTTTCAGTCCCAAGGCTGGACATTCTTTTCCTGCCCCAGCGTGAATGACATGATTGTAAAGCTAAGCCTCCATCTTCTCACAGGGCTCTACATCTCCAAGAGATGCACCGAAGAAGAGGTAGGACTTAAGTAAACTCCTACCCAAGACTAACTCTTTCTGACCCTTCTGCATGGAACACTTTCCGTTTACTCAGTCAAGTTCCAAGACTATGAGAGAGTCAAGGAGTTAAGGGTGAGGGTGAGGGTGAGGATGTGGTAGTAAATAAGAATAGAGACGTATGAATTGAGATAACCCCTTTGGAGATTAAATAAAGAGAAAGTTGGAAAGAAAGCTGCAAAGACAGAAGAAAAGGCAGAGACACAGAAGAAAAGAACAAAAAGAGGAAGTACATCTCCTTTTGTAAATCTTTACTGTAATGAGAAAAACAGGGCTTATATTCACAAAGGAAATACATGAATCAGTGCAAAGTACTGTGGCTGCAGACAGCCATGCAGGGAAGTGCTCAGTGGTCATAGGTACGTCGTGGGCCACAGGAAGTGTATTACCATTGCTACTGTTGAGAAATCTAGCTGTATCATTTTTGGAGGCAAAATCTAGATTTTGTCCTTCAAGATTTCTGCTACCGCAATGACTATATATTGAATATACTGTCAATTCACCATATTTTTTTCTTTTTAAAGTGTACGTTTGTATACCAATTTCCTCTTCCTTGAACTGAGATACAATTTATCCACTCCTGTTTTCCATTGAAGTAACTGGAAAAGGTGATAGTACATGCAGCCATACGAAGCAGCAGCCAAGAGAAGAGGATTGAACCAGAAACTTCCAGTGGTGCAGCTAGTGCCAACTGTGATATCCCTGTTTTATTTGTCGCCCTAGAGTGAATTGTTACAACATGCCAAGAAATGCTATGCTCAGTTTAGTGTTGGTAGAGGCTGTTATGAACCGAATGTTCCTCTTGCCCCCCCATTCATATGTTGAGATATCAACCCCCAATGTGATGGTATTAGAAGGTGGGGACTTTGGGAGGTGATTAGATCATGAGGGTGGAGTCCTCATGAAAGGAATTAGTGCCCTTATAAAAGGGACTCCAGAGAACTCTCTTGCTCTCATTCTGCCATGTAAGGATACAGCGAGAAGTTGGCAGCCTGTAAGCCAGAAGAGGGCCATCACCATACTGGCACCCTGATCTCAGATTTCCAGGCTTCAGAACTGTGAGAAATAAATTTCTGTTGTTCATACACTGCCCAGTCTCTTGCATTTTGTTGTATATAGCAGCCCGAACTAACTCAGACAGAGACCAACTATCAAATGTCTCAATATTTCTATGAATGCTGCAGGATCTTCTACAACCTTTTGGTCTAGTCAACTCCTTGGCACATTTTGGCAAGCCAGTAAATTCTCTTCATTTTCTCTGTCCTAGAAGCATTAAGACTCTCTTTTTCAGGGCACTGCTATTCAAAACTTAGTTTTAAGAGTGGGTCTGATAATTTTTCTTACTCATGTCATTATTTTAACTCTTACTTTTCATGAGAAACAGATGGAGAAAATAAACTATTATTCTGTCTTAGATCCTGGATTCAAGAGGTTACCGCTGTTATTTCCTTACCAGACTACATTATTTGTCCTCTTTTGACTGTCTACATCCATTCACTCAACAAATCCTGCTTGAGTACCTACTATATGTCAGACACTGAGGGTGTAACAACTCAACCAACACTGAGGGTGTTGGTCTTTGTAACAACAGGTCCCACCCTAAGAGCAGCAGGAAAGACCAAAAAAGAATACAGATACCAAAATACAAATTTCCAAAAAGTCAGAGTACATGGAAGGGGCACCTATCATATTATAAATGTGACTGGCTTCACCTTTAGAGGGTCCTTTTCAACGAATGTGTAACGAAGATGTTTTAAAATTTGAAGCCATGCTGTAGTTTGCTTGTTTAGCTTGCAAGCATGAAGGAGTCTGGGCTGCTTGCTTAAGGAGCTATGCTGGACCACTTGAGTTCAAGTTCTAACATATACGCTCCTCTTTAATATTACTTCATCTGGCCCATAACATGAAGAGAACAGAAAGTTTCTTCAGACTACACTTATAAACTACATTTGAGTGTGATAATCTCATTTCAAAAGGGCCTCTGGGTACATGTTGCTGCTTTGTTCCTGAACAAACTCAGATGCATGCCAACTGACTAAAATACTTCTATGACTAATTTCTCCTTTAAATTGAAAACAAAATCTCCATCTGTACATGTATTAAATTTATTATGTTGACTTGGTTTAGGGATAGTTGAGGAACTTCAAAGCTAGATATATGACATGCATTTTAAAAAAAATCTTTGGGCAGATTTGATATTGCCATTGAGGTAGAGTTCATCATCAGCTTGCCCAAGCCTGTGTCAGAGACCTTCAGAAGAATGGCTCATAGTTTTCACAAATCATTTTGCTGCCAGAATGCTTTTGAGCTGGAAGGAGCTAAATATTCAGGTCCACAGCTTTAGAAGTAAGTTCTCACCCTCTAAGGGACCTTCAAAACTTGTTCTACCACCCCTCTTTCATCCCTGTTTATTTCTGATCCTTCCAAAAGTCTCACTCTCTTTCCCAAGTATCTGTCATCACCTGGACTCTTTTCTACATACTGCTTGATACATCTCCTAATTTCTCTCTTCTCTCCAAAGTCCTTCCTCTGTACCTAGTTTACCTTTGGGTTTGTAAAATTTCTCACCTTCCCAAGCCCTATTATCAATCGTATACCCTAGCGTCTTAATCCCTGAATCTCCTTAACCACAAACTCCTCTCATATTCATATCCTAAATGTTTGCTGTTTTTTTTTTTTTTAACTAGAAACTGTACCAAATTAAAATTCTCAGTTTTAAACATCCCATCCTTTGATCACTCCCAACTCTACACAGGCTCACTGATGCTTCTACCCTCACTGCCACAGATCTTCAAACTCATCATGACCTTCACTTAAGTGATCCCAACACTTTCTCACAAGTTCCTTTGTGTCTTTACTTTGCTCTCTATTCATCTTTTCGTTCATCATTTGAGTGCATAACAAGTGCACTCAAATCTGTGCCCTCTCTCTACCTCTGTCACACCTGTCTGCAAAACTTCCTATTATCTTCATCCATGTCATCTCATCTTGGGAGAAAATCACAAAAACAGTCTTCATATAACAAACCCTGCTCATTTCCCTAATAAAGAAACTTTCCTACTTTTGAAGATAACAGCTTACTACCATCTTCTGTCTCCTTAAGCCTCTCTTACTTTCCAGTTGACAACATGCTTCATATTTCACTGAGAAATCAAAAGCTGTTGAACGGAGTTCTGAAATTTCCTCACGATAGAATCTAAAAGTTGATCTTCATCTGAGCCTGTCTTCTTCCTCCCCTTCATTGTGTATTTGTTAACAGTAAATCTCTCATCTTTTTCACTAGATCCCATTTCCCTTCTCTTCTGCACCTTCCATCTCTCTTTCTATACTATAAAATTTTTGAAAAATCTAGAACTAAAAAATACAATAACTGAAATGAAAAATTCACTAGGTGGATTTAATAGCAGATTGAAGATGGTAGAATAGAGAGTCAGTGAACTTGAAGATCAATAAAAAAATATCCAATCTGGAGAACATAGAGAAAAAAGATTGAGGAGAGGTGAACATAGCCTTGGGGGCCTATCAAATGGTCTTGTATACGTGTAATTGGAGTCTAAGAAAAAGAAGAGTATGTGGCAGACAAATATTTGAAGAAATACTGGCCTAACTTTCCCAAATTGATTAAAAAAAATCAACTTAGATATTCAAGAAACTCAGTGATCCCCAAGCAGTATAAACACAAAAAAACCACACCTAGGCACATCATGGTCAAACTGCTGAAATCCAAAGATAAAGGAATAATCCTGAAAGCAGCCAGAGAAAGATGCCACATTACAGAGGAGAATGATGCTACAAATGATGGCTGGACTTCCTATCAAAAACAATGGAAACCAAAAGACAATGACAAAAAACAAGGCAACGAAGACCAAACGACACCTTGAAAGTGAGAGAAAAAGCAAATGTCTCTGTGCTGTATTTTCTATATACTGAATTTTTTTAAAACATGAGGGTGCAATAAAGACATTTTCAGATAAATGAAGGGTAACAGAATATTTAGCCAGCAGAATTATATTGTAAGAGAAACTAAATGCTTCAGGTTGGAGAGAAATGAAACCATGAGGAAATTTGGATCTATAGAAAGGGAATGAGAACTACAAAACATGGAAAATGTGTAAATATAAATGAATATCGTTTTTCCCTTCTAAGGACATCTGACTCTTTAAAACAAAAATGATAACATTTTAAGGTGGAGTTTATGATGAATGTAGAAGTAAAAGATGGGACGACAATGGCACAAAAGAATAGGGGACAGGGGCTTCCCTGGTGGCGCAGTGGTTGAGAGTCCGTCTGCCGATGCAGGGGACGCGGGTTCGTGTCCCGGTCCGGGAAGATCCCACGTGCCGCGGAGCGGCTGGGCCCGTGAGCCATGGCCACTGGGCCTGCGCGTCTGGAGCCTGTGCTCCGCAGCGGGAGAGGCCACAACAGTGAGAGGCCCACGTACTGGAAAAAAAAAAAAAAAAAAGAATATGGGGCAGGCAAAACAAAAGTATAGCATTACAAAGTTTTACATTTGTGAGTGGGAAGTAGGAAGTGGGAAGTAGGAAATACAAGGAAAAATTGAAGTTTGAGAGGTGAAATGTGAAATGATACAATACTAATTCTAATGAAAAGTGAAGATTGACAAGCCATGTTGTAAGCTCTCTCCTAGATGGTTGGATCTGTTTCCAAAGCATTGAAAGTCATCTCTATGTTGGTACATCCCAAATTTCTAACTCTACTTCAGATCTCTCCTGTAGAATCTAAAATCATATTTCCAGTTGTGTATTTGACCTAGTATATGGCTCAATGGCATTTCAAACATCAACAAACCAAAATAGAATTCTTTTTTTTTTTTAATACTTCTTTCTTTCGGCTGCGCCAGGTCTTAGTTGTGGCACACGGGGTCACTGTTGCGGCATGCGGGATCTTTTACTTGCAGCATGTGGGCTTCTTAGTTTTGGCATGCATGCGGGATCTAGTTCTCCGACCAGGGATTGAACCCGGGCCCCCTGCATTGGGAGCGTGGAGTCTTACCCACTGGGCCACAAGGGAAGTCCCAGAAATGGAATTCTTGATTTACTCCCTTTCCTCCAATCCACTTCTTCCTTCTTCAGTCTTTTCTATCTCAGTAAATGATACCACCATCCACCCAGCTCAAACCAGGAAGGTGGGGTCATTGTGGTTTCCTCACATCAGTAAGCCTTGTTTCTACTTCTAAAATATATTTCCACCACCACACCAATCTAGGGCAACCCACATCTAAGCTTCTCCCTAGTCACCCCACTTCTGGTCAAGCACTCATAGTGCGAATGATCTTTTAAAACTGTCAACAGAGGCTTAACACAGCTTTGCTTAAATCACTTCAGTGACTCCCCGTGACCCCAGGAATAAAATCCATGCTTCTACCACAGCCTGAATGGCCCCTGCTTCCCTCTCCTGTTACTTACTGCACTCCAGCCACTCTGCCCTGCTTCTGTTTCTCACTCCCAGGGCTGGGGCCAATGTCAGGTGAATAACTCACAAAACATAAAAAATTTAAAGATAGGATCATTACCAGTGTTATGCCCAGCTATACTGGAGCTTGAGGCAAAAAGAAAAGTCAATGATACTGAACATGCCTATATTTAAAAGACTGGTATTTTGTTCATCACAGATGGGTCTTTGCATTAATTTTGATTTTGAAAATATTGCATTAAAGCATTATTTTTCTGAGTTTTTTGGCACCCCCTTGAACTCTGCCACCTAGATGAATGCCTCCTCCTAATTCCTACCCTGCTCAAACCAGCAGGGTCATTCCTGCTTCATGATCTTTGCTCATTCTTTTCCCTTCGCATGGAATCTACCATCCACCAGATCACTGCATGGATGGTTCCTTCTTTTCCTTATGTCTCGGCCTAAATGACACTTCCTTAGGGAAGGTGATCATCCTATCTTAATCCCACCTGGTACCTCTTTATTCTTGGATAGCACTCTTTTTTTTCTTTTAAGGGGTTTTCACAGCAATAGTCATTTGGTTTCCTTATCTGTTCACCTGTCTATTATCTGTCTTTCCTACTTATATACACTCCATATGAGGTAAGGGGTCTAGCATTACGCTCAGATCATAGGAGCCATTCAACACACCCTTTTAAATACACACTTTTAGGGCTTCCCTGGTGGCGCAGTGGTTGAGAGTCCACCTGCAAACACGGGTTCGTGCCCCGGTCCGGGAAGATCCCACATGCTGCGGAGCGGCTGGGCCCGTGAGCCATGGCCTCTGAGGCTGCGCGTCCGGAGCCTGTGCTCCACAACCGGAGAGGCCACAACATTGAGAGGCCCGCGTACCGCAAAAACAAACAAACAAAAAACACACTTTTAAGGTAAATTAATGAATAGGCTGAACCTGTATTGAATAATGTTCTACCCTTCCCTTCCTGGCCGTTGCTTTTTCCTCTATTGTGATCTCCCTGTGTAGCCTATAAAAGAATGAGATCTTCACGAAACAAATACCCTTGGAGTTTTCTCTAAAAACAAAACAAAACAAAACACAAAAAAGTTACATGGAAACCAAGCCAAAATACAATAGTTGGGGGAAGATGGGTGATGATCCTCTTAGGTCTGCCTCCGATTTTTATTGGTTCAGGATTTATGAATTAGTAATTATTTCCATGATTGCACAAAGGCTTATAGTTAGAACTGCTGAATCCAATTAACTGCTGAGGCTATTCGATATATTCAGTGATTTTTTTTTTTTAAGTTAACCATAGGAAGGAACTCTTATTAAAATTTCAATATATAGAACCTGGCTTCTAGGTTTTTCCCTTTATGTTTCTAAGATAATAAATCTACCAGTGGTTCATTCATTCATTCATTATTGAATGCCTACTGTATTGCAGGCAGTGCTCTCAGGGCTGGGCCAACAGCAATGAATAAGTCAAAGTCTTTGCTTTATGGAATTTATCTTCTGGCGCAGGGAGACCCTGAGCAATCCAGGAAGAGATACTGCTAGGAAGGAAACTACAGCAACACAGGGAAATGAAGAGTGGTGGAATGGGCGTGAGTGATCGAGGGGAAGAACTTTAGGGACAGGGGTCAGCAAAGGCCTCTTTGAGGATGTGCCATTTGTGCAGAGGCCATTGAGGTATTTTGCCTTGAAGGCTTTGTCTTATATTTTATTCCAGTTAGTCATGGGTTGGATTCTCTGGCAGAAGACGCTGAAACAGACTTTGGGATGCATGATGTTAATTAGGGATCAACACCCGTGGAAAGAAGGGAGGGGGGAACAGGATTGGACAGAGGAGGCTACTGAAGTGTCATGCCTTGCCTAACCTGTGTCATTGCACAGGCCTTCTTAAAACAGCATTTCCTTCCTATAGCTTTATTCATCTAAAAGTTCAAATAATCAATACACTGTTAAGTGAATCACTGAATAAATATTTAATAAGTGTCAACTAAGTACTCAGCACTCTGGTAGGACTGAAGAGGAAGGAGAAACACATGTTCTGCCCTCCTGTCCGGAGTGACAGACATGCACGTGAATAATTTCAAATTAATGTGGAAATTGTATTTAAAAGGGGCTCTTGCAGTGCACCAGAAGGCACCGTTAAATGATTCACCTGGGAGTACATTTTACAACTAACCAACCCGGCAGGCTCATTGGTATGCAGGCTTCCTCAAAAATCAAGTATTCTACTGGAACACTATTAAAGTTATATTTTGTAAGAGGCAGAAAGTTGATAAACCCTGCCCTCAGAATCTCCCAGATCTAGGACATCTCTTCCACACTTTATCATTCAGGATTCTGGGGCTTCAGATTAGTTTAGTTTGGGGAACATTTGAACAGATAATGAATAAATAAAACTTTCAGGTTAGAGACTAGGTCCTGTATTATTTTTCCACTTAAGCTCTCATAGTTACAGCTGCACACAATGCATAGATACATAATTTCCCTACCCTAAGACATGTCTCTGAGAAGGAGCAATACGCAGATGCTTGGAAGGTATTTATATGTTGCAACACAGTATCCATAATCTATTCGTATTCAACTAATGTCTAAAAGGTCTGTTAAACAGGACCAGAGGCAGCTCTTTCCAACTTAAAATAAATCTAGAAATTCTAAAGACATGAAGAAGGTGAAATAAGTTGAGTAAAAATAAACCTACTGAAGGGAACTGCATAAATTTGCATTTAGAAAAATCTAGAAGCTTTATTTTAGAAAGAGAATATATCAGCAATACAATACAATTATTGTGACTATTAGTTTTCTGTGCATTTATTTTTCTTTATGCAAATAAATACTCATTGAAGAGTTCTAGGAATACTTGAAAAATAAAAATGTAAGTACTACTCCTAACTTACACCCCAGAATAACTACTCCTGTCTTACAATATTATTTCTATGTATATTTTTCCATTTAATTTTTAAAAGTTGAGCATCTTTTTAAGTCAATACATAACGTAGAGGTGAAAAGAGAACTCAAGTTCTAGAACAGAAGTGTCACAAAAAAGCAGAGAAACTATTTCAGCACTGTGAGTTTGAAGGGTGACTTGGCTGCGAAGGTCTTATATTAAATTTTGGCACTGCTGGCTCAAGCCACCCCAGCCTGTTTCAGTCATTAATCCTATAGAGGAGACTTGATTTCCACCCCGGAGAAGACAGTGTGAACTCGTGTACTGAGAACAACTGGACTTATTTAGGGGGTTTTGTTTTCAATACAAGAGTGTGGAGACAGTTCAGGAACAAAAACCTCATTATTGGAGTTGCTTTATTTTCTAATCCCTTCCTCCTCAGGGGCCTTCCTGAGTTAGGCATGCCTTTACTGAGAACCCCGTTGAGCTAACCACTGCCTGGGAAGCTTGAGGCAAATCATCCACAGTTTGATGAAATTTGTCCTCAGCCTAAAATAATACTCCCGTTTGCCAAGCAATACACAATTGTAGGCTAGATAAATGGGGCATGTTTAAAAGCACACATGCAGAACATGTTTCTGTGGCTTTTTGAGACCATTGTTGAAGAAGAAAAATTTTACCTCCAAGTCTGTTTGTCAACCTTCTAATATGCTTGGACAGGATCCGAAGACTGCATTTTACTTCTGCGCCTTTCCTAAGATGACATGTTTTGATATGAGAGCTTTGCACACAGAACTGCAATGCACAGATGTGGTGACATCAGGGTTCAATCTGAGACTTAGCAGGAGACTGTGACAAGTTCACTTTGCAAGGTGCCGGATGAAGTTCCTTTTGTCAGACAGGTACAAAACTGCTTTGTTTTTCCTCATTGGAAATGATTTAAGTCCAGAAATGACTTTTTCTGGAAAGCACTTTTTTAATATCTTTGCCTATGTCATCATTTCTTTTTTTGTTGAATGAAAAAAGTCTGCCATAGAGGGGAATCACTAAAACGTCAGAATTGCCCTTGTTCATTACATGGGGGAATAGAATGTTTTTTAATGTTTAAGTTGATAGTTTTGAGTTTGTTTTTGAACAATTCAATGTGGACCAAAACAATAATGAAATACTAAAGATCTGGTTAAAAATAGACTAGATTGATTAGAGTACATACACTATCATTTGAGAAGAATATTCATAAGAGTACCAATCCTCCTTGATAAATTGTCACAGGAGCCGAAGTCTAAAATATAGTTGGGTCTCTATTTCTTGGGCACATTATACATTCCTGGAAAGGGAGGTGCTTCCCTAACACATTCTAAAAACTGAGTAGAACCTCTCACTTTAGAATAATGGGGCTATAATTATGCTAAAACCCAGAACCTTGTCTGATTTCCATTGGTTTCTACTTAATTATGGGTTTTCAATATTTCACAAACTGAGAGCATCAGCTGTTGACATGTAGGTTAATTTCCTGTCCCCAAGGATGTTGGAAAGATACTTCTGGAAGAGGGGAGGTTGGGTCTGATTCTCCCTGAGTGACCCGCGTGATCCCCTGAAACATGACATACAAGCACATACATCCTACAACCATGTTCATAAGCCCATTTGTTGCAGCAGCTTAAGTCAGGCATCAGACTTAGGCAAACGTAAAAAAAATTTTCTTTACCCCACTCTTCACTGTCAGTTATTCCAGATAGAAATCAAGATTTAATCATAGAAATATAATAAGGATTTAAAAGTATTTTTTCATGCTGAGTGTCAAAGCCTTGGTTTTTGGACCTTAGCCATCATACTCTATATAAAGTCAAAATCTGACAGGTGAGTATTTACCCTTTGGTTGTGAACATACTGAACTTGAACTAAGTCAGCACCGTCAGCATTTACAGTTTTTGAGGCATGTTACATGTGTGTTCCCACCATAAGAAACAAAGTCTTGGAACAGAATATTAGTTTTGTGTTTTCTGATGATTCAGATACCATCAAAAAAGGATGACAAAGGTTTGGATTGCACATCTGTTTGACTGCTTGCCAACCTTCTGAATAACCTTTCAGGACTTTGAGGCATTTTTGTTTAAAGGTACATCAAATGATTTTTTAAATGGCATGGTTAGAGATTGTATAAGAGGCAATACTTCACTGTTATGACTTGGAGAATGAAGCTAGAATAAAGTCTCCAGGTATTTATTCTAGAATTCTCAACTTTGAGAGTATAAATGCCATTCAACCCGACACTCAGACTGAAATATATCTCCCGGCATCAGCATCCTTGCCTGCAGGTAGATGTTCCTGCTTTGAGCTGTGGAATGCCCACTCACTGCAAGACCGACTGTGAGCTCATCCCAAGCGTAGGGCACTGCTCTATGCACTTTGAGAATACTAACTCAAATGGGACGATAGAAAGGTTTTTGTCTGATAATGGGGTTTGTGAGGATTTAAGTCTGGAGGAAAGATGGTTACTAGCATGACAGCTCTACCTCCTTCTGCAGCTGTGTTCTCAGAAAAGCAGGTCTCCTTCTCCATTTAGAGGAAATTTAGTTTTATTGTCATGGACCTGGATTGATGGTAGATACAGTTTGTTGCCTACTCAACAGCTAACCCACTTTCTTCCTTATTAACCGAAGCCTGTATGGGCATCAGTGTGCTCAGGGAAGGGGAGCCCCTTCCAAACCCCCTGGGCTTCTGGGAAATGCTTTTGTCTCTAATAAGTAAGGCGAGCACATATCTCACTTTTCTGAGATAGTGCTGGTTTATGTGTATTGTCCTGGTAAAATTACTAATAATACTTTCTTTCACTTGAAAAAAATTCTAATTCAAGTGATAAACTCTATGGTTTTCCTGTGAATATGAGAGAAATCACTGCTCTACCTTCCGTTCTGTCTCTGGCAACGTAAAATGAGAGCATGATGCTTGGGGCTGAGGCAGCCATTTTATGCCTAGGAGGATAAGAGCCGAGAATAGAGAATCAGATCCAGAACCAATTGAGTCTGGCACTGTAGTGCCTCTGGATTTGATAGTAAAAGTGAAGGTTTGTTTTTCTTAAGACACATAGGGGAACATTCTGTTACTTGCAAGGAAGGGTATGGAGGAAGGGAGAAACAGGGATGAGGACTTTCCATGGAAAGGATTTTGAATCGCTCTGGGTAAGATTTCTGAGTTATATTTAGTATTATTTTCTCCATCCCTCTTTAGAAATTCTGGAAATTACATTTGTAATTTGAGAGGCAATGGTAGAAAATAGAAGAATCACAGTCTCCTGCTCAATGAAGAAGTTTGGAAATTGAAAAGGAGTAACATTTTCTCACACCCTATGGTGGACCCCGCTTGGGACCAGTGGAAATTGGTGGCAATATGTCTAGGGATAAAGGTTCTCACTTCACACAATTGAACCACCACCACCCCTGCCCCAGTTATCACCAGCTAGCTCTGCGGACTTGACAATTTGACTTCTACATCACCAAATTAGCTATGTTCAGAATTTACATTTTCTTTGTAGGTACTCTTCAGAGGAAGACATTTGGTTGAAAAACTATGAAAATTGCTATTGATTCTTTTAAAAATATATAGAATAGAGAACATATTTCCATTTACTTATTTAAAATCACTTTAGGAAAATGATGACTGAAACAGAAAAATTCCATATGGCTTTGACTGAAAAATGACTCATTATCTAGCTAACCTATGTTCATGCAAAGCAAACTAAAACCCATTTAAAAAGACTGTTCTTGTATTAATACCAAATGCAAAATTGTTCAGGCATCCTCCAGTATATAGATCAATAAATGTCTATTACACCTTCGAAAGCAAAGCTACTGACTCCCAAGGGAGAAGCATATAGGGAGAGGACTAACATGTATAGAGTCTCTAGCACTATGCCCGGCATGAAGTTCAGTGGGGCATTTCCCTTCTTACTCTCCTCTTCACTGTGTTATTAGATAATGATGTAGTTCTGATGGGTTTCGGCTTACTGAGAGCTGGATACTTATAGGATAGTTTTCTTTGCTTTAGACAATGCAATCTTCTTAATTTTGACTCTTAAAGAGAACAAGGTTCTTTTAATTTCTGCTTCTCTGGAAGTCCACAGAAGATGCTGCACTTATGGTCAGTTGAAGAGTAGTGGGTCAGTCCTTAGGTATTGATTTGTCTGAATGAGTTCAACATCCTTAAACATCTGTAGTGATCTGCAGGAACTAAAGGATTAGTCTTCCCAGCGCAATTTCCTATCTCCCCTATGTTGGGTCCATCTTGGGCTTACCTCTGTGGCAGGACAGACGTTGTAGTTGACAGCCCACTCCATGTAAGACTACATAGAGTGAAGAGACTGTCTAACCCTTGACACTTCACTAACAGTACATAAAAGTGTTCATTTCCCTGTACACTTGTAAAAAAAATGGATATTGCTTTTTTGCATCTAAATGGCAAAGATTCTAAAAAACTAGTCTCTCATCAATGTTTTAGTTACTTCTTCAGTTACTGCAGAGGGTGTATTTTTGTATTTCTTTTCATTTTTTTGAATTGCCTGTTCTGTCTTCTCACTTTCTATCAGAGTATATTTTCTTTTTAGTTTGAATTTCTTTGCATAAGCAAAATTTTGTGTGTGTTCATAAGACTGTGGTCCTAAGCTGGGCTTAGGCTTGGGGGAGTAATGTCAGCATCTCCCCATGCCTGGGGAAAGGGGAAAAGGAAGCCCAGATATTAATATTTTGAAAAAGGAAGATATTCTGATACCCCCAGCAAATTAATTAATTAGCTTGTAGTGAATCAATTCACCCATTTGTTATTTCACCAATATGTATTGAGCATCTACCATTCTAGGCACTGTTCTGGGAGGTAGAGGACAGCTGCAGTGAGATGACACGTCGCCTGCAGCCTACACTGCAGTGGAGAAAGTACATGCGACCCGCAAATAGTCAAGTGATAGACGCTATGTCCAGTATAGATGAGCACCATGATGAAAAATACAGCAGAGAAAGAGGATACAGTGGGACAGCGGTGGGGATAGTTTAGAGACTATGCCCTTAGCCTCACCATGAACATTATCTTTGCCTTTTGGACAAAGGATAAAGAACTGTCATTCCCTCCTTCCTTCCCTCCTTCCCTCCACCCTTTGCAACTGCAGTTAGGACAGATACATCAGACTCAGTGAGGAGAGCTGGGGTTACTTTTTCTCTTTCTTCATGGAAAAGCTTAAGCCTGATAAGTATTTTATTATCACTTCCAAGGAGAGAGTTCAACCCTGTTGAAATTGGCTTATACTTGCATTGAACAAATATCTTTCCGCTGTCATCAGCCTTCTTTCTTCGTTGCTCAGTTCCCAAAGGCGCCTGAGATTTGCACTGAGTAGGATGTGATCTCAGAGCTTTTGCATTAACACATTCAGCAAACGAGACTTTTCTTGGCCTGGCTCGTCTCCTTTTTTTTCTTTTTTTTTGGCAGTACGCGGGCCTCTCACTGTTGTGGCCTCTCCCATTGCGGAGCACAGGCTCCGGACGCGCAGGCTCAGCGGCCATGGCTCATGGGCCCAGCCGCTCCACGGCATGTGGGATCTTCCCGGACCGGGGCACGAACCCGTGTCCCCTGCATCAGCAGGTGGACTTTCAACCACTGCGCCACCACGGAAGTCCTTGCAGCTCATCTTAAACTCAGCTTTTTAAAATTTGCTCTTCCTCATTTGAGCCTGTTTTCAAGGAGCAATCTTAGACCGATACTTTCATAGTGACCCTCACTTATCTTACCTGTGAAGTTCAAAGCTGCCAGTGCAGCGGGCTCTGTTCATCTGTATTTATATACATTAGCATAATGTCCTCAGTGACCGTGTGGTTCCTCACTTTTTCTCTGGAAGTTTAAGCACTACTTTCTTGAGATTGCTGGAGAGTGGATCTAGGCATTTGTCATAGTACTTTAATATCAAAGTACAATCCATACTATTAACATTAAAAATGTGGGCTTCCCTGGTGGCACAGTGGTTGAGAGTCTGCCTGCCGATGCAGGGGACGCGGGTTCGTGCCCCGGTCCGGGAGGATCCCACATGCCGCGGAGTGGCTGGGCCCGTGAGCCATGGCCACTGAGCCTGTGCGTCCGGAGCCTGTGCTCCGCGGCGGGAGAGGCCACAACAGTGAGAGGCCTACATAACGAAAAAAAAAAAAGTGCCTGGCACACTAATCCCATTGTCTCCTAACTTGAGAATAAAGGATGAGGAAAAAAATAAAGTAAAAAAAAAATTAAAGATACCTAATCCTCCTGCCTACAGATTTGGTTACCAGCAATATCTTCAGAGCAACAGGATCACAGTAACCTGCAGCAATAAAGTCAGATAAGAAGGGAGATTCTTTTCTGTTCCTTTCTTTTCTTTGCACCAAAACTTTGAGCCAAGTATTTTTTTCAACCACCCTTTAAATTGTTACTGGTTGCTTTCAAACCTTGATTACCAATGCTAATGGCGGTGGATAACTTAAGAGCATTCCTACTCCAAAAATAACTTAAATTTAACTTCGAAAGGCATTGTGGTGTTTTCATTTTAATATAGGATAATTAAGATTCATAATATTTCACACAGTGTGGTGTATCTAGTTAGATTATTTAAGGAAGTTACATATGCTGAAGGGGCAGCAGTGATGTGCCAGCAGTGTAGACAGCATCAAGCACACCTGAATTCACAGCTAGGTTCTACCAGTGAGAGACAGGTTATCTCAGCCTGGTTGTTAAACTTGGCATGGTGACAGTACTCACCTCCTGGGATATCTGAAGGGATTAAAAGAGATAAAAGCATGTAATCATTGATCAGCGTCCTCAGTACATGCTAAGATCCCAATGTTAGTTGTTGCTGTTGTCATTATTCAGATAAGTGTCAACTACTGCATATATGACTTTTCAAAAGGTTATAGATTAGACTTCATGTCAAATTCCTTTAAAAAAAACATTATTATAGACTTCGTGAAATGTGTTATCAAGGATAAGAAAACCAGACTAATGCCAGGAAATGTCAACTAAAAATTATATAAGTACTTCTCCGGATCACCAAGGCTAAATGTGGGGTTATGTAGGAGTTGATGCTGAGCTCATACATTTTTAATTGTTTTATAATTGTGTTGAAGGCAGGAATACACACTGATGTTGTCAACTTTACAAAGAGAATCAAGAAACGCTTGGGATCTCTAGTAGATTTATTTCAGAAAGCGAATGGAAGGCTCTGTGAGTGTTCCAAGAATGAGGTAGACAGATGACCTTCAGTGTGACAAATACAAATAATGCATTTCTCAGTAACATATACAAAAGGTGAGCTAACAGCTTGGGATACAGGTCAGCCAGACTGGCAATTTTCATCTTCCTGAAAGCTTCCAAAATTGCCCAGGAGGCTGAGCATACAAAGGAAGGGTGCTCAGGCAATGCAGAGCTAACCCACTTCCTGTAGCATCACTGCAAATTGAAACTTTCAGAAAGACTTAATGAACAGATCCACCAGAGGGCAGACAGCAGAAGCAAGAAGAACTACAATCCTGCAGCCTGTGGAACAAAAACCACATTCACAGAAACACCAACAAGATGAAAAGGCAGAGGGCTATGTACCAGATGAAGGAACAAGATAAAACTCCAGAAAAACAACTAAATAAATGGAGATAGGCAATCTTCCAGAAAAATAATTCAGAATAATGATAGTGAAGATGATCCAGGACCTTGGAAAAAGAATGGAGGCAAAGATCAAGCAGATGCAAGCAATGTTCAACAAAGATGTAGAAGAATTAAAGAACAAACAGAGATGAACAATACAATAACTGAAATGTAAAATACACTAGAAGGAATCAATAGCAGAATAACTGAGGCAGAAGAATGGAGAAGTGACCTGGAAGACAGAATGGTGGAATCCACTGCTGCAGAATACAATAAAGAAAACAGAATGAAAAGAAATGAAGACAGCCTAAGAGACCTCTGGGGCGACGTTAAATGCAACAACATTTACATTATAGGGGTTCCAGAAGGAGAAGAGAGAGAGAAAGGACCTGAGAAAATATTTGAAGAGATTATAGCTAAAAACTTCCCTAACGTGGGAAAGGAAATAGCCACCCAAGTCCAGGAAGCACAGAGAGTCCCACACAGGATAAACCCAAGGGGAAACACACCGAGACATATAGTAATCAAATTGGCAAAAATTAAAGACAAAGAAAAATTACTGAAAGCAGCAAGGGAAAAACGACAAATAACATACAAGGGAAACTCCCATAAGGTTAACAGCTGATTTCTCAGCAGAAACTCTACAAGCCAGAAGGGAGTGGAATGATATACTTAAAGTGATGAAAGGGAAGAACCTACAACCAAGATTACTCTACCCAGCAAGGATCTCATTCACATTTCACGGAGAAATTAAAACCTTTACAGACAAGCAAAAGCTAAAAGAATTCAGCACCACCAAACCAGCTCTACAACAAATGCTAAAGGAACTTCTCTAAATGGAAAACACAAGAGAAGAAAAGGACCTACAAAAACAAACCCAAAACAATTAAGAAAATGGTAATAGGAACATACATATCAATAATTACCTTAAATGTGAATGGATTAAATGCTCCAACCAAAAGACACAGGCTTGCTGAATGGATACAAAAACAAGACACATATATATGCTGTCTACAAGAGACCCACTTCAGAACTACAGACACATACAGACTGAAAGTGAGGGGATGGAAAAAGATATTCCTTGCAAATGGAAATCAAAAGAAAGCTGGAGTAGCAATACTCATATCAGATAAAATAGACTTTAAAATAAAGAATGTTGCAAGAGACAAGGAAGGACACTACATAATGATCAAGGGATCAATCCAAGAAAAAGATATAACAATTATAAATATATACGCACCCAACATAGGAGGAGCACCTCAATACATAAAGCAACTGCTAACAGCTATAAAAGAGGAAATAGACAGTAACACAATAATAGTGGGGCACTTTAATACCTCACTTGCACCAATGGACAGATCATCCAAACAGAAAATTACTAAGGAAACACAAGCTTTAAATGACACAATAGACCAGATAGATTTGATAGATATTTTAAGACATTCCATCCAAAAACAGCAGATTACACTTTCTTCTCAAGTGTGCACGGAACATTCTCCAGTATAGATCACATCTTGGGTCATAAATCAAGCCTCAGTACATTTTAGAAAATTGAAATCATATCAAGCATCTTTTCTGACCACAATGCTATGAGATTAGAAATAAATTACAGGGAAAAAACGTAAAAAACACAAACACATGGAGGCTAAACAATACGTTACTAAATAATCAAGAGATCACTGAACAAATCAAAGAGGAAATCAAAAAATACCTAGAGATAAATGACAATGAAAACACGATGATCCAAAACCTATGGGATGCAGCAAAAGCAGTTCTAAGAGGGAAGTTTATAGCTATACAAGCCTACCTCAAGAAACAAGAAAAATCTCAAATAAACAATCTAACCTTACCCTAAAGGAACTAGAGAAAGAAGAACAAACAAAACCCAAAGTTAGCAGAAGGAAAGAAATCATAAAGATCAGAGCAGAAATAAATGAAATAGAAACAAAGAAAACAAGAGCAAAGATCAATAAAACTAAAAGCTGGTTCTTTGAGAAGATAAACAAAATTGATAAACCATTAGCCAGACTCATCAAGAAAAAGAGGGAGAGGACTCAGATCAATAAAATTAGAAATGAAAAGGAGAAGTTATAACAGACACCGCAGAAATACAAAGCATCCTAAGAGACTACTACAAACAACTCTATGCCAATAAAATGGACAACCTGGAAGAAATGGACAAATTCTTAGAAAGGTAGAAACTTCCAAGACTGAACCAGGAAGAAATAGGAAATATGAACAGACCAATCACAAGTAATGAAATTGAAACTGTGATTAAAAATCTTCCAACAAACAGAAGTCCAGTACCAGATGCCTTCACAGGTGAATTCTATCAAACATTTAGAGAAGAGCTAACACCCATCCTTCTCAAACTCTTCCAAAAAATTGCAGAGGAAGGAAAACTCCCAAACTCATTCTATGAGGCCACCATCACCCTGATACCAAAACCAGACAAAGATACTACAAAAAAAGAAAATTACAGACCAATATCACTGATGAACATCGACGAAAAAATCCTCAACAAAATACTAGCAAACAGAATCCAACAACACATTAAAAGGATCATAAACCATGATCAAGTGGGATTTATCCCCAAGATGCAAGGATTCTTCAATATATGCAAATCAATCAGTGTGATACACCATATTAACAAATTGAAGAATAAAAACCATAGGATCATCTCAATAGATGAAGAAAAAGCTTTTGACAAAATTTAACACCCATTTAAGATAAAAACTCTCCAGAAAGTGGGCACAGAGGGAACCTACTTCAACATAATAAAGGCCATATACGACAAACCCACAGCAAACACCATTCTCAATGGTGAAAAACTGAAAGCATTTCCTCTAAGATCAGGAACAAGACAAGGATGTCCACTCTCGCCACTATTATTCAATACAGTTTTGGAAGTCCTAGGCATGGCAATCAGAGAAGAAAAAGAAATAAAAGGAATAGAAATTGGAAAAGAAGAAGTAAAACTTTCACTGTTTGCAGATGACATGATACTATACATAGAGAATCCTAAAGATGCCACCAGAAAACTACTAGAGCTAATCAATGAATTTGGTAACGTTGCAGGATACAAAATTAATGCACTGAAATCTCTTGCATTCCTATACACTAATGATGAAAAATCTGAAAGAGAAATTAAGGAAACACTCCCATTTACCACTGCAACAAAAAGAATTAAATACCTAGGAATAAACCTACCTAGGGAGACAAAAGACCTGTATGCAGAAAACTATAAGACACTGATGAAAGAAATTAAAGATGATACCAACAGATGGAGAGATATACCATGTTCTTGGATTGGAAGAATCAATATTGTGAAAATGAGTACTACCCAAATCAATCTACAGATTCAATGCAATCCTTATCAAATTACCAATGGCATTTTTTACAGAACTAGAACAAAAAATTCTTAAAATTTGTATGGAGACACAAAAGACCCCAAATAGCCAAAGCAGTCTTGAGGGAAAAGAACGGAGCTGGAGGAATCAGACTCCCTGACTTCAGACTATACTACAAAGCTACAGTAATCAAGACAATATGGTACTGGCACAAAAACAGAAATATAGAACAATGGAACAGGATAGAAAGCCCAGAGATAAACCCACGCACCCATGGTCAACTAATCTCTGACAAAGGAGGCAAGGATATACAATGGAGGAAAGACAGTCTCTTCAAGAAGTGGTGCTGGGAAAACTGGACAGATACATGGAAAAGAATGAAATTAGAACACTCCCTAACACCATACACAAAAATAAACTCAAAATGGATTCGAGACCTAAATGTAAGACCGGACACTATAAAACTCTTAGAGGAAAACATAGGAAGAACACTCTTTGACATAAATCACAGCAAGATATTTTTTGACCCACCTCTTAGAGTACAGAAGTAAAAACAAAAATAAATAAATGCGACCTAATGAAACTTAAAAGCTTTTGCACAGCAAAGGAAACCATAAACAAGATGAAAAGACAACCCTCAGAATGGGAGAAAATATTGCAAATGAAACAATGAAGAAAGGATTAATCTCCAAAATATATAAACAGCTCATGCAACTCGCTATTAAAAAAACAAACAGCCCAATTCAAAAATGGGCAGAAGACCTAAATAGACATTTCTCCATAGAAGACATACAGATGGCCAAGAAGCACATGAAAAGCTGCTCAACATCACTAATTATTAGAGAAATGCAAATCAAAACTACAATGAGGTATCAGTTCACACCAGTTAGAATGGGCATCGTCAGAAAATCTACAAACAACAAATGATGGAGAGGGTGTGGAGTAAGGGGGACCCTCTTGCACTGTTGGTGGGAATGTAAATTGATACAGCCAGTATGGAGAATAGTATGGAGGTTCCTTAAGGAACTAAAAATAGAATTACCATATGACCCAGCAATCCCACTACTGGGCATATACCCAGAGAAAACCATAATTCAAGAAGACTCATGCACCTCAGTGTTCATTGCAGCACTATTTACAATAGCCAGGACATGGAAGCCACCTAAATGCCCATTGACAGACGAATGGGTAAAGAAGATGTGGTACATATATGCAAAGGAATATTTCTCAGCCATAAAAAGGAATGAAATTGGGTGATTTGTAGTGACTTGGATGCATCTAGAGACTGTCATACAGAGTGAAGTAAGTCAGAAAGAGAAAAAAAAATCGTATATTAAGGCATAGATGTGGAACCTAGAAAATGGTACAGATGAACCGGTTTGCAGGGCAGAAATTGAGACACAGATGTAGAGAACAAACATATGGACAGCAAGGGGGGAAAGCGGTGGTGGTGGGGGGGGTGGGATGAATTGGGAGATTGGGATTGACATGTACACACTGATGTGTATAAAATGGATGACTAATAAGAAAATAAACAAATAAACATTAAAAAAAAAAGTCTTAATGAACGCAGACCAGGTTCAAAGAAGGCTGCTAAAATGCTCAGGAAGCCAGAAGGTCATGTATAAAAAAGGAACTCCAAATCTGAGGTTCTACCAACGGAGACTAAACCTTAGAAGTGTTGAACCTGGAAAGTATACCAAGTATACCAAACACATTGACAAAATTATAAAATATGAAAGTGGACTTACTGATTAAATTTTGGCACACTAGCATGGGTGGGATACCCCTCGAGGCTTGAAATAGATCATTTAATACATAGAAGGCAATGTTTTTCATAGCAATAATGAATATATAGAACTTGTTAAATCAAATAAATAAAAATAATCAACTTCAAGAAGGTAATAATGGATTATTAGATTAAAGCATCAGAGCAGGTTATTTGGACAAAAGAAAGAAGTTTAACTTAATGATGACAGTACAGATAACAACTTTAACGCATGTCTCTTGGTTTCATTATAAGGAAGTTAGACTGAATTGTCCATCAGTCTGATCTAGTAAGGCAATTTGTCCATTTTTTTGTATTAGTCAATTTGGTAAAAATCTATTTTAATAAAATTTAAAATTAAAGTACATATGCATATAGAAAAGTGAACAAATCAAAGTGACAGTTGGATGAATTAGTACAAAGCTAACACACTCACTAACTACCTCCTAGGTCAAGAAATAGAACTTTATGGGACTTACCTCGTGGCACAGTGGTTAAGAATCCACCTGCCAATGCAGGGGACACGGGTTTGATCCCTGGTCTGGGAAGATGCCGCGGAGCAATTAAGTCTGTGCGCCACAACTACTGAGCCTGCTCTCTAGAGCCCGTGAGCCACAACTACTGAGCCCACATGCCACAACTACTGAAGCCCGGGTGCCTAGAGCCCGCGCTCTGCAATAAGAGAAGCCACCGCAATGAGAAGCCCGGTGCACCGCAACAAAGAGTAGCCTCCGCTCGCCCGCGCGCAGAAACAAAGACCCAACGCAGCCAAAAATTAATTTAAAAATTAATTAATTAATTTTTAAAAAAGAAAGAGAACATTATGAGCATCCCAGAAGCCCCAGTGGACACTTTCCCACTCACTAACCCCTTCCTCCTCCGCAAAGGTGATCACTCTCAAAACCTTCAGCATCACAGATTAGGCCAGCCTGTTTTTGAGCTTTTTAAAACAGCAATCATAAGGCACATATTGTTGTTTTCTATCTGGCTTCTTGACGTTATGCTTGTGAGATTCATTCATACTGTTGCGTGCAGTGGTAGTGTATTCATTTTCTTTGCTGATTATTATTCATTTATTTGAATATACCACAATTTAATTATCCATTTCAATTATGGACCTTTGGGTTGTTTCTACTTTGGGGCTGTTATGAACGAAGCTGCTATTGCTATTTTGTACGTGCACATATGCATGACTGTCTGTTGAGCATATACCTAGGAATGGAATTGCTGGGGCATGGGTTATGCCTGTAAAAGTCAAATACTGGAAACACAGGAAAATTGCACAAGCCTCCTTCCCCACATCAACTCCTTGTTTTCTACATGTTGGAAAGTGTAGCTTTTCTGCCAAATGAGCCAACTGTTGCTCCCGGGTCAATCCTAAGAAGAAAAACACGTTTTGAAGCTGCTGGGTGTTGTGCCTTGTTGAGCAGTTTCAGACACTTGGAATTTAGTAACTCCGTGGAGTCCTTGCTGCTTTCATGCCCCTTGCCTTCCTCAGATCACAGGATTTGATTTCATACTTGGATAAACCTACTTCTCATTAGCGGCTTAAGAAATGTTTTCTATGCATCCAGAATTTGTGATGTCGAGAAGTGGACTTCAATACTTTTTTCTTTGCCGACAGATACTGCTATCTAATGAAGGATGAATTTCAAGTACCCGAGACTTGAGGTAGGGTTGGCTGCCACACTGCTTTATTAATGCTAGATGATCAGACATCTGTAAATAGTACATACTGTACCCTGCACCCAGTCAAGGGTTTATAGTAGGAGGTATGGGTGCCATCTTGCCACTGACTGAATGTGTCAATAACAGAAGTGCTGCTTTTTAAATTTAACATCCTTAAAAACGGACTGAGTTGGCACCTCCTGTTGGGTATATCTGACTCCTGCAAGGTTGATATGACTTGAGCACTCCACAGAGAGTTCATTTAGCCTTCACATTGTGAGTGTTTAAGATATAGAAATGCATTGCCAAGTTTAATCTTACATCTGTGATTTCTGAGCATGCGTGAAGTGCTTCATGTGTATTACCTCATTCAATTTTCCAAGCAATCCTATGAGTTAGATACTACTAGTCTCTCTTCTCTTAGATGGGACAATGGAGACTTGTAGAGGTTAGGTATCCTTCCCAATGATAAGTAAGTGGCATCAGTTGGTGGCAGAATCAGAACTCAAACCCAGGTTTTACGGACTGCTGCTGAAATTGTGAACCACTTTATGTACCGTCTCCCTGCTCTTGGTTCCCTACTGGACGGTTTTGGTTTTTCACCTGTGATAAATCTCGTCTTGCTTCTTGGTTAAAAACTTGGCAGAATTTAGGTCTCTCTCTCCCAGGACCGTCACTTACCACACTCACCATTTCTGTCTTCCTTAGGGCATTGCCTCAGAACTCTCTCAGCCAAAAAGGTTGACAGCCCTTCTGTTCCCAATTCCGTCAGATTATAGTTTGGCAATTCTGTGCAAGGGCATATTCTGTACATCAGTTTGTCTCTAAAGGCTTCTGTTTATTGGCTGATATTTTAAGACTAGGGCCTCTTGAGGAATGATGCCACAAACTATAGCATGTTAATATTTGACATAACAGAGATATTTTCATAATTCCTCTTAATACCTGAGAATGGGGTATGATGTTAAGTGGAAAAAACAGAACATAAAGTAGCAGACAACAGCTAATTCCAATATAGAGTTATATGCCTGCACATTAATAAAGATTAGAAGATAATTTTCACAAGGCTGGTATTAAGTACTATATTCTTTGTTGTGTGCTGTGTTGCTTAAGTCAATAGAACTAGTAAATAATAGATTGACTTGGAAAAGTGATGTAACAATAATTGAAGGTGAATATAACCAAGGATCATAAGTGAGAATTAGACTAAATACCTTTTTTCTGGATCACACTTTACAGTTTTTAAATGTATTTGCATTTATTTTCCTATTTGAGCCTCATAACACACTAGGAAATAAGAAACAGGGATTATCTGTCTCATTTTATAGACAGAGCATCTGAGGCTCAGAGAAGTTGTTTGACTTGCCCTAGGTCATCAGTGATGAGACAAAGATTCATGCCCAGACTTCCTGACTCCAGGTTAAATTTCCTCTCATCATATCACATTGCTTTCTTTCACCAGAGGGCAGAGCTACCAGCATTAGCTACACAGCAGTAAGTCCATTTATCATGTGATGTCCATTAAAATCTAAAATCGACGTTTCTGAACCACATCTTCAAAGTCATCTTCATCTAAGAAATTCTGGTCAGTTTCACACCTCTAAACTAAGTGAACGATATTCCAACTCAATAAATTATATAAGTTGTGGAGATAAAAAGATATAATGTGACCTGAATCCAATCTTCCTTAATCCATCCTTTTGGGCAATAAAATTAGGATCTCAAGTATACGGTAGGTTTCACCTTTATTTAAAAAAACTTGTTTTAAAGTTTTCTAATTGCAGTAAAATACACATAACATTTATCATCTTAATAATTTTTAAGTGTTCAGTTCAGTAGTGTTAAGTACATTTACCTTACTGTGCAATTAATCTCCAGAACTCTTTTCATTTTGCAAAACTGAAAATCTATATCCATTAAACAACAATCTCCAGTCTCCCCTCTCCCAGCCTCTAGCGACCACCATTGTACTTTCTGTCTCTATGAATCTGGCTATTCTAGGTACCTCATATAAGTGGAATCGTAGGGTATTTGTCTTTTGGGGACTGGTTATTTCACTTAACTTAATGTCCTTAAAACTCACCCACTGTGGGCTTCCCTGGTGGTGCAGTGGTTGAGAGTCCGCCTGCCGATGCAGGGGACACGGGTTCATGCCCCGGTCCAGGAAGATCCCACATGCCGTGGAGCGGCTGGGCCCGTGAGCCATGGCTGCTGAGCCTGTGCGTCCGGAGCCTGTGCTCCGCAACGGGAGAGGCCACAACAGTGAGAGGCCCACGTACCGCAAAAAAAAAAAAAAACCAAAACTCATCCACTGTAACATGTGTCAGAATTTCCTTCTTTCTTAAGGCTGAGTAGTATTCCATTGTTTGTATGTACCACACTTTGCTTATCCATTTGTCTCCTGATGGACACTTGGGTTGCTTCCACTTTTTTGCTATTGTGAATACTGCTGTTATGAGTATGGGTGTACAAATATCTCTTTGAGACCCTGCTTTCAATTCTTTGGGGTATATACCCAGAATTGGAATTACTGGATCATACGGTAATTCTATTTTCAAGTTTTTGAGGATCCACCGCACACTTTTTCATAGAGTTTGCACCATTTTACAGTCCTACCAGCAGTGCACAAGGGTTCTAATTTCTCCACATCCTCACCAGTACTTGGTATGTTCTGTTTTTTGGCTTTTGTTTGTTTTTTTTCTCTTTACAGTAACCATCCTAACGGGGGTGAAATGGTATCCCATGGTTTTGATTTGCTTTTCCCTGATAATTAGTGAAGTCTTTTCATGTGTTTTTTGGCCTTCGGAGAAGTGTATTACTCAAGTCCTTTGCCCATTTTTAATTGGGTTTTGTTGTTGATGTTGTTGCTGAGTTATAGGAGTTTTTTGTGTTTTTTTTTTTGCGGTACACGGGCCTCTCACTGCTGTGGCCTCTCCCACTGCAGAGCACAGGCTCCGGATGCGCAGGCTCAGCGGCCATGGCTCACAGGCCCAGCTGCTCCGCGGCATGTGGGATCCTCCCGGACCGGGGCACGAACCCGTGTCCCCTGCATTGGCAGGCGGACTCCCAACCACTGCGCCACCAGGGAAGCCCCGATATAGGAGTTCTTTATATATTCTGGACATAACTCCTTATCAAATATATGATTTGGAACTACCTTCTCCCATTGGGTTGGTTGCCTTTTCACTCTGTTGATTGTGTCCTTTGATGTACAAAGTTTTAAATTTTGATGTAGTCACATTCTTCTTAATCAGTTTTAGACTTGTGGGCCGTTTGAGAAATCAACGAAATAAACAGACTGTCTCCCAAGGAAAACACAACATATGTATGCATTCAAATGAAGTTTCATGTAGCATCTCATGAGGTTTTGATTCCCTGGCATCCATCTGGGAAGCTCCAGGGAAGTTTTTGTCACTTGACTGCTCAGTTTATGATGACTGGGCTGGGATTAGGGACAGATGCTGGGTGCTGGGGAGATAGCTCCTATTCCGTGATTTGAATCCTGACCTGCTAGTCCCTTCTATTTCCTCTAGTGGAGGAAAATTAGATCTGCAGTTCCTGCAGTGACAGGCATTTAACTAGACTGGCAGAATGGAAGGTGCGCATTTGTGTAGGTGGTGGCTGAAATGCGTGTGCACGTGTGGCGTGGGGATGTTAGGAGCGGGGGTAGACAGGAGTAGTGCTGCCTTTTAGAAAGGTGGTTGCTCCTAAGGAGATGTATCAGTCAAGGTCCATCCAGAAAAATGGAAACTACTGTGAGCATTTAAAACGGAGGGAGTTTTGTTTTGTTTTGTTTTAATTGGGGTATAGCTGTTTTACAATGTTGTGTTAGTTTCTACTGTACAGCAAAGTGGAGTTCCCTGTGCTATACAGCAGGTTCTTATTAGTTATCTATTTCATACATGTTAGTTAGTGTATATATGTCAATCACAATCTCCCAATTCATCCCACCCGCCCCCATCCCCCCTTGGTGTCCATACATTTGTTCTCCATGTCTGTGTCTCCATTTCTGCCTTGCAAACAGGTTCATCTGTACCATTTTTCTAGATTCCACAAATATGCGTTAATATATGATATTTGTTTTTCTCTTTCTGACTTACTTCACTCTGTATGACAGCCTCTAGGTCCATCCACATCTCTACAAATGACCCAATTTTGTTCCTTTTTTATGGCTGAGTAATATTCCAGTGTATATGTATGTACCACATCTTCTTTATCCATTCGTCTGTTCATGGGCATTTAGGTTGCTTCCATGTCCTGGCTATTGTAAATAGTGCTGCAATGAACATTGGGGTGTGTCTTTTTGAGTTATGGTTTTCTCTGGGTATATGCCCAGAAAACAGAGGGAGTTTAATTCAGGGAACTGGTTTCCCTGGAGATGGAAGAGGCTGAAAAAACAACCGAGGAACAGATTGTCAACTCAGAGTCCTGTCTAAAGCAGAAAAGTAGGGGGAAAATAGTCCAGAGCAGGAAGGAAAGAGGAGAGACACACTGGCTTCGTCCTTCCTCCAGTCAGTGTCTCCCAATGGCTGAACCCAGCCAGAAGCCAACTGATCTGGGAAACAGAGCAGAGTGGGTGGGGGAAGGGCAGGGAATCAATCTAAGACAAACAGGCCCAGGAGGGCAAGGTATACTTGGGACACCTGTGCTGTGGGGCAGTCTAACAATCCTCTTTTGCTTTATTTGGAAAATCTCTGCTGTTTTTGTGCATGTCATCCACTAGGCTTGGCAGTGCCCCTTGAAATCTGCTGACTCAGCTTCATGAATTAGGCCGCTATCAGTTGGAAGGGATATGGCTGTCCTAAGGTTTGTCCAAGGCTGTGAAAATTTGGGACTAGGGTAGGTAGTGTGGATGGAAGACATAGGAGGAGGGAGCAGCCCAGTGGCCAAACATGGCTTTGGCTGAACAAGCAGTCAGGTAATTTACGGAAACAAGCTTGGCTTGTTGGTTAGGGAAGGTCAAGAAGAGGGTGCCTTGTGGCAATGTATCCAAGGACGGCAGAGTGGGAATTTTAATATGTCATTTTGAAATGTTTCTTCTTCTGCACACAATGAAGACAAGACTTATTTTTCATTTTACATCCTTACGTGTACATTTCCTTCCATATATGGCCCTTAAATAGACTGAGCCCCAATGACTTACAGAAAAACACTACAAAAATCATTATACTTCTAGAAGATTACAGAAGTGGGAGTGGACAGAAGTGATATGAAGGGAAACAGAAGAGAAAGAGAAAATAGAAAAAAAAAAAAAGCTGAGGGAGAGAGCAAAGTATAAGAGAAAGGGGATGAGATAGACAGTGAGAGAGTCGAGGCATTCCATAGAATAAAAACGAGAGCTAGTTTTCCCTCTGCTGCTAGCCATGTCTTATGAGTAAAAACTTACAGTGATCAGTGTTTCAGTAGAATCAAAACACATCTTTTTGTTGTAGTGACACCTCCCCAGCACAAGCATATTTGGGATCTTACATTTAGACTTTCAGTCCTTTTTTTTTCTCACCAGGAAGTTATCATTCTTTTTACATGACTGCCCCAAACTCCCTTTAAGTATAAAATTAAGCACTGAAGAGAAATCTGACATCAGTTACATATTACATGGGAATTTTTATTTATTTACTTCCTTTTTCTTCAATAAAATCTCTTTTCCCTCTAGTTGGGCAGTTCTATTTTCTGTTTGTTCTGTGGTAATAGGAGGGAAATCTTGAACTATGTTCTCTTGAGCAGAAAAAGTGACTTCCATCTTGGGGTGTGAGCTGAAATTGGCCTTTTCACCCCAGCGTAGAAACACAGGCCTTACGGTTTAACTCTGGGAGTTAAACATCCTTTCTGGGGAATCCTGGTGGGAGTAGCAGTTTAGGGCTATTTCCCACCCACTGCTGTGCGGGTTACATTTGAACCAGTAAAAAAGAAATTCCAAGAGCACAGTTTGACTGCTGTTTCCACACTACTTACTTGAGGGTCTTCTCCTCTCAATCCCATTGGCTAATCTTGGTGAACATTTGCTGACACTTCCCTTAAAGAATGAGCTGATCGAAGTCTCCTTGATCTGTTCTCCTGCAAGGAGATTTTTGGAGAGACAAGGTGAGGGACACTCAACCACAAATGTAACCTTTGAGCCTGACTCTTACCTCTTGATTTAATCTTTGTGGGAGGAGAGTGGGAGTAGGAAGACTCTGGTGGCCTGAAAATGACAAAGCGCTGAGAGCCACCGGGAGATCGCTACTGTGGCAATGGCTCTGACTGTGTGCTTAGCAGCGCATGTCGGATTAGCAGGTTCCAATGGTTTGTATGAGGCCTGGGCTTTCTGCAGAGGAGCCCCTGCTTAGAGAACAGCTGAAGTTCGCCTCCAGGATCCGAGAGCAAGCTTGTTTAGGTTAAGGTTTCAAAGCACTGGCTTTTATTACATTTTAATGATCAGAGTCATATTTTATTCACGGAGCTCAAGCTGAGCACCCTGCAGTTAGTAAAACACAAGGTTTCTAGTTTACATTCAGGCCAGCCTATGGAAAAGTTTGAAATAGAAGGGAAATGTTGGGATTGAGTATCCTTATTAAAAAGAAACATAAAGGATTTGCTGAACACTGATGATAAAATATGTAGGGTAACATACTTCTAAAGACTTCAACAGTTTTTGTTGAATATTTCATAAGGTACATCTCATTTGCTAGACACCTAACCTCTCATGAACTTGTAAATATTTTCAGACCTTCACAATATATCAAAACCTCTGGTAGAAATAGAACTCTCCCTGGAATTTCTCTCCAACTGTGAAAGTTTTAGAACAGGCTGTATTTTACCTTTTCCTTTTTGAAAGAGAGAGAGAGAGAGAGAGAAGCATTTTGTTGTGTTCCATTCCTACATATAATGTGGGGAAGATTGAGGGAGATTCTAGTTCATTTTGTAGGAAAGAATGAAGAAGAATTTAATTTCCTCTTTACTCTGCTGCTAGATGCAAGTAATGATAGAGGGTGATTATCCTTTTAAATCCTGGTAATTTAGAGTATGTTTGAGGCACTTTCAAAGTGACCTCTGTATTTTGGGGGAGATTAGGACAAGATCCACGGAGGGTGAGACTCAGATGTATAATTGGCATCTGGTTGTGAAAGATTTACCTGTAAATCCACCTTGAACTCTCTGCCCAAAAGACAAAGCCCTAAGTGTGGCCAGTGCTCATTGTTTTCTTTCTTTTTTACTTTTTGCAGCTCTTCTTAAGGATCAAAGGACACCTCTGGAAGGAGACCCACAGGTGAATGGTGATAACAGCTGCTCAACATCAATTCAGCAGCATCGATTCAGCACCACGATCTGCCTCAAATAAGGGTCCAAGTCCTGTGTATTTAGCATGTTCCCTATAACTACAGAGTGAATAAATGAATGAGGAGAGAAGAGCTTATGAATAAAATACTTCCTAATAGCAGATAATCCAAAAGCCATTTTTCTTGGACATTGCAAAGAATTACCCTGTTTTTTTCTGTTATAGATTTATTTCCTTAATTACATTTTGCTTGGGTTAATACTGAAATTCATGTTTTTTAGTGCTTTCACATAAATTATGGGAATTTATAAGCTTAGAGGGAGCTGAATAGCAAGGAGACATCAAGAGTAAACTAAAGGGCTTCTCGGGTGGCGCAGTGGTTGAGAGTCCGCCTGCTGATGCAGGGGAAATGGGTTCGTGCCCCGGTCCGGAAAGATCCCACATGCCGTGGAGTGGCTGGGCCCGTGAGCCATGGCCGCTGAGCCTGCGCGTCCGGAGCCTGTGCTCCGCAACGGGAGAGGCCTGTGTACCACAAAAAAAAAAAAAAAAAAAAAAAGATGCTTAACTGCCAATTGGAGCTTCTGACTGACAAGACATAATCAGTGCTATAAAAAACTGATATAATTCCAGCTGTTTGGCATATTAATACTTACTTTCCTTTAGCCTTTAAAAACTATGACTTATCTTAGCTCAAAGATCCTCATTATTACCTAGTGTATTACATAACCATATTTAAAGACCCCAGTTCAGCTGCCAGTTTGTATTTCTCTAGGGCATAATGTTGGACAGAAAAGGGTATAGCAATAAGTAATTCAACTATTTTATTTAAAGATACAAAACTTGGGCTTCCCTGGTGGCGCAGTGGTTGGGAATCCGCCTGCTGATGCAGGGGACACGGGTTCGTGCCCCAGTCCGGGAGGATCCCACATGCCGCGGAGCGGCTGGGCCCGTGAGCCATGGCCGCTGAGCCTGCCCTCCGCAACGGGAGAGGCCACAACAGTGAGAGGCCTGCGTACCGCAAAAAAAAAAAAAAAAAAAGATACAGAACTTGAGGCCCAGAGGGGTCATGTGACTTCTAACGTTAAAGGCGAGGTTAGGACTACGATCAGATCTTCTAATGCCAGTACAATTGTCCCTTGGTATCTGCAGGGGATTGGTTCCAGGAGTCCTCTCGAATGCCAGAAGTCCATTATATAGAATGGCATAGTACAATGAAAACAGTTGACCCTTCGTATCCATGAGTTTCACATCCATGGATATGGAGGGCCAACTGTACTATACTTTTCCCCATGTACCACGTGAATGTCCACATAAAAGGAAACTAAATCATCCTTTGATGTTTTAGTGCATTTTTATTCAGAAGGTTGAGAATTAAGGTTCTTTGCCCATAGTAAAGATACTAGCCAACAATGACTGAGTAGTTCCTATGTTAAGTGCTTTATATGTATAATCTCATTAAACATTAATAGTGATTTTGTAAGGTAGGTACTATCATTATCTCTATTTTACAGCTGGGAAAGTCAGGCTCAGAGAGTTTAAGAACTCAGGTTGTAAATTGTGAGCCGAGATTCCCAATGAGGCAGCCATGACTCTAGACCAGCCCAGGTTCTCCTCTTTGACCCCTCCATGGAACTGCCTCCACCACCTGATCCCTGCACGAAAGAGATGGAAGACAATGTTTGGCGTCTATGGCTGCTTACCTCAGGAACTTTGGACAATGATGTAAATAAAGGCAGAGTCATGTATTCCAGGCTGGAAATACCAAGAAACTTTGATTTATTCCCTGTCCATAGGCTGCATTCTTAGCCCAAGCTGCTTGTCTTGTGAGGGTAGTCATGGCTTAATGGAAGCCCAGTGACAAGATGGCTCCATCAGTGAAACTCCTTCATCACCCCTGCACATTCAACTGACAAATTTAACCATTCAGGAAGCAAGAAGGGGGACTAGAGAGACCATAAGATTACACAAATAGCAGTCATAAAGCCTATGGCCCTGCATCTCTTTATTTAGGAGAATCCATCTAATACTTTACTCTTGCAGGCACATTTCCTTCATGAATTGCTTTTGCATGTTCTTTGTCCATTTTTCACTTGAGTGATTCTTAAATTGGTTTGCAGGAACTCTTTATATACTAAGCCTATTAATCCCTGGGTTGTCATAAACGTACAGCTATTTTTCTATCTGTTGATTGCTTTATAATTTTATTCATTCTTTACACATGAAATCGTTATAGTTTTATGTAGTGAAATCAATCAATCCTTTTATTTATTATTTCTTCTTTGAGTATGCTAGAAGGTACACTCCCATCCTAAGAATATATTAATATTCACACATATTTTTTTCTATTGTTTTTATAGTATCTCTTTTGTACTTTTAAAACTTTAATCAAATTGGAATTGCTTTTGGTGTTTGGTATAAAATGGAAAGACTTCCCTATTTTTCCCAAATTTTTAGTCTTTTAATCCACCCATTTGGTGACTAACCCACCCCTTCTCTATTTATGTGAAATATTCTAATTTCTGATTTATACAACAACTTCTGCAATTTCTATGGTGTTTCAGCAATACATTTCTTCATTAGTGTTATACTAGTTTCAATTATTGTTGGGTATACACTTGATTTACTTATTTATGCAATACTGGACTAGGTTTCTAGTTTCTCTGTCCTTAGCCAATTACAAGAAGCAACCTCGGGCTTCCCTGGTAGTGCAGTGGTTGAGAGTCTGCCTGCCAATGCAGGGGACACGGGTTCGTGCCCTGGTCCAGGAAGATCCCACATGCTGCGGAGCGGCTGGGCCCATGAGCCGTGGTCGCTGAGCCTGCGCGTCCGGAGCCTGTGCTCAGCAACGGGAGAGGCCACGACAGTGAGAGGCCCATGTACAACAAAAAAAAAAAAAAAAAAAGAAGCAACCTCAAGGCTCTTAAAGGGAGCATGAGCACGTCAAGAAATGATTGTGATCAGCCTGACTAAAAGGTGGGAGGCAGAAAACACTACAAAGTAGTCTTGAAGATTCAATCAAAGTTATTTGGGATTACTTAATGTAAGTCAAAACTCTTTAAAGATCTTAAACACCTCTGAGACTTTAACTAAGTGATTTATATTCATGAAGAACTCAGGTTATAAAAAATATTCATGGGAGTTCCCTGGTGGCCTAGTAGTTAGGTCTCTGTGCTTTCAATGCTGCAGCCCAGGTTCAGTACCTGGTCAGGGAACTAAGATACCGCAAGCTGTGCAGCATCGCCAAAAAAAAAAATTATTTTTTTTCACATATTCACACACTTAGAACCACTCTCTTGGACTAAACTGGGTCAGAGTGAAGAATGGAGAAAACTCAGACCCTGCTCTGCCAACTGCATTTTATGTAATAGATTTCAGTCCTTACTTATGATCAGCACAAAATATAGAAGACGTAAACTGGAATCAAAATTTAAATCAGCTCACAATATAGTTGCATCCATTATTTGGCAAGTGTGTATTTTTCTCTTTGGAAAACTGCTTGTGAGAACATTCATATTTTGTAAAGATAACACTACAGGGCTCCCCTGGTGGCGCAGTGGTTGAGAGTCTGCCTGCCGATGCCAGGGACACGGGTTCGTGTCCTGGTTCGGGAGGATCCCACATGCCGCGGAGCGGCTGGGCCCGTGAGCCATGGCCGCTGAGCCTGCGCGTCCGGAGCCTGTGCTCCGCAACGGGAGAGGCCACAACAGTGAGAGGCCCACGTAACGCAAAAAAAAAAACCCAAAACAAACAAACAAACAAAAACACAACATAAAAAAAAAGATAACACTACAGAATGCATAACTACCTAAATAAACCATGTTATTTTAACCTAGGGTACAAATGGACAGCTGGAAGCCTGGAAGAAATAACTCAGCTTTGACATGCCCATAACAACTAATTCTACCTTTTCTAAAAATTCTTCCCTCGTCTCTCTCCCATCAATGCAAGGTCTAAGGATAAGTATAAGTAGCAACACCTGGTAGAGCTTGAGATGTTCTTACTCACAGTTGTGCACTTTTTCATTTATCTGAGGAGAAATCTTGTAATAGCACTGAGAGAACAGTGGGCTAAAATGTTCATGTGGAAGAGGAAGAGGCCATGGACAGTTTTAGAGTTCTATTTTATTTTATTTTAATTTTTTTGTTTCTTTTTAGTTTCATGTTTCTTTTAGCTTTGACTAGATGTATGATCCATCTCAGATTAATGTATACATATGGTATGAGTTAGGGATCCATGTTTACGTTTTTCCACATAAATATCTACTTCCAGCAGCATTTATTGAAACTATTTCAATTTCCTGATTGAATTATTTTGGTTCCTGTGTAAAAATTGATTGTTAATGTGAGGGGCTGTTTCTGGATCTCTCTCTAGAACTCCAGACTCAGATATCCAAATGCCTTACTTGACGGTGCCACTTGGATATCTAATAGACATGTCAAGTTCATATCCCCAAACTGAATTCCTTCTTCCCCTTCAAACCTGTTCTACATGTGGCCTTCGCCATCTCACTTTGTCATAATTCCATTCTTCTAATTATTCAGGCCAAAGATCTTGGCATTACGGTGGATACTCTCTCTTGCACCTTATATTTCCAAAGTATGTAAGTCTACTTTCAAAAAACTCCAGAATCTCTGGGGCTTCCCTGGTGGCGCAGTGTTGACAGTCCGCCTGCTGATGCAGGGGACACGGGTTCGTGCCCCGGTCCGGGAAGATCCCACATGCCGCGGAGCGGCTGGGCCCGTGAGCCATGGCCGCTGAGCCTGCGCTCCGCAACGGGAGAGGCCACAACAGTGTGAGGCCCGCATACCGCAAAACAAAACAAAACAAAACAAAACTCCAGAATCTGACCACTTCTGTAGCCACCATCATGACAATACTGATCTCTGCTCCCACCCTTGCCCCTAGAGCCTACTTCCAAACAGCTGGAGTTTCAAGAACTTTTGAAAACTTAAGTCAAATCACTTCTCTGCTCAAAACATTCCAAGGACTTTCCCTTTGCACAGGAGAAAAGCCAAGGACCTGAAAATGGTCTCTCTCCATATCCTCCAAACCCTTCCTGGCCTCATCTCCTACCAGTCCCTTCTACTCTAACTCATCAACAGCCTCCCAGGCCCCAGTGCTTGATGGCCCATGGGTCCTACCTCAGGATCTTAACAGCTGCTGTTTCCTTTGCCTGGAATGCTTTTTCCCCATAATTCTTCATGGTTTCCTCCCTCATTTCCTTCATCTCTTTGATCAAATTGCACCTTACCAGTGAGGTTTCACCTGACTATTAATTTAAAATCGTATTCCTCCCCAGCACTTATCACCTTTTAATATCTTATATAAACTTTATTTTCTTTGTTTATTGCCTGAATATAGCTCCAACTGGAATGTAAACTCTATGAGAGCAGGAATTTTTGTCTGTGTCCTACTGTTTACTCAGCATCCTGGAACACAGTAGACACCCAATGGATATTTGCTAAATGGACAAATTAATTCCTTCCCACCAGGGGTTGCAAGGTGTTTTGGGGTATGGAAATAAAGACTCAGACTGAAACAAATTTTCTATTAATCTTGAGACTCTTAGTCTGTCAGAATCCCTTTTGGGTCTAATTTCTAAAAACTAAAATAGTAACAGAAAATCCAGGGATTAAAGTGAAAGTACAATTACATCCTTCCTTCGGAGCCCCCTGTGCTCTTTTCCTAGAACAGAACTTGTCTCCGTTTAAGGAAGTGTAAGACAGAAACGTACTGAACACATTTCAGAAATATTTTCAACTAAAACGATCAAAAATTTAAAGGTTTAATACAGAATTATGCTTTAGTTACTTGCAAAATGCATCACATTTCCAAACAATGCTGCAAAACAAGGAGTTATGATTTGCATTGTCAATATGGTTATATAGCTGCTGGATGCCAGGCCATATGCTTAGGACTTCGCATGTATTATTTAATTCTCACACTAATACTGTAAGACTCTGGTACTAAAAGTACATACAGTTTAGAGTTGAGGAACTTGAAACTTAAAGAGGTTAATATGACTGCTGCCCATATATTTCCTCAGGATCATCACATTGAAAATAAGCTTTCACTGAATTCTCAGTGCCCATTACACAGTCAAGGGGCTCTTCAAACATCCTGTCCCACTAGAATGTGGCCAAATTCTAAGTCTATTGTTAAGTCTATTGTTAAGTCTCTTGTTAGGGATTCTGTATTTGCTGCCAAATTTCTGACCCCAACTCCCCTCTACCAGAGAAAATATTGTGTAATAATATGAATAGCAACTCCAGTATTACCTTGCTACCGTCCAACTACTCCAAAAGGAAAATCCCCTGGGCACTCTGAAGGCCATAGGAAGATTAATTTTCACCCACAGATCTCCAGACTCGCACACAGTTGGAAAGGATGCATGAGTTTCAAGTAAGAGAGAGAGAGAGAGAAAAAAAATCCAGACATCTTTCTAGTCCAGGTGTGCTATCTTTAGGATTTATAATAATGGCTCCTCCCCATACCCTCGACCACAAATGCACATAAGCAAAGGGATAAGTTGCACTTGATCTTCGAAACAGTTCCAGGAATTACAAGAAAGATGCTGGGCATTGTGAGATTAAGCAAATGTGCCCTCTGTGAAAGGAGAAGGGAATCTCAGGTTTGGGTGCTCTTGAAAGCTGCTGAACCACCCCCGGGAGCTTCAATGCCTTGATGCTCTAGTTGGCACCCTGATAATACCTTTTTCTCATGTTCGCCGGTTTTAGTTACTTTGCCCACCACTACAGGTAGGCCTGTCTTTGGAATCTGTAAATGTGCGTCCACACATTTCTGTGAGGAGAACAGAAACCCATCCATTTGGTTCATGACTTTCAATGATCTCCAGTTTCTTCCCAAAGTTCCAGAAATGGGCTCATGCTCTGCTTTCCCAGACCCAGTTTCTCCCTGACCCTTACGCCAGAAACTGTAACACTGGTTTAACTCTTTCCATCAGTTTCTTCCTTTCTTCCCATTTCTTTCCACTCTTCGTCCCTCCTAGGTTAGTTGCTGAAATTCAGTTCCTGTGGCAGCACAGTTTCCGTGACTTTTCCCGGGTCTTCTTCAGGTTACCTGGTGTCTGCTTGGCCCTTAGTTTCTGGCTGTTCACTGGGAGGTCATTCCATCACACACATTCAGTTATGAAACATGAGTAGGGTGTGGAGAAGGCGCCAGATCAAGGCATCCACGTAATCATGGCACAGAGATGGGACTCAGGCTCTGCAGCGCAGGCTGCAGCTCACATGGAGCCCAAAGAAATAACTGTCCTGATGGGAGCAATGGGTTTGTACTGCAGAATAGTGAGAAAGCACTCCAATGGGGACAGGGCTTGATTTTAGAGAGCCTCAGCAGTTAGACGGAGCAATTTTATATTTGACGAAATGGGCGGAACCGTTGGAAATGCTCGTGCACTGGGGTAAAAGGATGAAAGCAAAGCTTTAAGAAGATTAGTCTGGGGCTTCCCTGGTGGCGCAGTGGTTGGGAGTCCGCCTGCCGATGCAGGGGACACGGGTTCGTGCCCCGGCCCGGGAGGATCCCACATGCCGCGGAGCAGCTGGGCCCGTGAGCCATGGCCGCTGGGCCTGCGCGTCCGGAGCCTGTGCTCCGCAGCGGGAGAGGCCACAACAGCGAGAGGCCCGCGTACCGCAAAAAAAAAAAAAAAAAAAAAAAGAACGTTAGTCTGGCTATTACGGTATGTTGGATGAATTGGAGGCAGAGAGACCGCATTTAGGAAGGTTTCAGAGCAACAAAAGAATGAAAAGCCACAGACCACGCTTATCAGAATGGACAGTAAGAGGCAAAACCAAGGAATTCTTTGAAGGAAGAACAAACAAGAGATTGGTGACAGACAGCATTTATATTCACAAAGCTAAACAGCTGGGAGAGGAGGGAGACACGTAGTTGAAAACACAGATATTCCCGATGACATATTCAGTTCTTGTGTTAGATGAGCCACACATCCACATTTAAAAATGTTCTTTGTTTTCTGATACTTGATGGCTATTTTGTAGACTCAAACATGCCATGTACGCTCAGGGTCAATAATACTCAAAAACAAGCTAATAAATTTTGACTAGATTCAAGAGCTAGTTAGTGTGATACTAAATCGTAAGGATAGTTTCGATAGAGCCCTAAATAAACTTTAGGAATTAAAGATTAAAAAGGATTTTATAATGTCTTTCTATCATGAGTACTCCTGGAATGACCTGCTTGCCCCCACTCACCTGGGAATAATATACAGGGGACCATGAACAAAAAATGTGAATTTTATATATTTATTCTTCTGGCCAGGAGAGATAGTGGGTTGGTAGGTCCTGTTCTTCTGTTTCTTGGAAGAGCAGAATTTGTCTAGAGACAGAATGATGTACTGTATTGTAGACAAAAGAGCTATTTTGAAGCCAAGCTGACTCGGGCACTAGTTTCATCTCTGCTATTTAGCATCTGTGTAATTTGGGCAAAGAGACTTCACCTGTGAGTTGCCCGATTTCTTATTTGCAAAACAGGGATAACAGTACATAACTCATGAGGCTGCTTGCAACACTTCAATGAGGTAACATGGTATTAATGACAGCCGCGTGGAAGGTACTCAGGAAATGCTAGTTCCCTTCCTTAAAAACTTTAAGAAAGGTTCATTTGCTTAGCTAAGCCCTAGACAGGTTATTTTGATGAAACCTTAGGGGACTAGTGCAGAATTTATTGGGGGTTGGAAAAAAATGTATGTGTAACCAACACTACCTCTTATCGAATTACTCCAGGGCATTGCCTCTAGTAGACAAGCAAGGCCAGAGACAGAGACGGTGTGCACAGTCATCCTTGACTCCTAAAGAAAAGTGAGAAACTAAGCAAGGAAGTCAATCCAAGCCATCAAGTATAATTCCATCCCAAGTTTGAGCAGATTTATTTCCATTTTTGAAGGAAAGTAATTGTATCAGTGAATAGATAGAAGGGTCAACAACACAAAGATGAAGAAAGGACCAAATCATGGTAATGGGGCAATAAATTCAGTGCATCTGAGGAAGGCAAAAATGAAAATAAAAATCAACACAAGTAATATGTCTGACTTTGTTTTTGGAGGCAGATGTTACTGTGGCTTAGATGGCAAATCCTCATTCACAAAGTGAATGATTGTGTCTTAGGCTGCATAGGAAATGCTGATTTAGTATTTGGGAGATTTTTATTAAGAAATTCAATCTAAGTTTGGTGGAAAACAAGGACGAGTGATTAATAATCAAACTGAAGGATGAAAAAGGGACAAAGCAAGTTTGAATAAAGGAAGAAAAATGAGGCAGAAACTTATTTAAGGAAGCCAGGCTAAATTATGTCCTTCAAGCCTGCATAAGCAGCTCCAAACAAGAATAGCAATTAGTGAGGTAATAGCCTAGGATTTAGAAAACCAATAACTTTTCTTCTGTGTGTATTATGGGTGTAGACATACTGACACAATATAAAATTATTAGTTGTTAAAACTGAAGGAGTTTTACCTTAAAACGAGGACAAACATAAGCCAAATAGCTCATATATATCATTTAATTTGTTCATGAATCCAGCTTAAAAGAAAGGAAAAAATACATAAAAGGAGCAGTGTAAAGAGATTTCAGAGGGAACAATTCTTTGAAGACATTTTAGACTAAGATGAGAATCTCTGACTTCATGCAGACCAAGGGAGGGAGCCAATATCACCGTTTGAGAACGGCAAATGAGGGCCAAGGAATGGAACAGAATGAGTTTTGAAGACAGTTTTACTGAAAACCGTCCAATTATGTGCTCCTTGAGAGCTGCCATCATGCCTCTTTAGTACGCATTAGTAATGTGTTTGGGGTAGTCATCTGGTGCTTTTTGAATTATCCTAATTCCAGAAATTGAAACCTGAAAGGAGATGGTATGGATTTAAAGGAATTCCACTTCTCTATTGTTTGAATATAATGCTTATTATGATGCCAGCTACAAAATTAAGCCAAGTCTTAGGAACTCAACTCTTTGATATTCTAGAGCCTTGCCCCATGCTACTGGTATATTTTTCTTTCTACTTTTTGTCCACTTGAGATTGAAAATTGATTCAGAGGACCATTACGTAGATAAATACCTATGGATTTGTCCACCAATACAGTGCCCTATCTGTGACAAGTTTTATTATTTAGAATTTAAATGTGCAATCAGTGGGGGAAAAGATCTAGAAAATACTAAGGAGCTAGTCACAAATGGACTTAGTGCATATTGAGTGAATGGCTGTCAATATCTCCCTCAGCAACGCCATGGGAAGGGCACTGAGCCACAGGCACACACGCCAACCTCGGGACCTTCACACTCTCCTCTCAACCGCCACTGTGCCTGCTTCTGATGTTGGGTGGGCTGAACCGCAGACAGGAAGTAGTGGGGAGCCAGGGGTAAGCCCCTCTCAGGTAATGGAGAATTGACTGGAGAAATCAGAGGCCATTTCTAGCTCCCAAAGTTTATGGATATTAACCTAGTTTGAGAGCAAACCCTCCAAAGAACTTAGCTGAAATCATCTCATAAATCTTTTCAGATAAGTTAGGAAACCAGGTCTGAAGAGGTTTCACGATCAATGATAAAACACGGGCGGCTGCGTGGCATGCCCCCGAGGAAAGCAAGAGAGGGATGTGGAATGAGAGTCAAACTCTGTCTGCACTTAAAGGGCAACATGACAACCCCCCCACAAACTCCTGCAGCTGTTGTTTTAATGGCTTATTTATGGTGTTACAGAGCCAGTCATGTTTACTCTGTCCCACAGTTAGTTATTATACACAGGGACTCAGTGAATGAATTCTTCCCAGTGAAGAAACAAACTTCCTTGCTATAATGGGGTAGTAGTTTTGCCTACTACCCCGTTACTGAAACCAATCATTATTTTCTGGGACTGCTGAAATTATTTAGGAATCCCCTGTCCCTGGGCAGATAGACCCGAAGTTTTCAGCTGACCTTCACAGCTTCTGCCATTAGGGCAGTAAATCTCCCTTGAGGGCAGACAGCACTTGGGTAATTTTAGAGAGGGCAAAGGAGCAGAATTATAGGTTGTCTGGGAAGGGTTGAAAGATTAGACCTCTAGAGGGAAAAACTAAAATGAATCATCTCAAAGGGCAACTACTACTTAGGGTCAAAGTTTAAATGTCTGTAACCAGTGTTTTAGTTTGACTTGCTGCTGGGATAATTAATGCTCTCAGTTCTTGGAATAATTGAAAATAAAGCATTACATTTAGAACAGCTGAATTCATTTCAGAAAATAAAAAGGACGTTCATTAAGAAAAAGAAACAAACCTACAGTCACTGAGCACATGAATACATGAAGACAAATACTAATGACTTACTTTTCTGAAATGAGTAATTTCCTTTATTTTAAACTATAAAAGGATATGATGGATTTCTTTAGAACAAGAATGGTGGAATATTAGGGTAGGTCCTCCACTTCTTTTCTTTAAATGCTTCTCTCTTCATGTAACTTAATTTGTATACATGTTAAAGCTTTGATTTCAAGAGCCACAGAAGATCTTGGAAGGAATCAGAGGCTTCTGATCCTACTCTCTAGGGATCGGGTTGCAGACCCTGAGCCTGAGGCAACATATCTCGAATGTTTGTCATGCGCTGTCTACTGCACACGTGGCTTAACCAACAAGGTAGTGCCTTTTTTTTTTTAAATAGTCACTTGCATTCATCCATGCAGTGGTTTTTTTGTTGTTTTTGGCTGTGCGGCATTCGGGGTCTCAGGGATCTGACCAGGGATTGAACCTGTGCCCCTTGCATTGGAAGTGCAGAGTCTTAACCGCTGGACCACCAGGGACGCCCCAAGGTAGTGCCTTAAAGTCACCTTTGTCCTTAGCAGCAAGTAGGCTAGCACTGCATGTTTAATAATCTAGATAGATTTTAAATATTTCTAGTTTTTATAAAATTAATACAATGCCTGATAATTGGAGAGCAAGAATATAAAATATTTTGCTGTATCAGAAAAAAACCCTTAAATCCTAGTCTTATCTATTATAGTCTGATTGAGTTAATTAGTCCCAACATATACCGGGAAATAGATTTAACATAAATGTTTGGGAATGGGAAACTTTAAAAATTCAAGTTTTCCAGATATTCCTAATTCTCTAAGTATTTGTAGTCAATTTGATAACGTATAAATAAAAAGTGTGAAGTAGAAATCCACGACATAGGAAGGCATTTGTAAGTCACAAAGAGACTTGCAAACATTATTTTCAGGTGTCGGCTGAGAATCAGTTTAACTGAACAGTGAGCGTCTTTGTGGGTGACAGACTAACCCAGACGCCTCTGATGACAAGGATGTGCCACTGCACCTGGGACAGTTGGCTCTCTCCGTTCTCTGATTTGGGGCAAGTAATTCTTCAACTCTGCCTCAGTTTCCGCATTGTCCAACTTCTCAGAATAGCTATGCCTTTCAAATGTCCTACGGGAAAGTGCAGTGAAAATGAAACCTCTCATTTTTATGGCTGCTATTGCTTCTTCTAAACCAGATTAGCAGAGGGAATGAGTGGCTTTGGTCATGGTCAAGCTAGCTGCCTCTGGCTATGTCAACCTTGGCTTCTAATGAGATCCCTCTGGACCCCAAGAAGGAGCCTGGATGTCTGGTCTGTCACTATCAAGACCTGGCAGATGGAATCAGAAGCAATTATGCAGATAAAGCTAAACTCCTCCTCTGCAAAAAAACCCCAACAAACAAAAACACCCTTCATTCCTGGCAGCTAATTTCATCAGATATCTGGAGAGGAAATATTACGAAAAAATTTTTTTCTCTATTATTGCCATGTCACCTCAGTTCTCTGCTTTTCTTATTTTTACACTTTTCATGAAAATAAGCTCTTGCATCTCCATCTTCTAGGGCTAGTAGCCAAAGTAGAGTTTTATGGATGCCACAGAGCAGAGCTGTCTATTTCCTTGTGTGAAGACCCATCTCTGGGGAAAGGCTTGGCCCACACAGTGACCCAAACCAGCTTTAATGAAATAGCCAGACGATGACAATGATCTCAGTCCTTCCACAGGCTTAAATCATTGCTTGATTGTGTCCAGCTGGCAGTAGTAAAATTTTGTTGACTGGGGCTCCACGTGTGTTTCTTTTTTTTCTTCCACGGGTGTTTCTTGATCCATCCTTAACCTTTCTTCATCTTGTTATTTTAATAACCTTCCAAAGAGCGTTGTACCTTCCACGAATCTAACAGATCTCCAGCTCTGAGTGACTTGATCAGCTTGTAGGTTATGTTTGTGTGCGGCTTGCAGAGTTCAGCTCTCTATGCTCATTAGAGCTAACTGTACACAGACACCTTCTGTGTGTGGTGCCTGAAGCCCCACGCCAGGCCTGGCATGGTATTTACATCCTTTGGTAACACGATTATTGAGGATTAAGAAGTATAAGTAAAATGACAGTCCATGACAATCAGTTCATCAACAACACTGAAGGAAGCGTGCTTTCTTAAAGGCATAGAACTGTGTGCCAAGCCCCTGATGCTTAGAGATTTGCTGGAATGGATAAACCCTCTCTCTTCCCAGAGCGGCGGGTAATGTCATTTGGCTGAAAGTCGGTCTTTAATTATGGTGAGACTGCTTAGTGCACCCTGATGGTCTTACTGCTTGCTCTTTCCCATTAATTCTGAAGTTGTAACCCAAGTCCAGAGCTGTTTTGGTGTGACCCTGAGGTTACTTGAGTTTCGCATTTGTTTAAGTCAATAATTGTGATCAGTAATTTCCCTCTGGAACCCTTGGAGTATGGCAATTACATGAAATCTGCTTGGCTCGGTCATGCATGCCCAGAGTTAGAAATAAGTGCATAAGGCATTTGGAATGATAATTCCCAAGATATGCCTGAGCCCCTCAATAGCTCTGTGTTCCCTCTCTGGCTCATCAATATTCCTATTGTCAGTTTTAATTGCACAAGCTCAAGGAGATAAGGAAAATGGAGGGTATATTCTTTTAAGCCACAGAGAAGAGATGGTTTCTATTCTCTACCACTAAGCTGAAACCATATATTTGCTCCAAGTATAAAAGCTAACGCTTGGGGCAATATTTTCTTGTTTGACTTCTTTTTTTTTTGGCTGAAAAAGTATATTGATATTTCTAAAGTAAACTGTGCTGTAACTAGCGAGGAGACAGGCTGGGTTGGGAAAATGAATTAAATAAAGTGTATGTCTGAGTACCCATTTAGAAGAGTATTCACAGTCTCAACAGCTCTTAAAGGAAGGCAGTACATAATCAATAATGATGTACTGTTTGGTTTTCTAAAAACCAAAACTTCTGGGTAGCAGATGCAGAGTTCTCTGAGAAATCAATGGACGTTAATTTCACAGAACCACAAGTCACATTTATAACAAGTGGAGAGAAATAAAAATCCTGACACATCAACTTCATAAAAATTAGGTAAGTATTTAATTAGGCAGCCTATTTTGCAGCCTTGTAGAAATTCTAGAAGGTCTCGTGTCCTAGAATACAAATAGTACTACAGAGTTTTATGATGACTAAACCACAAACTGATGTTATAACCTCAAATAATTTAAGAAATGACAAAACATGATAAAGTGGATCAAATAGGCAATAAAATAGAAAGGCTCCAAATCTGCTAAAAATAAAACTCTGTCAAATTTCACCATGCAACTTCATAACTATTAGACACCGAGCAAATCCCTTAATATCCCTGAGCTTCAGTTCCTTCATCTATGAAACAGAGATTCCCATACTTTACTCAGGTCAGAGGGTTACTGTGGAGACAAATGAAATATTTATGACAGTGTATTTAAAAACCATAATACGCAGTACAAATGGTATTCTAACAATATTTAACATCACGTGGCAAAAGTTCTTTAAGGATTGTAACCTTTGCTATTAAAGAGCTCACTAGCACCCTGGTCATGGTCACATTTTAAATTTTCTTCATAGATATTTATGCCTATAATTTGGATCAATGGTCTACAGTAGGATATTAGTGACTAATGATCTAAATAGCCTAGCTTCTCATAAATGTGGATAACAGAAAGAGTTAATTCAATAAGCTGTCCTACACATATATTCTTTCTGAAAATGAATCAAAATGGAAAACTATTAAAATAGCCAATGTGGCTAGAACTCAAAGAGGCACAATAGAAAGATCAGTGCATAGAGAAGGTAGTAAAGAGGATAATGATGCCTTTCTTGCTCTGTCAACTTGCTGTGTGATATCTTCTAAATCCCTTCTGATTCCCAGCTGCCTGTGAAGCTTGATGAAGACAAGGATAACAGCTATGAAGTACTCTTTAGGAAAAATTTATTAGAGAGGGGGCGAAGGCGAAAAAATCAGCCAGGATGGGTTCCTGTAAAGTTGAGCCTTGGCCTCACAACTACTGCCCTTGGTGGAGGAGTTAGGGAGGCCTGAGAAGGGGCAGCTGTGAGCCCTTAGCGGGTGACATTGCCAGTGGCCTGGGTGACGAGCACCAGCCAGCAAAGGGCTCCTAGGTGACACACCAAACAGCATCTACCACAACTGCCATACACTTTCTTACAAAAAGCTATTCTCTAACAGAAGTCAGGTAAATGTGTATTACAAACAAATTCTCTTGAAAGTTACCTTCTGCTCTTTCTGTCTCATCTTAGTCAAGCCACTGTGGACTTTGCCTTAGAACCTGGTAAGTGGGCTTATCTTCTCACACATATCCAGCCCATGGCCGTTTCAGTAACAATACCATCTTGCCGTACAGGGTCTACCCTGCAAGGAAAATGTGAAGTTGATTAAAATGGCTTTGACAACTAAGATATTGCTTCTCCTTTTTCGTGTTACCTTCCCACTACCCATTTTCCATAAGTATCCAATTTACTCTCTGATTGACTGTCTAGGGCCAGCAGGGTGAAAAGCTGTCATCAAAACTAGGTATTAAGGGGGCTTCCCTGGTGGTGCAGTGGTTGAGAGTCCGCCTGCTGATGCAGGGGACGCGGGTTCGTGTCCCGGTCTGGGAGGATCCCACATGCCGCAGAGCAGCTGGGCCCGTGAGCCATGGCCGCTGAGCCTGCGCGTCCGGAGCCTGTGCTCTGCAGCGGGAGAGGCCACAGCAGTGAGAGGCCCGCGCATACCGCAAAAACAAACAAACAAACAAAAAAAACCTAGGTATTAGGCATTTAATTATGTAAATTTCAGACCAAAAATACGTAACTAATAGTGAAGCAAAACTCAGAGTGCCTTTATCAAAGAGCCCTTCCCTCCCTAAAAAATTTCCAGAAATATATATTTCAGAAGCCAAATAACTTTCGTTTGGGACATGCCACACAGTTTATCTTCATCTGAGAATGTTGTAATAAACATTTTGTAGTTTTCTGATTTCTGTTTATTGCCTGCCCTCCACTTGACTATAAATACTGCAGGTGTAGTTGTCTTTCCTGTTCACCACCGTATCGCCAACACCCAGCCCAGTGCCTGGTTCATCACAGCGCTGAACAATTATTTGCTGAAAAAAAATTATGACCCTTAGTCTATTGCAGCTTTAAAAATTCCTGGAGTAGTGAACCCTGTTTAAATGCATTAATTCAGTGTCTCTTAAATGAATTTATGCACAGACCTACTCTTCTCCCCCAACCCCCATCTGGAATATATTTTGAGAAATACTACCTTAAAGCAAGAAAAACAATTCAATAGAGGTTGGGATGTGACCTTGGTCTAGGTGGTGATTGTGCTGGTCATTCACCTTCTGCCCTTCCCCAAATCCGTTCTCCACATTCTTCTACGCTGACCTTACAGGCTCCATCATCTGGGCTTTAACGACCTCTGGTTTCTGGTTGGATTTGGCCAATGTGAGGCAATGCAAGAGATGAAAGGGTAGGGGGAGGGAGGAATTTCTTTCCTTCTCCCCCTGCTCCCACTGCAGTTCTGTCTGTGGCTGCATCCCTCCATTACAATTGCTTCTCCCCAGGAGAACCCCTTCCATTCTCTAAGCCCATCCAGGCTCCCGGTAACACGTTCCCTTCCTCCTCCCATCTCAGTTCTCAGGGAGGTAATGACTTCCTCAGGTGCTAGCCTTGGGATCCTCAACTTTGCCTGTAAGTTTCCTTAATTATACCCCAACTTCCCTAAAGAATCCTTCTGTTATAGTCTCTCCAGATGCCACCATGCCTTCTGTTTCCTGGGGCCCCTGACTATACAGTGATGGCTTCTTCCGTCTGGAATGGACTGCCAAGGGGAAATCGAACACCTTCCTGGCAGAGTTAGAGCTTCACATTGTGGTTTTGTTATTTTGATTGAAGTTTTACGAATTCCCAGAATTTCATCCATATCCGTACAGGTTAGCACAAAAATAAACCCCAGAACCAAAGTAAAGTACTCTTATGAGTTATTCATCTTTCTGGTTCCCAGTTGGGAGGTGAACTATGTATTAGATGGTTTTAATCTATTCCTCACACAGATTCTGAACTTCAAAGAAAATAGGAACTTATTCCTTGGGGCCATCACTCCTCATTTCTAATATAGTTCAGGACACTGTATGCACTCATTGCACATTCATTCAACTCATGTATTCATTTAGATGATGGCCACAGCTGCTGAGAGTAGATGAAGTGGGGGCATTATCCATTAGCTTCAGACTCAAGGGTAACATTTGGCAGCACTGTGGACAAAGGGAAAGAGGGGCACATTTGTGAAAAGAAGGTACCAAATCCCCAGGTGTAATGTTTAGCATCTTTTTATGTGACACAAAGATGGGACTAATATACTCACTTTTTATTATGACAGACGGCAATAATTAGGATCTGTCTAGTGGTGGTAGAATAATGCAAGTGCTCTTTGGGTCTATGAGCATATGCTCTGTAGGTAGGGGTGATGATGTCACTGCACGAACTGTTGCTTTTCGAACTAGCTTTAATAGGTATATTCGCCTTAGAAATCAATGGACTCAGAAAATCAAATAATGTTGCAAAATAAAGTTCCCTAAGATGTGTGGAGAGAAAACTTCCCATTCTGATGAATGGGATATAGAAACCCATGCCTTGTGGAGGTCCCCACTGGCCATCATGAGCAGTAGGAGGAGGTTATGATTAGGGGACAACTAGTCACAGACGTGTCCCTTCAAACAAGTCCCTAAGGCTGGTCAGGTAGCAACCTGCTATTTAGCATCTCAGGAAGCCTCCAGCAGCGTTAATACAAACACAGTCAATTACAGCTGGTCTTTTCCATCAAAGAGTTTGTGAGGCATAAACTCAATATAACCACTGTTTCTGTTTTGATCTCGTTTGCTCCTTAGCCCATTTCTTCTTGGCATAGTTTCCATTACCTTGGAGATTATTTTACAGGATAAAATGGTTGCTTTCTAGTTTTGTGGGTCCTTGATATGGGTTATGTGCTTCCCTTCTGTGGAACTGGTTTGTAGGATTTCAGGCTAAACCTGTTTGGGCAGCTAAACTTGTGATGAAAATAATAATAACCCAGTTCTCCTATTCTTGCTTATAAGTATTTATTTTAATAATCATTTGTTTGTATGCTTATCTCCTTCTCAAAGTATTAGTTCCCTGAGAGCCTGTCTCTTTAGTCTTTATGTTGTCTTAGGAGCTGACTCTTCCCAGGACGACTAAGGGTGGAAACAACCCATCCCCCCAGGGAAAGACCAACCCTGGCTTTTTATCTCCACCAGAAAAATGATATCAGAATCTACAGGTATATTCCCCAAAGTCTGAGTTACTCAGTCTTAACACCATGTGTAGGACATCAACAGTTTAGTATAATAGCTATAATAGCTTTATTTTATTCCAAGTAGGTTACCTAATATTTCTTATCCTCCCTTACATATACCAAGCACTGTGCTAGGTTAATTACCTACTCTATTAAGGAAGAAGAAGTAGATTGATGTGGCTGAGAGTATTTAAGTAGAGAAACTTCAAAATATATTAAAAACCGCCAGGGAAAGTCGAATTTCAGCAACAAGCATTTGGGGTGTATAGGTGGGATTTGACTAGTTGGGAGTGAGAGATACATTTTAGGAGCTAATTCAATAGCATGAATAGCAAAGGCTGGAGTAAAGTGATATTGGAAGGTAGGAGACCAGTTGAGAGAAACTTGCAATAGGCCAGAGAAGGTATGACATCACATAACATGGGCCTCACTAGGATGAGGCCATGTGGACTGGAGAAGAATGTTCAGATATGAGCCTGTCAAAGATATGCATTAGGGAAGAGGGAGAAATCAAGGAAGACCCCAAGGTTTCCTAGCTGATGGTGGAGGGGGTGGGGAGATAGCAGATGACAGAGAAAGAATGGACAGTCTGGAAAGTGGAAGAAATGACCAGCTTGCTCTACCACATCCCTCTTCCTCTTCCTGAAAACCCTCACAGCTAGGAGCTTCTGAAACCTAATACCAAATTCAGTTTTTGAGGATTCAATTCACTAAGGGAGGAAGTGTTGAACCAGATTCTAAGCCTCCCTGAGCTCCTGCCTCTTGTATTCTTCATGAATCATAATATTTACTAGAAGGGGAACTGTACTTTCTACTTCCCATTCCAATTTGCTGTCCTCATGGAGAATCTTATTTTTGCAACACCATTAGACATTCTAAATTTGGAATTTCCCAACTCCCATCAGCATAAGTGATAGTTTTAATGTTTCTTAAATACAGTGTTTGGGCATTTAATTATATTATGCAAAATTAGTAAACAGCTATTTCAAGACAGTGCTGATTAAACGAATCTGCAAGGTATGGTATTTATTAGTATTGTATTTTCAGAACCAAGTGATATAGTATCCTAGCTCTTGAAGTTGAAAGATGAGTGGTGCCTAGAAAATGATTTAACAGTGATGATGGCTGGTGTTTAATGAAATAGTTGTTGTGATGACTTCTTGTAGAACTGATTACACCCCCGAGGGGCTGGCTGAGAGAGAGAGACACGTGTACTCTCCTTTTTTCCTTTCCATCACTCACATAGCCCCATGGACGCTCCTCACGCATTCTAGAATTTTTGCTCTTTTTCACATTGCTAGATGTCCTGTCAGCTAAAAGAGTTGCTGACCAGGGAGAATCCCAGCACTGCAGATGCTGTAGATGAAGATGGCTGTAGAAAAGGGACCGAGGGATTGTGGAGGGAAGATGATGGATGGAAATGTTGAAAATAAAATACATCTTTATGCTGGTACTTCAGCTAAAGCCGTGGTGTCTTTTTAGTGTTCACCCTTCTGTCATGTGATGAGGTGCCTACAGAGTCCCATGCCTACCGTGCTGCTGTTAATTTCTTCAGGTTTCTTTGTAAAAATAAGGTGTCCGTGGCAATATATTCTAAAATCTTTCTCATCCTCTGCATCCCTCTCCCTATTTGTATGCCTTTTCTTATTTTTAAGGAATTCAGAGTGAAAATATATTCGTTACTGGATGGTTTCTGGTCTATGAAATCTGCCTTCATTCCAGATATTTATCTGTAACAGGATTCCACAGCCAGGCTGTTGTTTCAGAGACTGACTGGTGAGGTAGCAGTTTGAGGCCTGATTTAAGACTTTTGGTAAGATTTCACCAGACCATGTCTCAAGATCATCACCAGAGACTTTCTTTCCGTCTGTGGCCACCTGGATGTTACGTGCAAAACACTATACTAGTTTGATCATATATAAATCCCACTGGTAGCCTGCTTCAGGGAAAGTGGCTGCTCTTGGCCTATCTGCCTTTTCCAGAACGCCTATGAATATCTTAAAATATGGATATCCTGCATATAAATGTACTTTTAAGGACGTAATAGAGGATAAATTAAAAATCTGTGAGTTTCATATGCATGACTTTTCTCCTGGTATCTCAAATTCCAGTCTGTGAATAGCCTCCCTTCCTCCCTTGGGCCTGAAGTGGGTGATGCTGTCTTGGGCTGAATATCCCAGGGCTTCAGCTCTGGGAATCATTTCTATACCTCCCGGAAACCATGGGGATCGACCTAGTCTATGGTATATTTTCAACTGTGTGGTTGGGTCTTTGGTTATTTTGGAATCAATACATTTGTCCCTTTTTCTGCTCTTTGTCATCCCTTTTCTTTTTTGCCCCTAGGGTTTTTCCTTCTCTCTAGTTGTTCCTCTGTACCATTTGTGTCTGCACATCTGTGTATCATCTCCATTTCCTACTGGTAAAGGCTTTTGGTTAAATTCTCAGCTATTTATATGCTCTTCGCTGAAAAAGACGTTACTTTTTGTCATTTCTGCATCTTTTCCTTTCAGGAGCTAGCTGCCCTGCCCCTATTTGGTGGTGCTGTCTGACCACCTGGTCTCACCTCCTCTGGTACCCAGCTCTGGTTGGTCCAGCCCTTTAGTCTGCACCTGATTCACTCAGGTATGGGCATGTAACCTAAGTCAAGCCAGTCATAGTTCTTCCCAGGATTTTTGTGAGATCTTGCAGGGAAGTGGCCCATTTTCATGCTTTCTTTGGGATAGTTAACTGTAGGGAGAGTAAAGCTTAGGACTGGCAAGTATTACCTTTGTTACATCAGGGGGGAGTCTCTCTCAGAATGAAGCCAACACAGAGAAAAGCAAAGCCAAGAGAGAGAGGGCTGCATTGAGTCCTTGACATGGTTGAGCCCCAGGCTCCCAGCCACTCCTTCTCAGTTACATGGGCCAATAAGTTCCCTTTTCTGCGTAAGCTACTTTGAGTTTCTGTCCCAGCACCTAAAAGATTTCTGACTAAACCACAAACACGAAATGCCAGTTATAAGTCAAGAAATGTCACCTTAAACAAGAGAAGGTCTCACTAGCCTACGACTAGAAATATAATTTCACATATATTTAGTACCGAATTGTGAATGAGAGGGACTAAATTCTTTCTTACCCTCCAGAAGGTGGGGACCACAAGCCCAGGTGTCCCTAGTTATACCCGGTCCTGCTGAGTGCTTTTCACCAGTGCTCAGAAACAGGTCGCTCAAAGGGGTCCCTAGCATTTTTGTTCATCATCATGCTGCCGCATCACTTTTTTGTAAAGCCCCAAGGTTCTGTCCCCCTCAGGTCACTGCATCAAACACCAGTCTGGCCCTTGTGAGGCAGAATGGAGGCTGCTCTTCCCTTTACCATTCCTTTTCAAGACTGAGAGAAGGTCCTTCTCTTGATCTGGACACCACAACCGTGAGCAGAGCCTACCTTACCCGTGTGTGGGTTGGCTGTCCTCATAGCCCACAGGCTCAGCGTGGAGAGGCCAGGCCACTCCGAGTTCTCTAGGTGTGTCCAGCCCTCAGAGCCAAGACCCAGGGAAAGGATGCAATTTCTAGTTCCTCCAGTCTAAGGCCTGCCTCTCCAAGCCTTATTTCCTGTTCCAGAAGCAACTTAGATCGTTGACAGAGGCAATGCCTTCTCCATGTGGGGAAAGCCTACGCCACGCACAAGAGCATGGTGTTGCTCACTGGCTCCGGTGGGCTAATGACTCAGAATGTACCGACCAACACCAGCACCTGCAGCCTTCAGTGACACCTTGTGTGGGACAGCGCCAGTCCAGTCCAGTCCTGTTGAATTGTTCCCTTCAGTGCCTTTCTCCTAGTAAGAGGTGGAGATCACCCCTTAACATATACTATAGTCTTCATGCTGCCAACTTAAGACACACTCCTGAACACTGCCTGGAATTGAGTTTGAAGAAAAAGAAAGAGGGTGTAGTGTAGAGAGTAAAGGGAATGTGTGTCGGGATGTAAGTATGGTCGTCAAAGAAGGGGTATCTAAACAGGGGACGTCAGAGCTGGTTCCTGAGGGAGTAGAAGGAGCCAGGAAGAGAAAACATTATGTTCCCAGAAGTGCAAGAGACTCAAGATTTTCAAAAAGGTGAAGGGAAGCCGTGTACAGTGGGAGAGAGAGAGAATGGTAGGGAGCTAGGCAGGAGTCACACCATGCAAACAGTTTACAGATGTTTGAATTTTATGCTAAATGCAATGAGAAGCCACTGAAGAGTTCTACATGGGTCAGATACTTAATCAGATTCATGTATTTAAAAGACTAGTTTGGTTTCTGTAGGGAGAATGGATAAGAGGAGGCAACATGGTAAAGAAGGGAACCCAGTGAAAAGGCTTTTGCAGTGGCTCAAGTCAAAGATGATGGTGGCTTGGCCAGGGTGGTGAAATAGAGATGGAGAGATGGAGACCAATTTGAGAATATTTTGCAGGCAAAAGAGACATTTTATTGATTATTTGTTGTAGGGGGTATGGGAAAGTGGCATCAAGAATGATTCCTAAGTCTCCGGATTACACCATTGGATGAATGGTGGTACCATTTACTAAGAGGGAGAAGACCAGGGGAGGAAAAGTTTTCGAAAAGAGGTGGTAGGAATCAAAAGTTCAGTTTTAAGGACAATTTTGAGATACAAGAGATTCACATGGAGACATCATATAGGTTGGTGAACAGACCAGAGCGCATTTCAGAGCCTGGAGATTATTTGGGAAACCTCAGCATGTTGGTGATAGTTGAGCCATGCAATGGGATGAGATCACCTGAGGACAAGGCCCTGGATTAAGCCTTAGGAACTCCAATAATTGATGGCGAGGTAAAGGAAGAGAAGTTGGCAAAACAGACTATGGAGAAGCTGCCAAGGAGGAAAACCTGGAGAACACAGGATCCGAAAGGCCAGCAAAAGAATACCTTCAGATGAAGGACAGCTTAGCTGTGAGAGCTAGAAGAAGAGCTCAGAGAAGTGAGCACTGGGTTTTGCCCCACACAGGTGATGGGTGGCCTTGCCAAGGGTTCTTTTTGGTGGAATAGAAGAGACAGAAGTCAGATTGGGTTGAGGAGTGAATGGGAGAGGAGGAAGTCGAGACAGCAAAGGTGGAGAATTAATTCAGGGACTTTGTAAAGGGAAGTAGGGAAAAGGGAATAGTCACTAGGAAAAAAGTGGGGCCTGAAGTGTTTTTGTTTTTTATTTTCTTAGATAGGAAGTACTAGACAGTATTTACTGATAGGAATTAAGGAATTAGGGGAAAAGTAAATAAGGACTCAGGAGATTGAGAACGACAAAGAGAATGAAGTTCTAAGAAGGGATAAAGTCAATAGTAGTGCTTTTCAAATGTTAGTGTACGTGGGCCTGTAAATCCCCCCAGGAAGCTTGTGAAATGGCAGATCCTGCTTCAGCGGGTCTGGCGGGGTGGGGGGAGGTGAGGGTGGAGGGATGAGATTTTGCATTTCTAACAGTTTCCCAGGTGATACTGATGATGCTGGTCCAAAGACCACTTTGAGTAGCAAAGGTGGAGCAAAAAGGGATATGCTTTTAATAAATGAAAAAATGGAGAAGAGAAAAGAGGGCATACAAGCCATCTCCGAGAGGGGAAAAGTAAGCCCTAAAGAAATGTAGTTAAATTTCTGGGCAGAGTTGAGGGCCCATTTGAGGTTTGCAAGTATGAACCTGATGTGAAACCAGTCTACAACATTTCGTAGCTTGGCTGCCCACAAGGAGAGGGAGATGGCTGCATTTCTCTATTGTTGGGGTTTTGCCAGTTGAGTATGAGAGTGGGAGTAGGGGTTAGAGAGGAAGGTCTTTTCCAAACTGATTGTAAGGATGATCATGGAATCTAAGCTGGACAAGAATGGAAGGGGACTTACTGTTCCTGCCAAATGTATGTCAGTTGTGATGGCAACATTAATCTCCGTGAAGAGACATGTCAAGGTCATTCTGGAAAACAAAATACTGGCTCATTATACAAGCACATGCTATTGTCTTAAAAAACACTGATTCTAATTGAGAAATGAGAGGTATCAAATAGCTATGGATTTTCTGTGATTCCTGTGTATTAGCTAAGAATGTGTTTGGCTGTAAGAAGAGATGACTCAACGAGTAGTAGCCTAAAGAGCATCTAACATAACAAGAAGGTAGAGGTAGAACCATTGTTCTTTTTAACGCTCAGCAATGCCATTTTGGATCCAATTTCTTTGTAGCCTTTTTGTCCTCATAGTTATTTCCTCCTGCTTACAAGATGGCTGCTGCTGCTCTAGACAGCCCTTCCACATTCATATCAGGAAGAAAGAAGGAGACGATGATGCCAACTGCAATTGTCCCTTTTTATCAGAAATGCAAAATCTTTCCCAGAAACCCCTTAGCAGACTTCCACTTACATTGTATTGGCCAGAATCTCATCACATGTCCATTATGCAAGGGAAGTGGGTAAAATGAGTATTTAGCTTTCCTACTTTCCATGATAGAGGTTGACAAGGGATAAAGGTGTTGGGAATGGGTGTTGGTTCAGCCCACCTATAATATCTGTCTCATTGAGAGCTGGCTGGAGACCTTATCTAAGTATCTCTGCTTTAGAGCAGTCAGTCCACCAGTAATATCCTATTATGTTAAATGTACTGTGCTCAGTAATAAAGAACTGTCTTCTCTTACACTTGGTTCTCCTTCTAGTCTTAGACGGCATGAAGGTCTGTGTTTGAGCAGGAATATGGAATATACTGCTCCAATAACAGAGACCTGTTATTCTCTGGGCCTGCAATAACTCTTAACTGGCTCATATTCCCAAGATAATTCAGTGGTTGTTTAGGGGAAAGAAAATAAAGAATGACAATGTTCAATAAATGTTTGCCAAATTAAGAAAGATGGAAGAGTATGAATTACAGAGGCCCCAAAGATCTACCTACTGAAATATAACTCTGTCATCATTCCTTTCCAGATAACAGACTGTATATTTATTTGGACTAAAATTCAAATGTTATATATGTTAATTTGTAAGTCCCAGGCTTCACACAGTGATGGTGGTACATGTGTCACATCTGTAGTGATAGCTCGATTCTCAATGCTCCAAAGCCCCTGCCTGCCTAATCGGCAAGATATCTGATCTCGTCCCACAACCCTCTCTCCCCTCGTGTCCCCAGATGTCATTAGCCATTCCCATGTATACATTGTCCACAGTCCTTTACTGAGTTCCAAAAAGGAGACAGATAGACTTTGAAAGCTCTAGGAGCAGAAACTTCTCTGTTGCAGCATAGATAATAAACCCCAAAGACAGTGCACATAAAGCAAATATGCCTAAAGCACAGATTCAGGAGCCAGATTGCCTGGGTTCTAATCTCAGCTCTGCCACTTGTTAGATATGGGACCTCGGCCAATTACTTAATCTCTATGTGCCTCAGTTTCCCCATCTGTAAATTGTAAATAATGATCATATCTTTCCTAGAGTGTTGTTTCGATGACTGAATGACTAAATACATATAAAGAGCTTAGAGCTGTGCCTGGCACTAAATAAATACTATATAAGTGTTTGCTATTATTATTATTACCACTACTACTACTGCTACTAATACTACTGTCCTTATTTATATTTGTAATAACCAGCTAGTGCCTCGCACCTTGCACACTAGAGACATTCAATAAATATCTGTTGAGATGTGTTTTGAAGGAAGGAAGATGAGGGCAATTAGACGGTGGGTGATAAGACTTGTGGTATCTATTAAAAGTGATGCTAATTTTTAGCTCAAGAAAGCAGAAAGAATAAGAAACTGTACATGACTGCCTTAGAGAGAATATCTTCTTGCCCTCTAACTTAGATGTCAGCCCTCTGTATTCAAAAAAATGAAATCCTGTGTTGCCACTTCCTGGATTATTAAAACCCCCTAGAATGGTGACTTTCATGCCTCCAACCCCACACCTGTTTGGAAGCTCGTATGTGCTGCTCCCGAGGAGAGAGACCGACTGTCAGCTGTTTTATATACTGTGGTTTCATTGCTTCAAAAGGTTTTTTTTTTTAAAAAGTCACTGCACTAGATGAATCAAGAAAAGAGCATATACAGCTGCTTTCCAGGGTTTCTTGTTTGGCTGACCCAGACCCAGCACCTCATGCATTTCCTGGTGGGTCTGAGTAGAGCTCTGTGTGAATTGCCCTCTGAATCAAAAACCAAGCAAATAACATGCTTGTCTAAAGACCTTTCTTCCTGCCCTCTCCTCGCTTTTTATTCCTTATTGTCCTTTTGTGCACCAGTTATGCTATACATTTTCTTTTTATGTTTTTATGGCTGCTGGGGTTGCTTTCAGAAGGATATCCTAAGATGGCAGAGAAATTAATGCATCAAGGGATTTCAAGCAGGAAAATCCATCTGACCTGGCGACAGTTGGTAAGCATTAGAGGAAATCTCACTTACTGGAGAACCATAAGTTCTGCAATTTCATTTCGGCTTACTTTGCTGCCCTTCCCAAAGCTCCGGGTTCAAAGAGAAGAGGAGAAAGCGACTTCACTGAATTTGGTCAGAGAGAGAACTTTGAAGCCCACAGCAAAGCTGTCCAGAGCAAAGGAACTGTAAGAAAAATATCTCGTTGTTGGTCCAAATCCGACTTCCTGATGCCCTGTTGCATTTTAATGAAAACTTGAAGCCATGTCCCCGACTTTCTTTCTAGCTGATGGATGGGGACTATTGCTTCTGAAGAAGGCACACATTCTTTCTGCCTTTTTCTCCTTCTAGCTGCTTTATTGGATGCTTTAGGTCAACCACTTATTGTTTTGTGATGAAGGCTGCACACCAGCTCATCTCGGAGTGGTTTGTGTTCTTCCACAGGGGCAGGGCCGAGGAAGAATGTCTTTTTCAAGAGAGGAAAAGTGGAATTTGTCAGTGATGCACACCAGATAGGAAGGGAAGGAAGGAGACTCTGGTTATTCACAAAAGGATTCTAAGACGCTGAAAAGTGAGCCCGACAGATTCAGTCAGCAGCTGAGGTCATCTGCCTGCAATTCAGTGATCTGGACTCTAATCACAGAGCTGATAGGACCAGGGGCCTGTGTGGGGCTGTGCACTTTTCTGTGCTTTGAAGGTCATGACAGACACTAAGGGTTTCATCAGGCAGAGTGAGGAAGACTCTCTCAGGAAGACCTTTGACCTGAGTCTTGTTCTTTTTTTTTGCGGTACGCGGTCCTCTCACTGTTGTGGCTTCTCACGTTGTGGAGCACAGGTTCTGGACGCGCAGGCTCAGCGTCCATGGCTCACGGGCCCAGCCGCTCCATGGCATGTGGGATCTTCCCGGACCGGGGCACAAACCCGTATCCCCTGCATTGGCAGGCGAACTCTCAACCGCTGTGCCACCAGGGAAGCCCCTGAGTCTTGTTCTTTGTGTGGTTAGTCTTCCACCTGCTCCAAATTTAACTCTTCCATACAGACCTGTGAAATGGTTCTATCCTTCTTAAGCGAATCAATCCAATTTAAGAACTCAAATTAGAACTAAAGCAATTCCATTTCTATGCCAAAGTCCATTTTAGCGTTGCTGTCCTGTGATGTCACCATCTCTCTGGGGGTATTGCACTTTCCTGACCAGTGTTTTCTAAAAGGGACTTTTTTTTTTTAACATCTTTACTGAAGTATAATTGACTTACAATGTTGTGCTAGTTTCCACCGTACAACAAAGTAAATCAGCTATACATATACATATATCCCCATATCTCCTCCCTCTTGCGCCTCCCTCCCACCCTCCCTATCCCACCCCTCTAGGCGGTCACAAAGCACCGAGCTGATCTCCCTGTGCTATGCTGCTGCTTCCAACTAGCTATCTATTTTACATTTGGTGGTGTATATATATCAATACTACTTTCTCACTTCGTCTAAAAGGGACTTTTAAAAGAAAAAAAAAGATTTCACAACAAATACTCTAATATTTTGCAGTACCTCTAAGGCTATATCTAATTTTGAGGGGAAAAACCCTAAGAAGTAATGCAATTTTGTTTACTTTTGATGTGTGGTTTAAACCTAAGAGTCAAGTAATTATTGATTGTATAACTGTGTAGCTATTAGGTACATATGCCTACTTTAGTTATTACGGTATGCCAAAGAGTTTCAATACTTTTTGTTCATAAGATGTTTAAAATTTAGGTAGGGAAACAAAATAATCTCAAATAGCAATTAGTGAGAAGACAATGTGATAATTAATTGTATTTTAAACTGACAAAGTAAAGTGCTAAAGAATCAAGTATAGAGAACAGAGTTGGGTAGGATGAGATGTTAATTGCATAGGATGGATTAAAAAGGCAAAAGCAGTTACAGAGGGACGACCATGGTACCGCTTGCTAGGGAACTGAGGAGAAAGCAGCTTTTAAAAAATCTCGTTCTTCGAAATAGGGTCATTTGTAGAGACGTGGATGGACCTAGAGGCTGTCATACAGAGTGAAGTAAGCCAGAAAAAGAGAAACAAATACCGTATATTAATGCATATATGTGGAATCTAGAAAAATGGTACAGATGTACCTGTTTGCAAGACAGAAATGAGACACAGATGTAGAAAACAAAAGTATGGAACCAAGCTTGGAAAGGGAGGTGGGGTGGGATGAACTGGGAGATTGAGATTGACATATATATACTAATGTGTATAAAACAGATATCTAATGAGTTCCCTGATGCTGTACAACACAGGGAACTCCACTTCACTGTACAGTAGAAACTAACACAACATTGTAAAACAACTATACCCCAATTAAAAACAAAATCTTGTTCTTGGTTGTATTGCATTGCTCTGCAGGTAGTTTATTATTCTTGATGTCAGATCTATTAGTTACCTTAATGTCTGGAAGAAAAGGAATATACCAATACTTCTGTAATGTGTTAGGTGGAATCTGAATGTTCCTGGGAAGGTTTACTGTGGGAAAAGAGGTGCAAATTTAAGCTTTTACAAGATTGCTTTTATCCCACTGACTAAACTCCTTCTCCTCTCTTACAAATGTTTCCTAGCTTTTCCTAAAATGTCTCACAATGTTCATGAGGACTAGTGTCAGGGGGCTTTAAAAAAAAAAGTAGATTTCTGTTACATGATTTCACTTACCATCAACCATGTTACCACTGTAAGTGGCATAAAGCTGGGCCCGTCATCTCCCACGCTCAAAGCTCCGGGATGTATCAACACTTCCTTTTGAGCAATAAGGCTGCTTCTCCAGCTGTTTTGCCCTCTATTCATTAGGGAAACTGAAAAAACAAAGAGAAATATGAGTAACACGGTTAAAGGAGAATGGGGCAGCCCGTTGGAAGAGTTCTCATTAGTTAATGTTATCAACAAGACCCCCAAGGTCTTAGCTCTTACACTAGTCTTTTCGTAGACTCTGTCTCGTCTCATTCCCTCTGGCACCTATTCCATCAGGGGCTTCATGGTAAGCTTGGGCTTACTGTTAAGGACCTGATAAAGGGATTTCTGTAAAATTCATACTTGATCTTACATTTCCAATTTGTGAAGTGGATGGGAACAAAATTGCTTAGATGCTGTTTTTCATCTGAAACTGGTAAAGCACAAGCAGATTATTTGATGGGGTACCAGGGATCACCAGCTTTCTTTGGACCACACTATGAGAAACACTGTGCTAGGTCCATCAAGGGCATGGGCTACGTTGCCTGAAAAAGAATCAGATGGGGACTCGACGTTCTACATAAGTGGAAGAAGGAAGAAGCCTGAACCTGGAGTGTGGCTGGTTTTTCCTGAAGCTGGGCAGAGGCAGGAGGTGGCTGCCATGGAGTATTCTAGAGGTGGCAGAACCTCAGATGGGAGTGACTCTGTGCCTGTGGAACTAGAAACCAAGCGGCTTAAACATGGGGGTCCCAGAAGAGGTTTCCCTGGCTGAGTTTGGTGAGAGTGTGAAGGATCGTTTGAGGGACTGTCAGCAGTACTAGTTGTTTTTTATGTCCTTAAAGGTTTGTGAAATAAGGAAAAACTCCATCCCAATTGTGTTATCCTCCATTTTCCTGGATGACACATACCTGGGGTTCTTGTAAGATCCAAGAGTGGTGATGAAGCCCTGCTAAACAAATTTCTCATTAACCATGGTGAAGGAGTGTTGGAAGCAGCTTTAATTTTATTTAGAAAAATTAAGAAATATAAATGCTATTGCATTCCAGATGCCATGGGGTAATTAAGATCGGTTACAAGTCTTCAACAGAAGATCACTAAAAAAAGATCTGTTTCTGTTGGGATATAGATTTCTCTGATCTTGTTTGAGAACTGGCTTCACAGGCAAAGCAAATTTAACAAGCAAAAGTGCATACCAATTAGGAATTACTAAAGCCACACTCCCATTTGGTAAAATGAAAAAAGAAAAACCTTAACTAAACTTGGATATAGTGGAATTCATCACTATTTCCAAGCAAAGGTGACAAGCAATACTGAATGCTTCTCTGGAATTTCAGTCACTAAATATGGGGTATTTTAAAGACCTTCAGTGGCCGTGAGCACTCTTGTGAATTTCTCATTCACATCATATCAAGTATATTAAAATGAACTGATAACCACATTTAATGAAATACATATAGAAATGTAAGAGTTGACTTGCAGTCGCGGGTTCCCATGTTGCATTTTTAAAGATAAAAACATTAGTTTTAACTTTGTGATTTTCTTTTTAATATTTGGAACCAATCAATTTTCCCCCATACCTCTAATATTTTCACAGATCCTTGGAAATTTTGAAGGCCCCACAAGATCAAACCTATGGTGCCTAATAGATTAAAGCACCTGTACAGATGGAGAGATAGTGGTCAGATGTATGCTTTCTGTGGTAATTGACCTGTCGTGCTCCTCATAAAAACAGCAGTTTAAAAGGGGCAATGGCCTTAAGCCAGTGTCAGATTCTATCACTTAACATGGCACAGCAATCCTTTCCTTTCCAGGTGAACTGCAAACGTATTTCATTTCAGTGGAAGGAATGTGTCTATAAGGAGGTTGAAAAAAAGTTTTTCTAATGATACAAATAAATTGAACCAGTGGCTGTTTTTCATGGCTTCCAAATGCAAAGGCATTATGATTTGATCAGGTATATTTTATAAGAATATGAAATTTCTCCTTTTTAATGAGCAGGTTTGGGGTAGCTTGAAACAGTGGAATATTGGCAAGAATACTGGACACAGGGAGAGAAAGATGAACTTGGTTTTACTTCTTGCACTAAGGAATTGTGTGAGCTTCACTGCATCTCTTGGCCCGTGCAGGCCTCAGTTACTTCCCTCATGTAGTGAATGATTTGGAGTGAACAGGTACTGTATTTTCTAGACTTCGGTTATTTACAAAGCACTTTCATGATTTTTGCCATATTCATGTGATATCGGGCCAATAATTTTATAATACTTTCATCTGTATAAACTCCACTCTTCACTTTAACAAGTATTTGAGGAGACGTCTGCTTTTGGTCAAGATGAAATAACAGGGAGCAGATTTACCCTCCCACCTGAAACAACTAAATACACGAACAAAATATACAAAGCAAGAATTTTCAAGACGTTAGGCATCAGGCAATGAAGGCAGTGTTACCCCAGAGAGAGGAAACAAATGTGGTGAACTCTACAATTGCCCTAGCTTATTGCCTAGAGTTTCCAGATCTTTCTAAACAATAAGCTGGGGCAATTGTAGGGTTCACTTCATTTGTTTCCAGTTGTGGTACAGGGAAAGGGAATCCCGGCAGAGCCTCGCAGTTTCCCTGGGTTGAAGAAATGGGAGTCAGTGGAAGCCAGGGTGCTGGAGAGTGAACAGCTATACAGAGAGAAAACTCTAGATCTGAAGAAGGTTTCTCTCCAGTATTCAGCTGAGTATTGATCATGCATGCAGGTGAGGAAACTATCAAGTCTGGGGAGAGAACCATCTGAAAGTATTAGAGGGAACAATCAGCAGGGATCATAAAGGGCAGGAAATAGTGCCTATTCTCACCGCGTAGATCTCGTAATTCACAGGGCATCAGGTATACAGAAGGGTATTGCCTCAACAGTGGGGAAAGTTAGTCCTAGACTAAACTCTACTCTGGTCTCATCTAACAAAGCTTAAAAGGAAGACCTGAGAGGATCATTCTGTTTCCAGGTAACCCAACTGCATCCCAGAACAAAGTTCAAGAATATTTATTTAAAAAGAAATTATGGCCAAACCAAAAAAAGTAAAATTGCAATTTATGGTACCCAGTCAAAAATTACCAGGAATGCAAAGAAGCATAATGAAGAGAAAAAAATCGATCAATCAAAACCAATCCAGAACTGACACAATTATAGAATTTGTTCACAAGGATATTAAATCAGTTATTATAACCATATTTCATATGTTCAAAATGCTAGAGGAAAAACTAAAGATTGTAAGTAGAGAAGTGAAACATGAAAAAGATGCAAATTGAACTCCTAGAGATGAAAACTACAGTGGCTGAGGTGAGAAGTGTACTGGGAAGGATTAATGTCATATTGGACATTATAGAAGAAAAGACTAATGAACCTGAAGACAACCTGAATGAACCTGAAGCCACTCTGAATGAAACATAGAGGGGGAAAAAAGGATTAAAGTAGTGAACGGAGCTTCAGGGGGCTGTGGGAACACTTTAAGCTGTCTAGCAATTATAGTCCCTGAAGGGCAGGGGAGGAGACAAAAAAATATTTGAAGGGATAATGGACGAGAATTTTCCAAATTTTGTGAAAACTATAAAGCCACAAATGCAAGGAGCTCAAAGAATCAGAAGCACAAGAAACAGAAACAGAACTACTCTAAGGCACATAATAATCAAAATGGTCAAAACCAGTGATAAAGATAAAATCTTAGAAACAGCCAGGGAATAAAGACACTTTACATACAGAGGATCAAGGATAAGATGACAATGAATTTCTCATGGGAAAAATGCAAGTGAGGAGACAGAGGAGAAATATACTTAAAGTGCTAAAAGAAAAACCGTCTACTTAGAATTCTGTATATGACAAAAATATCTTTCAAAAAATAGTTTTCTTTCAGACATACAAAGATGGGAAAGAATTCATCACCAGTAGAACCACAGTACAAAAAATATTACAGGAAGTCTTTCAGACAGAAGGAAAATGATATTAGGTAGAACTATAGATCTACACAAAGGAATGAAGAGCACCGAAAATGGTAGCTACATGGGTTAAGTATATAATGTTTTTTTCTTATTATTTATATATTTTTAATGAATAATTGACTCAACAAAAATAGCATAATGTGGGGTTTTTAATACAGGTAAAAGTACAATATATAACAACAATAGCCCAAAGCCTGGGAGGGGAGAAACATAAAACTGCTTTTGTTAAGGTTCTTATATGTAAAATAGTACTATATCGATTCAAGGTGGACTTTGATAGTGAAAGATGGATGCTATGACCCCTAAAGAAACCTTCAAAAAACGAAACAAGGGACTATATCTAAATAAGCGAAGAGGGAAGATAAAATGGGATCATAACCAATAATCTGAGAGAAGGCAGAAAAGAAGAAAAAGAGGAAAAAGGGACAAATAGAAAGCAAACAGCGAGTTTATAGATTTTAAACCTAACCATATCAATAATCAACTTAAATAAAAATAAACATCCCAATTAAAAGGTAGAGATGATCAGACTGGATAAAACAAACAAGACCCAAATATATGCTGTCTGTAAGAAAACCACTTTAAAGATAAAGACACTAATGGCTTAGAAGTAAAAGGGTGAACAAAGATATGCCATATTAATTATAAGAAATCTGGACGGGCTGTATTAATATTAGACAAAGTAGGTATCACAACAGAGAATATTATCAGGGATTTTTTAGAAGTCCATTTCATACTGATAAAAGGGTCAATTCAACAAGAGGCTATATCCACTCTAAACATTTATATACCTAATAACAAAGCTTCAGAACACATGAAGCCAAAACTGATAGAACCACAAGGAGAAATAGAAAAACCCACAATTGTGGTTGCAGATTTCACATCCTTCTCTCAATAATTGATAGATCAAGCGGGTAGAAAATCAGTCAGAAAATTTGAACACCAGTCCCAACCCAAATGACCTGACTGACGTTTACAGAACATTCCACCCATCTACAGCCAAATACACATTCTTCTCAAGGGCACACAGAACATTTGCCAACAGAGATTGTATTCTGGGTATAATGCAAACCTCAATAAATTAAAAAGGATTCAAGGCACACACTGTATTCTCTGACCGCAAAGGAATTAAAATAGAAATCAAAACCAGGTATCGATAACCCTGGTATTGTCTGGATAGCCAGACAATCTCCAAATATTTGGAAACTAAGTAACATGCTTCTTTGTTATCCATGGATCAAAGAAGAAGTCAAAACGGAAATTACAAAGTATTTTGAACTGAATGAGAATGAACACAACATATCAGAATTTGTACAATTCCACTAAGGCAGGACTTAAGAGGAACTTTATAGCACTAAACCCCTATATGAGAATAGAAGAAAGATCTCAAATCAACAACTTCAGCTTCTACCTAAGAAACTAGAAAAGGAAGATGGAATTAAACCCAAACTAAGCAGAAGGAAGGATTGGGCTTTTCTCTGGCTACGGTTAGCTGTGTGACCTGGGCCAGCATTGTTCTTTCTGGTCCTGCCTGGTTTCATCACTTGACAAATAAGGACTGTAAACAATATCAGTGTTCACCAAATGCTGGGTCCGCCACATAGGAATCATAAGGGAGCCTGTTAGAAACACTAATTTCTAAGCCCTGACCCAGATCTAGGGAATCAAAATTTCTGGGTAGGGCCTGAGAACCTGTGCGTTTTAAACACAGAAGTGATAGGAATGTCTGGAGTGGTAGGACCAGCGTCCTTCTCCTTGGTGGCATTCAGTTCAGTGACATGACTTCTGAGGGGATGCCAGCCAGGAAGGCTCAGCCCTAGACAGGAGGCTCTCAGCTTCAGCGTGATCCCTGCCCCGTAACTCAAGTAGCCAAGTCATCATGGGGAACATAAGGGCCTGGACAATGAGAATATTAGCAATGACCGGGATGGACTAACGGTAGAGTGCTTCCATTCATCTTATAACGTTACAGAAGCCTCAGCTTCCGTGGTATTCAGTAGGTGAAGGAGTCTGATTATGATCAAGGTCGGATTCCCAGTCCTTCTAGCTTAGGGTATGATTTAATGTTTCATTTTCATTTTATTTGTGCCTATTTCTGTTCCATAATTTATTTCTTTAAGCATCAGTGCCTTTATCTCTTTGAACAACCTCAACAAATTTATGCTGACATCTTTTCAGACGATTCTCTAAGATGCTTTTCATTTGGAGTGAACTATTCTTCCAAGTCTCTTGTTTCTTGGCTGTCCTGCGAGAAGTTAGCCTTTCTTCCTGTGTTTTGGAATTTTGGTTTGCAGGCTAATTTTGAGTATTCCCTCGAAACTTTTCCCTTCCTGACAGGTTGACTGCCTAGCCCAGTCCTCCTATTCCTAAACCAGAACCAGGTTTTACAGTTGAGCGTAGGATGTACTGCCCCTAGGGGCCATCGAGGGGTATGGCCGATCCATTTACAGAGTGGGTAGTTGGCTCAGTTCCTGAGAGTAACACATTGCCTTTGCGCCTTGTCTCCCCAGGCTTACACTTCTTCATCTGAAGCCATAGTCCCAGTAGAGTGAAAACACTGTCTACCTCTGGCATCTAACAGGAAGCCTGGCTCTGCTCCAACTCTCATTCACATTTAGAACTCCTTGTCCCACAGGGATCAAGCTCCCAGTCACTGGTGCCTACTTCCAGAGCCCAGACAACCCACAGTTTGTGTTTTCCCTTTGTGTCTGGTCCATGAGATCTTATCTTATGCCAGAGCCTGGTTGGGTCTTCCTGGTTTCTTCCCTGCCTCCCTCCCTTCCTTCTTCTTTCTTTCTCTCTCTTTCTCTGTCTCTTTCTTCCTGCCTTTTAAATATTTCATCTGTCATTGCTATGCGTTCAGAGTAGGAAGGTGAACTCACTGCCTCTTGATCATTATAAAAATCTGAATTAATTCATTTGAAAATGGTAAAGAAATGATATTTTTTCCAACCCCAAGTCTCTGGGGTAAGATCCATACCCCCTATCGTGATTGACTCCTGTTTACTCTTCCACTTGACACAACCTGAGCATTTAAATCTTCTGTTAATGCTTGTGGTATGTTATACAAGTTGGTACTTATTGATTTGTTAGAAATGGTATGTGTGTGCATGTCCTGTTCTCCAACATAATCTGCTAACCGCCTAACAGCAGAGACCATGATTTATCATTAAAGTATTAACCAAATGACACATTTTCTGATAGCCACACACAGAAAACCTCAATAAATACCAATTACCAGACTGATTTACCCCACCCATCTCATATTTCCTTAATTCCTCCATCGACTGCATCATGACACAACAAAAATACTTATATATCCCCAAATAATGTTGAAATACAAAAATGGACAGCTATATTCAATATATCAATACAAATATGTACACATTTGATATTTTCAGTTTTTTCTTTTCTTGCTATGTGCTTTGAGAGTTAGTGTCCCCTGATCTTTCAACCTGGAAACCTTGCATAGTTGTCTGCTATCCATTTTCCAGTGAGACGGAGACAGAAAAATTACCAGTGAGATGGAGAGAGAAAAGGGCCTCCAGCCCTGCCCATCAGGAAATCAGCTACCTGTGACCAGAGAGTGAGTACATTCTTTCTCCAGGCAGGTGTTAACCCACCCCAGCTAGTTAAGAGCCTGCAGGGCTTCTACTTTGGGGAGATAAAGAGGCAGCCTGTGTGGGGTCCCTTCTCCTCCCCCATAGAGCCATTTGTTCCTGGGGATACACCCCCTCCAGGAATCCTTCAATGCTCTTCAAACCATGGGCATGCACAATGTACCTGACCTTGTTCAAAGGCAGGGGCTGCACTGCCCCAGGCAAAGAGTAAAGAAATACAGAAAATTACATCTTTCCTTGTCTCTTTCACTCTGTTGTAAAAGGACTCTTGTGTCTGTTGACCAAAACACTTATTAGTTCTCCCTTTTTTTCTATCCACCCTGTAATGCACACCATCAGCTGTTAATGATTCAGCAATAGGAATCTTCACTTTGATAAGATGCAGCCAGTGGGGAAAAAACCGCAAAACTTTGTATTCTCTACACTTAGATCATTCATTTACCTCTGGGAAGAATGCTCTTTATGCCCCTTCATTGAATCAGGCATGGACTTTGTGTGAAACATGTTTTATCCTGTAGAAAGGCTCTTTGGAGAGTGGCATTTACTCAAAGGGAACAAATGCCTGCAGGGTGTTCTTACCGAGGCGGGGGGGTGGGGGGGGGTGGGGGGGTGGGGGGGTGGGGGGGGTGGCTGGTGACAAGGTGTGACATCTGCACAAGAAATATAGTCAAGCACTTGAGCCACCCCGTAGTTCCCAGTAGACAGAGGGCTCATTCACAAAACAACAGTAGAAATTTGGCTTATGTTCGAAAGGCTATTTACTCAGAACTCTACCCACGTGATGGTACTGGCATTTTAACTATAAAATAGGGAAAGGGACGTGAAATCTGTGTGAGACCACGGCTGCCAACACACACTCCTGCACACATGGGCGATCCCTGGCTTAGAGCAGCAAAGACTATAAATCCATGATAAGACGTGTGTTCATGTATCTGCATGAGAAAATGAGGGATACTTAACAAAAATGTAATTTGCTAAGTACGTGGAAGGTTATCCTTATACTGTAGGTTTCCTTTCAAGTTTTAGTTTGGGCTTTTAAAGACAAACTAGAAAGTTACTACATTCCTAAATCCCTGTAAAACAGACTTAAAACTGAGTGGCAGATTTTAAAGACACTTGTGGGTTAAGGGTGGAACACTGGGAGATGTTTTAATGTTTTTTTTTCAAGGGAGCACTGAAAGGTGAAATATATTAGCGCGTGTGAGAGTAGTCATAGAAAAGCGTACTTACTGTTGAATATGTTTGCCAGAAGATTTAGATTCAAAAAAGAGAAGACCTGAAAGGCAGGGTGCCAGTGCTCCTTGACTTGGGAAAAACCAGGGACTTGGAAGAGTTCAGTGGAGCCCACCACCTGACCTCCTACAATGGGGAGTGTTATGGGTTGAATTGTGCCCCCCAAAAGATACGTTGAAGTCTTGACCCCCAAAGTCCCAGAATGTGACTTTATTTGGAATAGAGTCTTTGTAGTTAGTTACAATGAGGTCATACTGAGCTAGGGTGGACCTTAATCCAGTGACTGGTGTCTTGTCCTCTAAGAAAGAAAACGGAGGATTTAGAAGACGCACAGGGAGAACGCTTTGTGATGATGGAGGCAGAGGTCAGAGGGACATATCTACAAGCCAAGGACTGGCAAGGATTGCTGGAGGTACCAGAAGCCACGAGAGAGGCATGGGACACACTCTCTTTCAGAGTCTCCAGAAGGATGCCCTTGATCTTGGACTGCTACCCTCCAGGACTGTGAGAGACTACATTTCTGTTATTTTAAGCCACTCAATTTGTGATACTTTGTTATGGAAACCCTGGGAAACATACACAGGGTTAACCTGTGTAGATACCGTGCATTTTTTGGTTGTTTCCACTGGGAGAGTAAATTCAGTCCCTGCTATTCCATCTTAGCTGGAAGCAGAGATCTACTAATGGTTTTTTGATGAGTTTTTTAATGTCTTGTTATGGATACCTTCTGCATGGGCACATTATGTGAAAAAGTAAGTTTGGTGTTTAATCCCTCAAGCATACCTTCTGAGACTTCCCAGTTTCCTCTGTTAACACTTTCATATTTCACATTTATATGTTAGATTATTTGATCAATGACTTTGTCCCTCACTAGACTGAAAGCTCAATGAGACATGGCACCAATGTTTTTGTTTTGCTCATCACTGTCTTTTCAGCTTCTAGTATGTACCTTTTGGTGAATAAATGTTTGGTAAAAGAATGAATTTTCTGTCTGCAAAATGCATTGCTATTCTTTTAACACAGCATTCCAGGGAACTTCAACACTTCCTGATTTGATTATTCTATGTACTTTCACACTGTCTGTCCTAGGACACCCCTACATTTGCCCAATCTACCCGTCATGGAGAATGTTGGCAAAGGGGCACTTCTGTGTTAGACTTGCAAGATTGTGCCCTATGCCTTCCCCCAAAGAGGAAGGACTGGCTGATGGCATCCCAGGAGCCTTTAAAATTCAAGAGTCTCCCAAGGCTGGACAGCCAGACCCTGCACAGAGGGCACTGGGCAGAGATGTGGTCCTAGAGAACTACATGATCTTACTGGAGAATCCTGTTTTCTTTTGGAAGTAAACTCGTTGGGAGAAAGAGGAAGAAGATAGCTATATAACATGCACCGTGTAGTTAGTACTAGATATGGACTATTCACTGGTGACTCTTCAAAAGACCACCAGAAACACTTATAAATCAAGCAAAGCTAAATTTATTAGCTCTACTGCAATATGGACAACATCTCCTGGACCGTCTCAGTAGAGTCTCTGAATCAGAAAATTAGGGAAGGATATGAGAGACTGAATGTACAAATGCACAAATGGCCGGACCACATATAGCAATAGAGCTCTGACCCACAGCCTCGGTGATAGCCAGCCCAGGAAGCCAAACCACAACCTCTGCAGCAATTGGCCTAAAATGGTCAAGACTGGTCAATGACTGACAGTTCCCCTAATTTTGCTCCCTCCCCCCTCAACTCAGGACTAAGCAGAGAAAGTCAAATATGCCTTCTAATTACCCTACCTCCAGCCTCTCCATGACAACAATTTCCAATTAGAGCATACCAGAAGTTGTCCTTTTTGTTTTTTTAATTATAAAGCTTTACCACTCTTCTGCTTGGGTTTAGTCTCTACCAAATGCAAGTGAGGGTGGCTTAAATCTCTTGACATAATAAACGCTGAATAAATAGCCCCTGTTCTCATCTTGATTCCCTTCATTCATTCCCATAGGTATTTATGAAGTTTTTAGAGCCTGAGCTGGGATTTTTAGGCAAGTCTTGAAAAGTAGGGACTAGTTGGAATGGGCAGACTCTATGACATAACACTTTGGAAGGCACAGCTAGGAGAGAGTCTGGAAGTACTCACTTGAGAAGTTAGCCTTATGTGAGCAGTTTAATAGGCTCACAGTTTTTTTTCCCAGAAGCAGGTATTCCCTGGAGCAAAGAGCTAGGATATTTTTGTTTGGTCCCAGGAATATTTAACATAGGGAGAACAAAGTATGCCTGGTTCAAGAATTGGTTAATACAAGGACAGGGAATTATGTTGGTTCCAGTTCTTGGGGTTGATGAGGAAAAAAAATTCATTTTTAAGTCCATCCTTGATTTTTTTCTTTTCTTACTCAACCTAGACAACAAGGTCAGTCACTTGAATAATGCCCTCACTAGCATAAACAACTTCCTTAGCTACTGTCCTATTGTGCTAACCCACAAGGTGCTAAACCTGAATTAATCCTACACTGTGTGATGAAATTGTTTTTCATCTCTTGTTCCAACAGCGATCTGTTGATGGTGGCTAGGAGGAACAGTGAACTCAGAAGGGTGCTGAGGCCATGTGAGGTCTCAGAAGGAACAAGCACGTGTCTGCTATGTGCACAAGTGGAGAGTGGAGAGAGTTTAAACTTGTATGTCTCAAAAATGTATACCTCTACTGAGCTTTGGGCCCACATATCCAACTACCCCCTGGGGAACCTTATCTGGATAGTCTACAACCGTGCCAATCTGCACAAATTATAATTGCTCTCCTTCACCAAAGGTTTGCTGATCGATCCATCAGATTGGCCCCATGATCCTTGTTGGCACAGTGTTCCAGGCAGCCGTTACCACCACTCAGGTTAACACGCAATTCAAGATAAACCCTCTGTGATCTGGCTAAGGAAATTTGCTCTGATTGTGGAGTTATAGGCATCAACAATGGGGATGAGAGAAGAAGTTGATGAAATGATGGAAACCCAACCTCTTGAAATTTTATCTCATTTTTTCTTGCCCCTGAGTGCAGAAGATCAGAAGCAAAAATTCAACCAGTACTAGATTATCTCAGGTACAGTGATAGACACTGGGGAAAAGAAAGGTAATGAAACTTTTAGACCTTTTTGGATTCATTCTTTACAATATCCTATTTAGCTTACATATACCTGCCCATCTCTCACAACTTCCTCTCAACCTCCAATATTTTAATGGTCAGATGGTAATTAGGAGACAACCTTATTTATGGGAAGAATTACAATGTCAATTCTATGTAAGGTGGTATCTGTGTTTATGCAAAAAGTGCTCCCTGATAGAAACAGATATAAAACTGATTGATGTCTTAAAGCAACTGAGGGGTCTTTGCTGGCAGCTAAAATTACTGTTTCCTAGTAGAAAAACTGGTGGAGAAAATTGAGTTCTTATAATAAATTCCATAACTGCTTAACTGTAAATGATTTTTAAAAGTCACTTGACTGTGCAAACTGGTTAGAAGTATTTAAATGATATTTCAAAAGCTTAATGTCAACCATCAGTGTCCAATAAATGAAAATTACTTTTAGTGATACATCTGGAAATATGATGGTTTTTTGAGCCAAAATCTCTCAAGCTTTGCATAAAATCTGTATTTTAATTTCCACTGTGTGCCTGTTATATAAACTTCTGATATTTGTCATAGAGAAAAAGAAGATAAACTAGATACTACTTGGAATATTGAAAAATGAGTAGAATGTTAAGATATGCTAAATTTATTGTTCGCTCATCAAGAGAAAGAAAGTGAATTTATTTAGGGAAACAATTTTACTTAAAGAAAGGGCAATATTTTAATAAGTAGAAAGGAGAAGGGAACATATTTTGAAATAGGAGCAGCATCACTGGAATGAAAAATGTAATGTGACAAAGTAGCTACCTTGAAGGAGAAAACACTCATTTTTGTTACAGTCCTGTAAAATCCCAACTTTATCTTCATTCTTATCTGTTCATTCATTTAACTATTATTTATTGAGTACCCACTCTGTACTGGCATTGTGTAAGCCATTGGTGACATTTCAGTCAATAAGATAGTCATAGTTTCTTCTTTCACAGAGAGTGTTTAGTGGAATTTTCATTAATGATTAATTCATACACTCATTATATTAGGTAAAATGAAGTTTAGCTCTGTGTGACAGGAAACTTGAATTAACAATGGTTTAAACAATTGCCTCATCTAAATATAGATCATCCAGGGACTTCCCTGGTGGCACAGTGGTTAAGAATCCGCCTGCCAATGCAGGGGACACGGGTTTGAGCCCTGGTCCGGGAAGATCCCACATGCCGTGGAGCAACTAAACCTGTGCGTCACAACTACTGAGCCCGCGCACCTAGAGCCTGTTTTCCACAACAAGAGAAGCCACCATAATGAGAAGCCTGCGCACCGCAATGAAGACCTAATGCAGCCAAAAATAAATAAATTAAATAAATTAAAAAAATAAATATAGATCATCCAGACCTCAAATTGCGGGTCCATCATCATAATAAACCTCAAGCCTTTTTATCTTGCTGCTCTGCCATTCCTAACCAGCATAGGCATTTAGATTTTGAGTCTGTTTTCTTTCATTTAGCATAGTGCATTGGGATATAGAACGTTGTTCGTATCAACAGCCCATTCCTTTTCATTATTGAGTAGTATTCCGTTCTATGGAAATACTACATTTTGTTTATCTGTTTCCCAGTTGAGGGACTTTGGAGTTGTTTCAAGATTTTAGTGACTAGATTGCTATAAATATTTGTTTAGAGGTTTTTGTGTGAATATAGGCCTATCATTTCACTTTGGTAAATATCTAGGAGTGGAAAATTGGGCCATATGGATAAGTGTATACTGAACTTTATAATAGCTATGAAACTATTTTTAGAGTGGCAGTACATTGTGCATTCCCAACAGCAATATACAAGAGTTCCAGTTGCTCTGCATCCTCATCAGAATTTGGTATCATCAGGGTTTTTTTTAACCATTATATTAAGTGTATAGCAGTATCTCATTGTGGTTTTAATTAGCATTTCATTAATGACTAGTGATACTGAGCGTCTTCTCCTGTGCTGCTGTCATCTGTATATCTTTTTTGGTAAAATGTATGTTCAAATCTTTTGTCCGTTAAAGAAATTTGATTGGTTGTTTTCTTCTTGTTGAGTTTTGAGAGTTCTTTATATATATTGGCTACAAGTCCTGTGTCAGATATATGATTTGCAAATATTTTCTCTATGTCTTTTCATTCTGCCAACAGTTTTGTTTGCAGAGCCAATGTTTTTAATTTTGATAAAGTCTAATTTATTTATTCTTTTATGGATTGTGCTTTGTATCTTAAAATTGTATATTTATATGTTAAAAGCCAAATTTATAAAAAAACCAAAAGAATAAATTCCTCCTGGCACCAACAGATTATCTACAAATAGTACATTAGCTATGTCTCCTAAATGTGACATCAAACAAGAAGAAATTAGATAATTTATGCTGGAAGAACTAGATTACAGTTATGAAAGATGACATAAGGATCTAACAATATCAATTTTTAAAACACAGAACTAAAGACTTTTAGATTCTGTACCTTTGTAGTATGTAAATACATGAAATAAAATGTTTCATGGGGGCTTCAAACACCCATTCATTTATTAATCCATTTATTTCTTTAAAAATTTTTACTGAGCACCTACAATGAGCCAGACACTGTGTTCTGGATGATGGTACACAGATGAATATGAACGGAGATAGAACTTTGGACAAATAAATAAACAGGTTATAACACAATGTGGTAAGAACTATAGTTGGCATTTGTTCAAAGTAAACCATGCTTCTTTTTGCACAGGTGGTGGTTTCATCACACACATCTCAGTTTACAATTATTTTTCTGTGTGACGGGCCTTAATGTTTGTCTCTCTCATGGTCTATTCCAGGAGTATAAATACAATTTATGTTTTCTTCATAGTGGCTGGCACATAATACGAGCTGGATAAACAATTGTTGAATAAATAAAGTGCTTGCTATTGAAGTATAGAGAGGAAGAGTTGCTAACTCTGCTCCTGGGATCGCATTAAAAAAGGTGACTTTTGAAGTGAGTCTTGAAGCAGAGGTAGGAACTTGCTGGTGGGGGTGAGGTGAGGCTGGGGAGGAAGAGAAGGGCAGCAGGGCAGCACTGTACAGTCTTAGCCATGGGCATGTGAAGTCACACAACCCCTGTGGGAAGGACAAAAGGTCCCAGGAGGGTAGAATCATCCTATGTAGGGAAGTGTGGGGAGCAGCAGATGAAGCCGAAATGGAAGGCAGGGGTCAGGATGGGAAGGAAAGGCCTTGTCAACCAGGATAGGTTTGAACTTCATAGCGATGGAGTTGGGGAGACTGAAGGATTTTAAGCTTTTAAGTGACATGAGCAGTAGAGCAGTAAAGACTATGGCTGAAGCCTGGATAAGAGATGATAAGGGTGTGGCAGTGGCAGCAGAGATGTTGAGGAGAGACAGACCTGAAAGCTATTCCAGGAGACCAAATTTATGGGACTTGGGGATTGATAAGATGTGAAGGGTAAAGTAGAAGGAGAATTTAAACTTTTAGCTCTTCTGATGCCTGGAGAGTATCGCATGTAGGGAGTTAACATATTATTTTTTTTCCTGATTAATAAGTATTACATGTTCTTTAGAAAATATAGGAAAGCATAAAGAAGAAAAAAAAATCAGCTCTTATCTCAGCGCACAGAAATAACCACTGCTGATATTCTGAGTGCCTATCCTATCATTCTTCTAAAATAGATCCTAAGGATTCTATCTCCACAAGAAATCCACGGTCTCATGAACAACATTAATATATTGAATTTAATTTTGAACCCAAATGTTAAGTTTTGACTATACTGTGAGCTGAGTCAATTTTTTAAAAAAATCAAGTGAATTAGGTACATGGGTGGGAACTTCCAAAGAAAGAATTTCTTCCCTGGAAACTAAATAAGGGGCAGCGATGACACCCAGGACATGCCCTCATTCGTACCAGATTCTCAGAGGTGACCTGCCCAGTCACTGAGGGACATTTCCAGGTTCCGTTTCATTAATCCATGTTCAATTCATTCAATGTGCTGATCCCTGCAGGAAGGCAGCTCTGCAGTGATCACCTCCCGTGTCCAAATGTTTGGAGTGCTAATTATTTTTGCCCACTTGAACCTAGAGCTTGTGTGAACCTGTGCACATAAACTAAGTAAGAGAAAAACTTTCTGAGGTCCAGGAGCTGTGAATCAAAAACGCATTATTTGAGACCCTTCCAGATAGAGGAAATGGGAGGGAAGTTAAAAAAAAAAAAAGAAAAGGATATTTTTATGTTGAGAGGAGCGGGGAGGAGCAGAGTCAGGAAGATTCAGAGGATGTCTGCCTGAAAAGAAGCTCGAACAATAGAAAAGCTAAGGAGGAGAGAAAGGGGGCTCAACGATGGACGAATGTATCCACTGGGGCGGGCCGTCCTAGCGAAGGTAGCCTGCAGGCCAGGTACCAGGCGGAGGTGCTGCAGCTGGGGGCGAGCTCCCGGCTCCCGGACGGAACCCTTCCTCCCGACCTTCCCGGGGACCTTCCCTCGTCACGCCCGCCCCCGCCCCGGTCCTCGCCTGCCCTCAGGCGGGTCCGCTTCCACTCTGAGGCTCTGGATTGAAAAGTCCCCGAGAGTCAAGTATGATTTACAACAGGGAAGAGAAAAATCAATACCTCCAGAGAGGTTTGGGGTTGGGGGGGTGGCGGTTACTTGAGGCAAACGTTTGGCAGATGGTGGGAGAATTCTGCCTTGGGCTTTTCCCACCAAACCTACAACCCGACTCCCACTTCTTCACGAGGATCTGCCATCACCAGCCCCGGCTCTCTCCCCAACTCCGTCGCCCGCCCCGCGGCGTGCGTCTTCTATTGCAAACGTCAGGTGGTCTAGGTTTGCCCTGGGTAAGGAGCTCGACGTGCTTTTCAGCTGCGGTTCTTAGGTGCCGGGGGTTTCGCACGGCCCTGGGGGTGGCGGGGAGTAGGCTTTGGCTGGGGCCATTTCACACGGCCAGGCTTTCCCTCACTCAGCTACTGGCCAGGGTGAAGCGAGCGGCGCAGGGGGTCGCTCACAGGAAAGGGGCAGTGCAACCTGAGCAAACATTGCTAGTTTTGAACGCTCACCGCGAACGGGCTTCAGGGGCAGGTCTCATATCCTCCCGGTTCCGTCCGCGGAACTCGGCAGACTCACTCTGCCAGCCGAAGCGCGGAGCCGGGCACCCCAGCTGCGCCGGGCCAGCAGCTCCGGCCCGCCGGAGTTTGGACACTGGGCGCTCAGGCAGACTCTCCCGGAGTTGGGTCGCGCGCTCCGGACCAATGAGCGTGCCCCGCGGAGGGCTCGGCTCCCCCCCGCGCGCGCTGATTGGTCCCGCGGCCGGCTAGGCCGGGCAGGCCAGTAGCGGCTGCGGGAGGCGGCGAGGGCCCGGCGCGAGTGGGAGTGGCGCGCGCCCCCCGCCGCCCTGTCCCTCCCCGCCGCGTTCCCTCCTTCTTTTCCTCCCTCCCTCGCTCGCTCGCTCCCTCCTCGCACTCCCCGGCTCCGGCCGCGCGCTGGCGGGGCTCCGCATTGCACACTCCGGGGGCGCCGCAGTGTTCGTGGGATGGAGCAGCGGGCTGCCGCTGGCGGCCGGAATCCGCGTGCAGCCCGGGTGAGTAGAGGCGGGCTTCCCGGGAGAGCACAAAAGGAAACGGGGCTCCTGCCAGCGGCCCGAGCTTATGCGGGGCCTGGGCCAACCACGGAGTGGGCTGAGTCCCTGGAACTACCGAGTGCTAGGACAGTCTTTCCCCCCACAGCCCCTGGCCAGCAGCGCTGGTGTCTTCGCTTCTGCATCCCTCTCAGGTGTTTTGCCCCCGAGTGGGCAGTCCGCACTGCGCGCAGCCTGGGCAGGTCCGGAGGGGCGTGTGTGCGTGTGTGTAGTGCTGGTGCTCTGGGGGTGGGATGGAAATGTCAGGAGCTGCCAAGTTCACCGCTGGAGGAATCTTTCCCAAGAGTAATTCACCACCTTCCCAGGGCCAGGCATGCGTCCACCAGGAACTCCAGCCGGAGGGAGAACCGGGGAGGCGGAGTGGCAGCGCCCCACATGTTGCTGCGGGGCGGGCGGGGGGTGGCGGTGGGCGGCGGCCATGGCCCGGCTGCGCCCACCCAGAACCAATGCGGTGAGGCGGTGAGCTGGGGCGCTTCCAGCCGTCGCGCTAACGGGCAAGGCCCTCCGACTGCCCACTATGGGGGTTCGGCGACGTGGCGTCCACCCACTGAGCCAGAGCTTCGCCTGGGCTTGACTTGGCGACCCGCTTTTCTCTCCATTAAAAGCAGTTCCATTGATTACATTTGGCTAAACATTCTATTTTAGCATAAAGCTCTCTATCGGTCGGTCTATCTGACTCTCTCTGACCCCCGCCGCGATCTCACCAGCTCCACTCCCCCAACCCCTGCTTCGACCCTATTCCTCACAGTGAGGTTCAAAACTTGATGTTTGAGTATGATTGTATCCGGCGTGGTCCCTGGCATCTCAGATGTCACAATCATTTGCCGTTTCCTAGGGGAGTCCAAGGACTTGTTGTAATTTGGGGGGTGGGGGTGGGGCGGGACATTGAGGAGGGAGCAACTCTTTGGTAGGGAGCTAGTTGGTAGAATAGCGTTGACCTCCCAGAGCCATATGACAAAAAGAATGTTAAGCTTCTCCCTCTGGTAACTCACCCAAGGTGTGACCTCCAAAATTCAGTTTTCTTTGTGGGAGGCTAGGGAGTTTAGATTCTCCAGGGGAAAGGATATTTCTTGTTAAATTGACTTACAGTGACATATGCTCTGTTCTGCTCTTCACTGGCCAGCCATTGCAGATGCCTTGATATTATTAGGGCAATTCCCTTAAAGCCATTACGTTTTCTTACTCGAAGTAGCTCTTTGAAATTTTAGATCTGCACCCTATTTCTCTAGAAGACGTTAATGGTTACTGTATATGTGCTCATGTGTACCAAGTTTGCAAAAGATATTTGTGCAATCGTCCATGAAATGGCTTAATACACATTTATGGTAAACCCATTTAAATGTAAAACATCTATCTGCTTTCAATTTTACTTTCCTCCTTGACCAAAGGCACCAGACTGAAACAGGACTTAAAAGAGGCTTCCTTGTTTAAAAAGAGGTTTTACAGAACTCTAGTCCTGAGAGCAAACAGTACGCTTTTGAGCTTGTAGGCACACAAAGGCTGTTAAAAACTGTGAATTAGTTTTTTGGGGTTAAAAATATCAGAAATGCTTCCAGACCAAAAAGGGTAGCTACAATGCATAGGTCTACATTTTGAAGCTGTTGACAGTCTTTATAAGATGAATGTTTATAGCACAGAATGCATAAACGGGACTGATTATAGCAAATAATGCCAAGTAAAAAACCATACTTTGCATCATATGTACAGTTTACATGGCACACTGGAATCTACTATTAAAGTATCTGTGAGGAAGTCACCCTGATTTTACAGGTGGAACAGCTGAGGCTCTCAGAAGTTGAGTGACTTTTCCAAGGTGAATAGCAGAGTTCAAGTCAAGTTTTTTTCCCAAGTTCTTCCCTCCCTTGCTCCCTCCCTCCCTTTCTTCATGCTGGGCTTCCTTCTTTCCTAGTTCTAATTTCTGTACCTCTTTTTACTATTCAGCGCATAGCTTCCGGACCATTATGTACCATTCCCAAAAGGCTTTGCTCTCTGCAAAGTACCACATAGCTCCCTGTAAGGTGAGGGCTGATAAACATTTAAGGAGAAAGCTAATAATGGATTTTAAGGAACTATCCTTTTCCAAGGGGCATATTATTTTTATTAATGAGTTGTTAAATATACAAGTAATCAAAACCCTGAAGAATGATGGCCTTATGGTAGTGCTTCAGAAAAATCAAGTGACTAATAGTGGCATAGATGTTTGAGAAATACGTAAGTCTCCCACTCTATAAGCAGAAACTCCTCATAAGTTCAATAGACAATTACAGTGAAGCCCTAATAAATGATTATTTCATTAGTGTCATTTTAATTTTAAAAAGAGTTGACAAAACAGATTACTTAAATAAACCCAGAGCCACTCTGGAAAAAAAAAAAAAAACCTCACTCATCAAAAGTCCTGAAATCCTCGCTAACTAGTTTACAAATGCAACAGAAAACATTGATTAAAGAGAAATCATGTTTTCACTTGCATAGCTAGCAATAAGGGGCTTACAGCTATCTGCCTATCTGATTATTTATTAAAAACCCATCACTTACACATCTTTTCTTGGAAAACTATTGCTCATGATCTTTATTTATGACACATTGCATAATATTTTTTAAGATGAGTAGAATTAATTTTGTTTGGATTAATGTAGGTAGAAATATTTGAAGGGTCAGTTTATTAAATTAAGCCCCTGAAGGGTGACAGATCCCAAGCACACTGAAAATGAGATGGCCAAAAATGAATGTGGAAAAATTCTTGCAGTGGAGTCCCAAAATAATAATGAAAGACTCTTACATACTGTGAAAGGAGAATTGTGGAAATACTTGGCTTACATTGTACCAAACAGATACTCAGAGATAAAAAGAGAACACAGTATAAATGAATTCTTTGCTTCTGCTTTTGCTGAGTAACATTCTTATACCCAGGCTTTCTCAGGCAATAAACACACTGGAGGTAATAGATCAAGAGATGGCAAGTGCTCAGGATATTCCAGACCCAATCAACAGACTAGGTTCTAAATCACCAAGATGGCCATCACTCAAGTGTGTTGAACCTTAGTGTGTAAATGACAGCTCTCTGGGGCATTGGCTGGCGGCCTCGCGGGGCTTTTGTCAGGGGAGGAGTTTCAGGGGGGACCCTGCAGCCATCAGGCCAGATCCATGTCCCTATAGATCAGTATTCAAAGTGAACACAGATTACAGTTAGTACAACTTATTTTGGAGAAAGGGAGAATAATGTATTAGAGTTTAAGGAGGAAATATCTTTGTGGCTAAAGTGTTGCCCAAAATATGATATTTTTAAACTTTCAGAAAGCCTGACTGGATTTCAAATCCTGGTTCCTCCCTATTCATGAATTTTTTTTTTGGCCAAGAAACAAGAAACAGAGAGTGGAGATAGACACTTCTCTGAGTGGACAAATAAGCTCTTCCAGGAACTAGTTTGGGGATGGTTTTATTTAAACTTTTATAAATGTCTGTAGATGGTATGTAGTTCTTATGGGTAAGTGAAAACTACAGTGATAAAGTTGAATCATAGGAATAACTAAAAAGACAGCCTAAATGGGAAGAAAAATAATAGAAGATTAAAGTCAAAATGGAAGATTAGAAGATAAGTGTATTTGGGAAAAGCAAAAGTGTATTTGGGAAAAAAGTGTAATTGGGAAAAGTGTATTTGGGAAAAGCACATTTATGGGAGATGGTTTTGGATTCCATTCCCATCAGAGGTCAGTATAGCTGGATAATATTCTCTCAGCTTTCTTAAAAAAAAAGTGTGTCCACCAAGTTAAAGTTAATGTTAAGAAAAGGATATAAAATTCTATATTAGTGTGATACCATTAAAAGTGTGTAGTTGAGTTAGTTTGTATAAATCTTCTTTCCGTATCTGTTCATCTATCTATTATAGAAGGAAATGCATCAATACATTAATAGTGACTATCTCTGGGTATTATGGGATTGCAAATGTTTTTATTATCTTCCTTTACTTCAGTATTTTCCAAATTTTCTTCAGTGAACATGTATTGCTCTTAGAAGAAAAAGTATTATGGAAATAATATATAGTGTTGTAACCTCAGATTTCAAATAGTCTTACTATAACAAAGGCTCATTTGATTATCTTTTCTATGTCTTCTGTAAATCTGCATTTGAAAAATTTGCCTGTTTTTTCCCCCTGAATTCCCTATATATGAAAGGCAGCATGTTTAAATAATTTTTTTTTTGTATTTGGTACTAAGGAAAAGTGTGGCTGAATATGAGCACTGTGCTTTCCTTAGACAGTGAGAACTGGGAAATCAAAAGTCGTTCTGTTTTTGCTATAACTATCAGGATATGAAGAACCAAGTTAATGGAAGCTGGTATGTCTTGTAACAACTCCATAGACAAAGGATCCCATAAGGGATGTGCCCAGTTTCCAGAGCCATGGCCCTCAGAGAAGCCCCAAGTATGATGTCCCCATCAGATAATTTTAGTTTTCTCTCAGTCTACCAATTAGGGGTAGGGGTCATAGTTATAACTAGTGGCTAGCTACCATAACTAGTAGCCTAATTGACATTTTTACCCTTATGAGGTTGCTGCAAAGGAAGAGCTATACAGATACTGGAAGTCAAATTCTCATGCACACAGTTACAAATACAGTGAACTTGGATTATTTTTCCTGAAAATAAAAAACTAGAACTAGAACACATCTGTTGATATTTGAAAGCAAGGGGGTTCAGACAGGAAGTAATAAGCTCAAAGACTGTAATACCCTTATCTCCTGTCGTGCATCCCACTTGCCCATCCTTACTCTCTCTTTTGCCAAGAGGAGCTGCAGGCTAAAATTAAAAATAGATTCCAAAAAACATTCAGGTGTATGCATGAATGATTACCACATCACGGATTGTTAGGCAAAACAGAAGTACTGGGCGTGAAATCTTCATCTTTTTGTAGAAGCCATAGATATAAGAATTCTTAAAGCCAAGATTGTCCTATCGCTGACATTTTTTTTTAAAATCATGATTGTTACTTGAGTTATCAAAACAAGTATCTCTAAGCATTCTAAATGATTAAATAACAATGCAGTTAATGTGTTTGGGTGGTAGGATTTTGGATAAACATTTTCAAAAATATATCTCTCAATATTTTTATGCCCTAAAACGCAGGATAAGTAAAGATTGCATTATTCTCATCCCATTTTCCCCCCTTTTCAAGAAGTACCCCCTTCCTTCAAATCAAGAGGTACCAGATTTGCAGTATATAAACTAGCAAATGTACACATTATTTGTTTCCATCAAGACATCTAGAAATACTAGTTTCTTTATACCATTAAAGCAATTTAGATAATATATACACTTACTTGCACTTATAGTAATAGCATTTATTACTCTGCTTTTTATTTGTATGGCTTTTCATCTGCAGGACTCTACCTGCTTATGAGGGATTCTGCGACTGTTCCATTGGCAGAGACGGCAGTGTAGAGCAATGTTAGAGGCCTGGGATTTCCCATGTTGTAATTCTGGCCCTGCCAGTTGCCAACTCTGTGACCTTAGACAAGTTATTTAGTTTCCTCCAGTTCAACTGGTGACCATTAACTAGCTGACTGACCTTTAGCAAGTTAGGCACCCAGTGTCTGGGCTTCATCTGCTTCAACTATAAAATCAAGGGGTTGCACTAATTAAACTTTAAATTCCTAGGTGAGGAGGAACCAACCTATATTTTTTGACATTTAAAACTACCCAGTAATGCTGATCTAATAAAATGGTTTTGAGCAACTAGAAGTGTGGCATAATGTTGGTATTTAGAACAAACTAAGTTACAAGACAGAGTTCTTGGAGATCTATAATAAAAAATTTAAAGTATCTAGCATATCTCCCTGGAATTTGTTCTTTTCTTGCTCTGTAGATCTTGCCTGTTGTTTCGACTTGATTATCCATGCGGAATACATTTAATTTCTTAGAACTTTTTATCTTAAAGATAAAAAAGTTGACTTTCAAGTGTTCTAAAAATGTTAACTCTTAAAAATACTGACTTTAATAGAAGTAATATTCTGAATTTATGTAAGGTCTTTCTGTACAAGATCAAAGGAATGGTATTAAGAAGTACATGGTTTTTCTTTTATGTATAACTTCATAGAAGGATTTCCCTTTATGGAATTTTAAAAATTCATATTCCCAGTCACCCAACCGAATGAACGCACAGAAACTTTTGTAGCAATTCTGACTTGTTCTTGGTCAGTGTGTCCTTAGTCAGGAGTGTCCTTTTATCCAGTATTTCCCAATTGACAATTCTTTTTAAACCTTCAAGGCCTAGTTCAAATGCGGTCTCCCCAAAGAAACCTTTTCTCCTCATTTTCATCAGTGTACATTTTCCTCTTTTACGTATACCTGTATTTTGTACTAACTTACTGTTTTTTACATTCTAGCTTATTTACATCATGTCTTATTTCTCTTGAATGCTGGCATGAGTATATTGTCTTGCACAGAGTAAGCCTTCAAAGAATATGTTGAATAGACTTACTACTTTCATAGAGAAAAAGCTGTAAGGCTTGGGGGTGGGCTGGGGGGTAGGGGAGGGGAGGGGGATCTCAGAAGATTGATTTAGATGGAAGGGATAAGTTTGGGTTTTGTAGTTTATGACAATTGCCATCTAAGTTTAGTCTCTGGATGTCCACCAAGAACAAATAAATATCACAAGCTGTGACTGTTCTCCTCAGAGACACTTCGCTGCTTTTGTTTCCTAGGAGTACCCTCTAGATATTGAGGGTCTTTACTGAATAGACTCTAAGCCATCAATCACCATGACCTAGGACTTGGGCAAGTTAGATGTGCCGTCTTCCCACCTGGAAATAAAAAGCTGGCTGTTTCACACTTTCATACTAAGCTGTACTGTGCTTTTTAGAAGTATATAGATAATTTCTGCTAAACCAAAAACAACAGAAAGGTTCAAGGAGGAAAATAATCATTTCTCTTCCCATCACCCAGATTTAATTATTCGTATGTAATTTCTTACTACCTTAGTTGCATTCTTTTTCTCTAGGTTACACGGTGGCTACCTAGCTATATGTATATAGCATATGTTCAATGTGTTTGATCTTTATCCTTAATAGCATAAAATAGAAGACAATATATCAAACTTGCCTTATATAGGTAAAGATATACAAAGTCCTTCTTGGCTGTTGAAAACTCTTTGCATGAGTTTTCAACACACAGTTCGGGCTGATGCTTTTTAAACAGAGAGCTAGACAAGGCTAGATCTGTTTAGTCTCTGATAGCCAGGATTCTTCTTCCTGTTCCATTGTCATAGGTTGGAATCACAGCCAGCTGACTTAAAATGTTGTTTTGGGGGCGCCAGGTGAGATGTGGCTGGATCAGCATCAACTCCACCCAGTTCTGAGAAATAACTCAGAGTTCATTTTCTACTGTTACCCATAGTGTTATTCTTTGGGAGAGCCAAACCAGGCAAGTAAAAATCAACAGGATGCAAGAGATATTTTTCCCATCAAAGCTATTTGGAGGCTCAACTTTCTAAATGAAAGGCAATACATATCATATAATGGAATAGCAATTTAAAGAGAGGTACTGTTTGTAATGGTACTTTCTTCTCAGCTTGGGAACTATGTCAGAGAGACCTTTGCTAGAAGGGGTAATTTTCAGCTAGGCCAAAGCAAATTCAAGAAATGTTGAATGCTGTGGCACCTAGAAGACATTTCAGGCAAGTGGGTAAACTCATTTCCTACAGTTTCTGGGAGGTTTTGACCTTGCAGGAGGGTTTCAGATCTCTCCTGGAACAGTGTCCTGAATAAGGTTGAACATGGGAAATGGAAAGAAGAAAAAGAGTACAGAAAAGAAGGATCTGGAGGACTTACAATAAGGAAAGGATCACCTGCTTTATAACTGATTGAAGAAAACTTTCCAGTCCTATCTGATTCCGCTCGTAATCTGGGGAAGCCCTAAGATATACAGAAATAAATTTGAGGAGAGCCACAAAGCTCTATCTGCCTTAAGTTATCGGCTGTGTTCCTGCTGCAGCCTCCATTAGGGCCACTCGGGTGCTGAGTCATAGTCTCAACTGTAGAGTCTAAAAGATTACTGTTAAAAGGCTTTCCTCAGGGGAAGCACGTGCTGGCTGATGAATGGATCCAAGCTGGTTAACAACTGCGTATTGGTCACGTAGGCAAGTAAAAGTTGAGGGAATCTAAGTCTCCAAGGGGACCAAGACAGAGACACAGAAGAGGCAACGATCTTGTGGTGAGGTATGGGTGGAAACGAAAGATGTTGGGATCTTTGCTTATTTCCCACTTTTAATCTAAACTCTCATCAGGCTATTTGCTGAATTATCAACCACCAATTCCTTCCCGGATTTTGGCCAAGCCGGTTAACTTCTTTGAACGTCTGTTTCCTCATTTGTAAAATGACTGTACACGATCAGCACTTCTAGAGCAGGATCTGCAGGAAGAGACACTGGTTCCTTGGAATGCTGAGGGAAATAAAAGTCCAATGGTCAAAAGTGTTTGGGAAACAATGGGTTAAATGCTTTTCAATTGCAAGACTTTTCAGAACTTTTAGGAAGTGAATGATCATTCTAAATACCTGAAAGGTGGTATACTCTTCGGTGAAAACCAAACCTGTTTGACAATGGAACCCATTTTGATGGTGCATCTTTTGGGTCAGCGTTCTGTGCAACACCAAATATTGGACTAGCTTTGTCTGAGGTCCTTCTGGGTTTTAAATTCTGTGAATCTACAGTTACATTTCTAGCTAGCCCCTTGCCTCTTATCTTGAAGAGTTTTTATGTTGTATAAACCTTGTGATCAAAAATGTACTCTGGGGCTTCCCTGGTGGAGCAGTGGTTGAGAATCTGCCTGCCAATGCAGAGGACACGGGTTCGAGCCCTGGTCTGGGAAGATCCCACATGCCGCGGAGCAACTAGGCCCGTGAGCCACAACTACTGAGCCTGCGCGTCTGGAGCCTGTGCTCCGCAACAAGAGAGGCCTCGACAGTGAGAGGCCCGCGCACTGCGATGCAGAGTGGCCCCCGCTCACGCAACTAGAGAAAGCCCTCGCACAGAAACGAAGACCCAACCCAGCCCAAAATAAATTAATTAATTAATTAATTAAAAAAAAGAATGTACTCTGTTAGAAAATCCCTGCGTCTACTTTAAGAAGACACTAGGAGAGTGCAAACTTGCAAGCTATGCACTTTCCCTTAACCATTGTATTTTAGACTACATAAAGTCACAGAGAGTCAAAACACAAATAATGAATTCCCCAAATACACACACACACACCCCCTAACAAAAATATTGAAACGTTTATTAATAGACGGGATAATATTTCATAAAGGAACAATTTATAAAAGACTGTTCATTCTGACAGAGGCATTTCTGAGCAAAGCAGTGCAATTAACCACAGAGCTGTAGCATAAATATGAAAAGATGAATACTGAACGTATACAAAATGTGCACTGTTCTTCCCTTCATCTTCAGGATTACAGAAGACGTTTATCACACATCGCCTCACCGGCACCAATCTAGTTGGCTCCTGCCAGATTCACCCTTTGCGGGATGAGGAGCTCATAAAAGTGGGAGTGTTTTGTGGAGGGAGTGGCAGCGGAAGTTCAGGGCACAGCGTGGCTGGGTCTGGATTCTGCCGCCTCTTGCTGAAATAGCTCCCCTTTCAGAGGTGGTTGGGGATTGGCGGGGAACAGGGCGTAACTCTGGGTTAGAAAGAGAGAATAAGTATTCACGATGCCTATTTTTCATATTGTCATCATTGTACTTTGTGACTTCTCTGCAGTTAGAATAATCTAAATCTCTCCAGGTAACCTATAGCAGACAACTTTCAGTGGGCTATGAGTTCAGTTTTCTTGATATGTTTTTAAAGAGATAATTTTTTAGATAATGTTAGGATACAAAAGCCAAAATATGATAATAATTTCCCTTTTACAATTAAATTAAATTTACATGTTACACTATTTCTAAAGTTTGGTTGTCTGTCCTCCACCCTTATTTAAAATTTTTAAGAATCTTTGTCAAATGTTCTGTTATTTGAATTCAGGCTTATCTCTGATGAAACATCAATATTCCTATTTAGTTTTTCTTGTCTTGTTAAAATAGTTGGAATTAGTTGTACGCATTTAATTATATTTTTATACTCTAAATTGAGTTTTGAAATTTGGTGAACAATTTGTAACTATTTTTTTCCCAAGTGATAATATACATATTATCATATTGGCTTGATTCATAAGACTTTCCTCACCTCCTTGCACTGTCTCCACAAGGATTCCAAGCTGCGCTGTGCCTAGATTTTTGAATTCAGCTTTCTTATTTTTAGAGGCTGCCTTTTCTCTTCCCTTAAACATACGAACAGAGCTTTTAGTTCATTGCGCGTTGCAAGCCCTGGCACAGACTAGATGCTCAGCAGATATCTGATGAGCAGACATTCTCCCTAGTCCATCAGTGTTTGCTGAATAAATTAACAGGTTAGTTAACGAGCAGTGCTTCCTGTTAATTGTCACCACTGTCATTCCAGTAACGTAACCATTACCTACCATACAAGACTGTTTTCTTAACAATTAAAAGTAAATTTTTTATAACCCACCAACATGATGCTAATTAATGTTTAATGTTCATTTTCCTGCTTCGAAAGGTACTCAGATAAAAGAATTCTACTCAGAAAGTTTTGCACAGATTTCACAAAACCAAACAGATGTAGTTGGTTCTGTACCACAGAAGCTCAATGAACTTTGGAGGAGACTCGAGTCATCTCACATAGGAATGAGATGCCCTCTGTGGGACTGAACCCAAGTGCCTTAAAACCCCTAAGTAGGCTTTGTTTTGGGCGTTACAGCATTCCCCCTTTGGAATGTTCAGTCAGTTTAGGGATGCTGATTTCCGTAAAGCTTTCAGCATAAACTTCATCTTATGTGAAAAAGAATTTGGTTTGCATTTGGTCTGTACTTGATTGTTGTTGCTTTATAGGCTGTACTCTGGATGTGTAGAAAGATTGTCTTCCTAGCCATTTTTTAGACTTCTTGACTAGTAAGTCTCCTTTGTTAAAGATTAGTTGTTTGAAAAGGGAAACAGACTCCCAGATATAGAGAACAAACAAATAGTGGTTATCAGTGGGGAGAGGGAGTGGGGGAGGGGAAAGACAGGGGTAGGGGACTGAGGTACAAACTATTATGTATAAAATAAATAAGCTACAAGGTTATATTGCTCAACACAGGGACTATAGCTTGTATTTTATAATAACTATAAATGCAGTATAACCTTTAAAAATTGTGAATCACCATGTTGTACACCTGTACCATATAATATTGTACATCAGCTATCGCTCAATAAAGAAAAGAGATGATAGGGTATATCCTCTTTTGAAACAGGAGCGGGGAAGTCTCCTCCTTTCTCTGTTGCTTTCCTCCAATATCCATAATTTCCTACCAATTTGTCTAGGGCTTTACCAGCATCACCACTTGGCAAAGTGAAGTTGATTTATGAAAAGCACTTTCTTATTTTATTTTATTATTATTTTTAAATTTTTATTATTTTTTTTTTGCGGTACGCGGGCCTCTCACTGCCGCGGCCTCTCCCGTTGCGGAGCACAGGCTCTGGACATGCAGGCTCAGCGGCCATGGCTCACGGGCCTAGCCACTCCGCGGCATGTGGGGTCTTCCCAGACCAGGGCATGAACCCGTGTCCCCTGCAGGCGGACTCTCAACCACTGCGCCTCCAGGGAAGCCCAAGCACTTGCTTATTTTAATAATCAAGCTAATGACAAAAGAACTCAAATGACTTGTTTGGGGGCTTGGCATTGAAGTTGATTTTATTTGCTGTAATCTACCCAACAAATGACAGTACTAAGGTTTCCTTTCCCATCTTTTTTGGGCAGGTGTTTGTGTCATTTTTTTGGCAGCACTGAAGAAACTGTCTCTTACTGAGCTTTAAGTTTGAATAGCTTTGAAATCTTGAAAAAATAGTTATATCTTTTAATACTGCATCAACACTGTCTACATTTAACGTGTCCCAAAATTTGAATGACTGAATATTTTATACTTGCCAGTGCAAACACAGCAATAATTAAGCAACAAGTTCTTCTTTTCTGGGCCCTACCCAGAGATATAAAAAGAAAGGGTAAGGCGTGGGAACTGTCCTCATAGAACTTGGACTGGCTTCTCTCTGTGTCTGTCTTGAAATATTTGAGAACGAACTCATGCCAATCACAGTTCAAGGTGGAAACACAATAGTGAATGAAATAATAAGCAAAAGTCTTTGGGGCTAAAGCAGTAAATAAGACTTACAAAAATCCCTGTCCTCATAGAGCTTACATTCTAGAGGGATAGTGGCAGAAGATAAGCACATAAATAAGAAAATATGTGGTATGCCAGGTGGTGATAAGTGCTATGGAGAAACTAAAGTGGGGAAGAGGGAGAGGGAATGTCAGAGGTGGGGGAGAGGGAATGTCAGAGGTGAGTGGGAGGCAGTTGGCAACTTTAAATATAGTGGTCATGGAGACCCCGCTGTGAAGGTGTCACGTGAGCACCTAGACCAGGTAAGAGAGAGAGCCTTGGGGACCTCTGCAGGAAGAGCCTTCCAGGCAGAAATGCAAAGGTGCTACAGTGGCATCATGAAGTCACTGGCTCTCAAAACAGCAAGGAGACCAGTGATGGGAGTGGAATAAGCTGGGGGGAGAGTAGTAAAAGGTCAGAGACATAAGGCGGCAGCCCTTCCATCCTGCAGAGCCTTTAGAAGTTATCTGGGAGATGTTTCCTCCTTCCCTCCCTCTTCCTTCCCCCCTTCCTTTCCCTCTTCCTTCCTTCCTCCCTCCCTCTCTTTCTCTCTCTCTTTCTCTCCTTTCTTTCTTCCTTCCTTCCTTCCTTCCTTCCTTTCTTGGGACTGAGTGAGTTGGGGAGCCATTGGCAGAATTTGCACCAAGGAATGACCTGATTAAATGTATGATTTAAAAGATCACTGGCTACTGTAAGAATCAATAATAGGAGGGAGGGGGCAAGGCTGAAGGAGGCTACTGCAGTAATCCAGAGGATACTGGCCTAGACCCAGGTGGTTGCAGTAGAGGTGGTATAAAGGGGCATTCTTTGTCTGTTTGGAAAGAGTGGAGGAGACAGGATTTACTGAAGGGTAGGATGTGGGGCATGAGTGAGAAAGCAGAGTCCAAGATGGTTCCAAGGTTTGGGACCAGATAACTGAAAGGGTGGGACTGTCATGTATTGAGATGGGAAGGCTGAGGAGGAACAGGTTTGGAAGAGGGTTCGATCAGCTTGGGACACCTTACATTTGAGATGCCTGTCAGGCTTCCACATGCAGACAGGGAGTCAGTGGTTGAGGGTATGACTGTGAGTTCAGGGGAGAGATCTGGGCTGAAGATGTAATTGGGGGACTTCACTATGTCTGCAAAAGCCATGAAACGGGAGCTGATCCATAAGCGTGAGGAGATCAGACTGGCCTGTCAGAGCAGAGTGCGCACAAGTAAGTGGCAGTTGTAGGGTCCTTTATTTTTTGCTACAGCTGTTTGAGAGGAGTTAGGAATGTGTGGGCCAGAAGAGTTGAAACAGCTTTCATGGAGAGTGTGAGAATAGAACTGGTCCTTGCAGATGGATAATATTTGGAGGGGTAGAAATAACGAGGAGAGGACATTTGGTTAAAAGGTATGAGAATTAAACACAGCACAGCCCCTTAGCAGGGAGGTAGTAAGGGAAAACATACCAAGATCACGGTAGAATTTTCTCGCTTGCGGAAGGGATGGGACTTTAGTCTCTGTTCAGTCTATTTCCCAGGATCACGATATGCAAATGATAGAGTTTTGAGTCCCATTAAAATCTTGAGTGTTTCGCGACACTTGAGCAACAGCTTCTCCCCCTTAATCCTTGCAGCTAGTGCTGCCTTATATTTTGTAGTAACTTGAAACTGACGTGAGGAATTTTAAGTACATCTCTTATCAAAACAGATGTTTCATAGACTATCTGGTGGTCAGCTCGTCTTTCAGAAAGCAGCTTGGAATTTGAATTTAGTTCCTCTCCTAATTTTATGTTCTCCAAAGTCACTGTGTGGGAAATTTAAAATTTATTAGCAACTTTCTCTTGTTCTTGGATCTTAGAGAGATGGCAGTTTCAGTAAACCTGAAAAAATTGTATGCTGTGTTACCTAGAGGCAGATTATTGAACAACTTCACAAATCTAAGGCACGTAAGTATTTTAACGCTTTCATTGGAACTTTGGGGTCATATTTTATAAAGGAAAAAAAAAGCCTCTGCCTTCTTTTTTGATGCAAAATGATAATTAAAACAAAAACGAACTTCATAAAACAATACAAAGGATGCCAACTTCAGAACAAATGATTAGAAAAATTTTGCCTCTTGTTCCCTCTCCCTCTACTTTTTACTAGAATCTAGATGAGGTTCAAGTCTCATTTTTATTCTGGGTAAAAGTTTCTCATGGAGTTGGGAAAGCTGAGGACTTCAACAGAACTCCCTGAAGTAAGAGCAAGTTGTGTATTTCTTTGTTCATTTTAGTTAAAGAATGCCTTTAAAACAATGTCTTGTTAGTGGTTTGGCATAACCTTGTGTGACATTTCTGTATCCCCACTTCTTTGGGTTTCAGGGAGGTACAGAGCACAGCTCCAGCAGGCTGTGACAGTTTATGAGGCCCCCTAGGTGTTGGCTGGAGAGCAGCATCAGTGAGCAGCCCAGTGGACCCTCAAGCACTGTCCAGTAGAATGTTCTAGTCTCCCTCATGGTGACAGAAATAGTCTGTGTCTGCACTGGCCAATATGGAAGCATTAGCCACATGTGGCTACTGAGTGACTGAAATGTGGCTGGTGTAGCTGAGAAACTGAATTTTAAATTTTATTTAATTTTAATTTACTTAAATTTAAGTGGCTACATGTGGCTAGTGTCTGCTGACCTGGACAGCACAGCCAAGCTGACGGCTGGTCTTGGGCTTGCTGGAGCATGGAGTGGGCAGATGCTCACGCTGTCCTTGCTGGGTCCTCTCCACCACACTGGTGAGTGTCCACAAGCATATCTTTCTCATCTATACACAGCCCCCAGAGTTGCTTCTAGTGACTGGAGACAGGACAGGACTTTGTGAAATACCTCCTCCCTGTCTTTCATGGGAGTGGGGAGAAGGAATATAGAAAGGCAGAGTGATGTTGGAAGAGATGAGGTCACTGTTATGATCTTAAAGACCTTTGATATTAAAAAGTATATTAAGAATAGTCTATTAAAATCATTGAATATTTTATAACTGATTATGAAAGAGAATTATCCTGGGGAGTAGATTTTAGAGGTAACACTGTGAGATAATCTCACTAGTGTTTTGAAAGTAGGGATTCTGTGAGTGACCCACTTTCTTTCCTTGAGGAGGGTTGCTCATTTATGAGTACTCTTAAGGTTTTTTTTCATTTTTTATTAAATATTTTTTTTCAGTTTAGGAAATCATTTTAATAATTCTTCTTTTATCAATATTATACCTTTGTGAATAAGGCTTACAGAATATATGTATATTTTTTAACTTATTTCTTTAAAAAAATTTTTATTGGAATATTGCTTTTTTTTTTTTTTTTTCTTGCGGTACGCGGGCCTCTCACTGTTGTGGCCTCTTCCGTTGCGGAGCACAGGCTCCAGATGCGCAGGCTCAGCGGCCATGGTTCACGGGCCCAGCCACTCCGTGGCATGTGGGATCTTCCCGGACTAGGGCACGAACCCACGTCCCCTGCATTGGCAGGCGGACTCTCAACCACTGCACCACCAGGGAAGCCCTTATTGGAATATTGTTGATTTAAAATGTTGTGTTAGTTTCTCCTGTACAGCAAAGTCAATCAGTTATACATATATCCACTCTTTTTAAGATTCTATTCACATACAGATCATTACAGAGTATTGAGTAGCGTTCCCTGTGCTATACAGTAGGTCCTTATTAATTATCTATTTTATATACAGTAGTGTGTATATGTCAATCCCAATCTCCCAATTTATCCCTCCCCCCACTTCCCCTCTGGTAACCATAAGTTTGTTTTCTATATCTGTAACTCTATTTCTGTTTTATAAATAAGTTCATTTGTACCATTATTTTTAGATTCCACATAGAGCAATATATACACCATTGGTATTTATGCGAAAACACATAGCAGGCCTTCAATAATCCACTCTTGAATCACACCATTGGTATCAATACCGTTGATAAATACCAACGGTGTGTGTATTGCTCTGGGTGGGGATTATTAAGGAGAGGGATACAGAGCACAGGATGTTAAAATGACTAAGGTAGGGCCACTGTAGGGCAAGAAGAAGGGTCGAGTATGTGACCAGGACCCCAGTGGGCCCAGCCTCAGAACTCTCAGTTGGGATGTTGGTGTTATGAAGTGTAGTGCATTAAAATTATACTCCTGGGTCCCGATGGGCGGTAGATGGGAGAGAGGAAGGAAGGCTTTTGCCTCTCAATGTCAGTTTTCACCTCGGAAGAATTCCACATACTAGCAATTTACCGCTGCAGTGAGGAGCTGTCCCCGCTGAATTTGTGGAGAAAGGTTTTTAAAAAGATTTGTTGATGGGTATTTCTGTGGTTATTCTGTTACTCTCACTCTTAAAACCACATGGAGCCTATGTGCCAGGGGCTATGCTTCACTTGCCATCTAAATGATGAGGAAAAAAATGTGTACACAGGGACTTCCCTGGTGGCGCAGTGGTTAAGAATCCGCCTGCCAACGCAGGGGACACGGGTTCGAGCCCTGGTCCGGGAAGATCCCACATGCCGCAGAGCAACTAAGCCCGTGCGCCACAACTACTGAGCCTGTACTCTAGAGCCTGTGAGCCACAACTACTGAAGCCCGTGCGCCTAGAGCCCGTGCTCCACAACAAGAGAAGCCACCGCAATGAGAAGCCCGTGCACCACAACTAAAGCTTGCATGCAGCAACAGACCCAATGCAGCCAAAAATAAATAAATAAATAAATAAATAAATGTGTACACGGATGAAGAAAGCTAACAATGAAACACGCTGTGAGATAGATCCCCAATGCCTGGTCAGACAGTGAATGCGTATCCCCCCGTACTTGTCCTCAAAGACATAAAGGGCCGTCGGGTGGAAGAGGTACTACGCTTCCCCTCCGGGGCTCCAGAAGACAAAACTGGTGGTTATTTTCTAATTAAATAAATGGTTTTTGAAGGCCTGTTTGTGCAGAGCTCTCTGGTGAGGGAGAATGATTTAGGACAGGAAGGCTAGGCAGAAGATGAAGATGTGACAGTGGCTGCCAGTTGTGGGGAGATTCATTTCAGTCGAGAGAAGAGAAAGCTTCAGGAAATAGAAGAGACAGCTATGAGGGGATTAGCCCCCTTTGCTGGAGGTGTCCCCAGAGAGACTTCCTGGACTCGTGGGGACTCGTGCTTGTAGGGCAGGGGTCAACAAACTACTGACCTTGGGCCAAATCCTCTCCCTGCCTCTTTTTATAAATAGAGTTTTATCAGAATCCAGCCATGCTGGTTTAAGCGTGCAAGGCTGCTTTCACACTGCAACGGTAGAGGTGAGTAGTGACAAGACCACCGACCTACAAAGCCTAAATTATTTACTATCTGCCCCTATATAGAAAAAGTTTGAGGGCCCCAAAGAGGATCAGATGCAGTGATATGTAAAATCCTTCCTAATTTTCCGAATGTAAGGGATTCAGACAAGAAACAAGCCTGTGGGAAGTGTGGAGAAGGGTTCCTGTGAGAGACGGACCTTGAAGGAAATTCTTTCTGGTCCTGGCAGAGAAGGCCATTCCATATGACCACTTGGGCAGGTCTCCAGGGGAGTAAGTCAGTGTACCTGGGATGCTTCCAACAGTCTCATTCCAACATCCACCCATTCATTTGTTCGTTCATTCATTTTGCCTCTAACACGTTGTTGGCTGGCGTAGACAGTAATCTAAACCATTTCTCTGCTTGCTCTTGGTAAAGTAAGCACAAACTCTGGCATGAGCTGTTGGCATTTCGATAAGAACTTTGCCAGTATGGAAATGCTCATTAAGTTCAATGTTTATAATCGAGTTTTATGGAGTTATTTTATTTCAAGTATAATAGTCTCACCTAGACATAACTTAGAATTTATTCACGTGTTTGGCTGAATCGTAAGATGTAAGAAATGGTTGTTCCAAAATGAAAACCTCACTGTATTGGCAGGAGATGCAGCTCGTGGTGTTAAGGATAGGATGCACATTACTATTCATGCCTTTTTAATTGATAAGCCTTTAAGGCTTCTGGAAGCCTTTAAAAGTTGTTTTGTCAACATTAGACCAGCTGCTGTGTAATTATGGTAGCTCTTCTTGCAGTTAAATTCTTTTAGTAACGTGTTCAATCTGCTGATGCCAAAGTGCTTTGAACCTGTGATATATACTATAGAGAGCTTTTGTTTTTACTTACAGATGGTTGTGCCGTTTTCTGGGCAACTCTGTAGAATTTTCACAGAAATTTTGAAGATGAATTACTTCAAATGGGAGGCAAATGAATTTGAGCATCAGGTTACTCCTCCCCCTATAAAAATTGTTCATGTGACTTGAGTTTTGAACTTGACTCATAACAACCTAAATATGCTCATTAAAAAAAAAAAATCTGCTCCTTGAAACGTTTTAAGGGCTCTTTTCACTGAGTCTCCAGCTTGTAAATCAAAACTTTCTGGCACCAGTCAGATGATGGTAAAAGCAGGGGAGCCTGTGACAAAGATCGTTGCTTAAGGAGGAACCCGGCGCGGTGGTTCTGCCCTCTGTGCAGGGGACTGAAGCTTCATTCAGAAAACCTTTAGCAGTGTGTTTTGCTATTTTTAAAAGGAGTTCTATCCTGAAGTCTGGCACAAGAAGGTATAACTAGGTAGGGACTGGTGTCAGAAAGATGCAAACAGAAGATCCTGTGCTTCTTTCCTCCTGGTCCCCTGTCCTCCCCACATGCTTTGTGCACCATATCTATGGACAGATCACACTGGTGCTTAAGGCAGGTAAGAGGTGGGGTGGTGATGCTGGTGGCCATGGAGGTTGCTCCTGTTAGCTCAGGCCACTTAGGTCACTTCTTCCCTATGGCATTTTAAGAGAATAAGGCAAAGCCTTTTAAAATAGAGGTGCAGAGCCTCAGCACCTGGAGGAACAAGAGACTTAGATGGAGCCACAGCTGGCTCTCTCTGGCCCCTTGGTCCCCTCTGTGTTAAGGAATGCATCTATGTTGGTGGAAAGTTGTGAAGTGAGTCCCTCAACCACCTGTGCTCACCCTTCCTCTCCACTTTGTGGTATAAGGGATCTGGGAGAGAAATTGACCCTTTACTGTATGAAAAAGCCAGTCTGTTTCAAGTTTAAATAGATGTTCAGGAGTGTTAATAATTTGCAAAATCTGGAGAAGAAGCTCTCCTGGACAGTATTGCCTTTTATAATGGTAGAGTCTGCTAAAAACTGTCTCTTCCGCTTACTCACTCAGGAAGTGAAGATTTGTTTGCCTTGGGAGCTCTTGAGCCCTGAGAACTGACAGATTTGGGAGGTTTGAGGACCCATGGACAGTTAGCTGTCAGGTATTTGTGTGTTTTGAAGTAGCTGTTGAGACACTGTTCTAAAGAGAACTAGAATTTGTTTAATTAAAAGTTGCCTAAATTAATTATATTTTTCCTGTGGGACAAAACTCATTCCTGGTAAATGGCTTCCTCTTTTCAAAGTAAGACTGAATGTTAGTTCAGAGTGTTTTTAATTTTTCAGGCTGGTAGAATAGGCTGCCCAGATGTGACCAAGAAAACTAGCATGAGTCTCAGTGTTCTGTATCTAAATATCAAGACTTGTTAATATCATTATGCATTTTTTGTGACATTACTTTTTGCTAAGGTACATAGTTTACATTGATATGATAGGAATTAAATCTGCCTTCAAGTGTCTATTCTAATTGCTTGCATGAGACCTGGTCTAATCAATCTTATCACATCAACATGTTCTATGCTTTCACCCATAATGCTTATCCCATTAGCATTTTAAATGCTTTCTCAAAGTCTTGCATATAGTTTTAGAAAATTATAAACTTTTCTTTTTTTTTTTTTGCGGTAGGCGGGCCTCTCACTGTTGTGGCCTCTCCTGCTGCGGAGCACAGGCTTCGGACACGCAGGCCCAGCGGCCATGGCTCACGGGCCTAGCCACTCCGCGGCATGTGGGATCTTCCCGGACCGGGGCACGAACCCGTGTCCCCTGCATCGGCAGGTGGACTCTCAACCACTGCGCCACCAGGGAAGCCCGAAAATTATAAACTTTTGAAATTGCTCTGAGGGCTGCAAAATTGTTCTTGTTACTCCTCCACAGTAATCTCACATTATCTCTCGATTGCACTGAATCAGGGAGAGCAGATGTTGGCTTTAACTTCTGGTGCTAAGACATAATAGGCATAAACCTACATGCATATATATATGTACATAATATACATACACATGAGTAATCAGTTCCTAAAGAACCCCACAATCAACAAGACAAAGGACTTGTGCACGCTCAGATGGCTGTAGGGTCGTGGAGATCTTTCCTTCTCAAGCTACTCATCCCTCTGAGTCTCCTATTATAGTCAAAGGTACTCAGGCATAAAACCTTTTTATTATTTTTATCAAGTATTTAGATTCTTATTTACAAGCAGCAAAAACCAACTCAAATTAATTTAGGAAAATTTATTTTTCAAGGATTATCTCGTATGTGGAGGAGAATGGATCTTTTTCTTGCCCCTAACTTACTCTTCTTGGACTCTGTAATGATTCACCTCTGCACTCTGGGTCTGTGTGCTTGAGTAAGAGTACATTTTTATGTTGTTGGACTCTGCCACCCCTCCCTTACATGAATAAATGGAGAATAATTGAAGGAAGAGTCAGACAGTGAAACTGCTGGTAGACCAAGGCTATAGCTGGGTCTGTATCCAATACTCTCTCCCCATCTCTTGATTTCTCTCACCTCCTTGGTTTCATTCTTTCTTACTGCAGCCCAGGTGTAGAGAAGGTGACTGCAAATGCTCCTGAGATACACACATCCCATATTTTATGCCACTATGTGGGACTGACTCATGCTCTTCTGTTCCCAGAATCAATAATCCTGAAGAATAGAGCTGATTGGCCCAGCCTGAGACAGATGTCAACTTAGACCAATCAGCTGTGGCTGCGGGTAGGACCACACTGTACAATACTTGTCATTGGGCTCCTTTCCTATGTATTGGTAAAAGGAGAATCAATGAAGCTTGAAACATATGAGATGTTTTCCTTGCCCACATGTGGGCACATCACCTTTTTCTTACCAACCATGACTACTGGCCTCTTCCAGATGCCTACTTTTTCCTGTCACTTCTACTTTGCCTGCCATTGCTTTTCATGGTTGGTGAAGAACCTGGGACAAGGCATAGTGTGGACAGAAGGAGAGTTCCTGCGTTAGTGATTGAGAGCAGGTCTCTTCTGGTCTTTTCCCTTGAGCCCCAGTGATGCTCCTCGTCCTTTTCAGAATGCAGAGAGGTGACAGCTTGGGAGAAGGCAGATGAAAAGGTCAAATGATGAAGCTCACAGTCTGCTTTTGGCCCAGGAGATAATACCCTTTTCTAAAGGCTAAATGTTTTCTCAGGATGAATAGATCAGTCATGAGTCCAAAATTTCATGACTACCTTAGCTTTTTTTTTTTTTTTTTCTGGTATGCGGGCCTCTCACTGTTGTGGCCTCTGCAGTTGGGGAGCACAGGCTCCGGATGCGCAGGCTCAGTGGCCACGGCTCACGGGCCCAGCCGCTCCGCAGCATGTGGGATCTTCCCGGACCGGGGCACGAACCCGTGTGCCCTGCATCAGCAGGTGGACTCTCAACCATTGCGCCACCAGGGAAGCCCCTTAGGAGATATTTGATTCTTTATGTATGTATAACATATGTATAATAGTTGGAGAAAAATGTACTTTGGGTTTTGACTTATTTCCTAATTTGTTTTCATAACCCAAATTCATTTGCACATATTTATTAGGCTAAGAAAGTTTTCCAAACCCATTTAACATGTAACTTTTCAAAAATTTACTGGGATCCTCTGTGTGTTCACTTAAATAGAAGTCATTCTTTTGTTTCCCCCAAGATAATGGTGCTAACTCACTTACGTTCTGCTTCTGACAGCCATTTGGCAGTAATGCGTCCCCAAAGGAATTGCAGTGGATTTCTAAATCTTGTGTTTTCAGTTGCTGCCTAGTTATCCCACCCTGATTGGCATTTAACCATTGAATTGGATTTTTCTCCTACTGAAGAGAGCTTTATGAGCTTTAACTTCAAGTGCCTAGATCACAGTCTGATGTTTGCATTATAATTGACACTGAGTAAGCAATTTTTGCTGGAAAAGGCCTTATCTCCTAAGATTGAGGGAGGATTTATTATTTTCTTTCTTTCTTTATTTTTTTTTTTTTGTGGTACGCAGGCCTCTCACTGTTGTGGCCTCTCCCGTTGTGGAGCACAGGCTCCGGACACGCAGGCTCAGCGGCCATGGCTCACGGGCCCAGCCGCTCCACGGCATGTGGGATCTTCCCGGACCGGGGCACGAACCCGTGTCCCCTGCATCGGCAGGCGGACTCTCAACCACTGCGCCACCTGAGGGAGGATTTAGACACATTTCCCTGACACTCTTTTTCAGGGTTCATTTGAGTGTGCTTCGGGGTGGCTCTGTAGGCAAACACATTAATAACAATCTCACCCAGCACACATTAGCATGCTTATTAATTTATTTCTGCCATCAGCGGTGATCATATTCCCTGAGAGGTGTTTCTCAGGGCTTGTTGACTGATATGGCCATAAATATATCCCTGAAGAGTAAAGCTGTAGCTGTTTCAGCACACATGGAACAAAAATAAATGTCCCGGGCTTCCCTGGTGGCGCAGTGGTTGAGAGTCCGCCTGCCGATGCAGGGGACACGGATTCGTGTCCCGGTCTAGGAGGATCCCACATGCCGCGGAGCGGCTGGGCACGTGAGCCATGGCCGCTGAGCCTGTGCGTCCGGAGCCTGTGCTCCGCAATGGGAGAGGCCACAGCGGTGAGAGGCCCGTGTACCGCAAAAAAAAAAAAAAAATGTCCCACTGTTTTAGTATTACAAATTATAATCCTATTGCCGCGTGAAATTTAAGATGGTGATAGTTTAATTTCTACTCTTTTTTTTAACATAATGGCAGAATAAATAAAATTTAAAAATTTTAATCAAATAAGTTTTACCGACCATATTGTGTACGTGGTTCATTCTTTGCCCCTTAAGTCATGGAATATTTTATATTTCAAAAACAGCACTACCTTTGGACATTCTTACCTTTAATTATTGATAGTCAATAAACAAAAATTGTTCTCTGGGCCTATAAATGGATTTTGAGGGAAAGAATATATCTTTGCCTTAGAGAGACTGAATAATGAACTTGATGTTTCTTCTATCACCATGTTCATTCATTCAGTCAACAAATATCAATTGGGTACCTGCCTGTTCTACCTCTGGAAACTTAAAACTAGGGAGATATGGATCTATAAGAAACTTCCAATAAAGAGTTATAGACATCATGATAGAAGGTGCCATGGGACACAAAGGAGGGAGCAGTCAGTTGAGATCAGGGAAGCCTTAACTAGAAGATGACAGCTGAAGGGGGCCATCTGCCCTGGGGAGGACAAGAAGGAAGAAGGAAGACTGTGAACTAAAACACAGGCATAAAGCAGAAGGCAGCATGGTCAACTGGAGGAGGTCATGTGTGTTTGAATATGATTAGGATGAAGGGCATGTGTAGCTAGATGTGGGACACAAAAAGGGTAGGATAGAGGCCTAACCAGATATAACCAGGATATATATGTTTTTTTGTATATTTTATATATATATAAAATATATGTATCTTAGTTGGACACACACGTGTACACATATACGCATGTACGTGCATACATGCATATACATGTATACACATGTAGGAACATACGTGTGTGTATCCAGTTATGGAATATTGATTTTATTTTAGGTATTAGTATTTTTCAGTCTTTTGTTATCTGTTCATAAACTTAAGAGGAGAATAAATATTCCTGTCATTCTACCTGGGGAAGTGTAAGAATCTTGGGAGGTAGAGGAAAAGGGTTATCTTCTGTCGTTTTCCTCCTCCTTTTGTCTCCCAGGCTTTAATCACACCAGCCTGTTCAATATTCCCAACTTTTTAATGCACTTTCCCTGGATGCCCTTGACCGCAAGTTTAAGCAGGTATCAATGCCCAGTTCTATGCCTGCATCACTCTCGTCATGAGGCCCTCTCTTCCTTTCTTGGTTGAGATACATGGATCCATCTTCTGTTACCCCAGAGCACTTTGTTTATACTTTTCCAATAGCCCTGAGTGGTGTCTGATGTGCACTAGAATTTTTTTTTTTTTTTTAAATATGTCTGTTTTATTCAATAGTCTGTGGACTCCTTGAGCTCAGCAGTTGTATCAGATTCATTCTTGTATCCCTGACATCTGTGGTAGACTAAATAGTGGTCCCTCCAAAATGTCCACGCCCTAATCCCTGGAACCTGTGAGTGTTACCTTACATAGCAAAAGGGATTTTGTAAATGTGATTAAGCTAAGGATCCTGAGATGAGGTGATTATCCTGGTGGGCCCACTGTAATCATGGGTCCTTATTAGAAGGAAGCAGATGGCTCAGGGCAGAGAACGTCATGTGATGAGGGAAGGGGGGGAGAGAGGAGATAATCAGTAGAAGCAGAAGTTGGAATGATGTGCTTTGAAGATGGAAGGAGCCACCAGCCAAGGAATGCAGGTGGCCCCTAGAAGCTAGAAAAAGCAAGGAAATAGAATCTCCCTTAGAGCCTCCAGAAAGAATGCAGCTCTGCTGACACTTGATTTTAGCCCAGTAAGACCTATTTCAGACTTTGGACCTCCAGAACGAAGAGATAATAAACTTGTGTCATTTTTAAGCAGCTAAGCATGTGGTAATTTGTTACAGCAGCAATAGGAAACTAATACAGCACGTAACACACACCTAATATGCAGAAGGACTCAGTATATTTGCATCTTTTTTTTTAAAGATTTTTTTTTTGATGTGGACCATTTTTAAAGTCTTTATTGAATTTGTTACAATATTGCTTGTTTTATGTCTTGGTTTTTTGGCCACGAGGCATTTGGGATCTTAGCTCCCCAACCAGTGATGGAACCTGCACCCCCTGCATTGGAAGGTGACGTCTTAACCACTGGACCACCAGAGAAGTCCCAGTATATTTGCATCTTATCTTGATTAAGCAGAGAATCTGATCCGCATAATTATGGTAGCTAATGTTTACTGAACCTTTTGCTATGTGACAGTCACTGTGCTCAGCCCTTTATACATGACTCTCATAATTACTCTGAGGCTGCATGCGCTTATTATCCCCACTTGGCAGATGAGGAAACTAATGCACAGCATGTTTTACTAATTGGTCCCAAATCACACTGCCCACAGGTGATGGCACTGGGACCTGAAGTAAGCAGTCTTGCTTCTTGGTCTCGGTCCCACACCTCGCTATCCCACACCTCACTTACTCATAGCACCAGATTTACATGTGCTCCCCTAGTGTGATGGGGCATGGCGAGAGGAAAGCTGCAGGAGCTCCATTTGAGTATTGATGCCTTCCCTCATCAATTGCCTCTGGAAATTGGGCAAGTCAGCTAACCCAGATCTCTGTGCCTGTCTTTGCCAAATCTTTCTGCTTGCCTTATGGGGTTAATGTGAGGATTGAACGATAAGTTACGTGTGAAAGTGCTTTGAGACGTATCAAGCACTACACGTATGCTGTTTATCGTTATATATTTGGTTGCTTGTATATCGTCCACATTACTGTGGACCAGAGCTACGTGGCTCATGAGCTATGACGTCTGACTCATTTGGTAAGCAGGTGCTTAATCTACTCGATAAACACATTTGATAAAGGGCCCTTTTGCCCTCTAGGTTATCATTCTTATATTTTGGATCATTGGCACTAAAAACCAGAGAGCTCACAATTTAGTCTCCGGCATAGAACTTCATTTTTTTTTCTTTTTAAAATGAATCCTTCTTATTGCTCTGAGGGAATATTTGTAACGTGTAGCCGGCAGGAAGGGAGGGCTGATGGAAGGCTTGCAGTGATTTCAGCAGCTTTTCAGTGGGGTTCTTCGGGATAAGGGAACAATGAATCCCTTGAGGATGCTTGTCATTTGTGGTGGAGAGTCCTAGGCTGGGAATGAGCTGCAAATCCTGGGGAGTCCTGACTTGAGAAGATTGGAAGTTTAAAAAGAAAGCCAGTGAGGTGGAGGTGATTCTCTTTCTCCCTGTCCTGCCTTCACCTGCAAGATTACGTTTCTTTACGATGCTTTAATTGCTCATTGTCTGCCATTTGATTTTTTTTTTTTTTTTTGGCGTTTGATCTTGAGATTAGTTGAGATCACCAGGATAATGGAAGGCTAAGGTATGACCTGACCAGACCTGAACTGACTGTCAGGTTCTCAACTTTTTGAAATATTGATGAGCTGCAGGGTGGCTGATTTGTGTTGAGATGACACCTGGCCAAAATATAGCACCTTGTTATGATTTATTGCTTCTTTTGTTTACCCACCCATAACATAGGGTCTGCAGAGCACAAGTGTTTAATGCATGTTCAAGGCAAGTCCAGCTATCCTGAATGGGGTAATATCCCAACATAAAATGGTACTGTGATAGGGATCCTTATGTGTACATTTTTGTTCCTCTATTTGATTATTTCCTTGGTGTGGGTTCTTAGACATAGAATTAGTCAACCAAGGGGATGAACTTTAAAACAAAAGCAGGGGCTTCCCTGGTGGCGCAGTGGTTGAGAATCTGCCTGCTAATGCATGGGACACAGGTTCGAGCCCTGGTCTGGGAGGATCCCACATGCCGCGGAGCAACTAGGCCCATGAGCCACAACTACTGAGCCTGTGCGTCTGGAGCCTGTGCTCTGCAACAAGAGAGACCGCAATAGTGAGAGGCCCGCGCACGGCGATGAAGAGTGGCCCCCGCTTGCCACAACTAGAGAAAGCCCTCGCACAGAAATGAAGACCCAACACAGCAAAAATAAATAAATTAATAAACTCCTACCCCAACATCTTAAAAACAAAACAAAACAAAACAAAAAAAAAACAAAATTAAAACCAAACAAAATGAAAAAAATTGGTACATATTAACAGATTGCTTTCTTTAAAGATTATATTAATTTACATTCCCACTAGTAGTGTATGAGAATGCTTATCTCACTGCAAGCTTGCCAGCGCTCACTTATTCAATAAATATTTATAGAGTTCTCACAGTCTTCAGGTTCAGACATTTTTGAAGAGTTTTCAAAAGTGCCCCAGGTGATTCAAAGTGTAGCTAGCTGAGAACCGCTGGTTTGGTTGATGGAAGAAAAATAAGAAAGGAGATTTTCTCTCATCACTTCTCTGTGGTCTGAATGTCTCTCCCTATCCCGTTAAAATAGAATAGATCAGTTTTGTTAGGTCATTCCTGTTTTGTTTTGTTTTATTTACATAGGACACCCTATCCCTACGAGCAGCCGTTTCACACTCAGTCTAACATCATCTTGAAGCAATAATCCATAGCAGTGTCAACTATGGGCTTAGTAATATAATCCTCTGCTCACACGGCGCTTTCCAATGTTCAAATAGTTCTGTCGAGTGGTGTTACCTTTCAACTGAATAGGATCTTCTTGTTTGTAAAGTGCGTCACTAATATGATCTCATTTAATCGCTGCAATTACCTTGTGAATCTGGCGTTTTCATTCTTTTTACAGAAAAGAGGAAAGACCACAATTAATAATTAACTTTTCTCTAAGGTCACACAAGTACTAATCATGCGTTAGGAGCTGACTCAATGCAGATCTTCTGACTTCAAGCTCAGAGTTTCTCATGCTGTGTCATAACCTGCCGTTGGGATTTCTCTAGTTCTGCTCTGTTTTATTACAGGATCCGGCTATTAGATTGTTTTAGCTTACTTTATTTAGTGTCTGCAGGTTTTACTGAGCTTTCCTTTGCTCATTTTCTTCCCTATATGCTCATCTACAATTCTAAGTATCCAGAGTAGTTTCTCAACTTCTTTTTTCATTATTTCTCCCTCCCCAAGGGGAGAAAATTAATTTAAATTCTTTCTAATGAGAGAAATTAAATACTAAGGAATAAGATTTCGTCAAGCAGGATTGAGCTTTGGAGGGCCACCACCTGTTGTTATATGTAAGATGTTTTTTGCCTCCCAACGACCAATTTTCATCTTCTTGGGGGCTCAAAAACGGACAAACTAATTTAGATGACTACAGGTGGGCTGTAGGACTTACAGATGGAATTGGCATATGTGTGTAGTTAGTGGGGTTCATATGAAACTGACATTACTCTTTACCAAAGCCTGTTTAGAAAGCTACAAACCAACTAATCACTTAAAAGGCAGCAGTGCTTTAATGTGAATTGCTAATTATTTAAATATGCATTCCACGTGATCAAATCACCTAGCTATCAAACTTGTCTTGGTTTTCCAGATGCTGTGTAGGTCATATAGATTATGTCTTCCTTTTCCACCCACTGCCTACTTTTTTTTTTGAAATCTCAAATACTTTTATTCATATTGGTTAAAACTTGGCAACAGCCAACATGTTCATCAAAAGATGAAATGGTAAGCAAATATGGCATATCCACTCAATGGAATACTACTCAGCAATAAAAATGAATACACTAATGATACAAGCAACATAATGGATTAATGTCAAAATCATTGTGTTAAGGAAAAGAAGCCAGACACAAAAGAGGAAACAATGGAATGATTGAGAAAGGAGAAATTAGGAAATGAGGCCATGAATGAGGAAGCATAGAAACGATTGAAATGTTTTACATCTTAAATGTGATTGAGATTGTACAGATGTGTACATGGTTTAGAATTCCTTTACTTGTACATTTTAAATGGATGCAGTTCACTATAGGTAGATTATATTGCAGAAAGTTATTTTAAAGTGATATATCAAATTTAATATTGCTGATTTGAGGCTCCTACATAGCTGTTCAATAATCTGAGTGCTGGGGCTTCCCTGGTGGTGCAGTGGTTGAGAGTCCGCCTGCCGATGCAGGGGACACGGGTTCGTGCCCCGGTCTGAGAAGATCCCACATGCCGCGGAGCGGCTTGGGCCCGTGAGCCATGGCCGCTGAGCCTGCGCGTCCGGAGCCTGTGCTCCGCAATGGGAGAGGCCACAGCGGTGAGAGGCCCGCGTGCCACAGAAAAAAAAATAATAATAATAATCTGAGTGTTGACTTTAGATGCAAATAGTTTGTTATCTCTTAGTTTTTAAAAAATATTTAATAAACTGGAAAGCCATGTCTTCAGTATTTTATTCTAAGTCCACACTTCTCAAATGTGAATACAGTCATGTTCTAGAATATCAGTGGTACGGCACCCACTGCCTACTTTTTTATGAGCTTCATATGAGCTCTTGTCTACCTGTTGCCACAGCTCTGGCTCAGCTTTTAGATTTATTAGTTTCTGATTTGAGGCAGTTACATATGTTTCCATTTATAATTTTCAGAAATAAATACTGGCGTGTTCTGAGACAGGAAAACACTGCATTGGTAGATAAGGGCCCTCTCTTGCTGGGCTTGACTGTCTGCCACCAGCTCTGACATCCTCTGACCCTTGGCATGGAAAGAATGTAAGTGGGAATCAAGGGCCCCAGGTAGCTTCTGTTTGTTTTTGTAAGAGATCCAGATCTAAGGGGTTTGAGAAGATGCCAGATTTTATAAACACAGAGCCAAAGAAAAGAACAAGGATGGCAGGGAGGGGCCAGGCATTGGGGAGGTGTACTTGCAGGGAGTAGAGCTTGGCGGAAAACGAGCTTTCATTCATTTCTATGGGTAGAATTTTTAAGATTAACATGCTAGTTTCTTTATTGAAGTCAAACAAGATTTTAAGTCATTTATCAGGGTTCATAGAGTGCTTATATATAGAAGTCAGAATAAAAGTAAATGAACCATGAATGCTAACATGCATCTAACAAATTTAATAAGATTTAAAAGTTAAATAAACCAATGGAGGTTGCAGTTTCCTCCAAAGCCCCATTACAAGTTTTAACCTGGGTTACCTTTTTTTTTTCTCCCCTTTTCTTTCCCCTCTCTTCATTTTACACAATGTCTTGTGTGGCTTCTTTAGTCTCAAGTTTTAGAACACGAAAGCTTGTTTTTAGAGGGAATTTCGTTTTTAGTTATGATGCTGAACAACGGGCTCGTGTGCCCACGGGGTGTAACCAAACTCTGATAGTGGATGTCTGTGGCAAAGTAAGGGTTTATTTGTAGGGTGCCAAGCAAGGGAGTGGTAGACAAGCCTCAGATCCACTCCATCTTGGTGTCTGAGTTAGGAATATTTTAAAAGGGAAGAACAAAGAAACTGGGATTAGTTACATCTTGTGACATTTCTGTGACAATTCTTTATTGCGGCTTCGAGAGTCAGGATGTCTCCGGTTTACGAATCTCTGGCCAGGTGGTCCATGGCTCAGGGGTCTGTGAGCTCATCTTGCCCCGGAGAAACAACCTGCGTTTGTACATTGAGGGTGATAGCAACAACAGCAATTTTAGTACCTTAACGATGTTATCGGTAACAGCAATCTTAGTCATCTGACTCCGGTTAGCGTTCAGTTAACACAGGATTGAAGTAACAGGGGACAAGAAAGTGGTTGAGATCCTAGCTTAGGTGGGCTTACTGTCAATTTCCACAGCAGTCACTGCTCAAGAACATAGCCGAGGGTGTCTGGCCCTGCCTGGGACTTTCCCTCCCACCTGTGGCTTCATTTACCAGAGGATCTGGAAGGTTTTCCCATGCATCTTAAGCCAGGCTATTTGAAATTTACTAGCACAGTGGTTCAAGGGAGATTTATGTAGAGAAAGGAAGAGAAAGTAGACTTATATGTTATTACAAATTCTAAAGGAATAGATTTTTTTTTTTTCCTATAAGAAGCACTCTGGTTTAATTCATCGACAGGAGGATGGGGTGATGGAGATTTTATCCACATGACTTTCTTATCCTTTGCTTCCCCCACCCTCGCAACACTTCAGACGGAAGAGTGAGCCATTCTTTTTCTCTTTCATGCTTAGGAAACAAAACTGTGGTTGGTGGTAATTCCTTCAGGGTATCAGTCACCAACATTTTTTGTATGCCTTGCATACGTCAGGAATCATGCCATCGAAACACATGCCTGCCACTTAGCCAGCATCAGCAGGCCTCACCAGCTGATACACTTAGCACATATTTAACTGAGGTACCAAAGGGTGCAGAGGTACGAGACTCTAGTAGCGGAGATGCTTGGTAAGACTTGTTTTGTCAATTCTTCCAGACTTTGGTAAGTCTTCAAAATACTCCCAGTCAATCCTAATTTAGGTTTAGGATTTCTCTTCTTGATCCTGGGGAGGGGTATTTGACCATCAGCAAAAACAAGTCCCTGGGACTCTGCTTCCCTCTCAAAGGCTTCAGAAATTCCCAACCCTGGGGAGGTGTCTCTTTGGATTTCAGGTCTCAGGAGAGGTTGATACATTCCAGGAGCTTGACTTCCTTGGGCTTTTTATTGGAATTGACCCTTATTCTGGACAGAGGACAAATCAGGGACTGTGCCTTGAAAATAGAGATTTAATAGCCTTGCTCCAGGGTAAAGTTATAATGGGGAATGGGTGCTGGTGAGGCTTTATCTAGCTTTAAGCTGCCCCACCCCAGTTCATCCTCGTTAATTCCTAATACTTGTAACACAGCTCTCCTGGTAAGACCTTAAGCCTGATAAAGTCTCACTCCACTATTAAGATTGTAACTGTACACTTTGCTCATGCTGTCATATTTCTGTCAGTTTGAAGTCTCTGTTTAAATCAAAAGAGTACTCTGACTGCATTTGCCTAGAAGATTAGTTATCCAGATTGGCTCAAAGCCCATGAGTAGAAGTATTAATCCCTGTGTTGTCTTAAATACCTAGGGACAATTCACGGGGACAGCTCAACCTGGAGTGCTGTGTGGATTTCATTCTCACTTGTTAATTAACAAGCTCTTTTGGGGACTTGAGGCGCTGGAGCTGAACACCTGACTTTAGGTGACTCTGGGATGTTATCGTCTTAAAGCTGGTCTCATCGTTGGGATGTTATCGTCTTAAAGCTGGTCTCATCGTTAACATGCAGGAGAATTTGAAGAGTGATATAGTTTAGAAAAAATTCATCTCTGTAAGCCAATTTATATGATGTTCAAGGACAAGCAAAACGAATCCATTGTAATAAAGGCCAGAATAGTGGTTACCTCTGGAAAGAGTGGGGACAGGGCAGAGGATGAGCTATCTGGAGTATAGGACATGTTCTGTATCTTGCTGGTGTGGGAGTTACATGGGGACATACATATATACAAAATCATAGAGCTATACATCAGTGAAAAAGAAAAAGTATTCTCATTTGAGAGTTTATGCCATCAATCTCCAAGCTCATAGACTTTGTTAAAGATTCTCAGTGTATGGGACTTCCCTGGTGGCTAGTGGTTAAGACTCCGTTCTCCCAATGCAGGGGGCCCGGGTTCGATCTCTCAATGAACTAGATCCCACATGCATGCTGCAACTAAGAGTTTGCATGCCACAACTAAGGAGCCAGTCAGCCACAACTAAGTAGCCTGCCTGCTGCAACCAAGACCTGGCACAACCAAATAAATAAATAAAATAAATATTAAAAAAAATTCTCAATGAAAGCCTTCGGAAGGTTTTAAGGTTGTGTTGGGAGTAATGTGATGAGATCTGTACTTTGAAGAGCTCTCTCTGGTTGTTGCTGGAGAAAGGATGGGGTGAAAGAGTGAAAGCAGTGACAGTGGCTTGGGAGACTGGTGCGATGAGCCAGCAGGAGACAGTGGACACTTGGATTAGACGGTGGTGGGGAGAGAAGGGGATGGAGAGACAGGTGGGGTGCGGGAGCGTTGAGGATGACTCCCAAGACTCCAGAATGTGAGTATGGATGGAGAGGCCGTTGCCTAGAGATCAAGAATTCAGCTGGAGACAGGTTAAGTTTCAGATGCCCGTGAGCCAGCCTTAGAGATGACAAGTAGGTAATTAAGTAAATGAGTCTGGAGCCAGTAAATAGGTCTGGGCTGAAGTTATAAATTCATGAGTGGCTGGTGGGGTATTTAAAGCAATGGGAATGCCTGAGATCACTTTGGGCAAATGCATAGAGTTGGAAGAAAAGAGATTCCAAGACTCTGCCCTGGCAAATTGCCGCATTTAGAGGTCAGGTAGGGGAGGAGTCGGAAACCAAGGCTAAAACGGTGTGCAAGAGAGGTAGAAGGACAGCAAGGAGACTGCGCGATGCCCTAGGAGGGAACAGTGCCGCTAGAAGCAGGGAGTGGTCAACTGTGGTGGACGCTGTTGAAAGTCAGGTAAGTGGAGGATTGAAATCCTCAGTTGGATTTGGCAGCATTGAGGCCATGGTCATATCAGCAAGAATGGCTTACGTGGAGGGGTGGTGGTAGAAGCCACCACAAAGACAGATTTGTTTCTTCCCTGCAGGACATTTATCGCATTAGCTGTGTATTCAAAATATCCTTACTTTATGTAACATTTAATTGTGTAACAACATTTAAATTACAAGTTTAATTCTAGAGCACAATGTAAAAGGGATTAATTGGGGTCCCAGTTTCTTAGTTGTTTTAGTCAAAGAAATTGAATTCAGAAAATGCTGTGGGAAATTATTTGGGAGTCCATATATTTACTCGGTAGAATTTTTGAAGAGATTATTTTCACGGTCTATTCCTGGCCTCCACATAGAAAGGAACTGCATGATACTCGAGTCATGCTGCCTTAGAGGACAGTCTTGAGTGAAGTTTCTTGGGACATTTAGAGTTTCTCCAGCTGATATTCAGGCTAAGTATCCCTCTAGGCTAAAATGACCAGCATTTTTCTTAAACTTATTACAGAAATCCTGATAAAGAAAAGAAACCAGGACAGTCAGTACTCATGCCACATTATTTCAAAAGTCAAAATAGACTGTTTTGTTGACTTAAATACATAAGCTTAGCAAAAAGAAAAAACAAAACAAAAATGGAAAAAATGTCTCAAAATTGTGCCCAGGTCTTCAGTATAGGAAGTATTTTGTGAATATGATGCATCGTATTGCTTTGGTCAATAGCTTTGAAAAGTACAGAGGAGAAGTGTGACGCTTACATCCTGGAGGGTTGTGGTGACACAGGCCTTGAACTTGAGTGTTCCCCAATTCTGGGAATGAAGGCAACAATTTGAGTATTACCTAGAGCCCGGAAAGTTGTGGCTGCCCAAGGGATATTAAATGTTGAATAATATTACATTGAATAGAAAACCTGCCCCTGACAATCTCCTTTGTCTTGCTTCCTTTCTGAGTCTCAGGCTCTAAGAGAAATGATCTGTAATAAATTTCATATTCTTATGCCACTTAGGAGGTTCTGCTGAGAATTGCAAGGTCAAAACTATAGTGAGGTTCTTTATACACATATCAATGGGGAGAGCCTTGACGTCCTGTTCAATGGGACAGTGGCACATATTAGGCTTTTACTATAGGTGGTTCATATTTTTAGGATGAAATTTGATTTTACAGCATAGTCATATTTATAAAATATTATATATATATATATAATTTTTTTTTTGTCTGTCTCCCTCCTCTCCACTCCCCACTGTTTTTGCACCCATCTCCTTTCCATATACACACGTATACCATTTTTATTTTGGGATCCATTACTCCTTCCACATCCCTTATTGCTGCCAAAACCACGTGGGCTGAAGGCTGGGCTGGATGGACAGACACCTCCCCCTACCCTTCTTTGTGTGGTTGGAAAACTTTTCTGTTTTTTTGGTGTTTTTTTTTTTCTGAATAAAAAAGATTCTACTAACTAAAAGAAGAAAAATTGTACCTATATATAAAATTATATGTTATATAATTATAGTATATAAAAATTAGATATATATGTTTTTTCTTTTTCACATGTGCTGGGATGACCAAGGTGAGAAAGTAGTGAGGAGATTCATTGATTCTGGAACTTTACCAGGGTTTCAGGGGAGGTTGGATGTCCAGCTTGGTCCAGGTGAACTTGAGTCTTCAAGAATCTAGAGAGACTTGGGGGAGTATCTATAACCCATTGGAAGAGCGGGTTCACAGATCTCAGGGTTTACTTTAGATTAGAACGCACATCTTTCTTCGATGGAGGTGGGGTATGTGTGGATTTATTTTGGAGGTGGCCAAAACAGGATTTGCCTTGATTGTTTGAGGATTTTTCATTAGCATGAAAGAACCTTGTAAGTAAGTACTCATGTGTGTGGTGCTGTGATTTTTGACGTACAGGTGGTATCAGACGAAATTGTTCCGAGACTTGGTGAGGCTGGGTCCCGGAGCTCTTGGAGGTAGCTGTGGGTGTGAATGGGGAGAAACCTGAGTGAGAGGTTTCTTCTCTGAAGGCTAGTTGATAATGAGGATGATGCCTGCTGGTTTGGATCACGTGCTAAAGATGTGGTCCTGCTCTCCGTCTTGGCATGATCAAAGTAAAGCCCAGAAAATTTATGTGTGCTCTATGACCCTGGGGTCCCAACGGTCTCAAACGAGATTTAGAATGTACCTTTTCTACATAGAGTCAGGAAAACGGAGGTCTCCTGCTGTTTGCTCTTGGTATACTCTTATTTTCCTCCTTTTTCACCATGCTTTCTTGCTGACCCTCTGCTACAGTTGATACCAAGACATTTGAAAGTCCTTCCCAAGAGCCAGGAAGGGATCATTTTGTTATTATTATTGCTGTTGTTATTATTACTATTACTATTATTGCAGAGAGGAGAGGAATTGGATTTGACAGGTAGAGGGGGGACCCCAACAAGAGAATGTGGCTGGATGCAGGGAAGCCCTAGGGCTGAGATGTGAGAGAGTTATACAGGACATTACTAATGAGAACAATGCCATAAATATGCAAAGCATAGAGAATTGGACATCTGGTTCCAAAAACGCTACCGCTGCAAAATTACAATTGCAACATTTTCTTAGTACATAAGCCAAGAGTTATTGTAGCCGGAGAGGAGGCAGCTGAACTGGAGATAGTGAACACACCTAAAGGAACCGTGGCCCAGGATGGAGCTGCACAAACACAAAAGGGCCGCCTGCTGGCATGGAAAGCACCTCGGGGCTGAAACAACAGAAGCTGACGTTGAAGTGTCTGCCTGGGATGTGTGGTTTGCACTGGCTCTGTTTTGAAGGCCTTGGGAAAACAGCCCTACAGATAAACTCTCCAGGTTTGCCATCCAAAACCGACACAAAAGAAAAGCCCTCTCTAACTTGGCAATATTGAAGAGCTTCCTGGCTGCTAACTCACAGTATGCAGTCTCTTTGTATGCTCTGAATTTCATCTGAATACTATTAATACAAATAGAGATAGTGGGGGTTCACTGCCCTCCCCAACACACAGACCCTGGTACTTTTTTCTTCATTGCCTCTGGACTCTTCTGCTTAGCAGGTCGGGCCCTTCTAATCTGGAAAACCCATGGAGGAATGTTTAAAGGACCAAGACTTGAGTCAGGTGAACCTGAACCCTCATCTGTAAAAAGCTACTGTAATAACTCCTTGGCAGGGATGTTATGAAAATTAATTTAATTTACTAATTAAGTGAATTGCATGTAATTGTATTATTTAAACGTAATGTAAAAATGTATTATCATTAGATGCCTGCGTATGTAAAAGGTTTAATCATAGTATGTTACTAGGTGCTCACCGTGTCCTACCCACGGTCCTACCGGCTTTGTACACAGTATCTCATTTGGGATAAGCAACTTCATCCAAAATCACAGAGCTCATAAGGAGCAGAACTGAGATTTGAAATCCTTAGAACTGACAGCAGAGCCGCTGTGTAACCACTGCTACTCTCCCCTCATTTGGAATCTGATTTGATAGACGTAGTACTGACTAAATTCATCTAGTTAAATATAGAGCAGTCCAAAGCTTATGTGTTCTTCTCTCTTGGTTTGATTTAAGCTGTCCATGGTGCAGTATCCAGGCACTGTGCCTTCCCATCTCCTTTGTCACATGGTGTCAGGAGATGGCATTAAATCAGATTTCTACTGTACATGGTTATGCATATAATGAGCCAGCCACTTCGGGATTCCACTGTTCTTAACTGGGTTTCAGACCACTGCTGCTGAGAAACTTGATGGCCCCTGGTTCAGAACTTTGTCTAACAAGAAAGATGAAGAGTCTATTCTACGTTGAATCAGGCAAGTGGTTCTTCTGTAGCAAAATAGATGACTTACTTTCTTCCCTCTCTTCCTTTTTTGGAAAATATGCTGAATCATGTGATCCCTTGGGTCTGGGTGCAAGGAGACTACGCAGGAATCTGCCTGCTTTGCTTAATGACCTGAGAAAACCACAATTGCTGAACAAATCCCCTGTGTACACTGTGGCACTGTGTACAGGAGCTGCTTTATCAGACTTTAAGGGATGCTGCACGAGTCAAGGGCACTTCTCCCAGACGTGGGCTCTAACCTTTTGAAGGCACAGTGGCTCTCCCAGGCCCAGCAATATGAGTGTAGAAAAGCAAAGAAAAGGAAACTATGTTAGGGCCCCTCTGGTCCTTTCAGTCTTCACATCATCATCTTTGTTTGCTGGCTTTGTCCTTATTTTTGCCCTGGAACCTCCCTTGGCCTCTGTATTCACTCATCATACACACACTAAGTGTCCCCATGGGCCAGGCCCTGGGCCAGGCCCTGGGGATCCAGTAAGGCACAGTTCATATCTACATTTTGTCTCTTCTCTTTTCTAGGCACCTTCTAAAGCTGGTGATGCCTCGTTGTACTCATTCTTGGGAATGACTCTCCTAGCTATGTCTAATTCATAGTAAGAATCAAGGGAGCTTATTTGAGCAAACTTTTAATAATAGTACTCGTCCTGTCATTTCATAAATTGTTTTTAAGTGGTCACTTGAGCAGCAAGTGCAAATACCCTGGGGCAGGAGCTTGTTGGCAAGTTTGAGAAATAGCAAGTGGCGGAGCCATCAGGTGAGAGTGGTAGGAAGTGAGATCAGAAAGGTAACGGGGGCTGGATTACATTGTGTCTCAAAGGCCTTTCTAATATCTCTGAATGAGAGTCACAGGATGGAAGACATTAACTGATGGGTCTTTTAAAAGAATCACTGCCTGCTGTGCTGGGAAGAGACTGTGGAGGGGCCAATGGTGGAAGCAGGGAGACCAGGTGGGAGGCTATTGCTGCATGCCAGATAAGAGGTGATGAAGTCAGGGGAGGGGTGAGAAGAGGTCAGAATCTGGATATATTTTGAGGATTTGCAGATGGATAAGGTGTGAGGGTGGGACCAAGAGTGGAGTGAAGGATTTTGCATGCATTTTGGCCTGAATGACTGGATGGATGGAGTTGTCATTAACAGGTGTTGGGCACCCTGAGAGTGTAGCAAATGCCTGGAGACAGATCAGTGGTTCTGTGTTAGACATTTTAAGTTTTCTATGTACATTAGACCTCCAGGAGGAAATGTTGAGTAGACAGCTGGATACAGAAGTGTGCAGCTCAGTGGAGAGATCTGGGCTGAAAGTATTTAGTTTTAAGTCATGAGCCTATAGATGGTGTCTGGAAGAGATCACCAAGGGACAAGAGAGTATTAGAAAAGAAGAGAAGAGGTTTAATGGCTGACCTTTGGGACACTCAGTATCCTGAGTCTGGGACATGAGGAGGAAACAACAAAGGAAAGTGAGCAACCGTTGAAAAAGAAAGAAAGAAAACCAGGACAAAGAGGTGTCCCAGCAGCCCAGTGAAGATGGGTTATGAGGAGGATGTGATAAGTTGTGTCAAATGCTGAGAATTGGTCAAGTAAGATGACAACTGAAAATTGACTGTTGGATGCAGCACCCTGGAGGTCACTGGTGGCCTTGATGGGACCTGTGTTGGTGGAACGATGGGGCAAATGCTTCTCTGGAGGGAGCTGAAAACAGAATGGAAGGAAAGGAGCTAGAGACAAGGATAAATGAGGACGCTTGAAGAGTTTTGCTGCAAAAGAAAGAAAATAATATGTTGGTAGTTCACAGGGGAACTGGAGTCGAGAGGGCTCTGTTTTGTTGTTTTACCTTTTTTTTATCATGTTAACCATTTTTGTGTGTAGTCCAGGGGCATTACATTCACAGTGTGCAAGCATCACCACCATCCTTCTTCCCCATAGCTCTTTTCATCTTGTAAAACTGAAACTCTATACTCATTGAACTATCACTCCCCACTCCCCTCTCCTCACAGCCCCTGGCAAAAACTTCTGCTTGCTGCCTCTATGATTTAGACTACTGTAAGTATCTCACATACGTGGAATCACACAATATATGTCTTTTTGTGACGGGCTTATTTCACTTAGCAGAATGTCCTCAGAGTTCACCCATGTTATGAATCAACTTATATAGGCTAAATAATATCCCATTCTATGTATATACCACATTTTGCTTATCCATTCATCTGTTGACAGACACTTGGGTTACTTCCACGTTTTAGCTAATGTGAGTAATGCTGCTGTGAGCATGGTGTACAAATATCTCTTCAAGACCCAGCTTTCAATTCTTTTGAGTATATATATTCAGAAGTGAAATTGCTGAATCATACGGTGATTCTATTTTTAATTTTTCAAAGAACCGCCCTACTGTTCTCCATAGCAGTTGTACCACTTTACCTTCCTACCAACAGTGCACAAGAGTTCCAATTTTACCTTTTTTTTAATTGAAGTATAGTTGATTTCCAGTGTAGTGCCCATCTCTGCTGTACAGCAAAGTGACTCAGTTATACACAAATAGACATTCTTTTTTTATATTCTTTTCCATTATGGTTTATCACAGGATACTGAATATAGTTCCCTGTGCTATACATTAGGACCTTGTTGTTTATCCATTCTAAATGTAATAGTTTGCATCTACCAACCCCAAACTCCCAGTCCATCCCTCTCCCTCCCCCCTGTTTTTGGTTTTAGATGCATAAAACAGCAGAAGGTTAGTTTGCTGCTAGTACTGATCTGGTGGAGAGCAAACAATTAATGATATAGAGGGGAGAATTGCTAAAGTGTCGATGCTGGGTAGATGGGAAGAGATAAGATCTACTGGAGAGGGTGGCCTGTTTTAGGAACAGGGATATTTCGTCCCTGTAGCAGGAGGGAGGCTAAGTGTTGGGTCATAGATTCTGGCGGTGGGTAGAGGTGGTGGCAAGAGCATGGGGAAGCTCTTTCCTGATTTCTTCAGATATCTCGGTGAAGTGAGAAACCAGGTCACCAACAGAGAGTGACACCAGGATAGAGAATGGTAGATGTTTGAAGAGAAAGAGAAGGAAGGTGTAACGTTGTCATCCAGGAGAATAAGAGCAGGAATGGACTAAGGTCTAATACTGCTGACTAATTTCTAATGCTGGTGGTGGTTTTTGTCAGTGTTGATGCACATTTGACAGTGCTGTTCCTTTTACCAAGTGTTTTCTCATATGCTGATCGTCCCAACAACCCTGTGGATGGCAGAGAGAGTTGGGTGTGCTAAAATCAGATGCTTAAAGTCAAAGTGTGGGACTCAGTCCACATCTCCTGAATGCAGTCTGGAATTCTTTTCCTCTATTAAGCTTCTCTTTTTTAACGTGTTAATTAGTGATGATTTCCAGGCATGCAAGTACTTTACAGGATCTGTGTTTATCCTTCTGTGTTGTATTGCTCTGAATAGTCCTAGAGAGAAAAGATTAAATAGCCTTTGTCCATTACTATTAAGGGTTGAGTTTCATTATCTTCAGCCATAGTCCAACATGTAGGAAGTTTCATGGTGAGAAAATCCTTGCAGAACTTAAAAGTGAAATCTACTAAACTTAATAGGAAAAACATAACCTTGTTAATGGAAATGCTGGTTGCTTTCCAGATCATAAACACGTTTTTAGAAATACTTTCGTTAACATGGGAAGTTATAATTTCCTTACGTGCAAAGTATTGTAAATAGGAATGAAGTATGAAATGATTCTTCTTACTCTGCAGTCATATCTCAATACGACGCTAATTGTGCCATATGCCTAAGTAATCCTAGGGTAAAATAGCTCTCATTTTCCCTTAGGTCTGGTTAGAATTTCTAAGGTAGAATCTATTATTTTCCTGTTGTATTAGAAGTGGTTTAATCGATTTCGACATCTATCATACACTCCTCAAAATGCCGACTCTTTTTTTTTTTTTTTTTTTGCGGTACGCGGGCCTCTCACTGTTGTGGCCTCTCCCATTGCGGAGCACAGGCTCCGGACGCGCAGGCTCAGCGGCCATGGCTCACGGGCCCAGCCGCTCCGCGGTATGTGGGATCCTCCCGGACCAGGGCACGAACCCACGTCCCCTGCATCGGCAGGCGGACTCTCAACCACTGCGCCACCAGGGAAGCCCAAAATGCCGACTCTTTAAACATACGCTGCCTTCTGAATATTTGCTCCACCTTTTTTTCACCCTCTTTTAGACCTGGGTCTGCGGCACCAAATCATATTTGTGAAACTCACAATGACATCAGTCAGCATCTCAGTTCGGTATTACTATGCCGTAAATTACTGGAGTTTCTAAATCTTTCAACGGCTTGATTCAAATGTTGTGTAAGATTTAGTTAGTGGCAGAACAAGTTAACTATGAACAAATATTAGTCACACATAAAAACTGTGTATTGAGTTGAAATCATTTCAGATGTCTACAGAAGAGTAGCAAATGCTCAAATTGATAGCCTGATATAATGGAAATGTTACTTCGTTACTTCGTTAATTTAAGAGAAAGTTATGAGAATATCGTGGACTGACTTCCTCCGGAATTCTTTCAGAGAGACTAGGTTTTTAAATTTTGTTAGTGCTTTACATATTGATTTTGCCTGGATAACAAGGCAGTAATAGGCTTTTAGTTAAAGAGAGTCTGTTAGCAAGAGAGTCTTCGATGATCTTTTAAAATATTCTCCAAGGAAAATGATAAGAATAAAAACTTTGAATGTTAATATCTGGTTTATAAATGAGTGCCTTTTGGGGTATTTTTTATTGTGGTAAAAATACGTAACACCCACCATTTTCAGGTGTACAATGCAGCGGCATTAACTATATCCACAGCATTGTGCAACCATTACTACTATTCTACTACCAAAACTTTTTCGTTATCCCAAGCCCAGTTAGTGTTTTTTAAATTACAGGAAAATATTAAATGTTTTCTGTACCAGCTGACTCACCTTGAATAATGCCTCAAGTTTTAATAGGTCAGTCAATGTGTTTCGGGTCAAAAACTATCCAGTATGAGTGCTCATTTGTAGTAAGCTCATTTCTTACTAGGCTGGGCTTAACCACATCTTTGGCCTCGTTGATTATTGTTAAAATTCGGGTAATGTGATTGCTTTCATGAGCCTCCCCTTAATCCTTTTATCAAAGTACCACAAAATTAAACAAGACATCTGTTAGTTTAACATCAAAGAGATTTGACAGTCATGTGTGTTGCCACATGTACAGTCCAAAGATTAAACTCAGTTCAGTTTAAAGAGACCCCAAATAACAGATGACCAAAGGAAGCAGTACATGGAAACTCAAATGAGAGAAACATTTATCTTACTCGGTCATTATGAGTCAAAGCCTTCCATGAACTGTGTAAATACCATGGAAAGGAATCAGTCTGGTAAATTATAATGAACTCAGTCTACTTGGAGCAAATGTGTAACTTCTCAGTTTAAACCACTGATGCATTTGCTTTTAGGTAACAGGGGTGATGATTTTCTAGAAACTGATGACATAGACCAGTAGATAATAAAACTGAGTTGTGCTTACTATGACCCCACTTCTTTCTCCACTTTTGAAACAGGTATCCATCCTTAAAGCACCCAAATTAGATGCTATTTCTTTTGTGAATCCTTCCCCAACTCCCGTAGACAGTCATCGAATATTCTTTTTTTTTTTTTTTTTTTGGTATGCGGGCTTCTCACTGTTGTGGCCTCTCCCGTTGCGGAGCACAGGCTCCGGACGCGCAGGCTCAGCGGCCGTGGCTCACGGGCCCAGCCGCTCTGCAGCATGTGAGATTTTCCCGGACCGGGACACGAACCCGTGTCCCCTGCATCGGCAGGCGGACTCTCAACCACTGCGCCACCAGGGAAGCCCCATCGAATATTCTTTATGGTCTAATAGTACTCTGCAAAAAATCCATGTTGGAGCAAACATCCCATTAAATTCTCATTTCCTCTATACTATGAGCTTCTCAGGGTTGGGGACTATATGTTATTCCTACTTGTATTCCCTCCACAGTTCCTAGCACTCAGTGAAGCCCGTTAAATATTTGTTGACTCAATGTGTGAACTAATCAATCTAAGCTTCCATGCTGGAGTTTTCAGTTTTGACATTGCCTCAATTATAAGATGTTTATATTTTATTTACCAAGGCAATTGGCAAAATATGTATAGGATTCCATTTTGTGTGTTGACGTAGAATTGTGACATAAACGGAAGACAAAATATTCCAATCACAAACTCCTGGACATTTGTCCATGACCATAGAAAATTCAAAATGGCATCCTCTATAGAAATTTTGAGATGACTGTGTTTGTTTGTCATGAGAATTGAGAAGGCACTAGCCGGGGACGTATCTCCTTCAGGTCCTCTCTGGCAGAGTACGAAATCGCCACCATTTGCTTTTTTCCTGTGTAAAGGCCCAGCACTGGTCCCAGTCACGGGCACTGTCAGGGAAACATTCCACATGACATGGTTCTTGCCATAGTTGGGTGTCAATGTGAGCCTTGCAACTGGCATCGCAGAGGAAATTGTAGCACAAAGGGAACAGCCTGTCTTGAGGTGTCACCGTGGCTCTCTGTGACTAGGCAGTGGGGCTTCCCTCACTCCTGGCGAGGCTCTGTCCAGGTGCAAGTACAGCATCCCTCTACCTTCCTGTGGCTTCATGGGACCCATCCTCTCATTTTCTCTCTCTGTCCTTTGCTTCTCTCTTGATCCCTCTTTTGCCTGAAGGTGAGCTCCTGAAGTTCTAGGTGGCAGAGTGTGAATAAGTGAGGATGAATATTCGTAAGTGCCTTGTTTCATTCACTGTGCACAAACTCAGCCCACCAATCTCCCAGGCCCTCTCTGTGGGCAGCGTTCAGAGCAGAAGCATCTGAAAGGCATGTTGCTTTCACTAAGCCCCCAAGAGGACAAACCCAGCAAGGACATATTGGATTTATCTGAGTTTAACAGTATTAGTCAGAGATAAGCCCTGTTGTACAGAAGAAATGGGCCATTTGGATAACTAGCAACAGAGTCCTAATATCTGTCATGTCTGCATAGGGCTACCTTGGTGAGCCTTTTGTTAAGAATTCAGGGATATAACTGGTCTTCTCAACCAGGCAATTGGGGAAATTTATTTTCTTGGACTGAAATGACCAGAGAATTCAGTGAAAGCAATTAGACTGGTTCTTTACATATACTAAAATTTTTCTTTTCCCATGATTATCAACCAGAGAAATCAAGCCTTGTTTGTGCTCTTTCCAGAACAGAAGAGCTATGGGAAAGGAGAAAGAGAAAGGGTTGATTTTTCTCTGGCGCTTGAAAAAAATACAGATATATACAGAGGGGGTGAGGGGAGAGGGAGAGAAGGAACAGGAGAACCACCCGCTTTGGAGAGTGGCATGGGGTTGGGCTCCCTTTCCACGTGTTGGACAGTTAAGGCAGCACATGGATCTAGAACGTCGCCCCTGTTCCCCAAACCGCTGTTCCCCCAGTGTGGCTCAATGAATACATCTTGGCAAAAAATCAAGAATTTTCCCCCAAACCTGTAATTAACCATTATAATCGCCTATATTTTCCAAAATGAAAATGTCCTTAAAACCGAAGCCATCTATTTTAACCTTCTGAATCTTCTGTAAAAAGATAAATAGCATGTGGGGGAAGTTACCCCTTCTGGAAGAATGAAGACAAACCTGAACTGAGTTATAATTACAAGGGAAGGCGAGTCTTCAGGACAGTAATGGCAGGGTAGGAGGTTTTGCTTCCTGTTGCACTTAGATTTAGAGTGTCTTTGTTTCCATTACAGCTGCTTAGGAATTACCCCCTCTTTGTAAGATGATTTTCAGATTTCTCATCTACCCTGTGTTTTAAGTTTTAATAATGCTTATTGACATGGAGGGTCCAGATTTCCTGCTTCTCACTGATCTCATCCTCTTGCTTTCAGCTGCTAGAAACTCTTCTCCAAAACAAGCCCGATTGCAACACATACGCTTCGGCAGTGAGTGTGGAAACGGGTCCTTTATTATCAGACTCAGAGGTGGGACCCAGATGCCTGCTTCCCAGGTGGAAACTGCGGACTTGGCTTACAGACACATTCCAACCTGAAGATAGGAAGGAGGTGGTTAGTGCGGGAGGGTACTGGCATCGAAGAACCGCTCCTTCTCTTTTAGCAAAGAGCTATGACTCAGAAAGTAGACATTTTAGAACAAATCTGAAGACTCATGGAATTTCTTTCTTTTTTTTTTCTTTTTTTTTTTTTTTTGCGGTACGCGGGCGTCTCACCGCTGTGGCCTCTCCCGCCGCGGAGCACAGGCTCCGGACGCGCAGGCCCAGCGGCCATGGCCCACGGGGGCCCAGCCGCTCCGCGGCACGCGGGATCCTCCCGGACCGCGGCACGAACCCGCGTCCCCTGCATCGGCAGGCGGACCCCCAACCGCTGCGCCACCAGGGAAGCCCTCATGGAATTTCTGAAAAGGGAGGGGAGGGATGTAAGGGGCACTATGGTCAGCACCGAGAGGGGGGTTCTGCTAGACCCAAACTAACGTCCCCTCCCTGTATGGCCCCTTGCCGCCAAGCTGCAGATGGCTGTGTGCAGTCCTCATGACATTAGCTACCTATTGCATATAAACAATGAAATAAATTGAGAACATAGGAAGATGTGTTTTATCAAGATTCCGAGTGTCTCCCAGTCACCTTTGCATGAAGTGCACAAAATCAGGGCTTATCCACCAGACGTCCTGCTTCCCAGTTCTGAAGACATAGCGCTCTGCCTGCAGCCCCTCATAACCGCAGGACCCTGTGTTTCTGGAAAGGCTAAGGACTGTGTGGTAATGGGTGAGAACAAATGAAAAAGTCTCAGTGCCCCCAGCATGACAGTGACAGTCCCTCCAGCCACGTTGAGGTGCTCTTCCAGAAAGCCAACTACTTCTTTAGTTTGAGACTCTCTATTTTTGTATTAACTCTCAGTTCCTATATGAACATTTGAACAAAATGTTTCTTCGAAATGAGTAGAATCAAGGGCAGATACTGGGATTGAGTGTGGATAGTAGGAGAGGGTAGAAAATGTTTTCATGCTTCTAATTCTGTGAATTTACTCCTCCTCAAGCTTCTCTCTTCAGACCAAATCATTTTGAGTAATTGAGGTCCTTGGTTGGGTTGCAGCTGGAAGGAAGGAAATTAGCATCTGATTCCATTCCCTTTTGCACCTTTGCCCTTTATTCAAATATTACTAACCATTGTTAAGTTTATTTCATTGATTCATTCTTTCATGTATTTAATAAATGTTCACATAAGATTTATTACATGGGAGGCACTGTGTCAGATTTTGGTGATGCAAAGGTAGATAAGAGAGGTCGCAGGCGGAGGAACTCCTGGTGGGTGTGGAGGTGGCCTGCTGACTGGCTACAGCACTGCTCACTCTGAGAGTGGCGTTAAGGAAGCTGGGATGAAGTGAGCAACTCAACAGGAAAAGATGGGAAGAGTTCTCAAGGGGGAACCTGCTTGGGCTGAGATGGAAGGATGAACATCCATTGGGCAGTTAATGAGGATGAGACACTCCCAGCAAGGAGAACAGGACAGACAATGGTAGGTAGATGAGAGGATGTAGAGGGAGCCATGAGTGTAAATAAAGGAATAAATTGAGAAAATGGGAAGACATCTTTCATCAAGACTGGGAGCATCTTCCAGGTCATCTCTGCATGTAGTGCACAAGACCAAGGCTCATCCGTCAATCACCCTTGACCTATGGAAGGTGGGGTCTAGATTGCAGACGGCCCTGGTGCTACACTAAGGAGTTTGGATTCCTTCTAGGTATTTGATAGGGAGCATTGAAGGATTTGGAGTGGGAAATCACACATCCATATTTTCATCTTGGAAAGTGTTCAGTTATAGATGACTGAACCTAACTTAAATTACCTATGCCAAAATAGGATTTTTTTTTTTTCTCATCTAAGTAGGTCTGAGGTACCTGGCTTCAGGTACAGTGGAATCTAGGGGTTAAAGTGGTATCCTCAGGACACTCTCTGTCTCTCTGTACTTCCCACAAATCTCTGTGTCATTCTTCCTCTTGATTCTCTTTCAGCACCTCCTGTATATGAATTGGCTTGGTTCATGGGAGACCTTCTTCACATGTTAACAAAGGTGGCCACTGACTTCTTCAGATATGTATATTAGCAGTATAGGAGAAAGAGCTTTGGGGCAGGAGTGCTGGTTGGCTGGGAGTTTCTGGTTCGCTTTGGTTGATCACATGCCCATTCCTGAGCCAATCTTTGTGGCTAAGGGGATAGGTATTTTATCTAGGTCTGGGTCCGATGCCACCCTTCTACAGGTGTTGGGAGGATTAAACCTGTAAATCCCTAAACTACTTGGGATGGGCTTTCTACCTGCCATAGGGTCCTGTTAGTTACAAAAAAGGCAATGGGTTGCTGGCGGGGAGGAGTAGAAAAAATTCTACCTACCACATTCCACTATAGTATAGAGGAAGGATGGAGGGAAAACAGGGAAAAGAATAAAATTGAAATGCTCTCTTTCTTCTAAATGTTCCTAAGGAACAACTTCAATTTTATTTAAGTAGTTAAATGTGTTGAACTACCTTTATTTTTTTCTAAAGCTGATATGCAAAGACAAAGGGATTAAAAGTTTGAGTGAATTTCTATGAAATAGAGGATAGGGTGAATTGATACTTGTAGTGAACCAGATACACAAAGCTATAGGATTAACCTGGTGCAGCTTCCTGAAGTGTTCATTTCACATGAATTCAGAAAACAGATGCATATATTATGGAGTAGAATGTAATTGACACTTAAAAAAATAAAACGTGAGGCATCAAGTAGATTTCTACTTGCTACCTTGAGCTGGATCTCAAACCCTCTAGGGAAGGCATTTGCTCTCCTCTACAGTTGGGGGTAGTTAAGAGGAGAAGGTTGAGAAGTACTGGGCTCCATCTTCCTGAATCAAGGAAATTCACACGCAGTGAAGTCCTCATGCAAAAGTGATGTGTCAAAAGAACCTATCTGGGAATTGGTTGGGAACCGGTTAATGCCCATGGAATAGTCACAGCTCAACAGCAGGGGTGAGGGGGTCAGGAGGTGGGGTAGTCAAGGGTATGATGGGAGGTGGAAGAGAGGGAAAGTCAAGTGATTCTTGCCCGAATGCTTGTGTTTCTTTTTATAAGATGATTAGCTACATTTGAAATCTGTTCTTCACATACAGTCGTCCCTTGGTATCCACAGGAGTATTGGTTCCAGGACGCCCACAGATACCGAAATCTGCGGATTCTCAAGTCCCTTTAACGAAGTACCGAAGTGTGGTCAGCCCTCTGTATCTGTAGAGGTAGAACCTGGGGATGCAGAATGCTGACTGTAGTTTTAGCTTCACAGAAGTCAAATACTTTTTCTCCTGCTCTGTGTTGTTACTTTATGAGACGCTCAGCTAAACCTGTTTTCAATAACATTCAAGTTAATGGTACTATGACTTACATTACAAGGAAGATTAAAAATTCTCAGCAGCTTGGTGAATTTAACCCTTCCTAATGGTAGGCACATGATCTTTCTTCTTTCCTGGAAGGACTGGGAAAGTGCCGGAAAGTTCCTTGCCCAACAGAATGGGTTAGTACTGTTCTGCACCCTTTGTTACCCTTTACAGTAACAGTGTAGGACTTAAATGTCAGTTATACCATGATTTTAGCGGGAGGGGAGAGTGGCTGGGAGGTAAAACATACCCTAAGCCTTGGCTTTTAAAGACTTACGAAATTGTAGTTGCTTTGTGACATTTGATTGATCATTTGTCTTCATTTCCATTCTGATAACAGTCTCTCTAACCTTTTCCTGGGAAGCTCTTTCATGGCAGAAACACTGTCCTGCATATGCCTGAGAGAGATGGGGCCACTTATATGCGGTGGGGGACAAAGGGGGTACCCCTGTCTCTTTGAATTGATTCGCTAATGTTTTCCTGGGTTTATGGAAACAACACCTGAAGAAGTTAACATTTTAAGACATAAAAACGTTACAGCCACAGCTAGGCATAATCCTGGCTTCAGGGAGAATGCCCAAGTAAGAGGATGAGAACCAAATTAAAGAAATATGAAAATTAGAAACAGAGAAGCCAAAATGGCCCTGTGCATTAATGAATGGCCTGAGGGAACATCATCTGTGCCTGTCTGCTTCTTGGCTTACAAACTGAATCCAGGCACATTTTCATCACAATGGCTGCATTTGAATAGCAGCGAAGGTCACCCAGATTAAGGGTTTTGACCTGTCATTGCAATGGGACTTCAGCTTGGTGTCTTTATTTTTGGTCTATAAAGTCTTTTTTTTTAATTAATTAATTTATTTTTGGCTGTGTTGGGTCTTCGTTTCTGTGCGAGGGCTTTCTCTAGTTGCGGTGAGCGGGGGCCACTCTTCATCGCCCTGCACGGGCCTCTCACTATCGCAGCCTCTCTGTTGCAGGGCACAGGCTCCAGACGTGCAGGTTCAGTAGCTGTGGCTCACGGGCCCAGTTGCTCCGCGGCATGTGGGATCTTCCCAGACCAGGGCTGGAACCCATGTCCCCTGCATTGGCAGGCAGATTCTCAACCACTGCGCCACCAGGGAAGCCCTATAAAGTCTTTTGTTCAATGCAAAGTTGATCTCTCCTTGCGCCAAGCCTAGAGTGGAGGCGGACCAACTTCATGTTTCCAATTAGTCCCTCTGTCTGCTCCCAACTGCCTCTGTCCTGTTAGCACAGGAACCCCGGGCTCTCCCTTTGAGGCTACAGTGCAGGGGGTACACCCCACTGCTGAACTGGGGCATCTGTGTGGCTAGCTCGGTTGTTGCTCCGTCGCTCTCTTGGGATCACGCTGGCAGACCCCCTTGCCCATCCCTGGCTCTTGACCAGTTAGCATTTTACCTCCTAGGATTATTCCTGAACGGAATAACATATGTGTAAACACTCTGAAAAGCATTATAAGCTTCTTATTAATTAAGTGCAATTGATTATAATTATTATTTTGCTTTGAGTTCCTTGTCAGAAGATATGCCATTCGGGTAGTTCACTCATATTTGGGACCTTGAATAATTTTTAAAATGCTCTATGCTGAAAATCTGAAAGACACTATGGCCAGTTTTGAAAATCTCTAGCCTTGCAGCTCAACTGTTAAGTCTGCTTTCTGGCTTCTTCCTCTCCGCACCCTCTTACTTCATCTCTACTTTGAATAATCTCTTGTCTGTTCTCTGGGGAAGTGGAGGATACCCTCGTCCTCAGGGGAGACCTGCACACATGTGGTGGCTATGAAGCTACGTGCTGGCTGCTTCTGACTGGTTTAGGAAATCCAGGGAGGCCTCGCTTGTCCTCTGTTCCTATCCTCTTCTCATCCAGCTCTTCTGGTGGTTCCATTTCATCGCAGATTTTCATGTGGGCTCATTCCTACATTGCTTTAGTGGCACTCTGCCCTACTTAGAGACAGCCTGCTTTTTTGACTGTCTGGAAAATTCCTTGGGACATTGCTACTTGGAATTGTTGCAGCCATGCCCACCCTCCACCCCCCCACCCCCACCCAGCTACGTAGACCCTGTCCCTACTGCTTGACCCCAGACCTCAGGGTACATATCCTAGCTTATGCTTTAAATCTCAGTGTGTGAGGTCTTACGATAGCCGATGCTGTGTTCTAAGAACTGTGCATCGTTCATGTCCAGCATGAAGTATCACAGTCCATTAAGTCAGTAGACAGTAATTGAATGGAAATATTGCTAGATGTAGTTTATAGATGATGCATAGGTTGTGATGTGATGTAGTGAGTATAATTGGATTTAAACGTGAACTCTTGTTTGGAGATACTCATCGATAATATAACCTTTCTTTGCTGAGCACATACACTGTGTTGGACAATTCTCAAGCTGCTTTATGTGTATTTCCTCTAATATTCACAACAAGCCTTTATGGTGAGCATCAGTATCCCCATTTTACAGATGAAATATTTGAGGCCCTTGCCCAAGGTGAGTGGCAGAATCAGTGTCACTGTGCAGGTGTGTCTGACTTCAGAGTCAAAGCTTTTCATTACGCTAGGCTGCTATGTATTTACAAAGAAGAATCCTGGGGTGATCATTAGTAACCCACTCTCAGCAGGAGAAAACACTTTCGAGCATTCTCCTGAACGTGGCACAGTATCTGTTCATTCAGTGAATGCCTGGTTGATTCTTTCTTGCTATGTGCCAGGCACTGAAATGGACTTTGGAGTTTTAAAGGTGAATAAAACTCAGGCCTTGCCCCTGAGAATCTCACAGTCTAGTGGGGGAACCTCTTGTTCAGTGTCACTGAATTAGTGTCTGGTGTCTGGTATAGAAAGTTCTTAAAATCATCTTTGAGCTTTCTCTTATTTCAAACCTTTGGTTTTTTTTTTAATGATTATGGAGAGAAGTGCTTGCCCTAAGGTTACTTGACTTACAGGCTGGCATAGACTATTATAAATCTTGGTATGTTTGTGTGGGGCTTTTTTTTAAAAAATTAATTTTTCTACTGGAGTTGTTACTGGCTTTTTGCATTGAAGTCAGATTCCACAAAAGAAGCTAAGACCCAGGTACATTATTTTATTTGATCCTTATAAGGGCAGGTATTTGATTCCTGTTTCACAGACGTGACTCTCAGAGGCTGCTCAAGTGTGTATGATGGGCTGGATGTGACCCTATGTTTTCTGCCCATGACACACCACCTTTTCAGTGGGAGGAAGAGGTGTTGCTGGTAAAGGAAGCTTTCTGAATGAAGAGAAGGTAGATCAAATAGAAGGAAATGTTATAAGTATCCTGACTTGTTTGTGGGGAAGTTGAGAATTAGGGATATGCCTTTACCAGTATACCTGGAATCACAGAACTGAGTAGAGGGAAACCATAGAGGGAGGGTGTCAGCTCTGGCCACCATAACACACTGGGTGGCTAAAGCAACAGTTGTTTATTTCTCAAAGTTGTTGAGGCTGGGAAGTCCACGATCAAGATGCCAGCTGATATGGTTCCTGGGGAGGGCCCTTTTCCTAGCTTGTAGGTGGCCACCTTCTTTCTGTGTCCTCACATGGGAGGGAGAGGATGGCAAGCTCTGTGGTGTCCCTTACAAGGACACTAATCCCATCAGAGGGCTCCACCCTCATGACTTCATCTAAACCTAATCTCCTCCCAAAGGCCCCATCTCTACACACTCTCACATGACGGGTGAGGGCTTCAACACCTGAATTTGGGGAATGCTGTTCAGTCCATAGCAGTGTGTGTGATGGCGGAGACATAGAACTTACAGAGGAAGAGCTCACTGTAGGCCAGTCAGGGCGTGGTGTATGCATGTGTAAGTGTGGGCATAAGAGGCACGGTCACCGTGGTTGTAGAAAACAATTTCTCCGTGGTCGTTTGGACTGAAAGTAAGAGGAGGGTGAAATTTGTGACCCCTAGGCATATTCCAGCCTTTCAACATCTCGCAGATGCACGCAGTGATTATCAATCCCTCCCCCACCGACCCCGAGGAAAAGGGAAGCTGTGATTGCATAGTAGTGAGTGTTATTCCCATTTATATAAGCAGGACACTGCCATAAAGAGGCATTATGTCATTTTTTTGACACGATACAAAGGTCTTAAATACGTATCCTTTCGAAATCCTTTAGGTCTGGATCTCACCCCCCCTGGGAAAGTTTCCTGGCAATTGGAAGGATATTGCTTTATGTGGGACCCCACTAGAAAAATAGTCCTTGCACATCGGCTCAGGGTATGTGATGAAAAGTGTGTGGTTTCTTTTGATATACCCACCTGATTCAGGTAGAGCCTCGCATAAGTCTTTTCTTACTTCCAAAGTTAGGATGATTCAGCGGTAACTATAAAAGCCTCTTTTTATGGTAATTATAATCAGAATTGTGAATACATTTATGCATCTATAGCTTTTCAGTTTTACACTTAAATAGATGCCATCAGAAGTATTTTGAGGGCCAATTTATCTTGGAGAGTTTCCATTTAAAACCCATTCTTGTGTTTCTAGCGTTTTCAGCAGCAAAACAAGTCAGTCTGGTCATAAATGCTTATGGCAAGTGGATGAATTCAAAGGTCTTCACTGTGAAGATAGTGTTATTTCGTCTTCACAACTACAGAAGCATACATTTTCAAAATAAATAACCTCAGACTTGCTCTTTCAGGATATTAGAAGGTGCTAATGTCCAGTTTATGAAGAATTAAGGCTCATGAAGTTAACGGGCATGGGCGATAGAGGGTGGGCAGGGCAGCCTTATCAGGAAGGGGTTGAGACAAGTGTCTGGCTCCCACTGTGTGGGCAGCTGGCAGGCTGCAGACCCAGGACTGTGTTAGGGAGCTGCCTTTTTGGACACGGCATTACTTGAATATCAGAAGGTATTATGCACGCATCTGAGGAAGATGAAGGGATCTGGGTTGCAGTGTACCGTGAGAGAAGATGAGATTAGCTTTCCCCAGCTAGAAAGACTGGTTACATTTTAAAAAGTATTTTAACCACAGGGATTTCTAAGTTCTCCTGGAATCTATTACCATCTATTAGCTCCTGGAGCTTTGAAGCAGGACTGCTAGAGACATGGCAGTAGCAGGGTGATTTGCTTTCCCTTGTGGTGGGGTTTGAATACCAGGGTGCCAAATGAGACTGGAAAGACTTCTCCAGACCTGATGATGGAGGTAGGGAGTTATTACACAAAGCCTGCTTACAAATCAGGTCGCTTGACAGTCTCAAATAAAAAGTGCAGTACTCAGCTTACACTGTCACATTTCCATCAGGATGACAAGAGTACTTAAGACCTTCTGTTTGGAAAGTCAGAACCAATGATTTTCTTCAGCTCTTAAATCACAGTGATGTCATCTCTTCTCAGTGTACAGTTGTGTTGAGGAGATGAGCCCATACTTCTTTTCCTCTTCGTGAAGGTGGTTTTAGAGCCGTTAGTGATTCTATGAGCTTCCCTTCACTCTGGGTCCCTGAGGTTATACTTTTGCCACAACTAGACCTCTAAACTCCCGGAAATAGTGGTAATAGGAGCGATCATTATTCCAGGTGTCAGTCCTGTGCTATGGGCATTCACTCTCCACCTTGTTAAACTTCACAAAAAAGAATATGAAGACCCTCTGACCTGGCATCCATTTAAAATATAGTATTTTAAAACTAAATTTATATCCATACATTTGTATTTTATAATTTTGAACCCTCTTTTTGATCATGAAATTTATTTTTTTCCTGACTATATAAGTAAAAAAATCATCTGAAATTCATGCCTCTGTGATAAACACAGATAACATTTTAGGTCCCATCCTTTCATCTCTCTCTCTCTCTCTCTCTCTCTCTCTCTCTCCAAACACACTGGTGTGGGTGTGTGAGTGTGCATGTGCGTGCACACTAATAATTCTTCACAAATTAGATCACATAACAGTCGTATTCATTGTGGAAACCTTTTCAAAATTCCATGGTTTGTTCCTTCCCTCCCTTCGTATCCAGAGCTCCCCGACTCCTCCACCGTCAAGCAGTGTTTATGTATCTCTACATTTCTCTGTGAATGTTTATATATTTATGTTTTGTCTGTTCCAAGAGGCATCCTCCAAAGCAGTGTTGTTCCTGTGCTCAGGATGCATGATCCACAATTCTAAATGGTGGACAAGACGTTCCAAAAACAGGGGGATTATTGTAATATATATTCTCTGAATCTTCCTTTTCTTGCTGAGCGGTACATCAAGGACTTCCCTTCTTGAGAATGCACACAGCTAACTCACTCTTCAGTGTCTTCATAATGAAATGTGGGCTGCACCACTTATTCCTTTCTTCTATATGCATAGTCAGCTGTGTATGTGCCAGTTTTATCAATGAGCTGTTCTCTCCACAGTAGATCACGATATTCACTTTGTCATGTAGAAGCTTCTGTTCTATGAATACTGCCATTGACCAAGTGGGGTTTTCTCTAGAAATGATACTGGGATTCATTTCTGGGCTCTTCAGTCTGTCCTGTTGTTTATTCCCCTGCCATGTTTTGATTCTAATGGATTTAAGTCTGGTATGGCCCTCCCCTCACTATTCTTTTTCACAGATTTCTTGCAAAGTTTTGGATATTTAATCTTGCCAGAACATTTATTATATCCACTATAAAAATGGGGGATTCTAATTGGCATTGTGTTAAATGTATGTATGAACTTTGAATTTATATGCTTATTTCTAAATTTTCTTTTCATTTTAATGCTATTATGTTTAAAATTTTTTCCATTGCAAATATGGAGAAAAGCTCTGAACTTTTCCAGGCACCAGAACAAACTTCTTCATTGATTCCAGTAGTTTTCATTTTAAAACTGGGGTTGGAATTTCTAGGTATATCATTAGCAAAAAGAGAGAATTTTATCTCCCCATATACCCTATTTATATTCACTATTTTCTTCTCCTCAGCTCACTGTTGAATTGCAATAATAGCAGGTATCCTATCTTATTCCTGGCGTTTGATTGTTTGGAATGATGTTTGTAACTGATTTTCGATAAACAGATATTTTCACATTCAAGAGGTTTCTCTCGATTTATATTTACTTGAAGATTTATTAAAAATGGCCATTGAATTTTACTGAATGTTTTTTAGAACCTATTGATGTAACCCATTCACTTTTCCTCCATGCATTTGTTGTTATCGTGAATGATGTCAGTGGATTTGCTGGTGTGGAAACTTGATCATTGGCAATATTCACTTCATCTACTTTTGCATTTACTTGCTAATATTTTATTTAGAATTTTTGCAAATATTTATAGGTGGAATTGCTCTGTAGTTTTATTGTACTACTTTGATCAGTTTTGGTTTTAAGGCTAATCCAGTTTTATAAAATGGATTTAGGAACTTTATGTTTCTATAGCCATGAATAATTTAAATAATATTTCTATTCTTTGTGAGTTATATGGAACTCACTCTAAAATTATGTTTCTGCTCTCTTTTTTAATGGTAGGAATTTAACCACTTTCCCAATCTCTCCAATGGTAATTGGTCTATTTGATTTTGTACGTGCGTCAGTTTTGTTAATTTATATCTTGTAGAAATTCATACCAAGAACTTTAGAATGCATTGACTTCTCTCTCTTCCTCCTGCCTCCAGTCTGCTCCTTCCCAATTCCTACACTTTCTTTCACTCTTGACAATTACTATACCCTTGTAGTTTGTCTCTTGTTTTGGAAATCTTCAACATTTAATCTACATGCTCTCGGTCTTGGTACCCATAGTATCTTAGATTTCACAAGGTATTCGCAGGATGCACTTTTCACCACTGTTTTTTCTCCTTTCCCATTTCGTCTATCTTGAGGTCTCTTCTTTGATGCATTCGTTGTTGCATTAGAGTCTTTCTCAATATTTTTTGCATATGAAGAACGTGGTTTATATTTATTGGAGTAGAGTTGATTTACAGTGTTGTGTTAGTTTCTGGTGTAGAGCAAAGTGATTCAGTTATATATATACATATACTTTTTCATATTCTTTTCCATTATGGTTTATTACGGGATATTGAATATAGTTCCCTGAGGTTTATTTATTTTGAATTGTTGCATTTCTTCAAGGATTTCCGTGCTTGCTGGATAACCTTGAGAAAGTTATTTAATTTCTCTGGTCCTCCTCTCCTTATCTGTGAGATGGGGATACTAATAACAGTTACCGCATATGAATATTGTGCGATGAAATGAGTTGGTATAAGCATTCTGATTATCTGTTGCTGTATAATGAACTACCCCAAAACAACAATGTAAACAACAGTTTGTTATTATCTTTCATGTTTCTCTGGGTTGGTTGGGCTTAGCTGGGCAGCTCTTATTTGGGGGCTTTCATGTAGTTGGACTCAAGATACCGGCAGGGGCTGGAATGGTCTGAAGGTTCAGCCAGGCTGGATGTCCCAGATGGCTTTTTCACTCATGTCTCAGTTTCCATCCTATAACCTCTGTCTCTATCAGAGAAGCCTGGGTTCCTTACGTGGGAACTTAGGGCTCCAGAAGGCAGAAAGGTGACAGTCTTCATAATATCTTGCCTTAGAATTGGTACAATGACACTTCTACCAGATTCTACGAGATGGAAGACTAGACTCCACGTTGAGTTGGAGGAGTATCTTGAACGGAGGGGGAGGGAAGGAATTAATGGCAGCCACCTATGCAGACAAACTATGACAATAAGTGAAATGCTTACAACTGTACAAGTGCTGTATAAGTATTAACAATGATACTATTATTGTTGTTATTAAATTACCTTCAATATTTCCTTTTACTATTAGAGTTGCGTATCTTCTATGGGTACAAAATTCTGGGAATGTGATTCTTTTTTTCTCAACAGTGTGCAGATGAAGTCTGATGCCAGTATAATTCTTTTCTTTTATAGGTAACTTGTTTTTGTCTAGATGATTTTTCATCTTGAAATCAGAAATAAGAAAGCTGTTACTAGTTTTTAAGAGACTTTTGGGGGTTCTAGAAAATACAAGACAAGAAAAGAAAGGAGTAAATATTGAAGAAGAAAAGAAAAAATTTCCTCTTTGAGCTGATAGTTATTTTTAGAAAACCCAGGAGACTGTATTAAGAAAAAAACTAACTAGAATTAAGAAGGGAATATGAAGAATTATTATAAAATAAGGAAAAGCAATAGCTTTTCTCTGTTCTAGGAAGTACCAGAGTTTGCATTGATATGGCTTTTATAATTATTCCTAACTTGGAGCTGGACAGGCTCTTTCAACCTACCAGCTGAAGTCTATTTGTAAAGTAGGGAAAATTTCCTCTATTACTTCTTCAGTTTTTGCCTCTCCCCCATCTGCTCCTTTATCTCTGAATATTCTTGTTATTAGTATGACTATGCTATGCCAACTGCCTTTTCTTGGGAAGATTTGCCATTTTATTATTAGGCTCTAATTTTCCTATTTTGGAAGATTGTCCTTTATTTTGTGATACAATGGGGATGGCAGAAGGTGGCTGTGTGTGTGTGTGTGTGTGAGAGAGAGAGAGAGAGAGAGAGAGAGAGTGAGAGAGAGAGAGAGAGAGAGAGAGAGAGAGAGAGAGAGAGACTTCATAGTTCTCCTTCTGGAGGATGAGAGGAACAAATCTTGTTTAAACCCTGGGATTATGTATTCATGTGAACTTTTTTAGAGGAAACTGCAAATGTTACTGGCCATTGTAATCTTGTTATTTTATTAGCTCTTGATTAAACATCACATTTAAACTTTCTGGTAACACAGTTGTTAATCGTGTTTGCCACTTAATTGTAACAGAATTTTTAAAAAGTGTCAGGGCAGCCTTCATTTCATGTTTTGAAAAAACTGAAGGATTCAGAGTTTGCTTTTGGATGTTAGCGTTTGCTCTAAGATTTGGAGTTTTTCCCAGAATATAAATAAGTAAATAGTAAAATAAGTAGATAGTAATGCATAGTAGCACTGTCTACGTGTATGAGATGAGTTTCTGTTTCCATACACCTGGATGCATTTTCACTCCAGGACCTTAACTCAACTGGGATTTACTTTTCTTAATACCAAGGAGACTGGAAGTAGGTAGTCCAGGGCCGAGGTGACAGCTCCGAGCAACCAGACTTGTTCTATTTTTCTACTCCTCATGCCCCCTAGAATGACGGCCCCACTTCTGGGCTTCTTGTCTGTATTTTAGGCAGCAAGAAGAGTGATGGGCAAAGAAGGAAAAGCAAAAGCCAATTGTGAGCCAATGGCTTTCCTAGAAGCCCTACTGTGACTTGCACTCATATCTCATTAGGCAGGAATGTGTCACATGGTCACCCTAGCTGTAAGGAATTCTAGGAAGTGTATTTTGAATCAGGCTGGACGCCACCCTGAACAAAATTGAATTTCTATTCGTAACACAGGAGTGATTGGATTTTGGATATGCACCCAGCAGCCTAGCCAGGATCCTTCACCATCCCCTCTGTCCTTATTCCAGCTGTTTCCTGTTCATCCATGGGGTTTTGTCTGTGCTTTCTTCTCCAGGCAGCCCCCTGGGAGCCCCAGGAGGGGTGAGGTGGCCATTCTTTGAGTGTTGACGTTGCCCTTTAGCTATTCAGTTAAGATAACACCTAACTTACCCAATATCATCTGGAACTACTTTTCTATGAGTGCCTCTTCATTATACATCAGAGTAGGTTTTGTGTCCAACTTTTACTCCCAGCTCCTAAAACAGTGCTTGGCATACAGTAGGTGCTTAAAGTTTCTTGAACAGAACTTATGACAAGAAGTTAAACTTACTGAAATTCATGGATCTCAGAGTCCTCTTAGCTTTTTAAAAATTCTTTTTTTTCCTCTTTTTGAAGTACAACATGTACATTTATAAATGCATCTGTTGAGTATGTTTGTATATGCTTTTCATCTTGGTAAACACACTGGTTGTTGGTGCCAGCATGTGTGGGTATTTGTGTGTTTGTGTGATCTGTATCTGGGTGCAGTTATTAAAGACACCAGTTATTTCCTGTGGAACCAAGTGCTCTGACAACCAGGAACGAAGTAGGGGTCTGAGACAGTGGTCTCAGACAGGATTCCAGTGCCGTGAGGAAGGTGCAACTCACCCCCCAGGGAGGCTGGAAGACAAATGAGGTTGTTTATCTGAAAAGTATTTTGAACTCTTACCTCTCCAGGAGAAAGGTCCTATGTTAATTCCTAGTACAGTTAAGCCTCCATTCTCCATGTCAATGAGAAAACAAAGAAAGAGCACAGATTGTCTAAAGGTCATTGATTCTTGATTTTGGAATTGAATTATAATATACTTTTGGATGTTGGCAGGAGACCAGGCTTCTGCGTGGGCAAAATGAAGCTTTTGTTAATGTGAGTCAGTATTTCGTGAATTTGCATTATCAGCCCCTGTCTGATCAGCCGTATCAGAGTCAGGTGATGTGGAATACATTTGTATGAAGAAGGACCAAGGCATGTGTAATACATTTATATCTATGGCTATTCTCAAGTTCATCTTTGTTTTCTGATTAGGTCATAAGAAACCATATATTTGGGCCTTGGTAGCTTTTTTTTTTTTTTATAAATGTCTCTCTCTGTTTGGTGCTTTTTTTTTTTAAATTTTATTTATTTATTTATTTATTTTTGGTTGTGTTGGGCCTTCGTTTCTGTGCGAGGCCTTTCTCTAGTTGTGGCAAGTGGGGGCCACTCTTCATCGCGGTGCGCGGGCCCCTCACTGTCGTGGCCTCTCTTGTTGCAGGGCACAGGCTCCAGACGCGCAGGCTCAGGAACTGTGGCTCACGGGCCCAGTTGCTCCGCGGCATGTGGGATCCTCCCGGACCAGGGCTCGAACCTGTGTCCCCTGCATTGGCAGGCAGATTCTCAATCACTGCGCCACCAGGGAAGCCCCTCAGTAACTTTAAAAATGCTTTCACTGGGTTACATTTCAAGTTTTCCTGAAATACTTACGTAAAGAGTCTCTCCAGGTCGTCAGTAGAACTACCGATGAAGTCATTGACCAGTAAAGATTAATGAATGAATGGCTGGCCTAAAACCCCAGTGTTACAAATTGTGGTCCCCAAACAGCAGCATCAGCATCACCTAGAACCAGTTAAAAATGTGGAGTCTCTAGGGCTTCCCTGGTGGCGCAGTGGTTGAGAGTCCGCCTGCCGATGCAGGGGACATGGGTTCGTGCCCCAGTCCGGGAGGATCCCACATGCCGTGGAGCAGCTGGGCCTGTGAGCCATGGCCGCTGAGCCTGTGCGTCCAGAGCCTGTGCTCCGCAGCGGGAGAGACCACAACAGTGAGAGGCCTGCGTACCGCAAAGAAAAAAATAAATGTGGAGTCTCAGGCCCCACCCCAGACCTACTCAATCATAAACTCTGAGGCTGGGGCCCAACAATCTGTGCTTGAAAAGCCGTCTGGGTGATTCTGATGCAGGGTCAAATTTGAGAGCTGAAGGCCATAAAATCAAGATGTTGTCAAAGTGTCTTGCATCATGTCTCTTAGAATTCACCACCAGGTGAAAAAGTCACCTTCCATATATAGACAGGAAATCTTTTCCCAGACGAGGAGAATAATATCACCCACTCTGTTTCCATTTTTGCCTTTTACTTTGGGAAACTTGGAGCTGTGCTGGTTGCTCAGTCATAGTCCGTACATTTGTCTGGGCTTTTTATTTCCCTTTCCTTTCCATGAATTTTACTTGCTTCTTTTATTTAAGTATCTTACTATGAGTCTGTTGTGATAGGCCTTCCCAAATCCATTTTGCTAGTAAGTAGGTTGGCAGTGTGGGGAGGATATAATTTGAAATAAATTGACTCACTCAGTGATTGACAGTAGAGGTATTTGACTAAGAAATGTACTAGATAGTAAGGGAAGCTAACATGGAATTAAACGTATCTTGCAGAAAGCACCGTGCATGCGCTTGAATACTTACTTATACATGGTAAGAAAATGTAAACAGTATAGAAAGATATAAAATGAAATTGGCTGAAAACAATGCACAACGTGAGAGTTGTGAGTTAAGTTTTATTTGTGGCCAAATCAGGACTATAGCCTGGGAGACAGCCTCTCAGACAGCTCTGAGGAGCAGCTCTGAAGAGGTAGAGGGGGAGGTCAGTATATGTATGACTTCAGTGAAGATGGTACATGTGAAATCAAGCACATATTTTGGCAGAAAGTTGCTGCTAGTCATGACGAGCAGATGTCTCAGTTAATGATTTTCGTACTTTCTTAGATATGAGAAGATGCAAGAAATTGGGCTCATAAAATCTTCTTCTGAAAATATCTAACTTATTGAAGTCCTGTTCTGCCAGTTTTTCCCAGAGCACAGAGCGCCTCATTCCTGATCTCCACCCTGAACTCCTTTCAGGGTCTGTTGAAAGTCAGTGACTGCAGTGGTTAGTGATTTCATTCTTGTAGAACCAGACGACGAGAGAAGTTTTAGTTGGCAAAAGTGAAAACTTCCCTCACTCCTCCAGTGAAGGCTGTCTCCTCAAAGATAATCATTAACAATCTCTTGGGTATCTTTTTAGAAAATGAAGTTTATCTTTTTTAGAAAATAAAGTTTATAGGGCCCACATGTACATGTATTTATGCACTTTCCTTTTAAGAAACACAAAAAGCACTAAAAGTTCTGGTCACCAGTTATAATGTGTCTGCGGAGGGTGGGTGTTTCCCCACACCAGCAAGCAGTGCTCTGACACCAGCAGGGTGTCCTATGATTTAACTCAATTCTGACACTGTGTACCTGGAGATAGCGTCAGATCCCACACGTTAAGGGCTCAGCCCTACAGGACTGTCCCCCCTCCAACAAGCACCTTAGACGCCAATCTCAAGTCAAGGTTGTTACCTGTGCTTCTGACTGGCTATAGATTGGAGACTCCAACCACTTCCTCTTTGGGTTTGATTAATTTGCTTGAGTGGCTCACAGAATTCAAAGAAACATCTTACTTACCAGAATACCGGTTTATTATATAAGTTTATAACTCAAGAACAGCAAGATGGAAGATATGCTTAGGGCAGGGAATGGGGAAAGGGCACGGAGCTTCCATGCCACCTCCAGGCCCACCACTCTCCCAGCACCAAACCTGAAGCTCTGTGAACTCACTCTTTTAATTTTTTCCAGAAACTACTTGCTTAAACATGATTTACTGATCCACTGGCCATTGCAAGTGATTCAACCTTCAGCCCTTTTACCTTCCCCAGAAGTTGAGGGAGTCCCAACTCTCCAATCACATGGTTAGCTCTCTTGGCAACCAGCCCCCATCCCTAGATGTGACAGCCTACCTCATTACTGTAACAAAAGACACTTTTTATCACTGCTTCACTTAGGAAATTCCAAGGGTTTAAGGAGCTTTGTGTGGAAATGGGGGATGAAGACCAAATATATATTTCTTACTATAAATCACAATATCACAAGGACCTTAGTGTACATTCTCATCTGCATCTTGCTTTTTTTTCTTCATAATATATCATATGGATCCTCTCTCTTTTTAAAAGCTACACAATATTCCTTTGTAAGGTTGCACTTTAATTTATAAACCTACCTCCTATTACTAGATATTTAGGGTATCGTGAACATCCTCACCTGTAATATCTTGGCACACTTTTGACATATATCTGCTAGGTGGATTGTTGGAAATGGGATTTTGGGGTTGAAGAGTATGCACATTTAAAAAATTGATAGATACTGCTTAATTACCTTCCAAAAAAGAGTAACTAATTTACTTCTCAAATGAGATTGTCTCTTTGCCCACATACTCACTAACATAGGGTATTATCAAACAGATGTTTTTGCCAGTTTTATAGTGACCAATTTATATTTCTTTGAATCACTGTTTTGATTCACCTTTGTTAACTCTGATAAGATTAGTCATTCTAAAAAAGATATATTCACTAATTTTCTTTTTTGTGGACTGCTGTTTGGGATGATGTTTATCCATGTTTTTCATGACTTAATCCTAAAGTTTCCATACCTAGATTTCTTTGGTTTTTTAAATACAGCTTTTCTAGTTCTACCTTAGACTCCCCGAGTCTGTTTCTCTAACAGTATACTTTTTTCTAATAGTATACTGTGTGAATACAGTGTCCAGGAGAGGTCTGGCACACAGGCAGTGTCTCTGCTCTCTTTCCCAGTTAACAGGAAATAAGTATTCCATATTTCGTTGTGGGCACCATTATACTTGGGAGCCAAAATACTTTGTCAACTTTCTCCTTTTTTTAAGCTAAAAACTTATATGTAAAATGTCATCTCATACTGCTTAGCTGGGTCCTCCAGATATCCCTCAGCACTCAGTAATCCTGAACCTAACATCCTTGTCACACAGCCTTTTCTTGCCCCTGCGGGACTGGGGTAGGGGAAGGAGGAGGTCAAATGTGTGAGTTTCTGGATACATTTTCTACCTTCTTACTTATCACAACATTATGCAAGAAAACAGATGAAGAGCAAAACCAGCTCCAATTTTATCATGTGTAAAGGAAAATGAAACTTTGTTAGCAAAAAAAAAAAAAAAAAAGGAGTTAGAAGAAAGAATATCATCTTTCTGTGTTGTTACAGACTTACCAAATCAGTTTCTATGGCTCAGATTCTTCTAGTCCTGCTTATTTTATTCTCCTTTCCCACCTCATCTCTTTGAGATTTGTACTTTCCATGTGTTCTTGAAATCAGTTACCAGTTAATCTATTCCCTGGCATTAGGGCTTCCTCTGGGAGTTTACCAATTGATTGGCCTTTTAATCCGGTTGTTAAAATTCTCCCAATACTCACTGGCATGGAGCAGTTTCAATTTGTGTGTGTTAAAGCATTGGCCAGGGTCATTAGGAAAGTGAAGTTCACACAGCTGCTTTGTGTGACTGGAATGGTACCAGGAAACTGATTTGCAGTGTGATCGTGGGCTTGTGGGAGAAGAAGGGAAGAGGTGTTTGGAACAACTGCCAAGTCCACTATAATTCTGGGCCCCGTGCGTGCGCCACACCTTACAGCATAGTGAGAACACACTTCACACCAGGTTAGTGCAGATGTGCATGAGTTAGGGACAGGGCCAAGCAAGGGCCAGTTGTTTATATTATATAGATGGGCCTTCAGCAACCAGAGACTATGGCCAAATTTTCCTAGAAAGAGCTGGTGTTGTATTTGTGTATCTTTACAAATTTACATCGCTAGCATTAGGACTTCATAAGCAATGGAACTTTGATACAGTAGATGTTCAGTTAAGAAAATTGTATTATATTTTCTGTTTTCTTCTCCCAAATTGATTTGTGTTTTTGGCCACTGTTCCAAAAAAGAAATCTGAGAGTGTGGGAATGAGGTACAATTTTGATGTGATTTTTATTTAAAAACTTACTAAATATGTATTAATATTTTAAAAATGCTCACTATCCGTATTTCCTAAATCCACATTTACTTTCTACAATTTTATAATGAAAAGATTTCTCATTCATTAAAATCTTTCAAATAGCCAGGTAATGGTTTAACGTATTTTTTGAAATTTTTTTGTTTTATTTTTGTTTAAAATATGCCAGTTTTCTTTGAGAAATCGAGATGTTCACCTTAAAATAAAGATACACAACTGAAAAAGAAAGATGTTTGCCTTTATTAGGGAATAAATGTGTTAATGAAATCTACTTATCCTCAAATAATATACCATTGTATTTTTACATTTCTGTCTTTCCTACTTAATTATGATTTTCTTGAAGATAAGGGCTGACTCTCCTTCGAATCTGAACCTCTATGCTTAGCACAGGGTTTGGCCCATGCTTGGCCACAGCTGAAATGACCTCAGTAAATATTTTTTGAACAAAACAATGAATTAGTTGCCTCTTTGGTGAGGTTAATACAGTCTGCAGTAGCGTGGGGTTATGAAACACCCCATGCAGGCAGAGGAAAACAAAGGTTCCTGGGAAGTGCTTAACTCATCACTTTGTGACATAATTCCAGGGAAGGGAAACCCTCAGCATTCTTCCTGGCCCACCCAGTGCAAGCCAGGGTCCTTTCATTTCCTTTATTCCCTATGTCTAAGAGTTTATTCTAAGAAAATAATGGGGAATAGACCATGTGATGTAGTGGCAAGGATGCTGCTCACAACATTAATTAGAAAACAAAAATTTGGAAGCCTCTAAAATGGGTAATAATGGAGGATTGAAAGAGGGGACGTAGCCTCTTAAAATTAGCTACATTTTGATCCATAAGAATAAGATTTTGCACATGAAGCAAACTGAGTTAGAGACCAAATGTCAACGTATAATAGAAACATTTCCTTTCTCTAATTCTCTCAGGACTTGTGCCGTGTTTCACATCTCCATCCACACTCTTGCCATTGATGTTAGTAACTTAGAAAGAAACCAGTGGATTCAGAGAAGGCTTGGGGAAAATGGCAAAGTGAGTCTCCTGAAGCCCCTGGTTTCCACATTTACTTCTGTCTCTTTACCCTCCTCATTCTGTGCCCAGCGTTCCCAGGTTTCCTTTATCCTTCTTAAAGCTGCAATGACCAGTTTCTTCTAAAATGACACAGTCTTAGTACGTCCAGGATACATGCAGCAAGCCAGCCTCCTCTCAAAGGCAATTCTTCTGTTCGCTCTAACTTCTAAATGACTGATGGGTCCTTGAAGCATGGCATATGAAGCCAGACTGCATGCATGCCAATGTCCACTCCCATACTTTCTACCCAGGTGACTATGGAGCAATTGACTTATCTTCCTAAGTTTCCTCATCTGTAAAAATTGGGATTAAAAAAATACCCCATAAAGTAATTGACATCTTGTCACATAATAAGCTAACATTTTCAGCCAGCATCTAAAAAATGAAATGCAGGAGGAGGTAGAGTGGTTTCTTGTGGCACTCCTGAAAATATGACCCTTAGGTCTATGTCATTTCCTTTTTATCCCCTTTGACCCCTGTACCAATGATAAGGCCAAGAGTGCCTCCGTAGAAGCACCTGTGCCATATTTTCTGATTTGATGTAATTAACACTGTTGTGTTGGTACTTAGCTGCGTAATCATTGTTCTACTTCACCCTAGCCCTAATTGGTTCAGAGATCACAACTTCAGTGACTGGTTTTCATTTATTTATCACTAATTTAGAACTCCACTTTCCAATAGTGTAGCCACGGTCCACATGTCGCTATTTAGTTTAAATAACAATTAAATACAATGAACTTCACTTCCTCAGTCACACATTTCAGTTGCTCCACAGGCACATGTGGCTAGTGGCTCCCGAACTGGGCAACCCCAATGTAGAACATTTCCATCATTGCAGGAAGTCGTATTGGACAGTGTGACTTAGACCCTCGATTTTGCTTGTGCACATAGAATCGTTGTAGCATTTAGCATCACTACTTATTAGACTCCTTTGCACAAACAGCCTGGCTAGAAACTTCAGATCCGTATAATCATGAAAACAGGAATTGGAGCAACCTGTCATCTCATATCAAATCCCGGGCCTTTTAAGATCTTTGATCGAGTTGCTTTGCTTCTTGTAGGATAAGAAGCAAGGATTCTTATGTAGAATAAGAAGCAATATCCTGTATCCTATATATGATATCATATATCAATATATGCTTGGTTTTGTTTCTCCACCCATATGAAAGACCTGGCAGGGTACAATGCAGCTGCATAGATGGTATGGTTTTGATATTGGAAGCATGTTATCCTCACTTTACAGAGTGAAATCAGGATGAATGTATTACTACCCTTCCTCTTTATTCTCAGCTGTGTTACTTTTTGCCTTATTCTCAGCCCTGCTTTCTTTCTATGAATCACATCAGAACGAGTGACAGGAAAATCAGAGAAGATGGAAAATTTGCCACCTCCAAAGTCAAGTCAAGTCTTTGCCTCACAAGCATAGTCACTCACAGTGGAAATGTCAGGGTGCGGGTTCCGACGAGTTGAAGGCGGGTGTGTCAATGCAGACGAGAGACTGAACCGCAGGGCAGTTTTCTTGCTCAAGTTCCCATGGTTCTTTGCGGCAGAGCCAGGGTTTGAGCTCAAGTCTGCAGTGTGCAAAAGCCATTCTCTTTCCATCACTCCATGCCACCTCTGAAAATGTTGGCATATTTGTTTCCTTTCTCAAACACTCACCCATCTTTCTGGCTGCCTTTAGAGGAATGGTTGTGAGAGTACGTTTGTCTCAGGAGAGGCCTCGAGGCATTTTCTGTTTTGTTGTAAAAACGAAGTGTGCTAAGTCCGAAAGGTGGCGTGCACTTCACCCTGGAACGTTTCAAGGGCAACATGGGACAATCACTTCATGAAGAGGATGAAAACCACTTTGGGGAAGTGATTACCAAAGAACCCAAGAGAAGCCTGCCATGTTTGGAGTCAGAGCAGTGAAGAAACCAGGTGGGAAGCTGTGGTCATTTTACAAGTCACAGCCTGCCCACTTCTCTGATCCTGAGTACTCTGAACAGCCAGGAAGGAATGACAGAGGGGACCTAGCGGAATAAATTACACTGGTTACGTTGGACTGCTTCATAGATCCGTAATTGAGTGCTGCGGGGAACTTTGCAGCATGCTTTGCGGGTGCCCATGGATGAAGGGAACATATTTGGAGACTGTTTCCTTCTACCAGCAACTTGCAGAAGCATGATAAAGTTTCCCAAACGTTGCTGCACATTAGAATCACCTGGAGGGTTTTTAAAATCTCGATACCAAAGTCACACCCCATAAGTGACATCCTAGTGGGTGGGAGCCAGCATCAGTAGTTTGTAAGGATCCCGGGTGATTCTAAAATGCAGCGAATTTGGAAACTTTTTTGACCACCCCTTTCTCTCTCTTTTACCCTCTCTCCTTTTATCTCCTTTTATCCTTTTATCCTTTCTCCTGCTCTTCCTGTCTCCATGTATTCACCTTAACTGTTGATCCCAGAGGAGGGCCAGCGTCTGTCTTCCGGGGAGGACCAGTCAAGCCCTTTGCCCCACCCAGAACAAAGCCCAGAGGACACCAAGTCAAGATGGTCTTTGGTGGCCCCTTCCTTCCAGCAGGAGTTGCTGTCCCCGACTTGGTGTCCTTCTAGCTCTCACTGAAGTTTGCCCGAACACACTCTTTTCTGGGCCTGGCTCTGCCTCCATCACCCCACCCCTGGTGTGTAAGTGCCTCCTAGGTCAAGGCTTCCCAGAGAGGTGTCTGCTTGTCTCTAGGCGTCTGCAGCTGAGTCCTCGGGCACCTGCCAGTTCTGAAGAAGATTTTAAAATGTGTGTCCTTATTTCTTGGTGCTCTGGTTTTCTCATCTGGAAAATGGGGCAGTAGTAATGCCTAGTTCATAGTGTTGTGGGGAATACAGACAGCACTTAGTGCCTCACACGTGTTGGGTGGAACTATGTGAAATTGCCACCTTCGTAGGGCAGAATGATCAAATAGTGGCAATTCCATAATGTGCAACCCTGTGGTAAATGTTCAAAAAATGCTGTTATGTCATTTTCCCTTTTATTTAATTATTGTATTTAATTTGAATGTGATTTTATTTATATTTGGCAATTTTTGTTTAGCTTTAAAGCTATGACATGGGCTTTAAAGGAACTTAACCCTAGTTTTCTATCTGTGTATATCTGAGTAGCAGTATAATTATTATAATACGGGTTAATTAGTTGACAGTGGGGGTAGGAAAGGTTCTGTCTGTGAGCCTGTTTTCTCTTTAAAGGAGAAAGCAGTTTTCAAATTTGAGAAATCCTGCCCTAGACCTTCCCCTGCCTGCCTCATGTAATTCACCTGCCCTCTGTTTTTATTGTCATGGCAGGGTGCTGACCTTAGTCTGGGATCAGCTAGAAAATCTGACAAGCAACTTGGGCTTTCGATTTCTCCTGATAGAACACGACATTGCACAGGCTCCTTTTTGAAGACCTTTCACATCTCCTTTCTAGACTGGAGAGAAGACAGTTCCGAACCAGCGTCTAGACCCAAATGAGTAACCGGATGCTTCGCTAGGCCACTAGACACTGATTTGGAGAATTATATTAGCCGGCAGGCATGCGCTAGGTATGATTCAAAGTGCTTTATGTGTATTATCTCCTTTAGTCCTCCTAAGAGCCCTATGACATAGGCAGTATGATTTCCCCCATTTTGCAGATGAGGAAACTGAGGTACAGAGAGGAGTTTAAGAAACCTGCCCACAGTCAGTCAGCTATCAGGAGCAGAGTCAAAATTCTAACCTGGGCTGGCTCCAGAACCTGTGCCCCTAGGAACTGCTCCACAGTCATCCAGGCATTATCTCTTTGTCCTCAAAACAATCCTAGGTGGGAGATAGAGGGGTCTGGGGTCTTCCTGGCTCTGGAGCTGGCACTAACACCCTCTCTGCTCTCTTGCCCAGTGCCCGGTCAGCCCTGCGTGCCACTGCTGGCTGTGGCCGTGTGGCTCCCCTTAGAGTGGCCTCCTTTCCAGTCCCAGTGCCTCTGCCCCTGCTTTTGGGTGATAAGATGTTGTTTCTCTGACCCTTCTTAAAGTAGTTAAAAAGCACGTGTTAATTCTCTTGACTTTAATTGCCCCATCGCCTTAGAGGCGCCCTAGCATTCTTTTTCCCATGGAGTGGTTCTAGGAGGTTTGCCCACACGCAGTGCTGCAGGACCGGCCAAGAGGGACGGAGTTACTTGCTTGGTTGCTTTCTCCAGCTCTAATACCGCTTCCCCAATTTTGAGAAGGCCTGCCTTTGGGAATGTGCTGGATTTACCTCTTTTTCTTCTTGTCCTTTCCCTGAGAGTAGAATGACAGACAGCACGTATTTTTATTTATTAACCTGACTCCCCGCAGGAAAAAAAGCAAGAATATCAGGAGTGGTAAAAGTTGCTTTTTGTATTACTCTGGCCAGGGGTGACTGATCCAGAGTTTTTAGGGGGGACCTCTCCTTAAGAAAAAGAATATATGAATTAGAATCCTGACATTAGGAAAGGGTCTTGGCAGAGGCCCACGCAATCAGGGACCCCTGAGGCTTACCCTTCACTACATGATAAATTCACCTCTGGCTAAGACACTTGGGAATTTTAACATCTTTTGTTTTCTCCAATCCCTCTTATTTCCTGTGTCCTATTACTAGTATACTTGAATGATTGTTCGTATGAACCTAGAGGTTAAGTGTATCTTTACAAAATGAAATGGGTCATCCCTATCTCCATTTCTTCCTTTTTCCAGTTAAGCTGCTTTGTTGGTAGGAAGGAATATGGACCTCTGATTGGGTTTCACTGATAATGTCTTGTGATCTCCTCCCCAAAGGGCCTGTGTAGGGTTGGCGCAGTCATTGTGTTAGCTGGCTCCTCTACTTGGCATCTTACAGACAAGTGGCCTTGGTTGTAAGGACAGAAGGTCAACATCTTACCATGATCACGCTTGACTAAGTGACTCAAAGATGCATCATCTCTCTTTTTAAAGAGATTTTTAAGAATTTGCATTAATGATTTTACTAATAGAGTTGGAGAATTTGTGTGTTAAGGTGGAGCTATTAACAAGTATTGGGTTGGCCAAAAAGTTCATTTGGGTTTTCCCGTAACGTCTTATAGAAAAATCCAAACGAACTTTTTGGCCAACCCAATCTAACAGAAAATGTTACCTATACCCACCTAGATGGAGGATAATGAATGAATGAATGAGTTAACAAGTGAAATAGAAAACAAGGGGGACAATTGAGGAACAGAAATAGGAAGACATTAAAAAGGAATAGGGGAGAGGAATCTTACTCTCACATGGCTGAATTCAGTGTCAGCAGTCAGGGAGCAGGGTCTGTCTAGATACCTCCATTTCCTTATCCAAAAGAAGCTACTCAGTAAGAAGGGAATTCATTTAGATACAAAAACAAAAAAAGTTTCTATTATCAAGGACAATTTTATTTTATTAATAACTCCTACATCTTTTTCTGCCTGAATGAATACTATATAAAATCTTATTAGAGTCTGTTTTGCTACAATAGTAGACTACTTTAGTAGCTATTATTTATGGAGACTTATAAATGAAGACGGTGTGTGACAAAGGAAGAATGCCTACCTCAATGACATAGAGTTAGGGGGTCATTTGATACATTCCTGTGCCTTTAAACCCAGGTTGAGGAAATCCTTCCTTCCTCAAAATGACTGTGCTAATTTGTTGTGTTCTTGAAAAGTCAAGTTATAGTTTACACTGTGAGTTTTAGCAGACCCCAATACCCTTTCACAAAAATGAAATTGATGATCTTTGAGCAATCTGGAGAGAGACATACTGTGTGTAGCTCAAGGTACTGGTTGATCAGAAACTTGGAGGATGAATGCATGGATAGATTTGCTTTCAAAAAACATATTATTTATTAAATGAGAAACATTGGTTAAGATTTAGTACATGTCTTCCTCGACTTACTATGGGGTTAGGTCCTGAAAAACCTATCATAAGTTGAAATATCCTAAGTCACAAATGCATTTAATACACCTAACCTACGGAACATAATAGCCGAGCCCAGCCTACCTTAAACAGAACACTTGCAATAGCCTACAGTTGGGCAAAATCATCTAACACAAAGCTTATTTTGTAATAAAGTGTTGAATATTTCATGCAGTTTTTTGGAATACTGTACTTAAAGTGGAAAACAGTATGGTTGTTTGGATACAGAATGGCTGTAAGTGTATCGGTTGTTTGACGGCATGGCTGATGGGAGCTACGGCTGCTGCCTAGAATCAGGAGGGAGGATGGTACCGCGTATCACCAGCCCTGTCAATCAGAAGCCTGGGAGAAGATCAAAATTCAAAATTGAAATACAGTTTCTACTGAATGCTTACCACTTTTGCACCATTGTAAAGTGGAAAAATCGTTAAGTTGAACCATTGTAAACTGGGGACCGTCTATAGTTAGCTACAAAGAACCCAGTGATTTGAAAAAAATATAGTCATAGGGTTTTTACTTAAGCCATTGTTTCAATGTTGGCTGTTTGATTTTTGTTTTTCCTTTTTTCATTTTTCCCACAAGAAGAGAGAGCACAGGCTGGCTTTCCTACACTAAGAAATCCTGAAGGGGCTCACCACACCTATCAAACTAGCAGTTACACAGTCTTCTTAAACTTGAGTTATTCATGGCTAAATGGAAACAATCTTCAAGGCCATTTTGACAAAAACTTGATTAGGATTCTTGGAATCCTGGGAAAAACCCTATTCCATGCAAGACAGTAAATAAGATTTAAGATGGGTTGGTTCTTCTGAATCTTGGGTAAGAATCAAGATAAGTCTGAGTCATTGTTAATGGTTGATGGTGGGCCGTATTAATATTCTCCAACCGCTTCACAACAGCCACAAGGGCAGTTGGTTTAGCCTTTGAGAGGAGGAGGAAAATCGTTTGAAGAGAAAGAGCAATGTTTTGTAGGCTGCAGTGGGAGGGAGAGGCATTTTGGTGACCTCCTGTCCCCAGGATCCATGGGGCTTGGAAGGATGAGCACCCTCCACCACAGAAGTCCAAGAGGAAGTGGTATTTTCTCTGTGAGCCAGGCTTTAGTCCATGCATAAAGCAATGGAAGGAATAGTTCATGAAGAGGTTAGAGATGTGGGGTCATTTGCTTACATCTGGCTTTCAGAGAACATGAAAAGAGGAGGCAGGAGAGGCAGACATCACTTAATGTGGGTGAGCGTGGCAGTGGCCAAAGGTAACTGGGAGGAGTGATATGAAGAATAGGCCTCAAGGTCTCAAAAAGAATCTTCACACCAGGTCTCTAAAACCGAAACAAAGTGACCCCAAACACCATGCAATGGTCCCTGCCAGTAAAACTTGGTTCAAACACTGCAGAACTTCCCCATGGATTCACAGCAGGCAGTGTCAGCTTTATAACCGATTATTACTGAAGTTTTGGAAACACTCTAAATTAGCAGGGGAAACATGAACGCACCACTGCAAATACGGAGAAGACTGCCTCTGTACAGTACCAAGATAACTCTTTTTTGGTCAAGAGGTGGAAGGCATATGCCCAGGAATCCAAATGTTGGATTTGGAACTGGGTTATTTTGAACCCAAGAGCAAATGTGTTTGCAATTTAATCCACTTATAACTATCATATTGTTTCTGAGTACATTTTGAACTTCACATTTTTGGAAGGTTTCTAAGATGAAATTCCTAGAAAACAATAAATTGAAAACACGACGTTTTTAAACATAGAGAAACATTTAATAAAAGACACAAAAGCAAAAATTTCTCCAAACCACTACTCCCAAGTAAAAAAAAAATGGCAGGCTGTAGCTGAAATGTACCGGTGTCCCATTCCTGCCTGGAGAGTTCTTTGACTTTATCCCCTTATGGCTGTTTGCACTTCAAAATGCCTTCTCGTCAGTTCTCTAGAACCTTCAAATTGATAGAGGAAAGAAACAAGCATACAGTCAACAAGCAGAAGAGAGTTAATGCAACATCTTTTAGAAATGTGAACATACTGCTAGGCATACTCAACCAGCATCATTTATCCTTCAGGAATTGAAGCATTTTTGATGCATTTGACCTTTAAATCACATTGGGGCAAAATAGAAAGGTAGCTTTCCCCTATAACTCAAGCCCTTGCCAAGAGGTTCCTGAAAAAGAAATACACACTTTTTTACAGCACTGATTTTTATGCAAATAGATCCTCAATTTAAATTGGGAATATGTAAAAATCTATCACCCTGTAGGTTATGGAAATGAAACATCAGTGTCTATGAAGTCTAAAAGAGATAATCTCTGCTTGGTTTTCTATTATTGACATTTTTAAAAACCAACTCTAACCTTTTAGTTGATAGGCCTTAAAGATATATTATTGTAAAGTGCATAATTGTTACAAAGGAAAATATAACCTGGTGTCTGGACCCTTTTGGAAGACTCTTGAATTGGTCAGGGCTCCTGATTTCAAGGGACAGAAAGCCACTTCAAACTAGTTTGGACAAAAGGGGTATTTATTGGATGGAGACTGAAGCTTCTAAGGGAAGAGTTAAAAATTGGCTAAAAAGGCAAGGGTTGCATGTAGCTTGGGCTCTTCTCTGCATCTCTCCTCTCTGTCTCTGTTGGCCTGCAAGCTTCATTTTCATCTTCTCCTTCCACATGGGGAGGAACAGGACATACACATGTTTCTGAGTTTTACTTCTTGGGGGCTTCTGTTTCAGAGAGGGCTGATTGTCTTTTCCCAATTCTGGCTTGAAAAATACCAGGAAGAACTCTGATGGGCTTGGCCTGGATCAGATGTCCAACCCTGGCCCAAATGACAGTGGCCTGTAGGATGGACCATGTGAGAACAAGGTGCTTCCCAATAGCAACACATGACGTATGTCAATAGAAGAACCATTCCCATACGAAGGGGAACGTATAGGCCAAAACTGATTCCATATGCCCACTTGACCTGTATTTTCATTGTTTAAACCTTATATTTTGATTTGAGCATTGTAATGGAGTGATATTCCACTTCTACAGAAGCAAATCATGTCAATAGGTAACCTCCCCACCTTCTGGCATTTGCAGAAATGTCCACGTGAACTACTGTTAGCTTTATTTTTCACTTCCAGGCTAATGAGGTTACTTAGAAGTCTGTGTTGTTTGTTGTAGTGGACATCTGTGTGATTCTGCTAGCCCATCATCCAGTTTTTCTTCTTCAGCTGATAACACCTAGATTTTCCTTTGGGAAACCAATGTCTCCTATATTCTCAAACCATGCGATTTCCATGAAGTTGACACTGTGTGCTTGTCTCAATGACGTGCTAGTGGCCCAGCCCTGGCCAATTGGAATGCCACACTCCCCTGGCCAGTTATGGTCCAAGGATGGACCTCCCTCCTTTTTAAGGCTTTCCCTGGAACAGTTTGGAAAGGGCCTCGCTGGGAATGCTTCTGAAGCTACTGTTGGCCACAGTTTGAGAAGACCTGAATGAGAACAAAGGCAAGAGATGGGATAAAGCAGAGTTGAGGGATGGAAATGCCTGATAACAGGGTTGAAGTCCAGCTGTCTAAGCTGGACAGTCAAGTGAAACAGTAAAATTCTTCCCCCTACCCCCTTCCCCTCAGTTTTGGTTATAGCTTGTTTGATTTGGATTTCTGTACCTTGCAACCAATGTGAAAAGTGAATTATCTTCATGAGCAGAACTGTGTAGTTCCTAATTAAATCTCCTGCTCCAGATCCTTATGTTCAAGATAAGGCAAACCACAAAACCTCGTGGCATAAAGCAGTAACCGTTATTTCATTTATCTCATGGTTTCTGTGGGTCAGGAATATGGGAAGGGCTTGACTAGGGAGTTCTTACTTGGAGTCTCCATGCAGTGGCAACCAGACAGTGGCTGGAGCTGGGATAGAGGGGAGGGCAGGGGGCTGGAGCAGCTGGCAGCCAGCAGGGCAGCTGTCTCTCCTCCTGAACTGTCAATAGCTCTGTTGGACTACTTGAGCTTCCTCACAGCATGGCATTCAGAGCACTCAGACTGCTAACCTGTCTTCCGCATGAGTGTTCCAGAGCTCTGGGTGTAAACTGAATCACTTTCTATGACCCAGCTTTGAAAGTCACACAGTGTCATTTTCACCACAAGCTGGTCAACTGAATCAAGGGAAGAAGATGTAGACCCCACCTCTTAATGGTGACACGTCAATGAATTTGCAGACGTGTTTTAAAACCACATGTTATGAGCAATCCCCAAACTGTGAGAAGGGTAGGGTACTGTGGTCAAAATGATATATTTCAGTAGACTTAGTTTTGTGACATCATGCTTTTAGTTTATACTTTTGGGAGCTGGATTAACTTTTTCAAGACATTAAGGCACAAAGTGTAATCTATATATATTGAAAATTAAATAAGATTTGTTATGAGCTTTCAGGCTTTAGGATTCCATTTTGTTCTTGTATTAAGGCATTTCCAATTTTAATGTGAGTAGCGCTGAAAGACATTTAGATTGGGATTAGTTCTCTACTTCACAATTGCTTATATATTGGCTTACTATCGAGGCATTTTCATTTAGTACTTGGTACCTTAGTCAATGTAACTTCCAGAAGTGCTTCACTGCCTTCCAGTGACCAGTTTAAGGAGTTGGGAGTAATCTCTGTTTTATGGATTCTATATGAAATAGCCATTACAATGTAGATTTGTAAAACTTGACCTGTGTTATGGTTCTATCACTTTGCCTCTCTGACTAGAGTTAGAAATCCTCCTTTATACTATCTAGTATAGAGTTAGAAATCTGACTAGAGTTAGAAATCCTCCTTTATACTATGTAGTACCATGGAGTAAAAATCAGAATGCAACTCTTTTCAACTTTCTCCCAAGTGGAGGAAGTCTAATAGATCTTGAACTATTTTTTTTTCTTTCTGTTTCAGAGTGTAGCAAGTAATCTATTGGAATAAAACCAGCAGTTGAGTTAACTCATGCAAAGGTAATTTAGAGCACAAATTAAATCTGTCAGAGAGGTATTAGATTTGCAAAAGCTCATAAATAACAAATGAAAGGTCACAAAGCTGTGAAAATGAGAGTGTACTTCATAAGAGAGCTGTAGTCAGGGACGAGTCCTCAGCGCATATTCAAATAGCAGTGCACAAGATGGAAGCACAACATCTTTTCTAAATGTCTAGAACATTCCAAAGACACAGTGGACTCCAGGGAAAAACACCAAAGTCCTAGAAAAGACCCTTCAAATCACTGAGCATGTCCAACATGGTATTTGTGGGGTTTAGGGATTAAAGTTCCATCAACTACTGAGAATCTGTGTAGAAAAAACACATCCCCATCAGCAGAGCCCATATTTCAGTAGCAGTTAGACTAATTGTGAATGCATGTCACTCACCTTTCACTTTTCAGTTCCTAGAAAATACTAATATAGTGAGTGGTGCTTCATGATTTACTGCAGGAATGTAAGCAGTTGGGTGATATTAATAAATAGTCCGGCCCATCCTGTTTTCTCATGGAAAAGAGCAGTGGGAAAATAGCTCTGGCTACTATAAAGTAGACAAGTTCTTTTACTGTGCATTTTATGCAGATCTTTTTTTGTGTGTTGTGTTGTGTTGGGCTTGACTTGTATAAGGCAATTATTTATACAAGCAATGTGTGGGCTTCATCAAAATTAAAAACTTTTGTGTATCAAAATACATCATCAAGAAAGTGAAAAGTCAACACAGGGAAAGGGAGAAAACGGTTGCAAATCATACATCTGAAAGGAGTCCAGAGTCCAGCATATAGAAAGAACTCTTACAACTCAACAATAAAAATATAATTCAATTTAAGAAATGAACAGGGGCTTCCCTGGTGGCGCAGTGGTTGAGAGTCTGCCTGCCGATGCAGGGGACACAGGTTCGTGTCCCGGTCCGGGAAGATCCCACGTGCCGTGGAGCGGCTGGGCCCGTGAGCCATGGCCGCTGAGCCTGTGCGTCCAGAGCCTGTGCTCCGCAATGGGAGAGGCCACAACAGTGAGAGGCCCACACACCGCAAAAAAAAAAAAAAAAAAAAAAAATACACAGTGCACTTCACATTCACTAGGATGGTGCTATAATAAAAATTGTTTTTTAATGAAAGTAAGTGTTGATAAGGATGTGGAGAAATTTTGCTGATGGGAACGTAAAATGGTACAGTGGAAAATCGTTTGGCAGTTCTGCAAAAAGTTAAATATAGTTACTATAAGACCCAGCAATTCCACTGTTAGGTATATACCCAAGAAAAATGAAAACATATGTCCACACAAAAAATGTACATGAATGTTAAAAGCAGCATTATTCACAATAGCCAAAAAGTGGAAACCACCCAGATGTCTATCAGCTGATGAGTGGTATATCCATACAGTGAAACATTATTCAACCATAAAGAAGAATGATGTACGAATTCACATTACAGCATGGATGAACCTTGAAAACATTATACTAAGTGAAAGAAGCCAGACGTGAAAGACTATATGTTGTATGATTCCTTTTACACAAAATGTTCCCGATAGGCAAATCCATAGCAACAGAAAGTAGCTTAGTGGTTGCCAGGAGTGGGAAGAGGAGGGAATTGGGGCTGACTGCTAATGGGTGCAAAATTTCTTTTTGGGGTGATGGAAATGTTCTAGACTAGGTGATGGTTGCACAATATTATGGACATACAAAAAGTCCTCACTGAATTGTATTATTTTTAGATGATGAATGTTATGTTATGTGAATTTTATCTCAATAAAAAATTTTAAAATAAAAATAACAGATCCTTAAAGAAAAAAAAAGTGTGTTTACTAGGATTAATAGCACATGCACTAGAGATAAACCTCAAGTGTTATCTCAGATTCCTGTGACTGGTACCTTCTTTCTCTTTCTTGGTCAGCGGTCCGTCCACACGGGGTTGACCTTCCACTCTGGCTGCTGAAATACAGGTGAGTGGGTTCTTCGTGGAGTGGACCTTGATCAATGGGAGACAAGAGACAGGAAGACATAAATTCTCCCTCCCTTCTCGCTCCGTGGGCCGCACTGAGTGCAGCTGTTCCTTGGAATCCTCTATCTCTCTGTGGCTTGATGTGAAGTGGTGAGCTGCATAGTAACCTAGGATCACATTGCTTTATATTTCCTAGCTTCATTTTACCTCTGTCTGTCTGTCTGTCTTCCCCTCCTTCTCTCTCTCCCTCTCCCTTTCCTTCTTTCTCTTTTTCCTTTACCCTCGTTGTCCTGGGCTTGCTCTTCCCGTATAAAGTCTTAGCACCTTTAGTCCTTGCACAGATTCTGCTGTAAGAGCACCTGGCCTATGGCACTTGGTGAAGGGTGTGGCAAAAGAGGGAAGGGGGGAACATTCTATCAAATATGGACTCTGTTATTTTAGAAGAGACATGGGCATTTTTAAGGCTATATTCATTGGCTTTGGGTGAAAAGCTGACTTCTGTTTGTGCATAAAAAGTGAAATTACTCTGTCAAATCACTTTGTGAAAAGAACGATTTTTTCCAAAAACTGTTTTCCTCTTTATAAAAGTAATACATGCTCATCAAAAATTTTTGAGCATGCAAATTAAGCAAAAAGAAAAACATCAAAATTACCTGAAATCCCACATCATTTTGGTCTTTGTCCTTTCAGTCCTTTTTCTAATCATAAACAAGCCTAGAAATACATAAATTTTTTTGCTAAAGAAGGAACAATTTCATGAGTAAAATGTGTTGGTATGACAAAGTGTCAACTACTTTAAGAATTTGAAAACTCTGCATTAAACACATAAAATTCATGGTTAAAAAGTAGTTGAACCCTCCAAGTTTGAAAACTTTCTCTAAACGAATCCGGCCTAGAGAACCAAGCTTGCCAAGTAGAGGTGAATCTCTTTTAATGAATGAAATGGTTGTTTTAACTTCATCCATGATACTTCACTGTGTGTAGGACCTGTGAGCACGCTTGGAGATGTGGGCCTTGGCAGGGGTACAAGGTGTGCTCATGACCTGTGCTCCTTCCACATCTTTTACACAAGTAAAATCTAACTAAGGCAGCTATGGTAGAGATCATGGGGGTGGAACACAGGCCTTGTAAATACAGGGAGGGTGTAGAAGACCAGCACCCACGTGTTTGCTTCCTTGACAGGGATGGCAAGAAATCCCTGGGTCTGTGTGAGCCTCAGCATATTAAAATGCTGGTGGCATTTAGGCCTCTCCCCACTGGCTTTGTCCCTGCCTGGCTGGCCATGGGACCAAAGGCGGGGTAGAGGAGACATATGGATTGTGATTTGTCATACTTAGTAGTTCTGGGCATTGTCATATTTTTCTGATTTAAGGAAAGTGTGCTTGTGTTGAACCAAAGTTAATTGTACCATGTTTACTTTCACTTAGAAAACTATACTGACTGATTTTGAACAAAACAATAGTAGTAGAAATATTGGGAAATACTGTTAATACGTGGCATTTACTGTGTGACAGACACTGTTCTTAGTGTTTTACATGTTAATTTATTTAATTCTCATAGCACATTTTTTTAAAGCTGTATTTTTTTCATTGAAGTATAGTTGATATACAATGTTGTCTTAATTTCTGCTATACAACAAAGTGATTCATATATATATATATATATATATATATATATATATATATAAAACATTCATTTTTAAAAGATTCTTTTCCATTATGGTTTATCATAGGCTATTGAATATAGTTCTCTGTGCTATACAGTAGGACCTTGTTGTTTATCCATTCTATATATAATAGCTTACATGTGCTAACCTCAACTTCCCACTCCATCCCTCCCCCAACCCCCTGTCCTTTGGCAAACACAAGTCTGTTCTCTGTGTCCAACTCATAGTACATTTTAAGGTAGGTAGTATTATCCTCATTTCGCAGATGAGGAAACTGGGGAACAGAATGGTTAAGTAACTGGCTTAAGGTTGCACAGCAAGAAAGTATTGGAGTAAGGTTTCAAATCCAGGCATCTAGCTCCTCCCCTCTGTATGTCACTCACACATAGTCAACACAAGCTGTAAAATGAAGGCTCTTGGATGGGTAGCCGTGCCACAGGGGTTGCAGTAAGGTTCATTTCAGATGACACTAAGTAATACATAATGCTTATGCAAAGACTGTGCAGAGGGAGACTTTTAAATTAATAACTGGAAGGAATACTGTGGTTGAGAAATGCTTTAATGGAAACGAGACGCTTGCAATGTTTGGTATGTGTTGACATTAAGTTTCACATTAAAAAGAACTTAGGTTGGCAACTAGTTGATATTTAATGTTAAATTATTCAAAATAAAACCAGAAACCCTTCCTCACCATTCCTCTCGAACTGAGCCCAGATTGTGAGGACACAGGTGTTGGTGCAATTCAATCAGGGGTCCAGGGGCCTCTGTGCAAATCTGTCCCTCAGGTACAGCTTCACCCGACCTGATGGAGGTACACAGAAGAACTATTGCGTTCGCTTAAGATTAGATAATGTTTGTGCCTGTCACTCATAGAGGGAAAGAGATCCTTGATATTTGTTTTCTCATCACATTATTTAACCAAGTGCCTAGCACAGTGCCTGGCAGTCACATTTATGAAGTGAACGAGCAGCTCCTTCCCTTTCTGATTGCAAACCTGCTTGGGGGAACCAAATTGCAAACAGAAGAGGGCGTAGTGAGCATGAAATTGGCAAGCTGGCATCATCAAGCTGTTACAGGGTGATAAGAGTTCTCTATTTTCTAACAATTTGTCTAGTTGAAAAAAGTAAAGAACACACCAATCCATCTGGAGTTAATTTGAGTGTATCGTGCATTGTTTGGTGTCAGTTAATCTTTTCACAATTTTTAATAAAGTTATCTTACTATTATTTAATATTTTCCTGTTCTGTAATTTTAAAAAAATAGCTTTTATCATGAAATAGCTCTATGTCTGAGCTCCTTGGAGTGTTTCATTTTCTGAATTCATTTTTATACTTTCTATCATCCTGTTTTGAATAATATTACTCTGTACTGTGCTCTGATATCTGATTAGTCTGATATTGATTTTCTCTATTGATTTTGATTTCTAATATATTTACTCTTGGTCTGTTTGTTTTGACAGCAAAATTTTAGGATTATCTTATGCTGTTTCTAAAATGTCATTGAATATTTGTATTAAAATTTTGTAAACAAAATGTCCAAATTATGTTTTTTTAACCAGTTTAAAATAAAGTGAATATCTAACTTGATCCCTTGCATGGGTGCTAGAATGATGGTATTCGGAAAATAGAACATGAGGAACAGACTCTATAGAAAAGCAATAAAATGGCAAGCGAACAACGCATATAAATTAAGATATATATCTACATTCTAAGTAAGCTGGATAATTCAACCCTAGTAAAATTTTATTGCTCTCAGTTTTAATTGAAAAGGAAAGAGTCCAAATAAAGGATAGAATGATGATTGCTTAGTGTTACAGTGACACCTTGATCTCATTTCTTCAGGTTTTGTTCATATACCTTGACTCAGTCTTTGGAAGAACATAGTATCACCATTAAATGTGGCCTCAGTGGCCAGACTGCCTGGGTTAAAATCAACTCCTCTATGTATTTGCTGGACTTCAGTTTACTCACAATGGGATGATAACAGTGCCTACCTCATAGGGTTATGAGGAGAATTACCTGAAATATATATATATAAAGAACTTCACCAGTACACAGCCAATAATGTTAGTTATGTTGAGGAGATTTTGAGCTATAAAGACACATCTTGGTTCACGAGAGGCCAATTTACCTACATATCCTTTTTTTTTCTTTTTTTTTTCCAAATCGGAAAGTCGAGCCTGTACAGCCTGACCCAGTAAGGCTGCACTCTCATGCCTGGCGTTCGCTGGTATCAAGGAAATGCTTCTGAGCTTCTGCACCTGACTTATTTATTGTTGCATTCTGGCAGCCAACCCCTTTCCTCCTGGCAAAAATAGCTGGGTTTCATTAAAATTCAATCTTTCCTGATACCATCTCTGCTGGATGTTAGAGGGCACTGCTAGCAGTGGAGCTTCAGCAACCTAATTAAGAATGGATTTGGGGTGAAATTTTCTAAGTACTCTAAAATTACAGTCTGTAAAGTTTCTCTCCATGTCTGCCCACTTCCTCGTGCCCTGGGCTCCCTGTTTCTCGCCAGCTCATCCCGCCATCACAGGAGCTGGGCCGAGTCTCCGTGGCTTTCCCGAGTTGGACACTGACATGACTCTGGCTTCGTATTTCAGGTGCAAGTCCTCTTCCGCCGTCCCGAGTCCCCGCTCCCGGGCCCCCTGGATGAGTGACGCCTTGGTCTGCCATGGAAGCTGGCCCTGCCCTGGCCTGGCTCCTGCTTCTGAGTCTGCTGGCTGATTGTCTGAAAGCTGCTCAGTCCCGAGACTTCACCGTCAAAGACATAATCTACCTCCACCCTTCAAGTAAGACTCCGTTCTCTTCACTGCAGAAATGTCACTTGACTCCCAATAAGATTTGAAAGTTGAAAAATGGCCGGCAGGAGGCAGCCTTCCGCTCAGGCGAAACCTGGTGATTTAATTGCGGGGGGGGGCGCGCATGCGACAGAAACATCGTTGTGTTTTACCCTCCCCTTTTTACAGGGTGTTTGTATTTGAAGGTAAATTATTAGGCTTGTTTTCTCTGTTCCCTGTACCCTCGGTCGCTCTGATTCTAAACACCCTTTCCTCTGACTCTGCCAGCCCTCGGTCAGTTATCAAAGTCAACCGCCAAGTCCCAGGAGGAAGGTGTTTGTAAAAGATCAGGCCTTTATAAGCAAGATAATAGCTGGCCTTCCTGTCTGTGCATCTAATTCTCAGTTTCAGCATAATTGCCTCCCGCCACTTCCTGTTCCCTATCCCTTTCAGTTTCCTGTGTTTAAGAATTATCTTGGGAGTGTATAATGATGTGTGTCCCAGGTTCCTTCTCTGGAGTGTCTGACTGCATCTATCTGGGTGGTTCCCATGGATTTTTGCTTTCAGCAAGAAATTCAGGTGCTTCCGCTGTTGCCGATATTCTAAGGATCACACTTCGGGAAACACAGCAGCTTTCCTTCTCTACTGGTCACCATCTCTGTATTTATCTCATCTCTTTTACTTTTGCTTGACTCTCTGCTGGAATGCCCCTGAGCTGGGTATGTAGTGCGAGGGCTGACCTTTAGCATTCGCCCCGAGGTGCATTACTCTTTTGAAATGTTCTGTTCGCCAAACATTTTTGAGCCTCTACTGTGTGTCAAGCATTGTGATCGGCGTGAAAAATGTAAAGGCAAATCAACCATAGTCCTTGCTTTTGAGGATCTTGCAATCTACAAGGTGGAGGCAGCCACCTGGACTCCTTCAATGCCACATGGTTAGAATATGTAACGTCTCCGTGTTCTGGTTGAATGAGAGGTGGTCCAAGGAGTGCACAGGGGCTTGGAGTCCACCTGACCTCGGGTTAGGACCTCCCTCAGCTGCTTCATAGCCTTCTGACTTGAAATAAGTTCCCTAACTTTGTGAAGATTAAATAAAAGAACGCATACAAAGCACTTAGCACTGTGAGCCATAGGAAATGCTCAATAAATGTTAGGGGAATCTTTAAAGTGTTGATTTCTACATTTCCAACTTGGTTAAAATGATACATACCCTATAGCATTGTTTTGTGGACTAGAAATAATATCTGTAAAATGCTAGCACATACATAACAGGCAATCAGATGCCTGTTACTTATGATGTTGTGCTAGTTGGCTCAGACAGTAAACTGAGGATGCTGAAGGTACATCACTAATTTTTTAAATCCAGATATACTTTTTTTTTAAACATCTTTATTGGGGTATAATTGCTTTACAATGGTGTGTTAGTTTCTGCTTTATAACAAAGTGAATCAGTTATACATATACATATGTTCCCGTATCTCTTCCCTCTTGCGTCTCCCTCCCCCCCACCCTCCCAGATATACTTTTAACCGGCAGCCAATAGTTTCTTTAGACTTATTGCTGTTGTACGCTCTCACCAGTACAGGCTGGTGCCTACTGGTTAGTTGTATGGAAAGCTTATCTAGCTGCTTGTTTTTGCAGGGCAGTTTATTTTAGTAACATTCATGAAAAGAAGGTGCTTTGATAGTTTCTCTGTTTCCTAAGATTGCATTTTGTTCTTTTCTCCAAACAACCATGCTTTTTTATTACAGTTGGTGAACAAAAACCTAGGTTTCAGTCTCTCGGGTTTGATTGCCAGGACTTTCAGCTTCTGCGGAATTCTTTGTCCGCTTCAGTGACAGACTCAGAAGTCACTGGGCCTCAAAACAGACCCACGCCTGGCCTTCTCTGAGGCTGTGATTGTACACGCAGGGTGGAAAGGAAAATTAAGGGGGGTGGATTTAAGTGACCAAGAACAAAACAAACACACTCTGCTTGTGCCTCAGGGGTATGGTGGGTCAGTGCTGGCGAGCGTTGAGTGGACCTCTATTTGGAAAGTCCATTTCAGAATGGGATCTTTGAAGGATGAGCTCTGCCAGGCTGGAGGGGCAATCACCTGTGCTCTTTAGAAATTGATGGAAAAGTTCCATTCCTGTGACCTATGTTGATTAAATGGAGCCATGGCCTGGTTAAAGAGAGCTCACTGTAAACAAAGAATTGATGGAGTATTCTGATGTGATTTTGGAATATAGAGAAGGGTAGAAGCAGCTGTTCCTAAACTATGTTGTATGTAGATGGTTCACCAGCAAGTCTGGGCTGAGTTCTCTTTCAGAGTCTCCATAACTGGTCACAAGGAATATAAGTTCTTGCAGGATTCAAGTTCCTGTCCATGGTTCCTACTTGGCCATAACTTTGTTTATTCTGACCGCTTTAAAGCAGAGTTAACTTCACATTTCTCTGCACTATTTCAGAAGTTTTTGGTGCTGTTTGCTTGTTTTTACACTTTGATTTTTTAAACGGTCATGGTTGTCTGCCCTTAAGCAGCACCCAGTAGACTGTGTTTAGATGAAGCGATCTCTCCACAAATAAGCAGGTTTCTGTAGAACATAGACCACAAAAAATATATGAAGGAAGCATGGGATTATTTTGATTTTGAATTATTAATATAATTGCCTCACTTTGTAGATGGAGACACAAACAGCTTTCCTGGGGTCGGCGAGTGAGCCAGATTCCATTAATATTAGATACTGCTCAGAACCTGCCCAAGGAGAAACACGGTGACGCTGGAGATGTGAGAAGATACAGAAGTTTTCCACACCAGACAAACATAAACTCATTTCTCCTGGGCCCCGAACGGCCCTCAGAGATAGCAAGTGGGATGAGATTGGAACCCGGGTTGGGAAAGTTCAGCCTCCCATGACTAATCTCCTTTGCTCTCTGGTTCCCTAACCTTTGAAGTTTCTAAGCCTTTAAAAGAAATAAACTTTATGGCTTTCAAACTTGAGGCACTATCCTCAGTAACATTCTTTTCTATCATGTGTATGGGTTTTTTTTTCTTTTTCATGTGAAAAATGATGAATTTCTTCCTAGCCCATGATTAAAATACCAAAGCCTAATAAAAACCTTTGAAGCAGGAGTTTGTATTAAGAGACATGAAGCTACTTATTTGGCTGTTAGACCTCGTACAAGATAGCAGAATTTAACATCCTAAGTGACTTCAACATGTTCTTGGCCTCCTTTTCATTCCTTGTAATAGAAATCTTTCCTGGGAAGTTCAGTTTTCCTCTGGTTGCATATTCTGAGTCCTTCCTTAATTATGTGGACCAAAGAGCCTATCTCTCTACAGGGGGCTTGTTTAAGCCAGCGAAGTTTTCCCATAATTCTACACTACATTAAGTCTTAGGGAGTGAGGGGACTTTCTAGAAAGGTACCAGGAAATGCACTTCTATCAGAAATATGTTCATGGTATTAAAATTATACTGACAATATGTTGTTGCCTAGTGGACTGAGAAGATCAATTTATTAGATTTCTAGAAATTTTGTATTTGCATCCAGTTTCCAAAAACAGTGGAAATTAATTTGGTAAGAATGAAAAAGAAGAAAGTTTGGATGCATTACACATCAGCGTACAGTTCAAAACAAGATTCTCTTCTCACCACGGTTTTGGTAACTGAAGGCCTTTGTCCTGGCAAAAGTTCCAAGGGATGGAAACAAAGACGAAATCTTTTCCGATGCCTTACAAATGAATTATGGTCGGTTGAACCATGGCTGACCAGGGGAGTTAATGGACAGATTATATTACAGGAAGTAACTGGGCACTTTGGCTTTTCTTTTTTTCTTTACAATAACCTTCTCTTGAGGGACCAAGGACTTATGCCCTGAAATACTTATGCCCTGAAATACTAAGCTTATTAACTCTGTGATCAGGAGCCAAATTAGATTCATTCGCAGCTGGGGCCACAACGATTTGAAACCCTACTTGCTCTGTAATGCTTTGAAGTAACAGAGAAGAAAACTGCACATCTCTTAGAAACCTCTTTCCGTCCTTTTGAAAAAAACCTTCTTTATCAGATTCAGTATCAGTTAGCAAGTTACTGGAGATAGTTGTTCATCTGAAGACCTTGTTTATTAGCTAAATATTTCCAGAGGGGGGAATTGGACCATTTCTTGGTATTGTGCTGTAATTATCGACTGAAAGCTGAGTCTGTTTTCAGAGATTTGTCACTGAAAAGGGTTTGATTATTCACTGATCAGTACTACCTGCCAAGGTGTAAATGCAAGTTCCTATGAGCAAATATTAGACTGTCATTGTTGAGAATGCAACAGATATGAAGTTGTGGACTTAAAAATAAAACTCACTGGAAAGGAGATCATTTGGTTAATTGGCAATGATACATGCTGATAAACACATTCAGAGATAAATGATTTTTAACAGAGCTTCATTTTGCTACCATAGTGTTTTAGCTCATATTCCTGTTTTAATTTTGACACACTTTGAGTTAATTTCAGAGTCCAGGCCTACTTGTATAAGAAATGGCAGTATTTAATTTAATATGTCACTAGTCTTGCAAAAGATAATTTTGAAGAGTCTATTAATCCAAATTTGGGAACACTACAACTTATTAGTGCTAGGCTTTCAATACGTTTATTCTTGGAACAGCTGGATCGTCAGTCTTCATTCAAAGTTCTTAATTTATCTCTTTGATGGGAAAGTTTCCAGGAATAGCTAATCCAACATTCCAGCTAAAAGTTTTACTGGCTGCAGTGACAGACAGATAAAATTGGATACTCTAGTGAATTAATCACACAAGCTGAAGTATTATGGTTGGCTTGCCGTCATAAACCTTAGTGAATACGATCGTTTTTTGAGAAATGCTGTTCTTTGACAAATTATATACATCTTTTCTTCAAAATCCCTGCTTTAATAATTCTACTTCAAATCTTACAAACTATTTTAAAGTTCTGTCTTTTACACTTATTTATATATTAAATAATTTAAAGTGGATAGTGGAACTGTTTTTAATTCATCCAATCAGGATAATTTCCTAAAATATTTTGTATGGTTTTTAATAATGGTATTTATAAAAATAATCTAATTAAAATCTCCATAAGAGTATTGAATGCCTTTGGAACATGAGAACCTATTTATTTATTTATTTTGGTTGGGTGCAGCATACGGGATCTTAGTTCCCCAACCAGGGATCATACCTGTGCCGCCTGCATTGGAAGCGTGGCGTCTTAACCACTGAACCACCAGAGAAGTCCGAGAACCTATTTATTTTAAATTCTTCAGGCATGTACTTACCTAAACTAGAATCTTTAACTCGAGTATAACCCACCTATCTAGGCAGTGAAGACATTAAAATTTTCTATGTGTAGTTTTACAAAATAGTTGATTTCTGTTTATTATAATTACATGATAGAGCATGTTTAACCAGAGCAAGTTTTCCTCATTGGGAATGCAGTCATTGGATGGCTATGCCTAGGCTGCTTTCCATCCCTCATTTTTAAGAGGATCCTTGCTCTCAGCATCATTCTGTTTATGAACTTGAGTAACCAGCCACTTGGAGGAACATAGAACTCTCAAATGGGCCCATTAAAAGTTTCAGTTACCTGTATTTTTTAGACAGTTTATGACTTTTGATCATGTTAGGTTATTGGGTATTGTCAGGGTCAGCTCTGTGAAATATTACAAGCAAATGCGAGGATGGGCAGTTATTCTAAGCAAGGTGAAAATCAAAGTTATATCTGGCCCATAATTCTGGCCTTAAGCTGCTGCCCCCTCCTTCATTTATTTTTGATAACATACTTCATTGGTTCCATGTGGGCAAAGTAATTTACCCTGAGATGATTATTTCCGCCAGTGGGACATGCAGGCTCAGCCATCTGCGAGGGAGAACAGTTGGCTCCTGCAGATGAAGTGTTTGCATGTTTGCAGCTTTCAAAGAGGCCAGGTAGTTTTACAGATTAACACACACACAAACACACACACACACACACACACACACACACACAAGTTCTGTCTGTGAAAGGCGAAACTCTAAGCAACAAAGTAAGCAAATGATTAAAACTAAGCACCAAGTGAAAGTACATCAGGGAAAAGGACAGAGATGGCCTGGCCAGATGTTCCTTTTGGATCCTGGTCCTTAATTACCAAGGAGACCCTGGTATGTTGGGCACTCTCCAGAACCTGACTCCCGTGGATGTATCCCGCCTGAACACAAATGCAAGGCAAAGAATGCAAGTACCTGGAGGGCAATCCCTTCAGAAGGCAGGAAGAGGCAGCTCAGGAGTGGGGAATGGAGGGGAAAGATAGGAGCAGCTTCCTGGAACATCCCCATGTGCCCTCAGCACTCTGCCCCGAGACATTGGCCGTGGGCCCCCGGGGTCCCTTAGGAGGTTCACCTCTGCACAGGCAGCATGTATCTTAGCAATGAAGACTCTTAGCTGGTATTTGCTATCCCCTGAGACTCTTAACCATATCAGGTCCAACCAGATAAAATTATACAATTGAACCAAAGAAATTTTATAGGTAAGAAATGATCAAGCATCAAGAAATTTTTAATGATTGAACCTAATATTTATATTTATTTACACGATGATATGTCTACAGAAGTTGACACATAAAAGTAAATCATAGGAAATCCAGAGTGCCTTTTTTTAATTGACATTTTTATTGAGATTATTGTAGATTCATCCGCAGTTGTAAGAAGTAATATACAGAGATTCCATATGTACTTTACCCAGTTTCCCCCAATGGTAACATTTTTTAAAACTGTGGAATAATATCACAACCAGGTTATTGACGCTGATACATTAGTCTACCGGTCTTATTCAGACTTCCCCCGTTTTACTTGTGTTCATTTGTGTGTGATTCTGTGTGTGTGTGTATGTGTGTGTATTTAGTTCTACATAATTTTATCCCCCCGTTTTACTTGTGTTCATTTGTGTGTGATTCTATGTGTGTGTGTGTGTGTGTATTTAGTTCTACATAATTTTATCACATGTAGGTTTGTGTATCCATCACCAAATCTAGACACTAAACGGTTTCAATAGCACAAGGATTCCTCCTGTTGGCCTCACACCCATGTCCCTCTGACTCTCCCCCCACTACCTGGCAACTGCAACCCCTGGCAACCCCTAATACTTCCTCCATTTAAAAAATTTTCTCATTTAAAAAATGTCACACAAATGGAATCATACAGTATATAACCTTTTGGGATTGACTTCTTTCACTCAGGACAACTTCCTGGAAATTCATCCAGGTTGTTAAATGTATTAATAATTCATTTTTATTGCTGACTAGTGTTCCATGGTATGGATGTACCATGGTTTGTTTAACCTTCACCCATTGAAGGACATCTGGGTTGTTTCCAGTTTGGGGATGTTACAGATACAGTTACTATAAACATTTGTGTACAGATTTTTGTGTGAATGTAGGTTTTCATTTCTCAGGGATAAATGCCCAAGAGTGCAGCTGCAGAGTCATATGACAGTTGCATGTTTAGTTTTTTAAGAAATTGCCAGGCTATTTTGAGAATCCTTTTTAAAAAATAAAAGCGTCTCACTTCACCATGCAGGATTCTGTGCTCAGTCTAAAAACTTAATCTTCTCTCTTGATTTTTTTTTTTGTAGCCACACCATATCCTGGTGGATTTAAGTGTTTCACCTGTGAAAAGGCAGCGGACAATTATGAGTGCAACCGATGGGCTCCAGACATCTACTGCCCTCGAGGTAAACTCTCAGTAGACACACTGGGCTGCCCAGAGCTGTCCACGAGTGAATGGCCTGTTGACTATGATGCCTGTATAGAGAGAGGCATGCTTGCAATCTCAACCACTTCTCTTGCCTAAGGCTATTAGTAGATCTTTTATGCCACATCAGTACCTTATCATCAAACATTGTCAGAGACATAAACTGGTCCATAGACTTGTCCCCTTTCTTATGAAGCATCGTTGGAGCTCCAAAAGAGGTGAGTGAGACTTCTCACCCCCAGGCCCGACAAATGCCACATAAGAAGAGAACAGCCAGCCTGTAATCCACTCTTCGAAGCATTAGTCATTGCCTAGTAACTTCCTTTAAGTAAAAATATGAGTTGCTGTTCATATAAAGATCCCATTTATTACATATCTTGCCGGAGGCTTCTATCCCGAGACTGCATGAAAGCTAGAATTCTCAATGTCATCATCGCACAAATAAAAACCCTGAGCTTTTTAAACTATTAAGTTCTCTTTGAGGGATGCGATGAATGCCCGATCAAAGCATGAAATTTTGACCCAAAGGCCCATTTCAAAATGAAGTAGATGCTTCGTATTCATGTTCAGATCTCTTTTATCCTATTGAGTAAAAAAGATGGTTATATTTGGATATGGAGTCACTGTTAATTGGCTGTTTTGTGTTTGAAGGAAAGTCGATTCATTTGATGGGGAGGTGATAGGATGGGATATTTTATTGACAAATGTTTGAGCATGTAGTTAGATGGGCTTCGCTGCTGATCTAATTCAGTTGTTAAAATGACTGAACACAGCAACACCAATCTGTTATTTTTCAATGTAACACAAGAGCTCTTCTACTCACCCCAGCAGAAGGCACTCTGTTTCCCCTGGAGGACTGAACATCAGGAGAGCATGGAAACCGCAATGAAGGACAGGTGTCAGCTACCTAATCCGGTGCTATTTATTTAACCCATGAGTCTCCACCCAGACTGCCCAGGAGAAATACCTGTGGGTCTTTTCAAAACCACCTGGACCTGCGTCCTGCCTAGACCAGTGGTTCTCAAACTTCGGCATGACCGTCATTCCCTGGAGGGCTTATTTAAATACAGATCTCTGCCCCTAGTTCTGCCTTCCCCCTCCTTCCTATAGGTCTGAGATGGGGCCTGAGAACTTGCATTTCTAAAGCATTCCACAGTGATGCAGATACTGCTGGTCCGGAGACCAGGCATTAAGAACCACAGCTCTAGACCAACTGAGCCTACGTCTCTGAGGTTAGGGCCCTGCACCAGTGTGTTTAAACAGCCCAGGTGATTCTAGTGAACAGTCAGGGACAGAAACCACTGGGAGCTCCTCTCCCCACTCATAGAAAGCAAAATGCACTGTTGTCATTTCTGGGTTTTTCTTATTTACTTTGAGGAGTAGAGAATGTTGGTAGGGTCCCAAAAGACCACAGGGAAGAGAAGAATGTGGAGACACTGAAGATCGGCTGATTCACAAGCTAGGTGTCCAGCCATCCAGGTAATCAAAGAGAAGTTCCGGGCTTCCCTGGTGGCGCAGTGGTTGGGAGTCCGCCTGCCGATGCAGGGGACACGGGTTTGTGCCCCGGTCCGGGAAGATCCCACATGCTGCAGAGCGGCTGGGCCCGTGAGCCATGGCTGCTGAGCCTGCGCGTCCGGAGCCTGTGCTCCGCAACGGGAAAGGCCACAACAGTGAGAGGTCCACGTACCGCAAAAAAAAAAAAAAAGAGAGAAGTTCCATCCGCGTTGCTTTCTGCAATCACGCAGTCACTCCGGACCAGCGGTGTTTGCTAACATTACCACTACAGGGTGAACGTTTGGGCGGGTTGCTGACGGACCTGATTAAACCACTGCTTCTCAAACTTGGCGGCACGTAGAAATCACAGGTGAAAACACCGACGCCTGGACTCATTCCCAGAGATTCATGTTTAAATGGTATGGGTGCAGCCGGGCATTTGAATTTTTGAAAGCTCCCCCCGGGTGGTTCGAATATGCAGCAAAATTTGAGAACCACTGTAAACAGTGACTCTGGACAAAAACAGGATAATCTGCTTGTGTAGCCAATAACCTTTGGGCTGGTTCCTGGTAGGACAAAGCTGCCAGATGAGCTTTTGAAGCTGTTGCCACTGGTTAGAGCTACTGTACAGGAAACGTGACAGCGCTTCTCTCCGTGTTGCCCTGGCAGAGATGATACAAAGGAAAAGGAGGTTTTGTGAACTGGTGCTCTCTTGGGCCTTGGGCTGTATTTCACAGAGGCCCAGTTTCAAGTCTGAAGGTGTACAAGTCTACCTCTGTCACAAGGGGAAAACAGAGACCGTGACACTCTGCTTGAATTCTTCTCTGGAAATGAAGAAGTTCCACCTTGATGTGTTCTTTCGAGGTCAAAATCTATCCTTTTGAAGTACAGACACCTGGAAGTATCTCAGGTCTTTACACAATTTCTCCTTCTCCCCTTTTTTATCTTTTTGTCCTGACATTTATAGGAATAAATGGAAAGTGATGCCTTGAGATTCTTGCCATAGAACCACCGTGCCAAACCCTTTGGGGGATTATGCAGTGAAAGATAGGAATCAAGTTTCTTCTTTCAAGGACCTGGCAGTTTAGCTGGGAGATAAGATCTGAACATATCAAATGTCAAAAATAGCAGGACAAAGGCATGTGCCAGAGGAAACATGGCATTAAATGCTTGGGAGTTTAAGGGAAGAATTGCAGTTTTGGGGGGTGAGGCGGCCAGTGACAGCATCCTGGGCTGGGGAGATGGCAGCAGCCCGACAGGTGGGCAAGGCGGGTGGCAGAGTGAAGGGAGCATATCTTCCAGGAAGTCAGTCAGAGCAGAGGCATGGAATGTACCCATGTGGGCTCAGTGGACAGGGGGAGACCTGAGCTGGGTGTAGCAGAATATGCTGGGGAATAATAGGAGCAGGACAGGGGATCCAGGCTATTTTTGTGGGGCCTTGAACGTCAGGTAAGGAGCAAGGACTAGCGCTGTAGACTGAGAAGACATAATTCCTTCTTGTCCAGCCACGTTTGCCACGAACCATCAACATTTCCTCTGGGTTCTCTCCAGATTTTTTTTAGCAATGAAAATAATGCTATTATTATTAGATTAAACTATAAAATGTGCCTACTGAAAACTACTGAGTAAGCCTACATTTTTTTTTTTTCTGTTTATTATTAGTTTGTTTGAAGCAGCCGTAGGACTACCAACAGGCTTGGTAAGGGCAGCTCAGTAACTGCTGTGGAAAGATGTCCTGACTTTCTGGGACGTTCCTCCTTTTCTGTTGGTTTATTTTGTGATCTATTTAACGAGGTTTTAGTTATCACACGATGTGAAAACAACCAGTTGAAAGTGAAAAAAACCATTTCGTGTAAATATTGAATTTTATCTCTGTGGAATAAGCTTGCATCCCAAATTGCTCAGGAGATTGATGGAATTTCAAGTTCCCTGTCACTCTGACTTTTGAAATGTGTGTTATGTAAGTACTTCCTCCTCCATCACATTGTTATTGACTTTGGCGCCTACAGATTCATGGGACCATACTCCCTCCTGGAAGTGAGAATTTAAGATGCCCCCCAATAATGGACTGCCGTTGTTCACCTCCTCAACTTCCATTTAGTCTTCGGCCCCTTCCTTTGCGATAACCTTAATTTCATCAACTGCTCATTATAAATCAGTGCAATTTTCTTGCCGCTGTGAACCAGAATGGTAAAGGATTTTGAAATCATATTCTGTGAGGGACCAGTTGAAGGAATTGGTGAAGGCAAATGAGAGTTGAATGTCCCGTGTTCAGGTCCACATGGTTTTTGCCTGTGACTTTTCTCTGTGCTGAGTGATTAAAAGCTCCTTGAGACAGGGACTGTCTAAGTGTTTTATAAGAGTCCGTAGAATTAAATGTCAAGTCAAAAACGTGCAGTTTTTTAAAAGGCTTGTTCTGTGGAGGATACCTAAGCCGCTAAGGATTTTATGTTCCTGCTTAATTATGAAGTGCAGATGCCTCCCTCAAAGGCAGAATCTTCACTGGAAATTATTGCTGGTATAAAGTCAGACCAAGAGAAATCTTGAGATAGAGGGACGCGTATCCTTTTAGTTCCAGCTTCTATGCTGTTCACTGTTTTTCTGCGAAAGTAAAGAAAAATCTGACCATGTCCCTTGGTGGCTCTTTCTATATTTGTTATGTGGTATAAGCAGGGAATATACATGTAATCCCCAGTTCAACTGAAGACAAGCCCCGCGGTTACAGGCTTTCAGGAAAGACTTCTTTATGTCGACTATTTTCAGCCCAAGCCCAGGCTGAGACAGACAGTGTTTTCATTGACTTTACTTAAGGGTGGATTTTTTTCTCTTTTAGGCAATGTTACACATAGGATATAGCCCTTCAGGGTTTCTGCCGTTATACAGGGGTCTCTACACTACCTCTACACCCCATGAGGACCCAAGGCCTTGCATCTTCTTATTGTTTATCTATTAACCTTCCCCTCTCCCACCAGGGTAAAGAATTCAGTACCTTCCTCAGTGTTGGCCCCTGGGATTTCCCTTACTTTCTGGAGAGTTCATTTGTACGTTTACAAAAGGTATTGGTTATACGTTATCCAACACTTCTGCCTGCTGTGTAATGAGGTAGTGTTCAAGCGACCTATCCTGTCATATTGCTAAATGGAAATCTTAGACTTCCTCCTTTTTTATAAAGCAAAAATTTTTAAATTAAAGTTTAACATGCATTCTGGAAAGTCCACAGATCATAAGTGCACAGCTTGTTGAATTTCCCAGCCGGAACATGCAGTGTATCTGCCACTCATGTTAAGTCGTAGAACCCCAGAAGGCCACCGGGGTCCACCAGGCTTTACACCCCACCTCCCAAAGGTAATGCAACTGTGACTGCCATGCAGATTTCTATAAATGGAACCACACAGAATGTCCTCCTTTCTTTCCCACATTCTGTATGTCAAATTCATCAGTGTTTTTTTGAGTCGCAAAGTCATTCTTTCTCCCAGAAGTACAGCAGATCATTTTATGAATATACCAAAATCCATCCATTCTGTTGATAGGCATTTGGATTGCTTCCATGCACAGCAGTCTTGTCCATGTCTTTTGGTGCGGGGATATATGCATTTCTGCCAGGTCTATCCCAGGTCCCACACCCCGGATAGGCGGTACTCATGCTTTGCCTTTACTGGATTTTGTGTGTGTGTGTGTGATACGCGGGCCTCTCACTGTTGTGGCCCCTCCCGTTGTGGAGCACAGGCTCCGGACGCGCAGGCTCAGCGGCCATGGCTCACGGGCCCAGCCGCTCCACGACATGTGGGATCTTCCCGGACCGGGGCACGAACCCGTGTCCCCTGCATCGGCAGGTGGACTCTCAACCACTGCGCCACCAGGGAAGCCCTCTTTACTGGATTTTGCCTAACAGTTTCCAGAGTTGCTCTACCAACTTGCAGTCTCCCCAGCAGTGCCTGAGAGTGCTGGTTGCTGCACAAGCTTGCCAACACGTAGTATGGACAGAAGCAATAAAAGCTAGAAGTAGGTGGAACGACGCTTTTAAAGCACTGAACGCATATAACTGCCAACGTAGAATTCTATACCTAGCCAGTCAGCTCCCCTCCTCTTCCACACTTCCCTTGTCTCCTGGCTTCCCTGCTCACTCTGCCTTCCTGTTTGCGACTCCCAATTCCCGCTAGACCGACAAAGGTTCTGCTTAGCTTCTCGGCCCCTCAGCAGGGCTTTCTGCCTGTCTTCTCAGCCTCTTCATGTGTGCAACTTCTGATCAGCAAGTGCCTCGAGGGCAGAACAGGTACAGGTGTTGGGCTCAGCTTACCGTGTTGCTGGTTTTGCTGGTATCTTGTTCTTCAAATCCTGTCTGCCTTGGTAGCTCACCTATGCTTTCATAAGATTTTTGTTGCTATTTTCATTTTATCCTACCATTTCTTGGTTCTTCTCAAGTGGCACTGGAATTCTCAGAATCACTCTTCAGTTAGAATTTTTCCAGCAACTTTTTAAACAAAAGTTCTTCTGTCAGCCTAAGCAAGATTTTGTTTGTACCTTGAGAGCATCTGACCTACTCTAATTCAGTGTTTGTTTTTTTTTTTTTTTTTGTGGTACGCGGGCCTCTCACTGTTGTGGCCTCTCCCGTTGTGGAGCAACAGGCTCCGGACGCGCAGGCTCAGCAGCCATGGCTCACGGGCCCAGCCGCTCCATGGCATGTGGGATCCTCCCGGACTGGGGTACGAACCCGTGTCCCCTGCATCAGCAGGCGGACCCTCAACCACTGCGCCACCAGGGAAGCCCGAATTCAGTGTTTTTGACTAAGTATTTTCTGTTAACACAGTTGCCTCAGATAAGAAGCATCCATTTGATGCTTTTGCCTGTTGCTTTGATTTTAACTACTGTCCACCATAAAGTCCTGTCTATCCTCACTAGCTTTGCATCCTTTTCCAGCCACCTCCTTGGCCTTTGTCTGGAAATAAAAACATTGCTTTCTGAGTTTCAGTGATATGCTTTAAAAGAGAGATTCCTCAAGTGAGCCTGTCACCTGTCCTTAAGAGCTGTGGATGGTGTTTTTAAAAAAGAGAGAAGTATCTGTTTGGTGGTTTCTTCAAGAGATGCTGACTGCAGGGTAAAGGGGAGCAGTTATGAGTCAATCTGGTTGATAAGTATTTATTTTTAATTTCTGCCTTGAGAAATTTCTTACTTGGGAAAGAAACGAAAAAGCTAGGAACTACTAGTCACTCAGTATTATGGGAGATTTGTCCATTTTGTTAAATCTACTTCTAGGCCGTTCATTCTCATTGCTGTGTGAGTATATGCCATAACTTATTTATTTATTCTACCATTGGGCATTTTTGTAGTTTCCAAGGGTTTTTTTTTTTGTGTAGAGAATTATTCTATGAACATTCTAGTACTTATCACTTTTGTTGGCTATATATGTAAGGGTGGAATTGCTGATTCCTAGAATATGCACAGGTTTAGATTTTAGTAGATCCTGGCAAATAATTTTCCAAAGCAGTTATACTGTGTGAAAGTTGCACAACTGATTGAAATATAATATTATTTCACTTTCAAATTTGAAGAGATCACTCAAACTACAGAAATGGAAGAGGTGTTATAGATATCATAGAACTAAGTTAAAATGTTTTGATTTGGTTCAATCTTGAGTTGTAGAAGTCAGGTACATGTATTCTTCCCACCCATCCATCTCTATTCTTAATACATTAAGCACCTGCTATATTGTGCAAGGTCCTGTGCTGTATTTGGGGAGGAGGTTTGGTAGGGAAATGCAGACATGAACAAGACTGGACTTTATTCTCAAGAAGATTATAATCTTGAACAGTACATCTTAACTGGGAGTGATTTTGCCCCTCAGGGGACATTTACTAATACATGGAAACATTTTTGGTTGCCACAGTTGGGGCTGCTACTGGCATCTAGTGAGAAGAGGCCATAGAGCCTGCTAAATATTCTACCTTGTACAGGTCAGTCCCCCAAAACAGAACTAGCTAGCTCAAAGTGTCAGAAGTGCTGAGGATTTTTGGAAAGACAGAGCAGATGGATTTTTCTATTCTTCCTTCTAAGTACAACTAAATTCCTAAATATTATATATATGGAAAAAAAAAAGACTCTGAAAGATGGAGAGAAAAAAGCAGACTAGCAAAGGACCTCAAGACCCAAGGAGGTGAGTTCTCTGGGTTTTCTTTTTGTCCCATATTTTCCAGACTTGGAGATGAAGAAGCTGGCAACCTGGAAATGCCACAAGTACCAAAAAAATAAATTCCAACGAAAGTTAGTCCTCCGTAGCCGAAGGACCAAGAAGTGGGTAGCCCAGAAAGACAGAAATCTTCTAGACAATAATCACTCTACTCCAGCCAAATACCACAGAAAAAAAAAATTATAGGTCCCTCCCCGCAAGCTAACAAAGTCTTACACTTCCACACTCAACAGGCTGTGATGAGACACACCATCCTCTTCTGAGATGCTGTCAGAAAAAAGTGAATAGGAGAGACTTTTATCCCCCCTAGGTGGTAATGAGGCCTCCCCCATAGTGTCAGTAGAGACCAGGTCTGGGGCCTGGACTTCTGTCCTCATCCAGCAATAATGACATTGTTATCCCCCTCCCTGTTGGGGTTGTGTCAGAGGAGGCCTAGTGAAGAGTCAGGACTCCACTAGTGCCCAGTGGTAATGAGGCCACACACACACATCAGTAGAGTGGCATCAGTTGAGGCCATGTGGGGATCATTAACAAGGCACTCCTACCACTCTCAGCCAGCAAGGTATCATAGGAGGCCTAGTGAGGAGCTGGAAATCCCACTTCCATCGAGAAATAATTAGGAGAGCCCTCTCAGCTGTGAAAGGAGACAGAGTAGGGAACCTGGACTTGACTGCTACCTAGCAGTAATGAGGCAGCAGCCCCCCTTCCCCTACTGGGACTGTATCAGAGGACGTTAGCTAAAACAGAAGGTTTAAATAAGATCCAGATGACTATACTACCCAAAGCAATCTACAGATTCAGTGCAATCCCTATCAAACTACCAATGGCATTTTTCACAGAACTAGAACAAAAAATTTCACAATTTGTATGGAAACACAAGAGACCCCGAATAGCCAAAGCAATCTTGAAAAAGAAAAACAAAGCTGGAGGAATCAGACTCCCTGACTTCAGACTATATGACAAAGCTACATTAATCAAGACAGTATGGTACTGGCACAAAAATAGATATATAGGTAAATGGAACAGGATAGAAAGCCCAGAGATAAACCCATGCAAATATGGTCCCCTATCTTTGACAAAAGGAGGCAAGAATATACAATGGAGAAAAGACAGCCTCTTCAATAAGTGGTGCTGGGAAAACTGGACAGCTACATATAAAAAAATGAAATTAGAACACTCCCTAACACCGTACACAAAAGTAAACTTAATATGGATTAAAGACCTAAATGTAAGCTCAGACACTATAAAACTCTTAGAGGAAAACATAGGCAGAATACTCTATGACATAAATCACAGCAAGATCCTTTTTGACCCACCTCCTAGAGAAATGGAAATATAAACAAAAATAAACAAATGGGACCTAATGAAACTTAACAGCTTTTGCACAGCAAAGGAAACCTAAACAAGACGAAAAGACAACCCTCAGAATGGGAGAAAATATTTGCAAACGAAGCAACTGACAAAGGATTAATCTCCAAATAATACAAGCAGCTCATGCAGCTCAATATCAAAAAAAACACAACCCAATCCAAAAATGGGCAGAAGACCTAAATAGACATTTCTCCAAAGAAGATATACAGATTGCCAACAAACACATGAAAGGATGCTCAACATCACTAATCATTAGAGAAATGCAAATCAAAACTACAATGAGGTATCACCCCACAAGGGTCAAAATGACCATCATCAAAAGGTCTACAAATGATAAATGCTATAGAGGGTGTGGAGAAAAGGGAGCCCTCTTGCACTGTTGGTGGGAATGTAAATTGATACAGCCACTATGGAGAACAGTTTGGAGGTTCCTTAAAATACTAAAAATAGAGATGAACAGAGGTGAGACATGAACAGAGGTGAGATTGCTATACTTCACTCGAACTGATAAAATGATGTCAGCAGACTATGATAAGTTATGCATATAATTTAATACCTGAGCAACCATGAAAAAACACACACAAAAGAAAAACTATACAAAGAGATACACCCCAAAACCCTATAGATAACTCAAAATGGAATTCTAGAAAATGTTCAAGTAGCCCACAGGAATGCCGGAAAAAGAAAATAGACAAAAAACAAACAACCCAAAATAGAACAAACAGAAAATTAAAATTAAAATGGCAGAATTAAGTGCTACATGTAAATAATTACATTAAATGTAAAAGTAAAAGGAATGGATTGGCAGAATACTAAAACACATGACCCAACTATATGCTATCTGCAAGAAACTCTGTGTGTGTGTATGTGTGTGAATTTCATAAAAATTGTATTCTCCGATAGTTGATTAAGCTTTCTTACCCAGTTCTGATTTTAGTTGAATGCCAGTGAGTCTCACAGTAAAAGACTTTTGTTTCACAGCCTCTGGGAATTCCATGCAGTTGTGGAATATGAGATATAGAGGCTGAAAGTAAACTGGTAGAAATTCAAATCCATCTTTTATCTTTTAGATAAAAGTCTTTGAAATCCTTTTAGTGTGAAGTTATCAGCAGGCTTGATTCTCATATAACCTCATTACTAACTCAAGGATTATTCAAAATGCATGGCAAGCAGGGCTCTGGGGCTGAAACTCAGTTTTTATCAATCCTACCACCAGTGATAAGCCACATGTGGTCCACCTAGTTCTGCTTGGGAAATTCTGCCTGCTTGCCCCGTCCTCTCACCCCGCCTTGGAGATCACAATACAAATTCAAGGCTTTCGTAAGTTATCCACTAAAGAAAGCTGCTCAACCTTGAGCATTTCCAAAACTTATTGAACCACAGAACCCTTTTCCACGTTAACATTTCACAACTCACCTCGGGGTTTTGCGAGGTAAGAATGGATATTTTCAAGTGATTGCTGCTTCAGATCTGAGGTCTTTACTGCTGCAAGTAATGGGGTACTCTCAATATATCTTTGCTCTATGGATTGGACTTGGTGAAGTGTAAGAAAAAATTCTTATCCAGTCTCATCACTGATCACCATTTTTGCCCCGGAATGGCAAGAATTGGCTTACTAGGTATTGGGCTTTTGCATATCATCTTGAAAAAAACAAAAACAGGTTCATCAATTGTTTCTACTTTCACATAATGGAATAAGCTTCCAGTTCGTAAATTAAAAGAGAGTTTGTTATGGACATAAAAGTATGAACAAAAAGTGGTTCTATCATGTTCACCAATTGTTATTTTAAGGCTTATCCTTAAAACAAGATAATTCAATACTTGAGGGACAAACCTAATTTCCAAAACTGAAACCATGGAATGATTTACTTATTCCATAAATGTATGATCTTATCTGCTCAGATTTACACTCGGAGCAATAAAACCTCTGGCAGCTGCTCCAGCTGCGGGAAGAGGAGACAGGAGATAAGAACGTGGCTTTCTTGAATGTCTGAAGTGGGAGTGGGGCTAAGAAAGGCGTCCCTAGCATGGCCGTTAACATCCAAGTCTGATACTAAAGAAGTAAACCAGTCCTCTCTGAAAGATGTGGTAAAGCTCTCAGGGCACTGGCCTCCAGTTGTTAAACCCCGCTAAAGTCTTAAAAAATAAATAAATAAATCATGCCATCTCCTCTTCATCAGAAAAACAACCACTCCAATTTTGAAATATTTTCGAGCCTTGGGAGAATCATTGCCAGGTGCAAAACTTTCAGGTTTTCTTGTGAGCTCATAGGGTGACCTTACTTTTACCCCACTCCAAAGAGCCCCCAGGATCTTAAGCAAGCTAGGAACTGCCCTCACCTGATCCCAAGTGATGAAATTCTGGTCGGGGGGCAGTGTGGAGACAGCGTTTAGGGGAGGGCATTGACACAGACTCAGTTCAGGTACACATACCAATGTTGGGCAAGTCTTCGCCCTTAGCGAGACTCAGGCCACTCAGGTTCTGTCAGGTGGGGATGTCTAGGAAGAATATTAAAACCCCTGATTTTCATGACTCCCAAGATGTGTCTGTGTGGTCTGTATTAGCTCATTCTCAGGGCCGAAAATCCCTGAGCTTTCTTCTCTTGATGTTAGTACTTTGGTGAGGGGAATTTTTATTGCCTAATAAATAATATCACAGAAGGTCATAATTCCATATTAGCCACGAAATATCCAAAATGTATAAAGCATGAAAAGTTCAGCCCAAGATATGGATGAAAAACACCTCAATGGCATTTCTTAAGAATTATTCTTTTTGGGCTTCCCTGGTGGCACAGTGGTTGAGAGTCCGCCTGCCGATGCAGGGGACACGGGTTCGTGCCCCGGTCCGGGAAGATCCCACATGCCATGGAGCGGCTGGGCCTGTGAGCCATGGCTGCTGGGCCTGCGTGTCCAGAGCCTGTGCTCCGCAACGGGAGAGGCCACAACAGTGAGAGGCCCGCGTACCGCAAAAAAAAAAAAGAATTATTCTTTTTTTTGTTTTCAATCTAAAAGTGGAGCAGGAACTTTCTCCTAAATCCCAGACTTAGAAAGCTGATACCACCTGGAGGCCTTAAAGAATTACACTGACAAAACCATTTTTCTTTAAATTGCAAGTTAAGAAATTCTCCATAGAATCTTGGAAGAAATCTCAAGTTTTCAGACTCCTAAGCTTAGAGGGACTCTAGAAACTCACTTCATGGTCTTCGTCTGCCTTTTTGGAAAGATACTGAAATCACGCTGGGGAGAGATGGTGAGACTCCTCAATCGGGAATACCTTTCTTGTTGGGTTAGTTTTCTCCTGTCATGAATTGTAGGATCCAGCTATGCTCATAGGCAAGAAGTTCTCTTTTGGATAAAGTCATTTTCTCCAGATACAATGAATCTATTTTTAATCATTCTGTCTTACTTGGAAATAGCTGTTTCCCAGTCGTGTGTGTGAGCACACACACACACTTGGACACACACACACACACACACACACACACCAGTATCCCCTATAGTCTTTTCTCAATTTGAAGATCTTTGTTACCTGCCTTACTTTTTTTCTTTTAACCTTGTGTTCTTTGAATGTTTTCACCCCTTCGTCTTCCTGAAAATTACTATGACTCTCACATCCTCAATCATCGCTCCAAACCTCTCCTCCCCTAAAAATAAAAATCAACACAGTGGCAAAATTTGTTGGAAGGCAAAGACTAATACCACTGGGTCTTGGTTTATGGAGATTTATGGGCAGAGAGACCAGTATTCTTCAGAAGGCCTCCTTTCTACCACGGTGAAGTGGATCTCTCCAAGGAGATCTTTGGGACCAGATATCAACTTAACACAGTATATGTTCCAGATGCTGTTAGATCCTAGTGTCGACACACCTGTTTCCCTTTCAAGCAGATTGGGCTAACATTTCTCGTCTCAATTAAAACAAATTTTCTCTGTTGACAGAGACTAGATACTGCTACACTCAGCACACCATGGAAGTCACAGGAAACAGCATCTCTGTCACCAAGCGCTGCGTTCCGCTGGAAGACTGCTTGTCCACTGGCTGCAGAGACTCCGAGCATGAAGGCCACAAGGTCTGGCAACAAAGCAAGTGACAGGACAGCATAGTCAGGCTTCCTCCTCTCCAGACGCCCACCAGGGTTCACGAGCCAATCCTTACTCCCTGACGTAGGCTGGCTTTTGACTGTCTTTATACCGTTATGACAAGATGCTCCCTTTCCTGTTGGCGCTAAAGGAATAAAAATTTATACTAGGGCACAGGATAACTGGTATAAATTATGTAAACACAAGACCAAGAGGGTATTGGAATTACTGTAAGCCCTTTCTTCACTCAGAAGAAAGTAATAAAGTTACCAAAAGGGACAGGAGCAAGGGGCCAGTTATGCCCTCATGGTAGAGCGTTGCAGATGTACTAACAGTTCAGTCAGCTGAAGATGGCCAAGGCAATTTAGCTTTGATAACTTTCTGTAAAGCGGGGTTCATATCTCTATTGGGATGCTGATTTGGGGAGGGTATCCATTGGCTCCTGAGTCATTTGAGCAGGTGACAAGAGGACCATCTCCTTGTGGGATGCCTCCCTCTGGTGCCTGGTCAGAAGCACTCAGTGTAAAGCAAACTTAGAAGGCAGCCTTGCCTTCTATGGAGAAGGAGAATATAGAGACTCAGAGAAAGGCAGCCTGACTCATGGTTGGAGTGGGGGATGCTCCTGCCTCTCTCGCCCGTCGTTCCGAGCTGGCTGCACCTGTGATCTTGTATATCAGCCCTTGACCTTTTTTTGGAGGCTGCCCACTTCTCCCCATCAGGCTGCCTTCCTGGTGGTTGGGGGCAACTCCCACTCTTACTGTTAGTAGGGGCTTCTTTCTCTTAAGAAGACACCCAATTTTCAAGTAACTTGTCGAAAACACAAAGAATTAATTTTTTTCAGTTTTACTGAGAAATAATTGTCATACATAATAAGTGAAATATGAAAGGTAATCCCAAGGGTTTTACTTGACCTCCCCCCTCCCCCAGCTAAGCTTGGCTCTCAGGTTATAGTGGCTACTTTAGCAAAGTGGAAGCTATAGATCAGAGAAGTGATGTCATGTGCTCAGGTGACACAGCTAGTAACAGAGACAGAATCCAGAGTCACTTCTGACCTCTAGTTTCTCTCCTCAACATTATAATGTCGTCTTAGTCCATGTCAACTGTGACCAGACTCAGACCTCTGCAGGATAATGACTGTATAGGATATTAAGCATCATAGAGTTTTTAGAACATTACTGTGCATGTGAATCACTTGGGGATCTTGTTCAAACGCACATTCTAAATTCCTCAATTTGGTGCAAGTTTTGAGATTCTGCATTTCTAATAAATTCCCAGTTGAAGCTGAAGCTACCATACTTTGTGTAGCCAAGGCCTAAAATAATTTCTGTCTATAACCCTTTGGGGTTTATTTTTTCTTATGATGCGTGAGGAAAGCAGTATAAAGCAGGAGTAATTGCGTAAATGAAAACCCTTCAAACTTTAACTCACCCACTGGAATGGAGCTAATTATGCAGACAATTCTAATGAAAGTAAATACTTAAGTTTAAATTCACTGCGTTGTAGCCACTTCACTTTCACTGTGAAAACTTGGCAAATGAACGTTTACCATGAGAGTGTCTCTGAGAAAGGTAAGTATTACAATTCCCATTTCATAGATGGAAGAGCTGAGACCTAGGAAGACTGTAAAACTGTGTAATAACCACATGGTAGGATGTCAAAAACAGAATGCACATTCCTAGAATTTAGTCTGGGGGACAGGGGTTTATTGTGATAAACCAGGTGAAATTTCATCCCACCCCCTTAAATGCAGGGTTGGTGTCTCCTTTGTAAACCAGGTAACTCTCATTTGAGTTTTGCTGTGAGGGAGACAATTCCTTCAAAAATCTCTGGCCCCCTCCCAGACCTGCCAGCTTCTCATCACCCTTCTTTTTCTCTTCCTTTCTTTCAGGTCTGCACTTCTTGTTGTGAAGGAAATATCTGTAACTTGCCGCTCCCCCGAAATGAAAGTGATGCCACATTTACCACGACGTCACCCATAAATCAGACATATGGGCACCGAGGCTGCATGTCCGTGATAGTGTCCTGCTTGTGGGTGTGGTTGGGACTCATGTTATAGCAGCTCAAAGGCACCATGTGTCGTAACGATCCATGGGGACGTGGAGGGTCCATAGTCATGCATGAGGCATTGGCCTGACAGTAGTCACACTTGTGAAACCATAACACTCACGGATGTCTTCACAGCCAAGCACTTCCACTTACCACGGGGAACAAGCATTGCTCCAATGTAGTCATTTCAAGTCCAAGACCTCATCAAAGCAGCCTGCCCCCAAAACAGTCCCTGGGTTCTATACCATAAACCTTTGTTTCCCCTCCAAAAAATAGCTCTGCATTTACTGAGATTTGGGGCTTTTAGTTTGGAATACATGCGCGAGCCACAGGAGGTCCTGCAGCCCTCTGAGATGTTAGGCATATGTTATATGGACACGTGTAGATCTGTGTTCTTCAGCAGAAAGGTCAATGACCCCTGGTTTGAGTGGTCCAGTCATGAATTCATTTATAGCTTTAGAGTTTTAAAACTTTGATTCCCAAATGAATGGACTATTTCCTTGGAGAGTCTGACCAAGTCCCTAGAAAACTAGTAAGCAGTTTGTCCAATTTAATTGTCCCAGTACTCTTCTCCCAATGGCGGGACTCATGGGACATAAAAAAAAAAAGGCAATCATAAAAGTTTTTTTGTATGGGAAGAGAGGTGGCTGGAGAAGGATTTTTCCCAACTTAATGGAACTAGCACCCTTAAGGTGACTGTTTATCCCTTCATATAATTGGTGAGATTGGCCTTGATTTGGCACCTAACTGTGCTCCATGAAATCCTGGATGCTACCTGGACCCATAGGTATCCAAAGAGGCTGACAGCAGTATGGGGCTATTTCCTCCAGCCATGAGGTTCTATTCAGGCATAGCTAATTGAGACAGAGAGAGGATTTCAAAACGAAAGGCAGATGTGCGGGGTTGATCCGAGTTCGTTGTGAGGGCGCAGTGAGTGTCTCTGCCAAACCTTTCATCTGCAGTTTACACTGCCCCAGAGCCTTCTTTGTTCTCCCTCTTCCAGATCCCCAGTGACTTCAGGGAGAAGGCTCTGCATTAAGTTGTCTCAAGATTGATAAGAAAAGAAGATGTAATATCTTAGGATGAGAAGTAGGTGGACCACTGGAGTGATGGTGAGACTAGTAAAGAGACCCAGTAAGATGTTTTTATTTTTTTCAGATGATTGCTTTTGAAGTAAATGGTAAAACTTTCACCATCCTTCCTATATTTTTGGCACCTCCAACTTTTTCTTCTTCCTTATAAATCATTTATACAATATTTATTTTTGTATGGCATAACTAGAGACTAAAATATATTGTAAAAGATTCTTTATTCTGAACAAAACGATCGAATTAGAATACATATTTTTCAACAGTGGTAGAGCTTGTAATATATGTTTGTTGAAAGTTATCTATAATACTTGCACCAGTGTTGAAAAAACTTAATTTATGTTGTGAGTAAGAGTAACGTGTTGGCCTCAAGGTTTTTGCTCGTAGTTTTCTCAGTGGTATTGTCCCAGAAGTATTCGGGTGGTGACCATCACTGGTATGAGTTTCTCTGCAGGGTTAGGGGGTGTATTTCCATGAACTTCGGTGGAGTCGTTGCTGATCAGGAGGCCAGTGTTGTCAGGGTCCATCTGCCCTGCAGAGAAAAATGTCTCAGGCTCATAAAATGAGCCCCCCTCAGGGACCCAATGTGAACTGACGGCAGAAACTCTGAAACAAAATCATCTAAATTGCATCAAAAAACCTTAATTCAGAGTTTGGTAGGTTTATCAGTATGTTGCTTACAACTGGGGCAGGGGACGTAGAGGGAGAGAGAAAGCAAGACATTTACTAAGCGCCTCTTATGTGCCAGACGCCACAGTAAGCACTTTACATGAGTCGGGTCATGTAATCCCTGCAAGAACCCTGTAAGGAACGTTACTAGTATTTACACGTTACAGATGAAGGTACTGAGGCTCTAAGAAGTAACATGAAGCCTTTCCTTCCAGTTTAGGTTATATGGGATGAGGTGGGATGGAAGAGGAAGGGAAGGTGGAATTGCCACCCCTAGGAAGACTTCCAGGCCTGACATCATGGGAATTTGTCCATTTTATCATGTGGAGTTTGTCTAGTCCTGCTTCTATAGGATGCCATTTGTGTGTGTCCCCAGACAATGTTTTCTCTTTGGGGGGGGTGTGGGTATGGCTTCCTCATTCATTCCTTTTGCTGTCAAAGAGGAGGCAGGTTGATCTTCCATCTGAAGATGCCATAAGACAATGACAATTTGATGTATATACCTACAAATACATTTTTGTGCATGGGTCACTCTCCACTGACACCTTCCAAGTACTGCATGTGATTAAAATAAGAGATAAAGTCCAAATCTTGGTTCTTAATGAGAAGGCACCACTCCAAAGCCTCCCTGGTGGTGTGTAGGGACCAGATCCACAATGGTGCAGACTCATCTGCCACCCAGGGGGGTCACTGCAAATTCCACACAGATGTGGCTGCATGCACCCCATGTACCTGTCAGAATGGCTGGTGTTTCATTCTCTTCAAAGAAAGTGGTTTGCTCACCATTCCCAGCCTCAAGGAGCCAAGGAAGGGCCATTCATGTGGAAGGCCCAGGACTAGTCATCCATCTGACTTTTCTACCGCATTAAGCCTTCCATTAAATCCCACGGTTGGTGACAGCTTGAAGTGCAAAGAGCCGCGATGTGTATATCAACCTGTGTGCCATTTATTTATTTTTAGACTCCCCACAGCGTTCATGTCAATATGGGATTAATGCCTAAATTTTGTAAATATTGTACATTTTGTAAATCAATGAATAAAGGTTTTAAGTGTATCTCACGGGGCTCCTCCCTGCAAATGCACATGCTAGTCAGTGATTAAGGCATCCGGTTATGTACAAGGCATTGATTGGGTTTCGTGTCAAAGGGAACTTCCTTCCAGGAGCTCACCTTTTCATTGTATAGACAAGAAATACATGCATGAAAAGACACAAGACAATTCGCCCATGCCAAATGATTCATGCAGACAGTAAGTGCTGCAGAAAATCAAAGAAGGAAAGATTACCAGACCTTTTGATCAGATCTGCACTTTCCCTAGAACATTTTCTTTGTTAAATCAGGAAATATAAAAAGGGGTGTGTGTGTGTATCTATATATTTAAGTACTATCCCATTAGCAATTTATTTTCAAATTTTATTCTATTCTTGGGATCAATTATGTTAGTGCTGATACAATAGAAAACACTTTCCCTTGATGGTTTCTTCTGCCACAGGAAACAAATATTTGACAAGCATAAATGTTATTTTCATCTATGCAGCAAATTTATTGCATTTTTCTTAGTAAAACGATAGACATTGAAAATGACCTTGAAAAACTCCAGCTCATTTATGATTCCTGGTTATTCTTCAACACTTTTTATGTTGACATTTCCAGGGAAATGCATGTTTTCCCCACAGTTAGAGGTTTTCTATTAGGCTATGGATGGGTGCTGTGGCTGCTGCTTGTTAAAATGTCCTGCCCACATGAACATAGCTCTTATTACTAGCCTCTGTGAATAGCTCTGTGTGTTTACCTGCAGTAAACAGCACTGCAGGTCTACTGTGCTTTTATAGAAATCTGACTTTTGAAAACATAGATTTACATGGTAACCCAATTTGGGGGTTCAAAAAGGATCCTTTGCATTACAAAGGTATTTAATATTCCTTTCCTAACACATTTGTAAGGTTTTATTTGCAAACAACATTTAGGGCATTTCAGGTATGTAAAGCCAGATGTGGTACCTTGGCTGCATGATTGTAACTTTTATCTGAAATACCAAAAGCGCTTTCCAAATAATTTTTTTAATAGATCTTTATTGGAGTATAGTTGCTTCACAATACTGTGGTAGTTCCTGTTGCACAACAAAGCGAATCAGCCATATGCATACACATGTCCTCATACCCACTACCTTTTGAGCCTCCCTCCCACCCTCCCTATCCCACCCCTCTAGTTCATCGCAAAGCACCGAGCTGATCTCCCTGTGCTATGCTGCTGCTTCCCACTAGCTGACTATTTTACACTCGGTAGTGTATATGTGTCCGTGCTACTCTCACTTTGCCCCAGCTTTCTCCTCCCACCCCGTGTCCTCAAGAGCATTCTCTATTTCTTCCTCTTTATTCCTGCCCTGCAACTAGGTTCATCAGTACCATTTTTTTTTCTTTTTCATCTTAGATTCCATATATATGCGTTAGTATATGGCATTTGTTTTTCTTTCTGACTTACTTCACTCTGTATGACAGACTCTAGGTCCATCCACCTCACTACAAATAACTCAATTTCGTTTCTTTTTATGGCTGAGTAATATTCCATTGTATATATGTGCCACATCTTCTTTATCCATTCATCTGTCGATGGACATTTAGGTTGGTTCTATGTCCTGGCTATTGTAAATAGTGCTGGAATGAACATTGTAGTACATGTCTCTTTTTGAATTACGTTTTTTTCAGGGTGAATGCCCAGTAGTGGGATTGCTGGGTTATATGGTAGTTCTATTTTTAGTATTTTAAGTAACCTCCATACTGTTTTCTATAGTGGTTGTATCAATTTACTTTCCCACCAACAGTGCAGGAGGGTTCCCTTTTCACCACACCCTTTGTAGCACTTATTGTTTGTAAATGTTTTGATGATGGCCGTTCTGACTGGCATGAGGTGATACCTCATTGTCATTTTGATTTGCATTTCTCTAATAATTAGTGACGTTGAGCATCTTTTCATGTGCCTCTTGGCCATCTGTATGTATTTCTTGGTGAAATGTCTATTTAGGTCTTCTGCCCATTTTTTAACTGGATTGTTTGTTTTTTGATATTGAGCTCCATGAGCTGTTTGTGTATTTTGGAGATTAATCCTTTGTTTGTTGTTTCATTTGCAAATATTTTCTCCCATTTTGAGGGTTATCTTTTTGTCTTGTTTATGGTTTCCTTTGCTGTGCAAAAGCTTTTAAGTTTAATTAAGTCCCATTAGTTTATTTTTGTTTTGGTTTCTGTTACTCTAGGAGGTGGGTCAAAAAAGATCTTGCTGTGGTTTATGTCAAAGAGTGTTTTTCCTGTGTTTTCCTCTAAGAGTTTTATAGTGTCTGGTCTTATATGTAAGTCTTAATCCATTTGGAGTTTCTTTCTGTATGGTGTTAGGTAGTGTTGTAATTTCATTCTTTTACACGTAGCTGTCCAGTTTTCCCAGCACCATTTATTGAAGAGGCTGTCTTTTCTCCATTGTATGTTCTTGACTCCTTTGACGTAAATTAGGTTTCCACACGTGCCTGGGTTTATCTCTGGGCATTCTGTCCTGTACCATTGATCTATATTTCTGTTTTTGTGCCAGTATCATACTGTCTTGATTACTGTAGCTTTGTGGTATAGTTTGAAGTCAGGGAGGCTGATTCCTCCAACTCCGTTTTTCTTTCTCAAGATTGCTTTGGCTACTCAGGGTCTTTTGAGTCTCCATACGAATTGTAAAATTTTTTGTGCTAATTCTGTGAAGAATGCATTGATAGTTTGACAGGGATTGCATTGAATCTGTAGATTGCTTTGGGTGGTATAGTTATTTTCACAGTATTGATTCTTCCAATCCAAGAACATGGTCTATCTCTCCATCTGTTTATGTCATCTTTGATTTCTTTTATCAGTGTTTTATAGTTTTCTGAGTACAAGACTTCCACCTCCTTAGGCAGGTTTATTCCTACATATTTTATTCTTTTTGTTGTGATGGTAAATGGGAGTGTTTCCTTAATTTGTCTTTCTGATTTTTCGTTATTGGTGCATAGGAACGCCAGAGATTTCTGTGCATTAATTTTGTATCCTGAAACCTTACCAAATTCATTGATTAGTTCTAGTAGTGTTCTGGTGGCAACTTTAGGATTTTCTATGTATAGTATCATGTTGTCGGCAAACAGTGACAGTTTTACTTCTTCTTTTCCAATTTGTATTTCCTTTATTTCTTTTTATTCTCTGATTGCTGTGGGTAGGACTTCCAAAATGGTGCTGAATAAGAGTGGCAAGACTGGACATCCTTGTCTTGTTCCTGATCTTTGTGGAAATACTTTCAGTTTTTCACCATTGAGTATGGTGCTTACTGTGGGTTTTTGATATATGGCTTTATTATGTTGAGGTCGGTTCCCTCTATGTCCATTTTCTGGAGAGTTTTTATCATAAACGAGTGTTGAATTTTGTCAAAAGCTTTTTCTGCATCTATTCAGATGATCATATGGTTTTTATTCCTTAATTTGTTGATGTGGCATATCACATTGATTGATTTGCATACACTGAAGAATGCTTGCATCCCTGGGATAAATCCCACTTGATCATGGTGTATGATCCTTTTAATGTGCTGTTGGATTCTGTTTGCTAGTATTTTGTTCAGGATTTTTGCATGAATGTTCATCAGTGATATTGGTCTATAATTTTCTTCAATGTGATATCTTTTTCTGGTTTTGATATCAGGGTGATGGTGGCTTCGTAGAATGAATTTGGGAGTGTTTCTCCCTCTGCAATATTTTGGAAGAGTTTGAGAAGGATTGGTGTTAGCTCTTCTTTAAATGTTTGATAGAATTCACCTGTGAAGCCATCTGGTCCTGGACTTTTGTTTGTTGGAAGATTTTAAATTACAGTTTCAATTTAATTACTTGTGATAGGTCTGTTTGTATTTTCTAATTCTTCCTGGTTCAGTCTTGGAAAATTGCACCTTTCCAAGAATTTGTCCATTTTCGTGGTTGTCCATTTTATTGGCATATAGTTGTTTGTAGTAGTCTCTTATAATCCTTTGTATTTCTGCAGTGTCAGTTGTGATTTCTCCTTTTTCATTGCTAGTTCTATTAATTTGCATCCTCTCCCTTTTTTTCTTGGTGAGTCTGGCTAAGGGTTTATCAATTTTGTTTATCTTCTCGAAGAACCAGGTTTTAGTTTTATTGATCTTTGCTATTGTTTTCTCCATTTCTATTTCATTTATTTCTGCTCCGATCTTTATGATTTCTTTCCTTCTACTGACTTTGGGTTTTCTTTGTTCTTCTTTCTCTAGTTGTTTTAAGTGTAGGGTTAGATTGTTTATTTGAGATTTTTTTTGTTTCTTGAGGTGAGATTGAATTGCTATAATCTTCCCTCTTAGAACTGCTTTTGCTGCATCCCATAGGTTTGGGGTCGTTGTGTTTTCATTGTCATTTGTTTCTATGTATTTTTCTATTTCTCCTTTGATTTCTTCAGTGATCTCTTGGTTATTTAGTAGCCCAGTGTTTAGCCTCCATATATTTGTGTTTTTTACAGTTTTTCTTCCTTTAATTGATTTCCAGTCTCATAGCATTGTGGTCAGAAAAGATGCTTGATATGATTTCAATTTTCTTAAGTTTTCTGAGGCTTGATTTGTGACCCAAGATGTGATCTATCCTGGAGAATGTGCTGTGTGCACTTGAGGAGAAATTGTATTCTGCCATTTTTGGGTGGAATATTCTATAAATATCAATTACATCTGTCTGGTCTATTGTGTCATTTAAAGTTTGTGTTTCCTTATTTATTTTCTGTTTGGATGATCTGTCCGTTGGTGTAAGTAGGGTGGTAAAGTCCCCTACTGTTATTGTGTTACTGTCGATTTCTCCTTTCATGGTCATTGGCATTTGCCTTATGTATTGAGGTGCTCCAATGTTGGGTGCATAAACATTTATAATTGTTATATCTTCTTCTTGGATTGATCCTTTGATCATTATGTAGTGTCCCTCCTTATCTCTTGTACACGTCTTTATTTTAAAGTCGATTTTATCTGATACGAGCATTGCTACTCCAGCTTTCTTTTGATTTCCGTTTGCCTGGAATATCTTTTTCCATCGCTTCACTTTCAGTCTGTATGTGTCCCTAGGTCTGAAGTGGGTCTCTTGTAGACAGCATATATATGGGTCTTGTTTTTGTATCCATTCAACCAGTCTGTGTCTTTTGGTTGGGGCATTTAATCCATTTACATTCAAGGTTATTATCGATATGTACGTTCCTATTACCATTTTCTTAATTGTTTTGGGTTTGTTTTTGTGTGTCTTTTTCTTCTCTTGTGTTTCCTGCCTGGAGAAGTTTCCTTAGCATTTGTTGTAAAGCTAGTTTGGTGGTGCTGAATTCTCTTAGGTTTTGCTTGTGTGAAAAGCTTTTGACTTCTCCATCAAATCTGAATGAGATCCTTTCTGGGTAGAGTAATCTTTGTTGTACGTTTTTCTCTTTCATCACTTTAAGTATATCCTGCCACTCCTTTCTGGCCTGCAGAGTTTCTGCTGAAAAATCAGCTGGATTCCTTTGTGTGTTATTTTTTGTTTTTCCCTTGCTGCTTTTAATATTTTTTCTTTGAATTTAATTTTTGTTAGTTTGATTAATAAGTGTCTTGGTGTGTTTTTCCTAGGGTTTATCCGGTATTGGACTTTCTGTGCTTCCTGGACTTGGGTGACTCTTTCCTTTCCCATGTTAGGGAAGTTTTCAACTATAATGGCTTCAAATATTTTTTCAGACCCTTTCTTTTTCTTTTCTTCTTCTGGGACCCCTATAATTTGAATGTTGGTGCATTTAGTGTTGTCCCAGAGGTCTCTGTGCTTATCTTCAATTCTTTTCATTCTTTTTCCTTTCTTATGCTCCTTGGCAGTTATTTCCACCATTTTGTCTTCCAGTTTACTTATTTATTCTTCTGCCTCATTTATTCTGTTGTTGATTCCATCTAGTGTATTTTTCATTTCAGTTATTGTGTTGTTCATCTCTGTGTATTTGTTCTTTAGTTCTTCTAGATCTTTGTTAAACGTTTCGTGTATTTTCTCAGTCCGTGCCTCCATTCTATTTCTGAGATTCTGGATCATCTTTACTATCATTACTCTGAATTCTTTTTCAGGTGGATTGCCTATTTCCTCTTCATTTATTTGGTCTTGTAAGTTTTTACATTGCTCCTTCAACTCTGACATTTTTTTTTGCTGTCTCTTTTTTATTTTATTTTATTATTTTATGAGTGAGGTTTTGTTTCTGTCTTACTGGTTGTTTGGCTTGAGGCTTCCAACACTGGAGTTTGTAAGCTATTGGGTAGAGCTGGGTCTTGGTGCTGAGATGAGGGACTCCATGAGACCTCACTCCGATGAATATTCCCTGGGGTCTGAGGTTCTCTGTTAGTCCAGTGGTTTGGACTCGGAGCTCCCACCGCAGGAGTTTCAGCCCAACCCCCAGCTCATGAACCAAGATCCCGCAAGCTGCGTGGGGCAGCAAAAAAAAAAAAAAGAGAGAGAGAACAATAACAAAGTAAAAACATTAGACTAGGAAAGTAACAGATATGTTAGAAATAATATAAAAATTAAAATGTAGATGAATCAACAACCAGAAGGTACCTCAGTGTCACAACAGTAATAAAAGGAGGGAAAAGAAGAAGAAAAAAAGAAAAAAAAAGGGGGGGAAAGGCCTTGTCTGTGGAGCGGGACCTAAGCAAGGGTGAGGTTTGGGCAGTTGGTGGGGCCTATATTTAGGGCCCAAAGGGCTGGAAAAGGCCCTGGAGCTGTGGGGGGTGGGGCTTAGGCTCAAGGAACAGAAGGGGCCCAGGCGTGCCCCCTACCCCTGGTCTCAGAGGGCAGGGGACCTCCCGTGGGAGACCAGCAGGCTCCCCAGGACTGAGTGGGTGGGGCAAATGCCCTCCGCTCCTCTCTCGCTCCTCCAGATGGCTCCTCCCACCTGCCTCTCCTCATCTCCGTGGTCTCCCTCCTATGCCCCCAGGACCCACACAGCCTGGATGGGGCTTTGGAGGGAGGGTACTGGCATGGGAGCTCAGCAGGCTCCCTGGCCCTAGTGGGCCAGGCGATCGCCCTCTGCTCCTCTACCACTCCTCCTGGAGGGCCCCTCCCGCCTGTCTCTCCTGTTCTCCCCGACCTCAGGGACACCAATCCTGGCTGGCCTCCACTTCTCCTCCCTCCTCAGTCCCTCTGCATCCTACCGGTTCACTTTTGGTTTCCTCCCGTCTCCTTGGGTGTCAGAGACTGCCATCAGTGGCCAGCAGGCGCCCTAGTTTTGGGGAGACGCTAAGTCCACGGCTTCCCACACCCCCATCTTGACTCCCCACAAATGTTTTTAATTAAATTACCTTTAACTTACATACTAGGAATGAAATATGTGAAAACTCTGAGCCTCTGTTATCAATCCACATTGTAACTGGGAGAACTTGACCTTAAAAGATTCAGCCAATTTTCTAAGCTTGAATAGCAGCTTGGGAGCAGGGCTAAAGCATGAATATTAGGCAGCATGACTTTGGCCTGGCATGTTCTCCACTGGAATCTGCTGGAAAACAGGTCTCTGAATTTTTTGAACATATACATTTCTAACCTATAGTTTGGCGTTACAAAACCAGCATGGATTTCCAAAGTGTCTTTCAAATTAAGCCTTCATTTTCAGCAGTTACTCTCTGTAGCTCGCGTTAGAATCATGGCTTTTCCCATTAGCAAATTACTATTGTCTTGCTCTTTCCTTTGGCAAATTTTAATCCACTGCAGTTGTTTAAATTGGGTGGGGCATGTTGGGTGGGGTTGGCAGAATCTCTATGTAGCTGTATTATAAGCTGACTAGAGACCTAAAATCCAGAAGCTGAGAAATGATTTCTGAGGGAGCCTCTTTGCTATTCTCTTAATAGCAACCCTTGATTCTTATACATTAGTTTATTGTCAAAGCACTTTCAACATATAGTTGCTTCAGTTGGTCAACATGACCCCACTTACAACTTTCACAGCTAAAGCTTTGGAGTGCTTAAGGGAGATCCCACTGGTAGTTTATACCACAAGGACTTTGATTCCTGATCCAGGACTCTTTGTTCCACACACACTTGTCACCAGGATGACGTGCGTGATAGCCCTACCCTTCTCTGGCACTTTTACTGAAAAGCCATTTCTCAGGTCACAAAGTTAGAGGAGACTAGGAACTTAGAAAACATCTAGTCCACACCCTTTATTTTATACAGAAGGGAAAAAGAACCCAAGCTATTTGTCTCTGAGAAAGCCACATTGCTTGCATTAAAGAAAAGATAAAACTCACGAAATGTCCCTTCTTTGATGTTCAAAGTAATTAAGACATGGGTAATGGAAAACAGTTTTTAGGGGTCTCCTCTTCCTTCACGCAACTGTGGGATGGGCAGTACCACAAGAATCACCAGCCTAGGCAAGGGCAGAGCGTAAACTTGGAGAGGGCAAACTTTAGCCGAAAAAAGCAAGCTAGCCTGATGGAGACATAGATTGTTCATTCTAACTTGAGAAGAAAAATATTCAGTGGAAATAATCATTTTCAGAATCATGGCCTTAAAAAGCAGGATTATTTGCCTAAATTAGAGAAAAATCAGTTATTCAGAAATGGTTTTCTCAGGGTTTACGGCACATCCAGTGTCAAAACTCAGCCTCAAAAGCCACATTCAGACCTGGAATTCAGGCCTCCACTGAAGTCCTCCTGTGGAGGTGACAGGATCATTTTGTCAAAGTGGGGAAGTGTGTGTGAAAAGCAGCTCTGTTGAGGATAGGCAAAACAAAAAAATATCATCAGAAATAGCCATGATGCAAAAGGAAGGGCTAAAAATAAGTCATACTCTCAACACATCCATTCATCTTTGAGAAGAATTCAAAATCGACTTACTGTCTGACCCCTATTTTCTCTACAGAGGAGCATGACTGTTGGGGGCACAGGGAGTCTGCACCCAGAGCCTCAGCCTTTCCCACATCCCGTCTGCCTTGTCCCTGGTGTTCATGGGGCCATGGCTACTGGGCCAGCTTCCTGGCTGTCCACAGGCTTGGCTTTGCCTCAACCCCAGCCTCTCCCAGCAATACCACAGGACTGGGTGAGCAATAAGGGGCCACATCACACGGTGGCATGTGAAGACGAGTTGTTTGAGGACAGGGGTCACGCTTGAGGTGCTTGGCATTGAGGTGTCTGGGTGAAAAGGTGCAGAGAGAACACATTTGGGCTCACTCGTGACTCCTGCAGCCTGGCTTGGCCCGGGCACAGGTCAGAAGTGGGCATATCTCTACTTCTAAAGTCTTTCTAAAAGCTCAAAGGATTGGGCCCATCCCTGACTTTAATATCGTATTTAATTAACTAATGACCCTGTGTGTGCTTTGCCAGTGACCTAAATACCAAGTGTACTGTGTAGAGACACACCCTCCTCCATGCAAGACAGCCAAGATCAACATGAAATGTGCAATCAGACCTCCCAAGAACTGTCTGTCAAAGTTGGGTAATCTAAAGAACTGAAAGGTCTATTTGGAGTATTAAAAGTCTGGGAGAAAAGCATAGCTGGTGTGTTTAGGCCAGGCTAGGGTTGAACATATTGAGATCAGCCAACATGAGCATCTAGTCCAACTACTCGCCCACCACTACCTTCATTTTCTAGGAAGGGGACAGTGAGGTCCTCTCTGTGCACCCACCTCAGGAGCTCCAAACCATCCTGGAGGACTCCTAGGAATCTGATTTGCACTAGGGTCCCTAGGTCCCCTGTTCAGAGGTCCTAGCCACTGAACAAATAGGGTAGACAAATATTGCCTCAAATTCTCAGAAGATGGACTCACCCTTTGGTACACAGAGGTGAACATTTGACTTAGCTGGGAAATGCTTCTTTAGAGCATGAGCGTGGACACTTCCGCTTTCATATTTTCAGCCTGGTACTTGGGGCACTTTATTCTTGGTACTAACCCAAAGGGAATGATAAAGTGGAAAGAACAGAGCAAAGTCTGGAAGGCACAAGAGAGCAGGTTGCATGAAAGATTGCAGATCGCTGCAGATGACAAAACTTTTCCAATGTTGTGAGTGGTGGGGAGGCATCAGTGAGAGAGCAGCTGAGGACACACTGCCCACCTCCCCACCAACCAGAACAGCCACAGAGGCCTTGGCAGGGCAGGTAAGGGTAGATGGGCAGTTGGAGTTCCTGTAAACGAGCTAGGCAAGGACGTAAGGCCCAAATTACTGAGATTCATGCACATTTCACGAAAGGAAAAGAGCAAGAGCCTGTTCAAATGTACGCAAGAATTAAATCTCTCAGACCTGGTGGAAGCAGGAATCCCTGGTAGTACTTGAAGGAAGAGAGTGGAGTTGAGGGAAGCAAATGCTCCTGCCCTAATTCTGAGACTTGAGGCTTGATATTCTGAAGCCAAATCCCAGTGCACCCACATCTCCCAGAGCCCCAGAGCGGTGGGTCTCAATGCCAACTACACGTTAGAATCACCCGGAAGCTTTCTGAAAATAATAATGACCAGGCTCCATGTGGAGCGATTCTAATGTTTAATAGTTGGGCTGGGGTCCTTCTGCTCCAGATGACTCTAATGGGCCGGCCATTAGCTAACAGACATGAATGGCTAAGCATCCATCAGGGATGACCAATAATAATGACAGAAGCAGTGTTAGTGAAGACCAGTCCAGAAAAAGAAGTCGTGACTGGTCCATTTCAGGTTATAGTCATTTACAGCTAATTACCAACTTCTCCCAAGATGGACCTCATACGTTTCTTAAAATTCAATGTCATTTGATGTTCACCCCTCCCTACCAGTTAACTCTTTTCACTCACCAAACACCTGCTCATGTTTCATGTTTTAGATTAAATGCATCCCTGGGGAGTCTCCTCTCACCTCTAATGTAAAGTGGAGCCCTCTTTCTACTGACTGCTAGAGAACTAAACTTCTCCCTTATGACACTTTACTCACTTATAATTATTTAATTAGCTATTATTATGATTCTCCACTATACTGTAAACTCCATGAAAATGGGTAATATCTCCTTTTTATTCTCAGCTCCTTTCCAAGTATCTGGTACACAGGACACAGAAGAGACAGATATTAATTTACCAGATCAAACTGATACACCAGGACCTTGCCTATATAGTATTCCCTGTGGATGTTATGCCTCCAAAAAAGCCTGATCTTGGCCAAGTTCATGCATAAAAGTTGGAGGGTTATCTTCCACTAGCTGATCCTGTCCAGTGACGCCAACCTAGCTCAGAAGGAAGAAGTAATTCATTTAAACTGAGTTATTGAGCCACAGATCTAAGAAGTAGGGCAGGAGGTCTAGAGATGTTTATTTCCATCTAGGGCGAAGATCTTGACTAGAAGTCCTTGCCTTACCTGGACCAGCCTGTAGAGCCGCCCTCAGCCCTCAGCTTCCTCCAACACTGTGCTTTATCTGTGTCTTGGAACTTGGAACTTGCAGGCACTCTGGGTTGGAGAACTTTACAAAGTATTTACGCTCCTCAAACCTCCAACTTTCTGCTCATCCTCCATGGGTGGCGCTCCTCCTCCTTTACAAGGAAAAGAAAAATAAGCAATAGAGAACACCTCAACTTACTGCCACCAAACCATGCACCTCATTCCATCCACATTGATGCTCTCTGTCCCTCCCATGTGACGTGGACAGGGTTAATCCTGCCTTCTGTGCACAGGATCCTCAAGGACCTCACTGTATAGACCACTCCCCAGCCCCCATCTTCTGCTTCTTCCACTGTCCTGTATCTCTCCCATTCCCATTCAATATCATAAAAGCAAAACAAAGCACAATCGATTTGAACCCTACTTCTACCCCCAGCTACCCCCGTTCTTTTTACTATGCCCCACAAGCCAAACATCTTGAAAGATGGCGATGTTTGTTGCCCTCATTTCCTCACCACCCACTCACTCCTCACTGCACCCCCATATGTCTTCTGAGCCCACAGTGAATCCACTGAGTCCACTAATGAAGGACAAGCCATTCAGCCCAGTGTCACGTCTCAGTCCTCTCATCCCTTAACTTCTCAGCATCGTTTCAGCACTTCGACTGCTCCCTCCATGTTGAATCACTTCCTCAGTTCATTTTATGGATGAGGTCATGGATACACAGAGAAGTTATGTGACTTACCCCAAGTCACACAGCATGTTGGTGGCAGCACTAGGACTCACCCCTCACCCCCTTGCGTCTAAGCTCAGTGCCCCTTCCTGCTGCAACCCAGCCCCTTTCAGGGTTAAGGTGATCAGGTGGATGGTGGAGGTGGGAAATGGACACCAGGCAAAAAAGAGTGCAGCTGTTAGAGCAAAGGGTGGGGGACAGGAGAGAAGGAAAGAAGAAAGGGCAAAAAAGGAGGCCAAGGACTCAGGCGGCGGAAACCAAAAAGAGTTTATACCAAAGGCATATGATTTACTGCAAAAGAGCACATCCTACCTTAATTTCTAAGATACTGCTTGTTACTAGTATTCCAATAATATTAACTAATGTTCTAAAAATGAAAAGCAACCACTGAAGTCATGTATTTCTGTTTTTTGTTTAAGATGTGCACCTATGATAATAGGAAGTAAGGATGGCGTGTTGAATTCTCAGCAGCATATACATGTTTGGTATTGAGAAGGTTATTTTGATACACAGAATGTTCCTATGTGTGCTGAATAAAACGATGTACTGATTCTACTAAGATTAAATGGATACTGCTCATTTCACGTTTCCAATGTTTATAGAGCACTTGTATTATCATTCCTAGTCAGTTTCTATTTCCTTCAGAAAAATCACCCCTGCCAAGCACCATGTTTCCGTGAAGTTCGGCTTGTTTCCTCTCTCTCTGTGTAACTATGAAACTCTTGTCTTGCTCCTATACAATAAGATGGCCACAGGCAGGCTCTAGGCTATACCCACATTCAAGGAATATTTAATGAAAGGCTTTCTATTTTCCTGGAGAGACCATTGCAGGTCCCTAACGGCAAAATCAATAGGAAAAAATATTACTCTAATTTGGGAAATTCTAGTTTCTCCAGCCACTGATAAGACAGAAATAATCTGCTCAGTTCAAACAGTGGTTCAAGCAGTGGTGATTTGCAACCAGGCTAGAAATGTGTTAAAGATCTGCCTAGGAAATTAGGGGGGACACCGGAGCTGGTTCTGGACTCAGAAAATTCTGAATCTTTGAGATGAATTAAAAAAAAAAAAACCCAAACCAAGAGGCTTCTTGTCAACTTGTGTACCAGAAAGAGAATATTTGCTACAACTAGCGTTGCAGAAGAAAAGAGGCCAACCTGTAGCGAAGTTCCCTCTCACCTTCTACAGCGCACTTGCTGTGGGTAGCAGAGAGGAGTCTGAATGGTGCCTGCTGTTGCGTAGGGACATAACTTTAATTTATTCTAATTTTTAAATTCACCATTGGTCATCTTTTAGCAGGTTATGACATGGTAACAAACAACCCTAAAATCTTAGTGGCTTCAAAAACATAGGGGTTTTGTTTCATTTTGTTTCTCTCCTTGCTCACATTATACATCAGCTGCAAGTGGGCTCCATGGATCTTCTTTATTCTGGAATTCAGGCTAAAAGGTCAGCCTGTTTCTGCAACATGCTGTTCCCTTGGTAGCAGGAAAGGTGAGCGAGCCGGCTGGAGGAAAGACCAGTGCCTCTTAGACCTTTCTTCTGGGACTGGCACCTTTTTACCTCCACTCACATTTCATTGGCCAAAGCACGTCTCCTGGCCAAACTGATGCCCACAGGGGAGGCAGTGCACTCCCCACCGGGGCTCTGAGCCACGGGACGGGGGCCGACCGAGTGTGGGCAGGGACGGTAAGCACTCAGGAAGGACTGCAAAACCCACTACACGGTCTCAGACTCAGCTGTTTGTCTGGGTCCCGGAAACACTGTGTTCCTCAAAAATCAGACTGGAGTTCATGCCTTTTGACATGTTCTGACCAGTAGCTCTCAAGCCAAGGGCATCAATATTAAGTTGCAATTTTAAAACTAGAAATGGGTTAAGGTCAGTCTTGCCAGGAGTGTGGGCGTGTGGTTTTCCTCAGCCATATTTTCCCCATTACTTATAGTGAATGGGTCTGATGTGGTTCCTACGTTTTCCAAATTTGGACAAGATGGCAAAAATAGGAAAATGTCTATAGGATGTTTTCTGTAGTACTGAGGCTTGGCTTTTTTATGTGGGAAAATGTTACATGGGGGATTTTGAGTGGAAACTATAAAAGAAAAATCCAATTTTGAATGATTTCTGAGCCAACTTTCCCTACTTGTGTGTTTAGATAAAACAAAGAGGAAAGGCAAGCCTGACAATCAGCTGCTTTTTAAAAATTGAGTCTACTTTTTCTTTTCCATGAAGATCAGCTTCAGACATTAATGATTCTGAAATGCAAATCCAGCTCCAGGCAAAAGATGTTCAGTAGATGGTTTGCCTTGAATATTTCCTGCTGGCATCTTCAGGCGTCAGTACCCTCGTCCTGCCCTCTGCCAGCAGAGAGCCCACTACAGTACCCTGTCTGGACCCAGAATCTACAAAATTCAGCAAAAATGTAGGAAGTATGTACTCAGGGCTGGGAACCGTGCCAGCCACAGCTTTCCACACAGCCCCTCCCTAAAGAGCCAGCGATGTCAGAGGGGAGACAAACAAGTAAATGGGAAGTTATCCTGGAGTGCTAACCACGGCAAGGTGGGAACACACAGACAGCTTGTCAAGTGCAAAGGAGGGGAGTATAACTCACTTGTGCAAGATAGGAAAAGCGTTCTTGAGAGCAGGATCTGTAAACTGAGAAATGAGGGATGAGGTGGAGACAGCCAGGTAATGGGCGGGGGAGGGGGAAGCGGAAATTCGTTCTGGGGCTCCGGCAGCAGGCGGAGTGAAATGGTGAAGCATTCCTCCCTCTGCTAGAACACTCCCTAACACCATACACAAAAATAAACTCAAAATGGCTTAAAGACCTAAATGTAAGGCCAGACACTATAAAACTCTTAGAGGAAAACATAGGCAGAACACTCTATGACATAAATCACAACAAGATCCTTTTTGATCCACCTCCTAGAGAAATGGAAATAAAAACAAAAATAAACAAATCGGACCTAATGAAACTTGAAAGCTTTTGCACAGCAAAGGAAATCATAAACAAGACGAAAAGACAACCCTCAGAATGGGAGAAAATATTTGCAAATGAAGCAACTGACAAAGGATTAATCTCCAAAATATACAAGCAGCTCATGCAGCTCAATATCAAAAAAGAAAACAACCCAATCCAAAAATGGGAAGACCTAAATAGACATTTCTCCAAAGGAGACATACAGATGGCCAACAAACACATGAAAGGATGCTCAACATCACTAATCATTAGAGAAATGCAAATCAAAACTACAATGAAGTATCACCTCACACCAGTCAGAATGGCCATCATCAAAAAATCTACAAACAATAAATGCTGGAGAGGGTCTGGAGAAAAGGGAACCCTCTTGCACTGTTAGGAATGTAAATTGATACAGCCACTATGGAGAACAGTATGGAGGGTCCTTAAAAAACTAAAAATAGAACTACCATACGACCCAGCAATCTCACTCCTGGGCATATACCCTGAGAAAACCGTAATTCAAAAAGAGTCATGTACCAAAATGTTCATTGCAGCTCTATTTACAATAGCCAGGACATGGAAACGACCTAAGTGTCCATCGACAGATGAAATGGATAAAGAAGATGTGGCACATATATACAATGGAATACTACCCAGCCATAAAAAGAAACGAAATTGAGTTATTTGTAGTGAGGTGGATGGACCTAGAGACTGTCATGCAGAGTGAAGTAAGTCAGAAAGAGAAAAACAAATACCGTATGCTAACACATATATTTGGAATCTAAAAAAAAAGGTTCTGAAGAACCTAGAGGCAGGACAGGAATAAAGACGCAAACATACAGAATGGACTTGAGGACACGGGGAGGGGGAAGGGTAAGCTGGGACAAAGTGAGAGAGTGGCATGGACATATATACACTACCAAACGTAAAATAGATAGCTAGTGGGAAGCAGCCGCATGGCACAGGGAGGTCAGCTCGGTGCTTTGTGACCACCTAGAGGGGTGGGAGGGAGGGAGACCCAAGAGGGAAGAGAGATGGTAACATATGTATATGTATAACTGATTCACTTTGTTATAAAGCAGAAACTAACACACCATTGGAAAGCAATTATACTCCAATAAAGATGTTAAAAAAAAAAATAAAAGAAAGAAATAAAAGTTTTCAAAAAATGGTGAAGCGCCTTTAGTTCGCTCGCCGCAGCATGGTCTCCGCCCACCACAGGTCTGTGCTGAGCTTTTGCGCTGCTTGAGGGATCTTAGTTCCCTGACCAGGGATGAACCCCGGCCCCCAGCAGCGGAAGCGCAAAGTCCTAACCACTGGACCACCAGGGAAGTCCCTGTGCTGAACTTTTTATATTGGTGAATGAGTCCCTGTCATAGTCTCTAAAAAACCCATCTCAGCTCTAGTTTTAGTGTTTTGTAAAAAACACTTGTAAACTTTCATAATTTATTTTTATCTTGAAAAAATAATTTAACCAAAAAGTTCTTTTGGAAAAGATAAGAAGATACCCATTCAGCTACCACCCAGAATTAACAAATATTATGTCACATTTTATCTGATCTTTTAAGAAATAAACTATTATCAATAAAGTTGAAGTCTCCTATAAACCTTGCCCTGGTCACATTTCTCTTTATTTCTCTCTTCAGAGTTAACTGCTATCATGAATTTTGTGATCCTACTCCTTGTTTTTATATGTTTTCTAAATATAGATTAATAAACGACATACATAGATTGTTTTATGTGTATGTAAGTTTTATGTAAATGATTTACTGGACTATAAATAATCTTTTGCAACTTGAATGTTTCTCAACATTATGTTTTCAAGATTACTTCTATACAAATGAAGTCCATCATGTAAATATACCAAAATTAATTTGGTCATAACACTGCTACAAGCATATAGGTTGGCTTTGATTTTTTGCTCTTACTAGGAGGACTGCAGTAAAAGCCTTTGTGTGAGGTTTATTTATCTATTTATTCATGTTTACACATTTCACTAAGGTATTACCTGGAAATGCAGATGCCGGGTCATTGAAAACATATGTTTTAAATTTTGCTAGACATTAATATCTCTTACAATAAATTATCAGTCTCTAGTTATTTTCTTCTTAAAGTCTTGGTGAGGATACTTTCTCTTGATACTCAGTGATTGTTTAAAGTCCCATGTTAATTTAATTTAACTTGCAAATTCTGTTTAATTTGCAGATTCTCAAGTGAGGGAAGATCTTTGCAGATATACTCTGTTAAATGATTGGATACGTTCCTCCTCACCCCCCCTCCCTCTGGTTTTCTCGAATTCATTTCTCATATCTGCAGATCCAACACTCTCTCCTCTTCACACTCAATCTGGATGACTTCACTTGTTTTTTCACGGAAAAAAATAGAAATAATTAGAAGAGGACAACTTGGTAAACCATCTCCAGTTTTACTAACATCCCACTGTTTGTATATTCTACCTGCCTTTACTCTAGTCACACAGGGAAGATACCCCTGCTGGTGCCTCCACTTGGAACCAAGATTCCAGCCCTTGTCATGTCTTCCGGTCCATTGTTCCTCCAGTTTTCTCCTTATCTGTTATAGCAAGGGTCAGCACACTTTTCCTGCAAAGGGCCAAATAGTAGGTATTTTAGGCTTTATGGGTCTAATGATATTTGTCACTGTGTTCCAACTGAAACTTTATAAAGGTGGGCAGAAGTCCAATCAGGCTGGCCACAACAGCTTACCCATTCCTGTCTTATATCATCAATACATTCCCCAGCTCGACTGAAGTTTATCCCCCCAGCATTCAGTGGTGGTGCTGTAATGCCACCCATCTTAACAAATGCTCTTCCTACTATGAAACTTGTCCTCATTTCTCCTCTGACTTAAAATGCAATGAGAATCTGCATAGTAAAAAGGAAAGTGCATTTTTAATTTTGTTCATCTCACTAAAGCTTTCCCCTAACCTTCACATTTGCTTCCTACCTCATTTTCAACTCTTTCCTCAGGAGGATGTCACCTCCTCAGGCCTTTTTAGACCCCACCTCCACTTTCTAATTCAGATTTAATTTTCTTCATAGCACCTGATGTCGAGGAGCAACATTTGTTTATTATTTTTTATTTCCCACTTTGCAGGTAAGCTCCTTGAGGGCCAGTTGTTTACCAGTGCTGAGAATAGTCTGGCATCTAGTATCTACTCAGTAAACGTTGGCTGAGTGAATGAATGATTTTGCCCTTGAAGGATGGAAGGATTCTATGCATAGCTCCAAGACCAGTTCCTCATACCCCACACATTTCCATCCAGTGTGGCTCAGCTGGACTGTGGCAAGGTGTTCTGTCACCCTGAACATCCGGAATACATGAAACCCTACCACTTCCAGCAGGCAATGCTCTTATTGCCCTTATCCATTCATACCCTGCCATCATCACTGTCATTCAATACGAGCCCTTTCTCCCTCCCACCACCTTTGTGGTATGGAGACAGTTCCCCGTATCTCTGGCTGACTCAGCTTTTACCTACTGGGCCAGGGACAACAGGGAGGGCGGTAGAAGGGTTGCCAGGTTTGCTCTCTTTCTAGAGGTGAAGAATTAGAAGACCACAAAACGTGTTTCTCAATCCAATTCCACCATCCTCGTAGTTCATGGAAATTCCTCCTAGATTTTGGCAATAGCTTGACTATCAGTACTAGCTCTGGCCAGTGTAAAAAATTTACATCTATTTCTGGGTTTTCTGAGATTTTACTGGAAAGTTGGGAGAGAATTGCATTGGAAGGGTCTTCAGACCACATTCTGTTGTCAAATGGAACTTCCTTTCTCCCTTTATTTTAAAACGTGTCGCCCCAGCCAATGAATATATTTTTGCCTTCCTCCCCAGCCCTCTCATATCTGGAAACTAGAACGCAAAGGTAATGATTCATTAGGCAGAGTTTGTAATTTTCATTAAAGTGTGTGTTTACTCATTTCTTGAAAGCTACTTTCAGAAGTTTGAGGTTTACACTAAAAGGAAGTTAGTTCTGAAGCTCTTTTTTTATGCTTCTAGATTTGAACTGAACACACATGGTGAGAATGTGAAGTGACAGGCAGCCCCTTCTGGGGAGACAGGCTGTGTTTCTGCCTGTTTGTCCTTCCTCACCCCTACCCCCAGCTATGAATATAGCAGCTCTGTCCTATAAATATATATGACGAGCAGAGACGCGGCTGTTCCAGGGCTCAAGACTGAGGGTTTCTCCAGCCACGGATGCGTTTCTGCAGCTGGGGGACCCAGCTGAGGGCGGGGGCAGCTCATTCGAGGGGAACAAGTTCTCCAGCTGTAATGGGTTTGGAATGTAGACGTGGGATCTGTCAAAGGAGCTTCTCTGTTCTCCATGCTGACAGCTTGTGCTCGCTCCATGACACGTGCGCTGCAGAAACATGACCTGGAACTGATGTGTCCTGGCAGAAACAAGCTGGGAGCTTTCAGCCTCTTTCTGTCTGCCTTTCTCTCTCCTCCTGGATGGCACTGAACTGTTGAAGGGGTGGAGGGGGCATGTAACTGTCAGAAGAGGGTTCCCAGCCCCACCATCAAAGCCCGCTCCATAGCCCACTAAACCCACGTGGAGGCCGTTCCCCGATTCTTCGAAGACGATGCTGTCATCTGCATGTGGGAATTTACTAAACATCCTAAAAACTCTGGGATAGGATACCTGCAAAATAGCGACTGAAAGAATGGAAAAAACAAAACCAACTTTGTAGACACAAGCAAATGTGACCACTAAGTTAACAAGAAAGTAATACAGATATATCCAATTAATCTTGATGTTGGAAGATTGAGTCTATTATCATCAGGCTCGATTGCCTATCTAATGAAATCCAACTCTTTCTGTACAGCTTTAAATCTTCTTTCGGGGAGTGAGGAGGAATGTAATTTAGCTTTTGAAAATCCTACCCAGGTCATCAAGCATTATAGTCATCAATTCACTCAGCAAATATTTAAAGAGTATTTACTCTGGGGACGCAATGGTGTAGAGGAAAAGATGATTCCCAAGGGGGCTTGTCTTTATCAGAGGCAGAGACGGATAAAAACAGATACAGAAATAAAGTATCTGATAGGTATATGAAGTATAAGTATATAAATATATGAAGGAATCCAGTGAGGGGCTGAGAAAGAGAATATGAATGAGGGGAAAGAACGTCTTAAGTGGACGTGGACATTTAAGGTGAAATTCAAAGGATGCAAATGAGATAGTCCTTTGAGGATAGTCAGGTGAGGAATGGGGAAGAGCATCCAGGTAAAAGGAAGAGTATATTCAAAGGTCCTGCCATAGGAAAGAGCATGATTTATTTCAAGGAACTGACAGAAAACCAGTGTGGCAGAAGTTTGGAAGGGTGAGAGGGGTTAAGGGGGCTGGAAAGACAACCAAGGGCAGAATCCCTTTTACATAAAGTTAGCTGTTAAACCCTCTGTGTTCTCATGCATTTTTGCATTCATGTTGCTATGGCAAATATTTGATTCTGCTTTTTGATTATAGTTAATTATTTAAAATTCAGTCCTCTTTACTTGATTGTGAAGTCCTTGGGGGCAAAACCATGTCCGATTCTGACATGGCCATTTCTATGAATCCTACAGCATCCAATACCTAGTACCTTGCAAATTTGTAAAGCAGGAGAAAATAATAGTGGCTCACAGGGTTGTTGTGAGGATTAAATGAGATAATACATTGAAATAACGATGGTATAACTAACATTTATTTTATCTTGTTTTACCGTTGAAGTAACTGGCTTAAGGTCACACAAATAGTAACTGGTATAGCCAGGACACAAGCCAAGCCCCACGTGCTTAGCCACCATGTTATTCTGTCTTAGTAAACTGCTCTACCCGTAGGAAGCGCTCAGTAATTTGTGACTATTATTATCACTTAACAAAAGGATGTTGGATCAAAACCGAACGAATGATTTGGCAGAAACTGTAGATTATCTGTAAAAGCCTTTGTATCTAGGGATAATTCTATTCATCATTCTGCTATTAGTTTGCTATTTAATCTGCTGTTTTCTTTTTCTGTATGAGTGGCTGTGACTATATGATTAAAAATCACCAGATCAGGAAAATGAATTTACTGTCTTCGGTAGACGTAAAACCACATCAGATTAACTGCAAGACTAATTCAACTACGCACGAGTTAGATATTAAGATAGATGAAAAGAATCCAATTTGACCAAAAAATGATCTTGAGACTGCATAGATCAAACTAATTTTCTTCCTTTGTGCAATTCAGTTCAATTCAAACCTTCAAATATACAGTGCAAGGCACTGCAGAGGACAACAAGAAAAATAAGCACCCTCCCTTGTTGCCAAGGAGTTTGTAATCAAGTGTGAGTATCTTGGGGTTGGGGGTGGAGGGAATAAGGTGTCTATACAAATAGCCCTAACGTAAGATTTGTTTCATGAGGTTTCAATGAATCCTGAGATTCCCAGGAGGAATGGATTGTTTCTCCAATGAGGAAATTATGGAGAGGAGGAAAGTTGTTGAAAGACTGGAGATGGGCAAGTGTGATTCTGGTTCTCAAAATGAAGAAGATGAGGCATTTTCCTCACTACAGTTTCATGGAAATTTTATGATTCTAGGTAAGATTCTAGGATTACTTATTAATAGGATGGTAGGGAGAGCTTATACATAGGAGGAATCTGGTGATTACTAAATATCATTGAAGAGGTCATGTCAAATGAATCTTTTCTTTTTTCCCCCAGGGTGTCATGGTTATTAAATTGGTACAAGTGAGAAATGTGATACATATAGAGCAGCTGAATTTCAGGATAGCCCTGGAGACAAAACAGAAGAGAAATGAGGTACATTTAAATTGATGAATTGAACAATTGTATTCAAAGGATGCTGATTCATAGATAGATGTTACCCTGAAGGACACTCTTTAGTGTCTTTTCATAAGTCTCTAACTTTAACACTGTTTGATTCATATTTAACCAGAAACTTGGATAAAGATATAGAAGACACATTCATTAATCTTCAGATGAACTGGAGCTGGGAAGGATGGCAAACAAACATTGAAATCAAGATCTAGAAAGATCTTCATTAGGTTGAAATGATAGCTCAGATATACTAAGATAAAGCTCAGTAGTTTTGATCTTGATCCAAAAAGTCAACAGCACATGAAAAAGATTGTAGAGATGTGACTTAGCAGCAGTAAAACAAGCTTCTGGTTTTAATTAGTTGACTGTGATGGGTCAACGGTGTTACATGATCCCTGAAACCTTCACTACCATCTCCACCACCACCACTGCTGCCTCAACCACTGCCACCACCATCATCACCACCACTGCCTCAACCACCGTCACCACTGTCAGCATCACCATCATTACAACAACAGCTTAATGAGGTCTTAGGCTGCATTCACGGAAAGACTGTGTCTTGGAGGTGGGGGAGGGTAGTTCCTCCAATCACATCACACCTAGATCAATGTGTACAGTGTGGTGTGCCACATGCACAGCCTGAAGAATGTTCAGGGGAGGGCAATGAAATGGGAGATGAAACCCCAAAATGTGTTATGTTCAGAAGATGTAAAGGCCCTGGACTGGTTAGCCTGGAGTAGAGATGACAGAGCAAGAAGGTGATAAAAGTTTCTAAATGGTCCAAGAACTGTCATATGGAAAAACAATTTAACTTCTTTTGTAGAACTTCAAAAGCCAAAACGAGAACCAGTAACATCAATTATAGGAATACGGACTTCAGTTTATTAAAAAAATGGTCCCATAGCTGAAGTTGTTTAAAAATGGAAAGCATGGCTCCTGCTACAGTGTTTCCTAATGCCAGGTGCTCAAGTACAGGCTGATCACTCTTTGGGGGCTTGGGCTAGGGTTCAAGCAGCTGACAGGTAGTCTGAGTTTGGCAATTTTAATTCCTAACCTAACCTCACTGAGCAGGGTGGGAATCTAGGGGCTCGGAGGGGAGACTGCTGAGGGAATCTCCTAATTGGATGGTGGGGCCATCAGACGAGGCAGCTGAAGAAAGGCAGTGGGATGATAATCTGGAGGTGGGTGTAAGGAATTTGCTGAGCCCGGCTGCGGGCCTGGAGGTGGGAGGAATGGAGAAGTAGAGACATCCCCACAGTTTATGGGGGATAAAGAGAAAGGCATGTTTTAGTAGAAGATATATATGGACAAAAGTTTGATCACACAGGAGACTGTTGACAATAGAATGGAGGTTCAGGAAGTAGCGGAGGGAGGGTGGAGGGATCTGCAGTGTGGGTGTTGTGGACAGTTTGAGGGTCCTGGAGCAGGTGGAGTGCCTGAGACAGTAATCAGACAGAATGAGAATTAAGAAAGCAGGGCTTGACCAAAGACATAGAAAACAAACTATGGTTACCAAAGGGGAAAGGGGTGAGGGGAGGGATAAATTAGAAGTTTGGGATTAACCTATACACACTACTATATATAAAATAGACAACCAACAAGGACCTACTATATATAAAATAGAAAACCAACAAGGTTCCCTGGGTGTAGCACAGGGAACTCTACTCAATATTCTCTATAAGGGAATAGAATGTGAAAAAGAATATATATGTATAAACTGAATCACTTTGCTGTACACCTGAAGTTAACACAACATTGTAAATCAACTATACTTCAATTTTGAAAAGTTATAATTCTGAAGGAGGAATGGGGAGCTACTGTTTAATGGGTACAAAGTTTCAGTTTTGCAAGATGGAAAGAGTTCTGGAAGTGAATAGTAGTGATGGTTGCATAACAATATAAATGTACTCAAAGCCACTGAACTGGACACTTAAAATGATTACGATGCTAAATTTGATGTTACGTATATTTCACCACAATTTTAAAAATAAAAAATAATTCCTAAAAAAACAAAAAAGGAAAGAAAGGAGGGGTTGGAAGGCCAGTCTGAGTGCCATGTAGGCAAGAAGAGGAGTGTTGAGAGAAGGACTCAATTAACAGGGATGTTTCTAGGACCCGGTCCTCCTTGCTCCCTGACTCTCACCCCTTCCCCTCCCCCATCCCCCATCCCCCCACCTCCTCCCCTCTGTTTCTGTGTACCAGGACGGTGGGGCTCACTTTGCATCAGTTTGCACAGCGCTCTGAACTCTTGTGCTGTGTAAATCCTGGAACAGAAAGCTGGCTTCAGAGGCCTCCCTTCCCTCTCTTACAGCAGCGGTCCCCAACCTTTTTTGGCACCAGGGACTGGTTTCATGGAAAACAATTTTTCCACGGACGGGGGCGGGGGATGGTTTTGGGATGATTCAAGCACATTATATTTACTGTGCACTTTATTTCTATTACTATTACATTGTAATATATAATGAAAGAATTATAGAACTCACCATAATGCTGACAAGAGGCGGAGCTCGGGCAGTAATGCGAGCGATGGGGAGCGGCTGTAAACACAGATGAAGCTTTGCTCGCTCACCTGCCGCTCACCTCCTGCTGTTCAGCCCGGTTCCTAACGGGCCACGGAAGGGTACCGGTCCGTGGCCCGGGGGTTGGGGACCCCTGTCTTGCAGGATTCACATGTGCTCTTCGGTGGTAACTTGCCATTCCCAGAAGGTTGATTCCCATTTGGCCATCTCCACCTGACCCTTTCCCATTCGACTTCAAACATACATGGTCTCCACCATTGTAAATGCTGGACTTAAGGAAGATTTCTGTGCCTGAAGCATAGATTCTGAAACAAAAACTCACAAGTAAACAGGAATATATATTTTTTCAAATCATGAGAAATTCTATCTTAGTAATAGCTGGCTTTAGTAGCAAGTAGGAGATATTTTTATACCATCTGTCTCAGAAGGGTCTCTAAACATTTTAACATACATGTGATCTTCAAAATTCCTTGTGCAGTGTGTGACTGCGAAATAGCTGAAGGCATGCTAGAAGCCATCAGAAGATGGCATTTAAAGAGAAGTTGAATTTTCTTCTCCATTTGATGGGGGAGTTCAGTTCTTCTTAGCCATAGGGCAGCATTTGCCTTCTCTGCTAAAGAGCCATTTTTGCTCGTCATAGAATCTGAAATAAGATTACTTCGTGTACAACCCGTAATGTAGTTATCTGAGGCTTTCATACATTTTCTTTAAAATACTATTTTTGCAGATTGTCCCCAGCATTCTTATGGCTTCAAACTGTCTAATTTAAAAGTACAGAAAGATTGTAGGAAGACCTTTTGTCATTTTAATTTTCTTCAAAAGCTGTTTACATGAATATTTCACAAGGGTATTCTGTTGTATGTGCTGGGCAGGCAGGGATCACTATAACTGCTTGGCTGTTAGGAAAAAAACATTTTTCCTAATGTCACTTTGCCTCAGGCAGAGCAGGGACAGTACAAAAAATTACCCTGTCTCTCTTCCATCCATGCTCTTTTCGCTGAAAGAAAATCATTTTCTCCTCTGTGTCCCAGACTATGGAACACTAATAGTTGCAGACTGTATATGTAGTCTGCCCATCACTATACCCACTGCCTGACCTGGTGCTTGGCACTTAGTAGGCCTTGAAAAATCTTGATTTATGTTGAGGGAATCCTAGTAGATCAGGTTCTACAGAGGAGCTTTTCTGATTAATCAAGAAACTGTTTTCATTATTAGATTTGTATGAAAACTAGAGTCCTCATGAGACTTAAATGTGAGAGAGAGAAAATTGATCCTCTTACTTATGTGGAGTCAGAGAGGCCTGACTTGGAACAAACCTAATAAATACCATCCCACCGAAAGTGGCTTTGTTGGCCGTTACTGTGAATCATCTTGTGACTGCTAGGGAACCCGAAGCTGCACATGTAGAAAGAGCCTAATAAGATGGATAACAGGGAAGGAGAAAATCTGATTAGACAGACAACCCTGCCTAATCAGAAAATAACCACATAGGCTGAACACAAACGTGCTGTTCTCAGCTGATTGCTGCTGGAAGCTGCTTCCCCAGGAGCTTTTTTTTTTTTTTTTAACTTACTCTCCATCCATTTTCTTTCTCTCCCATTTTCTCTCTCCCTCAATATCCTGGTCTTAGGTTTCTAACAAAGTTGGCCTGTGATAACTGTGATTTTGTTACAAGATGCAAAGGCGTTCCTGGCTGTGTGCAGGGCTAAACAAGACATCTGTGTAAATATGTTTGGATTTGTAATCTCATCTCACTCCCCAGCCTACAGCCTTTGATAGGATTAGCTGTAAGACTAGTGCCCAGGTAAATTTGCAATGACTAAAGCCCGTGTGAGCCCCCGATGGGTTAATCAGACCATTATAATCAGGTCCGCAAGCCTTAGAGCTGTGCTCTTTGGAGAGCACGGTGGGAGAACGTTCTCTTTGTGCAGAAGCCGTAGAATAACCTGAGGTGAACTCCATGTCTTTCATCACTGCATCATTTTCTGAAATAAACTATGTGCAAAGTGACCCAGAAAAGCTGGGAAACAAGCTGAGCCGTGGGTTAGACCATGGCCAGGGATGGGGAAGTGTTGTGTCTGGTAGTGATAATGACCAGGGTTCTTGGCCTTCCCCAATCAATAGAAATTGATCAGAGGCCAGACAAGAAATTCAGGCAAGATTTTATTGGGACCCCTGCTGCAGCAGTGGGGAGCGAGAACAAACACCATGTTCCTCTGCTTGCTCGCTCCGTGAGGGTGGCATGAGCTTGTTCCTTATATGGGGTGAGGGCAGGGGTTTGTCCAGGGGTTGCGCCAGAGGGGTGTCTTAGGTGTTTTGCCCACCCCTTAGGTGATCCAAACTGGAAGCAACCGAAGTGCCCCGTAACAGGTGAATGCATAAACAAAAGAGATCTAGCCGTATAATGGAATACTACTCAGCACTAAAAAAGAATTAACTACTGGTACATATAATAACGTGGATGAATTTGCATACACTCTGCTACGCAAAAGAAACCAGACAAATGATTCCATTTGCAAGCATACCTCGTTTAATTCACTTTGCTTTGTTATGCTTTGCAGATATTGCATTTTTTACAAATTGAAGATCTGTGGCAACCCTGTGCCAAGCAAGTCTATTGGCACCATTTTTCTAACAGCATTTGCTCACTTCGTGTCTTTGTGACATTTTGGTAATTCTTGCAATATTTCAAACTTTTTTATTATTGTTATATTTATTGTGGTGACAGTGATCTTTGATGTTACTACTGCCACTTGCTGAAGGCTCAGATGATGATTAACATTTTTTAGCAATAAAGTCTTTTTTAACTAAGGAATGTACATTTCATTTTAGACATAATGCTGTTGCACACTTAAAAGACTATAGTATAAATTAAATGCCACTTTTGTAAGTAGTGGGAAACCAAAAAATTGGTGAGACGTTTTATTGCAATATTTGCTTTATTGAGGTGGTCTGGAGCGAAACCCGCATTATCTTCAAAGTCTGCCTGTATACAATGTTCTAGAACCGGTAAAAATAATTTATGGCACTATCTATCAGAATGGATAAATTATTTAAAAAGCTAGAACTCTGATGGGAGTGCAAAATGGAACAGTTACTTTGTAAAATATTTTGACAGTTTCTTATAAAGTTAAATACTTCCCACACAACCCGGCAATCCCACTCCTTTTTACCCAAGGGCAATGAAACCTCTGCTCACACAAAATTCTGCACATGAATGTTTAGAGTGGCTTTTTTCATAGTAGCCCAAAGCTGAAAACAACCCAAACATCCCTTACTGGGGAATAAATAAGCAAACTGTGATATACCAACATAACGGGATATGATTCAGCAATAAAAAAGGTATAGATTGCTGATACATGCAACAGAGTGAGTGAGGTTTACATGCTTTATCTTAATGAAAGAAACCACACCCAAAAGGTTACGTATGTGCTCTAGGTTCCCATTTATATGATATTCTAGAGAAAACAGATGAATGGCTGCAAGAGGCTGAGGGTTTGGGGGTCGGGGGGCTGGTTACAAAGACTACGGGGGAAATTTTTAGAGAGACGAAAATGCTCTGTATCTTGGACGTTGTGATGGTGGTTCCATGACTCTGTTTATCAAAACTCACAGAATTGTGGACTTGACTTTCTGGGTGTGTCTCCTTCAGCAGAAGCTGTATACATCATAGAAGCCATGAGAGAAACAGCCTGGTGGGGAGAAGATCGATGAATTAGAATCAGGGAAATATCCACCAAGAGAATTAGCCAGCAGCCGCCATATCAAACGCCTTCCCATCTCTTAAAATCTCTGACTCTGAGGACTGGCAGTATTAAGAAGCAGTGTCCTTTTCTCTCCAAGAATTCTACTGCACGACTTGGCAGCCTGGGCATCTGCTTATTAGATTAGGGAAATCATCCCTCTTTGCTGAGAGAGACCTGACTCTAAGGGAGATAATTCCTTTTACACATCAGGTTAGACTAAGTTGAGGGAAGAAATAGAAATTCAATGAAATTCAGTGGCTCACTACAATAGAAGTTAGCTAGAGCTCATCCGGGTGGCCCCTCTGAACCAGAAGGGAGGCCGTAAAATGAAGTTGAGGTGTGTTCTCCCCAGTAAAAGGGGGGAGATGCATTTTGGTGGCCAGCTAGCAGTCTTCTTCACACTCTGAAACCATCCAAAATTAAAAAAATGACTCCTTTAGCTGCTTTGCTTATCAAGGATTTGACTTAAATCTGGCTAGCTATTCACAACTCTACTATTTTTATCAGTGCTTTTTTTTTTTTTTTTTTTTTTTTTTCCAGTATGCGGGCCTCTCACTGTTGTGGCCTCTCCCGTTGCGGAAGCACAGGCTCAGCGGCCATGGCTCACGGGCCCAGCCGCTCCACGGCATGTGGGATCTTCCCGGACCGGGGCACGAACCCGTGTCCCCTGCATCGGCAGGCGGACTCTCAACCACTGCGCCACCAGGGAAGCCCTATCAGTGCTTTTGATAGAAAGATAAAGGATGGGGGCTAAGAAGGTGAAAAACTGTAAGAGCAGGTTCAATAGCGAAGGATCTTATACTTACGGCCTTCAGTGAGGCTGATGAATTATTTGTGGGCTTAATGATGACGTAGCTCTCTTTCTTCTCTATGATCATAGATCATTGATAGGGGTTGAAAAATTATTGGTAAGGCAAAATTTTTATTTGATGCAACACTAAATAGGCAAATAAGGAACTGTTAGGTTTAGCTGCCTTTGAGTTGATTTGAACTTAGATGGCAGAATAGGATGAAATCTTCCAGACAGTAAGATGCTAATTGGTGAGATCTTTTTAGGCTTTGCACAAGGTTTTTTAAAATATCAAATGCATTTCAGTTTGATCGAGGGGAAGGGAGTGGCACTGGGGAAAATTATCCAAAGGAGTGATACTCACAGACCTAAACACACAGGCATTAATTTGGAGTAATTCTAATAAGTGTAGTGACAATATAAAGTAAACAGGTACAGTTGCAACAAAAGACCAACAAAATGTAGGCCGTCATTAGCATGAGCAGTGGAAACAAAACATAGAGTATTACCTTATCTTTGCATCAAAATATAGAAGTCTACACCAGTGGAAGGTGCTGGCTGCCAACAATCATTGAGAAAAATGATGCTACTTGGGACGCATAGCTAAGGACCAGTAGGTAAGCAAGGAGAGAAAGCATCTAGGATATACATGTGAAGGTAAACTGCAACAAAAGAAAATACAACTTTTTAGTCATTATGAGAAAGCGCTCAATAAATATTTATTATATAAATGCATACATGAATCAAGCCCTATAGGGCACAGAACACAGATTTATTAACCAAATACTGGAAGTAAGGATCAAAGAGATAAATTTAGCACACTCACAGAAAAGGAAGAAGTACTTTACACAATAGTAAATCTCTTTCCTTAAGGAGCAGATCATGAAAAACTTAGTGGGACTGGGTATAAATAAACCCATGTATAATATAGCACTAATGGTTATTAAGGGAAGCAAGGGGTGTTGGAGACTTTTGAGACTGCTGCTAAAATGTAATTAAGCAGGGGAAAATTCTCCAAACCATGCCTTTCTACAAATTGTCCCTCGGGGTCCCCATCAGAAAGAGGATGATGGGATGAGTGGCCCATGTGTCCACTATGCTTGTTCCTTTATAAAAACAAGCACTTAAAGTAAAACCGGGCTCAAAGACAAGCAATTGCTTCTCTCAGCATTCCTGGGTTGGGCGGCCTGCTCTGAGATGCCGAGGAGGGTCCTGTGATTGATGATGACCTCCGAGCTAAAAAGACGTCTATGATAATGGAGGGGTGGGGCCAGTCAGGAATTGTCTGTGTGCCCATTTGTGTCACAAGACAGTCCCAGGAATAATCGTGATGGAACTTCTCCAGCCTGGGGGCTGGGGGTAGGGTGGTGATTAATGCTCAGAAGATTGAGAGTAAGTGCACTGGCTATTTTTGGTTGCTATGTCTCTCTGGAGGAGAGGGCTGAGCGGGGAAGGAAGCAGAAGGTGGAGAAAAGGGGAGCAGAAGGCAGCAGGAACCCCCCTCAATGACACCAAGATTTTGTGCCAGAGAGCAGGTCCCTTGGGACAAAGTGTGGCAGTTTCCTACAAGCAGAAAAATGCACATGAGTCCCCCAGAGCCCACATACCCGATGCCGGAGGATCACAGACAGAGGAGGTCTGCATGGCATCCTGGAAGGGCCGGGGTGGGATTGTGAGAATAAAAGAGTCAACCTGCCTATCTGCACAGCTCTGGCGACATCCTTTCAAATCTGGTCTCCTTTCTGAGATTTCCTCTTTGATCTCTCAGTTGAAAAGTCTGGTCGCCACAATGCACAAATCCCCAGTGCTGGGATATTGTGTGATGCATCCAAGTTCCTCTTTAGGGCACCTTGTCTCAGGACAAAGGTGTCAGCAGTGACCACCAGCAGGCTGACCCCTGGGTCTTCCTGACGTGAGTGAAGGTGTATCGCTTGGACATAAGTATCAGCTGGATGCTATATCGTGTGGACAAATGTGCTTTTCCTCTCCCCGTTCTGGGTCTTATTTCTGTTTGCTCTCTGCCTTTGTCTTCGTGCACCTGTGTCTCCTTTTCCCTCCCTCCCCTCTGCCTGCCCTCCCTCGATTGCTCGTTCACGCAGGACATTTTTCAGTCTACAAAATGTAGCAACATTTATTACCCCTGGGTGACTCTGCAGACAATCAAGAAAGTGCATTTCAGCATGATGAAGTGTCATGAACAATGAATGTATAGCAAAATAAATTACTCTATAAATGAAGAGAAACATCTCACTAATGCAGAGTGCAGTAATATCTGAAGGTAACAATTTACTTCAATTAGCAGTGATTTAAAAAAAAAACCCATGCATCAAAACCAGATATTTATAAAGGGTTTCAGACTTGTAGAGGGCAATTATTTAGCCAGTGGGTTTGTTGAGAGGGAGGTGGGCTGCCATCACTGAAGTTCTGCTTCATCCTTTGTGTCAGGTAGCCTTCTGTGACCCCAGGCCTGGGTTGATAACCTCGAGTTCTCATTACCCAGGTGCATAACTTTATCTTGCACTTGGCACATTGTCTGGGGATTGCTGTCTCATGCACGTGCCCCTCTGGCTAGATTGCAGGCACCTGTATCCTGGGCACCTAGTACAGGGCCCCTAACATGGTGGATGGTTAATACATGTTTGAGAAATGAATAAATGAATAATTGATACTGACTCCAAAGTCAGTTTTACACCCCACATGATAGCAGGGTGTAAAACCCTGTGTGTGGCTTCATGCCTCCTTGTGACCTGAGCCATGCAGGCTGGACCAAGTGACCTGCAGGATCAACTACCCATTATGGATTGCCTTTAGATAGACTCTAGGTCAACCTTGCGTAGGGTGGGTCTCAGCAGCAAACTTTACCATGAATTCGTGCACCGTCATTGTTGCCCTGGGTCACCTTCAAGCCTTTGCTTAAATATCACTCTCTCCTTGAGGCTCCCTCTGATGACTTTATTTACAGCTGCACATACCCCAGCCCACACCAGGATCCTGATTCCTCTTACCCTGTTCTCCACTTTCTTCTATAGCTCTTATCTCCTTCTAATGTATTATGTAATTTATTTATTCATTTTGTTTACTATTTATTGTTAGTCTTTCCCATTAGAATGTGCCCCACATGTGACTGGCACACAGTAGGTATTCAATAAATATGTGCTGAATGAATGAATGAATACTACCACGTGACACTGGCCAGGAGACATAAACTACAGCCTAAAGCAATGGTTTTTTGTGTGTGTCCTTTGGAAACTAGAGTTCCCACTGAGATGTTTCTGGCTGAGGGAAGCTGAAAGGGAGGCTAAGTGTGTAGGGTTTAGGGGATCTGCCCTTTGTGCAACCACTTATCTGTTTTATATAGTGAAGTTTTATAAATTATTTCTTTTGAGAAAGGAGTTCTACTGCTTTTAAGAAAACATGTTTGATTCCACTCTTTACCTCCCAGGAAAAAGCTGAGATCTGAGATTTTTCATCTGCTTGCTCTGGGCCGAGCCGGGGGGATATATGTCACCTACTAGCTCAGGCTGCCATCTCTATTTTCCCCAGGCAGCTAGACTGTGCTGTACCCATCAGAGCTGTAGTACTGGCAAGACAGAAGCCAGTCCTCGGGGGAGCCCTCTTGGAAAAGCTGGGGTGCTAGGTGCATGTACCAACACCTTCCTTTCCCTAGGTGAAGGTGTAATATAAACACACAATGGAATACTATTCAGCCTTTAAAGAAAAAACATGGAAATTCTGCAATATGTGACAATATGGATGAACCTTGCGGACCTTATGCTAAATGAAATAAGGCAGTCACAAAAGACAAATACTGCATGATTCCACTTATATGAGGCAGCAAAAAATAGTCAAACTCAGAATCAAAGAGTGGAATGGTGGTTGCCAGGGGCCAGGGGAGGGAGAAGTAGGGAGTTACTAATCAATGGGTGTAGAGTTTTAGTTAAGCAAGATGAAAAAATTCTGGAGGTTAGCTATACAACATCATACGTAGTTAGCAATGCTGGATTATACACGTAAACATTTCTTAAGAGGGTAGATCTCATGTTAAGTGTTCCTATCACAATAAAATGTTTTTTAAAAAGGAACCATGTTTGAAACCCACTGATTTGTAGCAAAACATACCTCTTTCTGTGTTTAAACGAAAATACACCCTGGAGGATCTTTATTACCTCTACCCTGAACTCTATGTAAAGTAGAATGAGTTCTTATTTATTGTTTATCAAGGTCTACCACAGGTTTTCTAAGCTTTTTCTACTCAAAATGTGTGGGTCCCTAGGCCAGCAGCAACAGTGTTGCACGGGAGCTTGTTAGAAATTCAGAACCTCAGGCTTCACCTCAGACCTACTGAGTCAGTATCTGCATTTTTTTTTTCTTTTCTTTTTTTGCGGTACGTGGGCCTCTCACTGTTGTGGCCTCTCCCGTTGCGGAGCACAGGGTCCGGACGCGCAGGCTCAGCGGCCATGGCTCACGGGCCCAGCCGCTCTGCGGCATGTGAGATCTTCCCGGACCGGGACACGAACCCGTGTCCCCTGCATCGGCAGGCGGACTCTCAACCACTGTGCCACCAGGGAAGCCCCAATATCTGCATTTTAACTAGATCCCCAGGAGATTCTAAGCCATCTCTAAGGGCTGTGTTTCCAATGCTGCAATTTCTTACACTTCTTAGAGTGATGTGAGTGCAGTGGGCAGCTAGGTTTTCCTTGTGCTGACTGCTGACAACGTTGGGTAGATAGAGCAGGTGAAGAGGTGGGAAGCACGGTATGTGGACACCCCGCAGTTGAGATAATTAGACTTGAGCAGCTGACTGCATGCCCAGGACTGGCTTGTTCGTCTAGAGAATAGAGTGAGAGCACGAGTAATTGAAATATACCATATTCCCTGAACTTCATTTCAGCCAGTACTTTCAGCCTCTTCCTGTAATACATCTTCTGCCATTGCTGCTAGCAAAGAGGTAAAGTGAATGGAATTACGTTTCAGCTCCTTTCTCTGCTCCTTTGCCAAGTGGAATTACTAACAAGGGATGACATAGCTTGAAAATGGGCAAAACAACAACAAAAGGCGGAGGGAGGAGTAAAAGAAGAAGAGAAGCAGAGGGCCTATACAATCCAAAAACATGATAACCAAGCTATAACCTCTGAAAAAGTAAGGTCTGACTGCAATTAATTTGAAAAGCACACACAACCTAAAAGTCAAACTTTGTTAATTATGCTTGGAAATAGGAGTTTAGTGAGGCAGCTTAGATGTTACCCACAGTATATTTTTAAGCTGTATGCAGTCAAGCAGAAATATACTATTTCTTGAGCAATTGCAAGAGATCCTATAAACAGCTTTCAGTTCTATTTTATCTTCTATGTAACTTAGGGTTGTGGTTCCTGATGAATGATTTGTGTCATCTTCCTATACGGTTTTGATCGTATCATTCAGCAGCACTGTAGGAGGGCACTTATGTGGTTTAGCTCTGAAACCACCCATTAAGAGATGAATAAAAAGTCAACAACATTATCCACATCATTAGGTTATGTAATAAAAAGTGATTAAATACAGCTAGCTTTCAAACGCGTGTAAAATAGATCTCGTTGAAAGTATAAATTTTTATAATGTTTATGTTCTGCTTGGATTGAATTACCTTAAATAACAGAAAATAGCCATCCTACCTCACTGATAACCATCAACACTGAAGTCATTATTAGATTATGAAAATTTTACCAAAACTGTTGGGCAATGCTGTAATTTACATTGCCAGTGTTGTTGCACAGCTCATTGGATAACCACTCACCCGGCCCCGCCCCGAAACTGACCAGTTACATCTTCAGCCAACAGGAGTTAGAGCATGAGCTTTTAGGCTGCTGGAGATGGGAGTGGGATGTATGAAAGAGGGAAAGATACACTTATTATTTAAGAAATACATATGTTTTTGTGTTACTGAAAGATTTGGTGAGTCAGATGTGGATGTTTTCCCTCTGATTTCAGGCACTACCAGAAATGATGGGGAATTCCCCCACTTGTTTCCACATTCCTGGCCTTCTTTGGATGGAGGTTCTGGTGAGGGAGGACCCAGGGGACTATGGGTTTGAAACTACACCTCTCAAATACTCTCCAGGTGGTTGAGTCATGTCCAGTTACTGAAGCTACTTAGAAGGTCACCAAGTCTCAGTTCCCTAATCAGCATCAGGAACTCCTCTGAACATTCACAAGCCATGTTCAACAATAGTCAGCATTGGTCACACCTCCTCCCTCAAAGGTTGTGTCCAGATTTGGGTTTGTAATGTCATCTATTTATGGTACATTGTCATGTGGAATTATATCAAATTTTTACAACTGACATTTTTCAGTCTTTATCCTTACTGATCTCTTAGCAGCATCTACACCATCCATCCTTGCTGACTACCCCCTTTCTCTTTGAAACATTCTGCTTCCTTGGTTTTCATGATAGAGGATTATCCAGGTGTTCCTTCTGTTTTTCTCACCAGACCTTCTCTCCTTCTCTTACAGGGGCTCAGTCTGCTCAATCTGAGCATGAAACGTTGATGTTCTTCAAGTTCATCGTGGTCTTCGGTCTGTAGTCTCAGACTGGTTCTGTTAGCTTCTTACTCTATTCTCTCTCCCTTATCAACCTCATTCACTCCCTGCATTCAATGACCGTCTACATGATAACGACTCCCAGGTTATCATCTTCAGCTCAGAGCTATCTATTGGGCAGCAGTCTTATGCATACAACTTTCTTCTCAATAGCTCTGCTTGGATTTTGATGAACACCACTTCTCCCCTCACAGTGGATTTCTCTTCTATCCCATTCAAAGGCACCACCATCCAACGAAAGTAAGCCAGAAAATAAGTCATATTCCTGGACACCTGTCTCTCCCTCACCAGAGACATTCAATCATCACCCACTTGTCATTTCATCTCTGAAACCTCTCTCAAGTCTCTCCACCTACACAATCACCATCGTAGTCCAAGTTTTCATCTCCCACCAGGATTATTTTGATTGAACCCTCTCCAAACCATTCCTCACACTACAGCTGGAGTGATCTTTTAAAAATGCAAATCTAATCATGACTTTTCCTGTTTAAGACCTTCATTTTGTTCTTTAGCTTAAGGATCAAGCATCCTCAACCCCGCCTATGAGATTTATACAAACTCACCTCTGATGACACCCCCAGTCTCGTCTTTCCTGTCGTTTACCTCTGGGCTGTGCCACACTGGCCTTCTATTTCAGCTCTTCACATTGTTTCAGGCTCCTTCTTTCTTCAGGCCTTTTTCCAAATAGTTTTTCTTTCTGGAATTCTGTTCTCTCCCTTGCTGCTTTCCCATAGCATTTATCAAGATTTTATCTTGGACGCGATCACTTTTCTTCACTTTTTCACTCAGAGCATTCAACCACTCCCAGGGTTTTAGTAGTCATTTCTGTGTAGAGAATACCCAAATACACCTCTTTTAAAGCTGTGAATGAGCATTTACAATAATGGATATTTATACCTAAATGTTTTAACTTCACTATGTCCCAAACTCGTCTTCTCCCCAGAGCTGCTCCCTTTCATGTCCTCTATATCCTGGTAATGGTATTACCTGTCTTAAAGTCACTCAATTTTTAAAATAACATCTTTAGCGAGATATAATTCACATACCATAAAAGCTACCCTTTTAAAGCATGTAATTAAGTGGTTTTTAGTATATTCACAGAGTTGTGCAATCTTCACTTCTATCTAATTTTGCAACAATTTCATCACCCCCAAAAGAAACTCTAAACCGATTAATAGACTCTCCTCACCCTTCCCTCCTCCAGGCCCTGGAAACCATTAACTGACTTTCTGTCTCTATGGAATTATCTATTCTAGACACTTCAAATGAATAGAATCATACAATATGTAGCTTTTTGGCCTGGCTTCTTTCATTTAGCATATGTTTTCAAGGTTCATTCATGTCGTAGCATGAATTAATGCTTCATTCTTTTTTTACAGCTGATTAATATTCCATTATATAGATATAACATATTTCTTTATCCATTCATCAGGTGATGGATATTTGAATTGTTTCCACTTTAGGCTGTAATGAATGATGCTGCTGTAAACACTCCTGTACAGATTTTTGTGTGGACATGCTTTTCCAATTCTTTTGATTATTTTCCTAAGAGTGGAATTGCTGGGTCTTTCAAAACTTCTCCTTTCCCCGTTGCTCCTTATTATAGTTCTTCCTGCATCAAATTAATAAGATTAATAGCCAAAATAAAGTCCAATTCTGTCACTTCAGTGGTCAAAAATCCCTCAGCGACTTCCTAATGCCCTCCATAGTGTGGTCCTTGCCTAATATTTTGGTCTGAATTCCAACTACTCTACTGTAAAGTTGACTTATTTGTAAAGTCTTTCCTGAACAATCCTGACCCCCCCACCCCAATTAAAACCATATGGACTCTACAAATCCTTTCCTACGACCTCTATAAGCACATCCATTTGTACTTAGATATAAGTCCCAGAACAACCAAGGGGAGAAGAAGGGGTGGGATGAACTGGGAGATTGGGACTGACATAGATACACTACTATGTATGAAATAGATAACTAATGAGAACTTACTGTCTAGCACAGGGAACACTACTCAGTGCTCTGTGGTGACCTAAATGGGAAGGAAATCTAAAAAAGAGTGGATATACGTATATGTATGATTGATTCACTTTGCTGTATGGCAAGAAACTAACACAACATTGTAAAGCAACTATACTCTTCTAAAAATTAATTTTTAAAAAGTCCCAGAACACTGTGCAAGTGCTAGAACAATGCACATAGTAGATATTCAAGAAATGTGTATTGCATGAATAAAAAAAGTATTATGTATAAATATTTGTTTTCATATCTCTTCCCCATGTGTTCATTGAATTTATTCAACACCACCTATCAGGCAGTAAACCTCATGAGGGAAAAGGACTATATTTCAAACATCCTTGAATCTTCAGCTGGTAACATGCTACTTGGCCTATAGTGTTTTCAATAAATAATTGTTGAATGGCTGAATCAATCACTCAGTCAAAACCAAATTACTACTCTCCAGTCTGTGGACATGCTTTGAATTTCCCCACTGCTTTGTCTTGGAGGGCATAGTTTCTTCTGTCTGGAGCATCATCTCTCTCTTCTAAAAGACTCATGTCAAATAATACTTCATCTGTTATACCTCTTTCGTCTCTTAGTCCAGTAAGAAATAATCTCACTACACCCTTATAGCACTTTATTTGTAACCATCTCATGGAAAATCCTATCCTGCCTTCCTCCCATTTCAGCTCATGGTACCATTAAGCCAAAATCTGGAATAGCCTTTGATTCCTCTCCTTTCTTTAGCTACACATCAACCTATCAGCAAGTTCTACTGATTATGACTCCAAAGAAGAGCCTGAATTCCTCCATCTTTCTTTAGCACCTTGGCTATCACCCTTGTCCAAGTTGCCGTCATCTCTTCCCTCAATTCCTGCAACGACCCTGCAACTGGTCTCTTTACTTTCACTCTTGTGTCTCTACAAGACTGAATTTATATATTCATATTATTACATTTATGTTAAATTTAAGCATTTAAGAATATACATTGGCTTCCTCTTGAACTTAGATTAAATCCATAGTCCTATGCTTGGGTAGGATCCCTAGGCTGGACCCGATCCTCTCCAGGGTCCCGTGTCCTCCCTGTCTCTCCCTGGCTCCATCTGCCAGTGCCATCAGCCTGGAATACTGGGTGGGAGTTGTATTTTACTTCCCATTTTGCTAAAAACTGTGTAACTCGGGACGTGTCACTTGACTTCTGGGACTCAGTGAACTATCTCTAAAATGAAGGGAGTGGACTAGATGCTTGTAAATGGTCCCTTTAATTTCATTATCTTCAGAGTTCCTGAAGTCACTTGTCTCTACAGCCAGGATGGGTTATTAGTAGGAATCATTTTTAATACTGCTAGACAACAAAAAATACATGTTTGTAATGCTCTAATACAGTTGTATGCTGTAACAATTTATTATGCTCAAACAAATATATCTTCTGAGACCTGAAAGATGAAAGTGAGTGCTTCATAAAGTATACAAGTGTCTGAATTATTTTTCTTTCTTTTTAATAAATGGGGATTTCAGACAGTCCCTTAACTGACTGCTGCTTGTTCATACATGCCGTGTTGATTTATTTTGTTGACATATTTCTTTACCAGAAAAAGTTTAAAGTTTTTTCTTTTATTAAACATTTTTTTTGTTGTTGGGAGGTGTGCTGTTTCCCTATTGTTGTTGTAACAAAGTACCACAAACCTGGTGGCTTAAAACAATACAAGTTTATTATATTTCTGGAGGATGGAATGGATGTCACCATTTAGGGTGGTGGTTTCTACACAGGGCCTATGGAACTCTGAAGTTCCTCTGCTAAGGAGGCTCTGTGCAGGATTACGAGGGGATAGAAGAAGCTTCAACACTCTCCCACTGCTCAACCAAGGCTTAATAGAAGAATTATATTTTATCTGTTTATGCTCCTATGTAAGTATGCAAATAAAAGTTTTCAAGGCTAAACTGATTACAAGCTGGAGGCAAAAGGAAGCTATAGGAGGATTTTGAGTAAGACAAAATCAGGTGCATTTTAGAAAAATCATTCTGAATCCAGACTAGAGTATTAGTCTCCAAGTTGGCTTGGTTGTTGCCAACTGGCACCAAACGCCTAGTCTCTTCGAAGGCTGTGAAATGGATTTCCCTTTAACTGCCTTCTCAGTAGTTATGCATTAGTTTCTGATGAGAGAAACTTGTGGAGATTTAACGGGCAAAGGTGAAGCACAAGCCATTATACTCGGCAGCTGCAGCGGTCATGGGGGTGGTCCCACAGAGTTTCCTGGAACCTTTGCAGGAGCTCCCATTTCCCAGTCCACTTTTGTTGGACTGTTGCTTCTCAGACTTCTGCAAACTCCAGCTTTTCTGCTTCAAGTTGAAGCGGTGACTTTCTCTAATCCCCGGACTACCCACCCTTGCAGGCCGACCTTCACTTCCTAGCTTCTCCCTCCTTCAGGTAAGTCGAAATTCTCATGTTAAACCCCTAGTCCTGTAATTGTTGTAGCGTCTCTTATCCTGACAGACCCAGACTGATACGTGATTATTCCTGTGTACCAAATTATCCATTGCATGGGGAAGATCATTTTAGAACTTCTATTTATATTTGTTGTAATCTTTCCTCATCATGCCATTTTATGACATCCATAAAGGGGAAAGAATAAGTAGACACCTTATAAATAAATCAATGTACGTGTATTGAGGTGTGTGCTCAATTTTTTCACTCATAGTGGTGTGAAGTCTTAAAAGTTTGAGAATATTGGGAAAGAAAATGGTCTTGGGAGAGAATGTTCAGTCAGGAGGCTATTTCAGTAGTCCAGAGGAGAATTGATAAGGATCTGAAGTGAGGCAGTGGCAGGGGCAGTCGTGATTTAAGTGGTATTTAGGATGTAAAATAAATAGGAAGCTCTAACTAGTAGATCCCTAGTTACTAGTGAAAGAGGAAAAGAGAAGGACGCTTCAAAGATGACTTCTAGGTTTGCAGCTTAGGTCCTTCCTTTCACAAAGCAAGAGCTATTTGTTTGTTGATTGGTTGGTTTGCTTTTCCTCTCACCCTGCTCAACAATTTAGAAACACATCCACCTACCAAAACCAAGTAGGATTCACCTCAGGAATGTGAAGAATGATGTACTAATAAGAAAACTGTCCCCAAAACATATCGCATAAAAGCTCTAAGAAAAAGCATGATTGTGGTAGATTCAGCTAACCATCCACCCAATTTTGTGTTTTCTATTCCACTGTATAGTGCTGTTACTAGGAAATGGTGCCCAGATGGGACTATGTGACTAGTTCTTGCCAAAGGAATGTGGGTGGTGGCAATGTGTGCCACCTCTGGGCCAAAGCTGTTTAAGAAGCTGGCAGGCATCCTTCACAATTTCTTCCCCTTCCATCAGCATCATTTAGGCAATGGCAAGGCCCTAGGAGCTAACGCAGCCACAGATGGAAGGAATCTGTGTCCCTGAATTACCTTATGGAGGAGAGCCACCTGCCTTAGTGTTATATGACTGAGAAATAAGACTTCCTTTAAATACTACAAGGATTATTATAGAAGCCCCAAAGCATGAAATAAGAAAAAATAATAATTGCTGATACAAACCTTTAGAAGCCAGATTAGTTACAAGCTTTCTTAATGTGGGGTGGATGTGTAGAATAAATTTGGTTGGAAAAAAATATATTTTTATTTTCACTAACATTCAACTGAAATTTAGCATTTCTTTTCATTATGAATATAGGCAAGAAATTGTTATCAGCAGCTCCCTTGACTTGGCACCAATAGAAAACACAAATCTTTTCCTATCACATTATAGTTGTTGCAGATATCTCATAAAACTATTTATGGTTATCACTCATTCAAAATTACAGTATCTATTAGACCTGCTGCTAGATCTTATAATTTAAAGCATTAATAAAAAGCACATGTACTCTATCACAAATTAAAAAGTATTTTGATAAATATATTTCAAAATAATTGATTTTAATTTTTTGGCCGCTCTGTGCAGCTTGTGGGATCTTAGCTCCCTGACCGAGGATTGAACCCGGGTCCACGGCAGTAAAAGCGTTGAGTCCTAACCACTGGACTGCCAGGGAACTCCCAATCGATTTTTAACAATATATGTATTTTATGTATTTAAAAACATTATCCTGGAGAGGAACCCACAGCATGAAAAAAGGGTAAGAATCCCTGAAATATATATCCTCAATGTAGCAATGAATATCTAATTTAAAACAACAGGGCTGCTGCTTCCAAGTGTTATATTTCTAGTTTGAATACTACCTAAGATATGATAAAAAATATAGACAGAATTATAACATGTTAAGAAAAAAATCTCATAGTAATAAAAAAAAAAATCTCATAGATAATAATAGCAGCTAAAAGTTACTGACCTCTTCCATAGGAACTGTTAACAAACAACTTGCATATGTCATTTCCCCTAAACCAGGCCATCTTCCCATTGGATGGGTGTTATCAGAGACAGAAAGTAACTTGTCCAAGGTTGGAAAACTTGTAAGTGGCAGAACTAAGATCCAAACTCAGGTGTCTTCCAAAGCCTGTCATTTAATAGCCACAATGCTATAAAGCTCTTTGATTTTCTAATGAGTGTCTAGATATCTGAACTCAATGATATTTCATGGCATGTTGTAACGCTGAGAATTTCAGAAGCCCAAAACAGGTTGGAACTTTTAAAATGAGCATGAAAATATTATAAGCCACTTGATTTCCTAGAAACAAATAGAAATGAATGTAATACATGATCAAATATCAAATTGTTAGAAAACATGAGAGAATAAAAGATAAGCAGAACATCACTCCTTAGAGCTCTGGTGAGGAAGTCTGTCAGCATTATTTCCAATGAGGCTGAAAATCTTTGTCTTGATCCCACTTCCAGCTGCATCCCCTCCCCTGGAAAGTCAGCAGGTTAAATTCTAATCTCAAATTCAGTAATGGAATGTTTTGAATATTCAAGTTAGTTGAGTAGAGTACACATAGCATTCAATACTGACTATTCTCTGAATTCTAGATTCCCACCTCCAAGTACCTGCTAGGTATTCCCATTTGGATATTCACCATTATTTCACCTTCAATGTGTCTAGATTTAACACGGCCAGCTATAACCCACAAACTAGTACTTATGAATGAAATCATCAGGACAGGTATTAGACTCTGGGGCCCAGTTGCTTGTGTTCCTGTCCTGGCTGTCACTCATTATTTGTGTGACTGAATACATCATCCAAGCTCTCTTTGCTTCAAGCTTCCCATCTGTGCAGTGAAAATAATAATATTTATTTCATGGGGTTGTTATGAAGATTAAATGAATTGTTACATGCAAAGCACTTAGACAAGTTCTGGGCACATAGTAAGCACCATGGAAAAGTTGGTGGTTACTACTATTCTTATTCTTCATCATACAGGTTGAAAACTAGTCTTTTGTTTGGATTGCTAGATGTGGGAAGGATGTGGAAGCAAGGCCAAGGGAGCAGTTAGCCACCAACTCCTTTTGGTTCTTCTTTTGGAATATTTATCCCATTTCAACAGCCACCATCTTAATTTAGGTCTTCTCCATCACAGTAGTAGTCTTCTTGCTGCCAGTTACTTCTCTCCTACAATTTATGCCCTATACTACCAGAAGATCTATCTTTTTATACATTGATTTAACAGAATTATTCTCTTACTTAAAAACTTTCAATGTTTAATGCTATAGCATATAGTGCAAATTCCTCATTCTGGGGCAGAAAATCCCTTCAATCCAGTTCCAACCTATTTTTCTAGCCTCATCTCTCTCCCTTGCATGTCAAGAAAGCTCTAGGCAAACCAGTCCATTCAGTGATATTCCTAGGGCCTGAATATCCTCTTCTCACTCTTCAAATCCTACCTGCACTCTTGGGTCAGCTCAAATTTTGTCTTCTCCAAAGACTCTAGACATGCCATAAGCTCTATGACTTGGAGCAGGCATAAAGGGCATCAGAATAAAAAGGCAAATTTTACTAATTCAGAGTGTACATATATGGGGGATGATGCAGTAAAAAGCAAAGAGAAGTTTGGGGTTTGAGAAATATTCAATGGACTATAAAATTTTAAAACTATTCAGTTATTTTCATATTTATATAATGATACAAGCAATGACTGAAATGAACAGCAAAGGGCTTGCTGTAACCTATTTTAATAAATGGATATTGTGCATAATTGAATGCTTGAAATCACTGTTCAAGATCAAATTAACAGCCCTCACCCCCTCCCTTGTCCATTCTGCTATAATGGGAGTTACACTCCTAAGAAATCTTGCATACTCAAAAAGAAAGAAAGAAAGAAAAAGTCAATGGAAAAAACAGGAGTTTCAGATTCATAACATTGTTGAGCAAGGAATTTCAACAATGAAAGTGCTTTCTTATAGCCATAGATGTATGTTTATAAAACATAAACACTACTGAGAAAATTCAGTATTTTATTATATTAAAGGTATTGGACTTTCTCAACTAATTCTAGCACCATCGATAGTCAAAACTTTTTACCACGCCTAGCAGCTCTGACATGACAAATGAAGCAGAACTGTTCAAACAAAACAGGAGGACCTTAACAGTTTCCTCTTTGAGAATGGGGCAGGTTCCTAATTAAGACTGCATTACAAATAGATGATCATGTAATGCAAATTGATATTATAAAAGCCCATACTGTACTTGAATATTTTTTTCATAGAAAAGAAAATATTAATTTGAGAACTACCTGGCCGAATTATCAGAAATTGCCAATTAGAGAAGTAGTTCCAAAGACTAAAGACCCAGGAAATCTGGATTCTAAGGTGACCTTGGTCAAATCACTTAAGATTCTAAAGACTTGAGTTTTCTCATCTAAAAATAAAAGGCAGGAGAGATGGTTTCAAATACCCCAAACACACCAATATTTCTATGCCTTTTTCTTTTCTTACCTATATGGCTATAAATTATTTATGTAAGGTTCTATTACTCACTTACCATGACCTTAAAGTTCAGTGAATGTGTCTATTCCCACATACCTTACCTTTCAAAGAACTACAATATAAATTCTTAATATTAAAATAATTATAAATTTTGCATTTTCTTTTATGATTCAAAAGACATTTTAGACTTTGAATGCCCTGTTCCAAAGACTGCATAGTAACATAAAAAAACCTCAATAGGTTCATTTTCTTACACTTATTTTTCACAGTATTTTATATTTTTAATGACTCTAAAATCGTAGCACATTACTATACTTCCCAAACCTAATAGTTTACCCTTGTTAACGCTTTGCTTTCCTAATATTTCAGAGACACGGTCCCTATTACTGGAGACAGGAGGCATCAAATAATTGCTTACCAAATGGAAATTAATTTGAAATCCGAGCCCCTATCAGATCTTTTGGCTAAACCCAGAATCCCCTGACTACTGCAGGATTTCTTGGTTGCCTTGATGGTAAGGATAAATTGACCACATCCCACTAGGTCTCATGCTGCACCTTTCTTTTCCTATTAGTAGCTAGGAGTCCTTCTCCCCATCTTTCTTTTCTGATTCAAGCCACTAGATTGCACTGTGACAAACTGATACTTTTATAAGAACTCACAATTTAAAAAATGAAAAAAAATCATGTTTATAACAATCAAACAATTTTACTTACTGCACTGGAGATTCTGTTTCTATTTTAAAGATAATCCATTATTTGGTTAGTTTCACAGACCAAATAATGGCATCTGGGTAATAGCATTAGGAAAAAAAAAAAAACACCAAGGCCAACAGATGAAGTGATTAGCAATGTACAGGAACCTCTCTTTCTAAACAGAATAGTTTAAATTTCAAACTGGCAGACATGATAAGGTAGAATATTCTTCTTTACAATATCAGCAGCCCCAAATTCTACAAAACTAGAAATCCCAAATTTGAGGAATTCTAGGTAATTAGATGGTGACACCTATTGGCCAAATGTATCACTGCAAACCTATCATTTTAAACATCTATCAGCAGAGAGTTGAATAAATTTGGTGAAGTCCCAGGGATAAAATTAGGGGTTACTATCCATTTGAGATATTCACATTGTGGACACATTTTAACATAATATTTTCAATTAGATAAATGTACCTCACATATATTTTGCTCTTAGAAGTTGTTTTGTTCACAGGGTATGTGTGTGTGTGTATGTATGTATATAAAAGGACACTTATTATAACATTAGCTTACTCTGCACTATGAAATGGAGAGGCACAGTGGAAAGGCCAACAGCTAAAGGCAATCCTGGACATCCAACCGCTCCTTCTGCTGGCTGGAACCAAACCATCCAGCACCAACAATAGAGATCTACCATCAGAAATGACTGTAAAGTAATGAGATTGATTTTTACATATAACTTGTGAAATTTATTGATCTCAGTGCTTTTCAGTTATCCTTAATATTAATGATAATGTCAGAAAAGTGGCTATATTAAGCTTCTACGGAGTCTTTAACTTGCCACTGAAAATAAATCTAATTTTAAACTGAAAAATAGGAGTAATCACACAACTAGGGCACCTGCCGGCCACTGGTGGGGGACTCTGACACCCAAGGAGATGGGAGGAACCCCAAAGTGAACCGGTAGGATACAGGGAGACTGAGGAGGGAGGAGAAGTGGAGGCCAGCCAGTATTGGCGCCCCTGAGGCTGGGGAGATCAGGAGAGGCAGGTGGGAGGGACTCTCTGGGAAGAGCGGGAGAGGAGCAGAGGGCGATCGCCTGGCCCACTAGGGCCGGGGAGACTGCTGAGCTCCCAAGCCAGTACCACCCCCCGCAATGCCCCCTCCAGGTCACGTGGGTCCTTGGGGGCATAGGAAGGAGGCCGAGGCAAGAACAGGAGAGGCAGGTGGGAGGGCCCTCCAGGAGGAGCAGGAGAGGAGCAGAGGGCATTTGCTCCTCCCACTCAGGCCCCGGAGAGACTGCTGAGCTCCCAGGCGGATCCCCTGCTCCAAAGCCCCCTCCGGACCGTGTGGGTCCCTGGGGGCGTAGGAGGGAGGCTGGGGAGATCAGGAGAGACAGGTGAGAGGGGCCCTCCCAGACTGGAGGAGTAGGAGAGGAGAGGAGGGCATTTGCCCCATGCACTCAAGCCCAGGAAGCCTGCTGGGCTCCCAGGTGAGGTCCCCTGCCCTCTGAGACCAGGGGTGGGGGCACGCCTGGGCCCCTCTGTTCCTTGAACCTAAGCCCCATCCCTCCAAAGCGCCCAGGGCCTTTTCCAGCCTTGTGGGTCCTGAGCATAGGTCCCGGCCACCACCCAAACCTCACCCTTGCTTAGGCCCCCCTCTCCACAGCCAAGGCCTTTTACCCCCCCCACCCCCCTTTTTTTTTTCTTTTTCCTCATCCTCTTTTTTACTATTGTGGTACTGATGTACATTCTGGTGGTTGATTCATCTATAGTTTTATTTTTATATTCTTTTTAACATATCTGTTAGTTTCCTAGTCTAATTTTATTTTTCACATTGTTATTGTTCACTCTTTTTTTTTTTTTTTTTGCCACCCCACAAGGCTTGCAGGATCTCGGTTCATGAGCTGGGGGTAGGGCTGAAGCTCCTGTGGTGGGAGCTCTGAGTCCAAACTGGACTAACAGAGAACCTCAGACTCCAAGGAATATTCATCAGAGTGAGGTCTCACAGAGGTCCTTATCTCAGCACCAAGTCCCAGCTCTACACAATAGCCTACAAACTCCAGTGTTAGAAGGCTCAGGCCAAACAACCAGTAAGACAGGAACACAATCCCACTCATAAAAAAAAAAAAAAAAGAAGAAAGAGATGGCAAAAAAAATATGTCACTGGGACCTCCCTGGTAGCGCAGTGCTTAAGAATCAGCCTGCCAGTGAAGGGGACACAGGTTCGATCTCTGGTCTGGGATGATGCCGCGGAGCAACTAAGCCCATGTGCCACAACTACTTAGCCTGTGCTCTAGAGCCCATGAGCCACAACTACTGAGCCCACGTGCCTAGAGCCCGTGCTCTAACAAGAGAAGCCACTGCAATGGGAAGCCTGCGCACCGCAGTGAAGAGCAGCCCCCGCTCACCGCAACTAGAGAAAGCCACGCGCAGCAACAAAGACCCAACACAGCCAAAAATAAATAAATAAATAAACTAAAAAAAAATTTAAAAAATTAAAAAAAAAATTTCACAGATGAAGAGGCAAGGTAAAAACCTACAACACCAAATAAATGAAGAGGAAATAGGCAACCTACCTGAAAAAGAATTCAGTGTAATGATAGTAAAGATGATTGAGACTCTCGGAAACAGAATGCAGGCACAGATTGAGAAAATACAGGAAATGTTTAACAAAGATCTAGAAGAACTAAAGAACAAACAAACAGAGATGAACAACACAATAACTGAAATGAAAAATACACTAGATGGAATCAATAACAGAATAACTGAGGCAGAAGAACGAAAAAGTGAACTGGAAGACAGAATGGTGCAAATACTGCCAAGAGGCAGAATAAAGAGAAAAGCATAAAAATAATTGAAGACAATCTCAGAGACCTCTGGGACAACACTAAATGCACCAACATTCAAATTATAGGAGTCCCAGAAGAAGAGAAAAAGAAAGGGTCTGAGAAAATATTTGAAGAGATTATAGTCAAAAACTTCCCTAACATGGGAAAGGAAATAGTCACCCAAGTCCAGGAAGTACAGAGTCCCATACAGGATAAAACCTAGGAAAAACAAACCAAGACACATATTAATCAAACTAACAAAAATTAAATTCAGGGGGCTTCCCTGGTGGTGCAGTGGTTGAGAGTCCGCCTGCCGATGCAGGGGACACGGGTTTGTGCCCCAGTCCGGGAAGATCCCACATGCCGCAGAGCGGCTGGGCCCGTGAGCCATGGCCGCTTAGCCTGCGTGTCCGGAGCCTGTGCTCCGCAATGGAAGAGGCCACAACAGTGACAGGCCTGCGTACCACAAAAAAAAAAAAAAAAAAATTAAAATTCAAAGAAAAAATACTAAAAGCAGCAAGGGAAAAACAAAAAATAACATACAAAGGAATCCCCATAAGGTTATGAGCTGATTTTTCAGCAGAAACTCTGCAGGCCAGGAGGGAGTGCAGGATATACTTAAAGTGATGAAAGAGAAAAACCTATAACCAAGATTACTCTACCCAGCAAGGATCTCATTCAGATTCGATGCAGAAGTCAAAAGCTTTTCAGACAAGCAAAAGCTAAAAGAATTCAGCACCACCAAACTAGCTTTACAACAAATGCTAAAGAAACTTCTCTAGGCAGGAAACACTAGAGAAGGAAAAGACACACAAAAACAAACCCAAAACAATTAAGAAAATGGTAATAGGAACATACATATCGATAATAACCTTGAACGTAAATGGATTAAATGCACCAACCAAAAGACACAGACTAGTTGAATGGATACAAAAACAAGACCCATATATATGCTGTCTACAAGAGACCCACTTCAGACTTAGGGACACATACAGACTGAAAGTGAAGTGACGGAAAAGATATTCCATGCAAATGGAAATCAAAAGAAAGCTGGAGTAGCAATACTCGTATCAGATAAAATCGACTTTAAAATAAAGACGGGTACAAGAGATAAGGAGGGACACTACAAAATGATCAAAGGATCAATCCAAGAGGAAGATATAACAATTATAAATGTTTATGCACCCAACCTTGGAGCACCTCAATACATAAGGCAAATGCTAACAACCATGAAAGGAGAAATCGACAGTAACACTATAATAGTAGGGGACTTTATAACCCCACTTACACCAACGGACAGATCATCCAAACAGAAAATAAATAAGGAAACACAAGCTTTAAATGACACAAAAGACCAGATAGATTTAATTGATATTTATAGAACATTCCACCCAAAAGTGGCAGAATGCAATTTCTCCTCAAGTGCACACGGAACATTCTCCAGTATAGATCACATCTTGGGTCACAAATTAAGCCTCAGAAAATTTAAGAAGATTGAAATCCTATGAAGCTACTTTTCTGACCACACGCTATGAAATTGGAAATCAATTACAGGAAAAAAACTGTAAAAAACACAAACACTTGGAGGCTGAACAGTGCGCTAATAAATAACCAAGAGATCACTGAAGAAATCAAAGAAGAAATAAAAAATACATAGAAACAAATGACAATGAAAACACAACGACCCAAAACCTACGGGATGTAGCCAAAGCAGTTCTAAGAGGGAAGTTTAAGCAATTCAGTCTCACCTCAAGAAACAAGAAAAATCTCAAATAAATAATCTAACCCTATACTTAAAACAACAAGAGAAAGAAGAACAAAGAAAACCCAAAGTCAGTAGAAGGAAAGAAATCATAAAGATCAGAGCAGAAATAAATGAAATAGAAGTGATAAAAACAATAGCAAAGATCAATAAAACTAAAACCTGGTTCTTTGAGAAGATAAACAAAATTGATAAACCCTTAGCCAGACTCATCAAGAAAAAAAGGGAGAAGACTCAAATCAATAAAATTAGAAATGAAAAAGGAGAAATCACAACTGACACTGCAGAAATACAAAGGATTATAAGCGACTACTACAAACAACTATATGCCAATAAAATGGACAACCATGAAGAAATGGACAAATTCTTAGAAAGGTACAATTTTCCAGGACTGAACCAGGAAGAATTAGAAAATATAAACAGATCAATCACAAGCACTGAAAATGAAACTGTGATTAAAAATCTTCTAACAAACAAAAGTCCAGGACCAGATGGCTTCACAGGTGAATTCTATCAAACATTTAGAGAAGAGCTAACACTGATTCTTCTCAAACTCTTCCAAAAAATTGCAGAGGGAGAAACACTATGAAATTCATTCTATGAAGCCACCATCACCCTGATACCAAAACCAGAAAAAGATATCACAAAAAAAGAAAATTATAAACCAATATCACTGATGAACATAGATGCAAAAATCCTGAACAAAATACTAGCAAACAGAATCCAACAGCACATTAAAAGGATCATGTACCATGATCAAGTGGGATTTATCCCGGGAATGCAAGGATTCTTCAATATATGCAAATCAATCAATGTGATACACCACATCAACAAATTAAGGAATAAAATTTATGATAAAAACTCTCCAGAAAATGGGCATAGAGGGAATCTACCAATGGCATTCTTCACAGAATTAGAACAAAAAATTTTACAATTCATATGGAAACATAAAAGGCCCTGAATAGCTAAAGCCATCTTGAGAAAGAAAAACGGAGTTAGAGGAAACAGGCTCCTTGACTTCAAACTATACCACAAAGCTACAGTAATCAAGACAGTATTGTACTGGCAGAAAAACAGAAATACAGATCAATGGTACAGAATAGAATGCCCAGAGATAAACCTCCACACACATGGGCACCTAATTTATGACAAAGGAGGCAAGAAAATACAATGGAGAAAAGACAGCCTCTTCAATAAGTGGTGCTGGGAAAACTGGACAGCTAAGTGTAAAAGAATGAAATTACAACACTACCTAACACCATACACAAAAGTAAACTCCAGATGGATTAAAGACTTAAATGTAAGACCAGACACTATAAAACCCTTAGAGGGAAACATAGGAAAAACACTCTTTGACATAAACCACAGCAAGATCTTTTTTGACCCACCTCCTAGAGTAATGGAAATAAAAACAAAAATAAACTAATGGGACTTAATTCAACTTAAAAGCTTTTGCACAGCAAAGGAAACCATAAACGAGACAAAAAGATACCAAGACAAAAAGATAACCCTCAGAATGGGAGAAAATATTTGCAAATGAAACAACAGACAAAGAATTAATCTCCAAAATACACAAACAGCTCTTGGAGCTCAGTACCAAAAAAACAATCAAGTTAAAAAATGGGTGGAAGACCTAAATAGATATTTCACCAACGAAGACATACAGATGTCCAAGAGGCACATGAAAAGATGCTCAACATCACTAATCATTAGAGAAATGCAAATCAAAACTACAATGAGGTATCGGTCAGAATGGTGATTATCAAAAAATCTAGAAACAGTAAATGCTGGAAAAGGTGTGGTGAAAAGGGAACCCTCCTGCACTGTTGGTAGGAATGTTAAGTTGATACAACCAGCATGGAAAACAGTATGGAGGTTCCTTAAAATACTAAAAATAGAACTACCATATGACCCAGCAATCCCACTACTGAGCATATATCCTGAGAAAACCATAACTCAAAGAGAGACATGTACCACAATGTTCACTGCAGCATTATTTACCATAGCCAGGACATGGAACCAACCTAAATGTCCATTGACAGATGAATAAAGAAGATGTGGCACATATATACAATGGAATATTACTCAGCCATAAAAAGAAATGAAATTGAGTTATTTGTAGTGAGGATGGACCTAGAGTCTGTCATATAAAGTGAAGTAAGTCAGAAAGAGAAAAACAAACACCATATGCTAACATATATATATGAAATCTAAAATAATAATAAAATAGGTACTGATGAACCTAGTTGCCGGGCAGGAATAAAGAAGTAGACATAGAGAATGGACTTGAGGACATGGGGTGGGAGGGGGAAGCTGGGGTGAAGTGAGAGTAGCATTGACATATATATATACTATAGAATGTAAAATAGTTGGCTGATTGGAAGCAGCAGCATAGCACAGGGAGATCAGCTTGGTGGTTTGTGATGACCTAGAGGGGTGGGATAGGGAGGGTGGGAGGGAGGCTCAAGAAGGAGGGGATATGCGGACATGTGTATGCATATGGCTGATTCACTTTGTTGTGCAACAGAAACTAACACAGTATTGTGAGGCAATTATACTCCAATAAAGATCTATTTAAAAAAACCAAAAAAACCCAAAAAACAGAAAAACAAAACAAAACAAATAAAAATAGGAGTAATTTGAGAAGCAGGTCAGGAGTTCTAATAGTATATTGCATCTTTTTTACTTTATTGCCAGTCTAATTTGCTTGGAGGAACTTGTATTAACTGTTATAAACAAAACTTCCAAAACAAAATCCATAAAGCTTTCCATAGTATCAATTATAATATTAGTTCTATCTCCATAGTAGATTCCTTGACCAACTCTTAGGTTTTTCCCAGTATGCTAAAATGATTTTTGCCACCTGGAGACATAATTGTCTTGAATCAATGTAGAGCTTTGGGCTTATTTGCATAAAAGTACACTGTGTGTTGATCTACATTTGATTCTAAGGGAACTATAAATAGCAATCTAAAAGCCAAGCGCTCATCCATTTGAGATTAACTGCCTCTTCCAGGTCACTAATTCATACCCCAGTGTCCCAGGAAAGTTAATTTATTTCCCATGAGTGACCGCTTGACTCTGCAAAGGTATTTTAATGCACACAGCTTAATACAAGACAAATCTTATTACTATAACATATTTACACTGCAATAAACATAGTTTCCCCTTCTCTTTCCCAGCTTGTTTACTCAGTGTCAGAACTAAGTCTTCCTTTTGACCCTACTGGTGATTTAACTCAGTTTGAAGTTTTCCAAATCCAGTAATTTACAGTTAAGATTGTGTGACATTAGAGATGGAATTCATATTATTTAAAATAACTTTAAATGTAAATGAAGTCTCATGCTCTGTAAGCAAATTACAAATGGATCTCAATCCTTCTGTTACCCAACAGGACTGTGGAGAATAAAATTCTTCCAGAAAATATTGTTGATTTGAATGTTAAGGATCTATTTTAGTCACAGTTTTAAAATGAATAAGAGAAATAAGTAGCAATCAATGAAGAGTACTGTTAACGTTCTAAGGTAAAAAACTGAAATTAAAAATGATGACCAGTCATGGAGGTTTAACCCTGAAAGTGCTAATTTTTCAGGATGCTCAAAGCTTGTACCCTTTTCAACTTTAGTAGGTATTTGTATGTTTAAAAAATTTAGTTTGTAATTCTATTAAAGTCCCTCTACTATCTCACCATTAAAAGTAACTATTGTTTGACAGCAATGTTGTCATTCACATAGAGTAAAACTAGAGGATACTCAGATAAATGTGAATTTCAGAAAAAAGCAAGTAACTTTTTAGTATAAATATGTACCATGCAATATTGGGGAGGTGGGCAGTATATTCATTAAATACACTTCCAATTGCACGGAAATTGTAAAACAGATTGAGTTAATCTGAAACTAATTGGAGGATCTCTCGATACAAGGTTTTTCAATGAAAATGGACACAAAGTTCCGGTTTGACCCCATCAACTCTGCATTACTGTTCTGAACCTTCATTAAATTAGTCAGCATCTATTTTACAACATGTATTACAGAACATCTGTGTGCAACGCACTGTGCAGAAGCATTCTTCCAGTAACAAAACTGGACCTTTGGCGGGCACTTTTTCATGAAGTTTGTGACAAGGATGGCATTTTACTATTCAGAAACTATTGAAAATTCAATTTACAGCAGAATGGCCTAGACTATGAGTACAAAACAGTGTTTAAAAAGCTTAATACCTATTTTTGTAACATTAAATTGCTATTCATTTTAAATATAGGAATATTGCTCCTTTAGACTAGAATGTGTTAGAAGTTGTAACTTAAATATAATCTTACACAAAACAGAATTAGCGATTAGAGCCTCTATTTTTACATAGGACAATAAAATCAAAGCAGAATATAGCATTGCAACTTTATCTGTTTAGTCTGTTTTACTTTTAAGGAAGCAAATTTAATGACTATGGCATTTCATGTAAATATACTATAGTAAAATTGTAAATATGACAGAAATTAAACATTTCATGAAATAATCAAATATGATGAAACAACTGTTAGATCAATTAATAATTAGAGAAAATCTACAAGGATGACTCAGTGTTAGGAACTCCTAAAAGAGAATGATTAACTATCCAAGGATTAAGATGTTCTTGGAAAACTCTCTAGGCTCTTTGCAAAACTGATCACATTATAAAAAATATAGTGTCTAATACAATAGTATAAGAAAGGTTAAATGGTTGAAAACGTGATTCTTTGTTTAATCTAGAAATTAATGTACAGTTGAAATTATACCTAAATATTTAAAAAGAAACCCCATAATTTTGTTTCAACATTTCTCAGGGTTAACTATAAATTTTAATTCCTTTCTTTAAAAGTGGATTCAATTTTCAGGGTCTTTTTATGGTACCACTTTGAATAGGTTTTACCAGTACTTTATGAGTGGATTTGGTTGTATTTTTAAAAACTTTTTATTTAAGTATAATACGCATACAAAAAAGTGCACGTAACTGTACAACTCAAGTTTGTACAATTAAATTACCCATGCAGTCAGCACCCAAATTAAAAACACAAAGAATATTACCAACCCCCACAGAAGTCCCCTGTTTCTTCCTTCCTGTCACTACCCTTCCCCTCACCCTGACTTCTAGCAGCAGTTTTGCTTTTGTACTTCATATTACTGGGATTATACAGTATATGCTCTTTGGCGTCTGGCTTCTTTCACACATTATTAGTGTCATCACTTTGTTGCAAGTAGTCATAAAACATTCATTTTCATTATTGTATAGCATTTGACTATGTGAATATGCCACAATTAATATATCCATTCCAGTGCTGTTGGGCATTTGAGCAGTATCCTATGTATAGTGCTGGTATAGACTTTAGTGAGTGCATGACTTTGGGGGAACAGACGTGTGCATTTCTGTTGGATCTATATCTCAGAGTGGAATTGCTAGGTCCTAGGTGTAGGGTATGTTAAGCTTTAGAACTACCAAACAGTTTTTTCAAGTGTTCATACTATTACATTTTTCATCAATAATAGTTGTAGTTGCTCTACATCTCTACCACTTGGTATCTTCCTTTTCATTTTAGCCATTCTGGGGACATGTAGTGGTGTGGTATTGTGGGTTTAATTTGCATTTCTGATGATTAATGAAGCAGAGCACCTTTTCATGTTTATTCATCATTCGGATAGCTTTTTTTGTGAACATTTAAGTCTTTTATTTTTCTGTTGGTTTATTGCTGACTGATTTCAGGAGTTCTTTATATATATTTTGGAAACAAGTCCTTTGTTGGATATAAATCTGGATTGTTGGATATATATATATCTTCAATTCTATTGGTTGCCTTCTCCTTCATAATGTCTTTTGATGAATTAAAAAGTTCTTAATTCTAATATTCTATAATCAATTTTCTCCCCTTGTATTGTTAGTGTTGTGTCCTGTTTTAAAAAAATCCTTGCCTACTCCAAGGTGACATATTTTTTCCCCCTAAAAGTTTCATTTAATCTTGCAGATTTGCAACACATTTGGAAGTAATTTTTGTGTATGGTGTAACATAAAAGCAAAAATACATTCTTTTCCTATGTGACTATCCAGTTGACCCAGCAATATTAATTGAAAAGATCACTTTTCTTACTGCACTGCAGTGTTGTTACCTTTGTCATAAATCAAGTGACCACTCGTGCAGGTCTGTTTCTTGGACTTCTTTTTCTCTTCATTGGTCAGTTTGTCTATCCTTGTGTCAATATCGCTTTGTCTTAATGACGATAGCTTTATAGTAGCAAGATGGTTTTAAGTGATTATAACTTCCAATAATATGACTGGAAGGCAAATGCTCAAAGCCTGAATTTGAATCTTCTGGATAATGAAGTTATAGCTTACATATATCCTGTTGACACAAAGAAGGGAGGGCAAAGAAAACTTATGAAACAATTGAAAACATCCTGGGTAGTAAAGAGATGAGAATGAAGATTATTACTGGGTGTGCTGCAATGCTTATTAGGGAACTGGATGCCTACTTTCCAGGTACAGGAGGAAAAAAGACAATAAAAAATACAAAAGAATTATGTACAAGTAGCAAGTGCAAAATGGTGTGGTGTAAACCAGGTGCTATACAAATGAAAGGAAAAGAAAGATCAGTGAGGGATGGAGTAGTTAGGAAAGGCTTCATAGAGAAAGAACCCTTGAATTTATTTGAGCCTGATAAGGTCACTCTTAATGCAGAACATTAGAGATTTCATTTTTGTTTCCTGTATCTCCTTAGTGCATTAAATCAGTTATCATATCCTGCCCTTATTTCTTTAGATGCCTCTTTAACCTCTGAGTTTCAAAACCAACTAATGGTTTTAATCCTGACTGTACATCTGAATCATCTGGGAAACTTTGAAAAAATAATGATGCCCAAGGCTCTTCACACTAATAAAACAATCTGTGAGAGTGGAGGCCAAATTATCAATGTGTTTCAATGCACTCCCACTTGATTCAAATGTACAGCTGAAGTTGAGGACTGCTGAGTTAGAAGGTATATTCAATCAGTGGTTTTCAACTGGTGATATGATACTGTGAGATAACATACAGGACACTTGGTTAAATTTTTTCAGATAAACATTTGGCTTCCCAGGGGAAATTTGGCAATTTTTGGAGATATTTTTTTGTCATGACCAGGGGTTGCTGCATCTGGAGGATGGAGGCCAAGGATGCTGCTCAACATCCTATAATGTACATGACATCCTCGAGAACAAAGAATTATCTAGTTCAAAATGTCAACAGCACTGAGGTAGATAAATTCTGCTTTGGAGCAACAAGAGAACCAATCATAAGAAGAAGAAATAGAGTTGGAACTAAAAGCAGAATTTTGTTCAAATGTAAGGATTATACTGATGTTACAAGTGACAGAAGCCCAAGAAAGAAATGAGTTTTATTTACTTATTTATAATGAGGGCAATTTCTTTCTTTCTTCCCTCTTTTCTTTCCTTCTTTATGGCTGTGTTGGGTCTTTGTTGATGTGCATGGGCTTTCTCTAGTTTCAGTGAGCGGGGGCTACTCTTCATCATGGTGCGCAGGCTTCTCACTGCGGTGGCTTCTTGTTGTGCAGCAGGGGCTCTAGGCGCGCGGCTTTAGTAGTTGCGGTGCGTGGGCTCAGCAGTTGCGGTGCACGGGCTCAGTAGCTGTGGCGCACAGGCTTAGTTGATCCGCGGCACGTGGGACCTTCCTGGACCAGGGATTGAACCCGTGTCCCCGGCGTTGGCAGGCAAATTCTTAACCACTGCGCCACCAGGGAAGTCGAAGAAATTAGTTTTAATCTTGAAGTCAGAGAATTACTGTGTGAAGTGTAGGATCTATAACTGAATTTTTAGATACGTTTCAGTAAAATTTCAAAGAAATTCAGAGCATGTGGAGTTCAATGGAATGAACTCAGAAGTTTATTTATGAAATGTGGCAGCACTATTAATCTGAAACTTAAATTCTGCAACTCTGATATTTTTAAGCACTTTATAAACTTGTTGATAATGACTATGCACTGGGTCTTAATACTAGCTGTGTGACCTGATGTATGTTCTTGTTTCCCATTTTGTCTATTGTAAAAAGAGGGAGGTGGGTCAGGTGATCTGAAAGACCCCTTCTAGCATTTATCTTCTATACAATAATTCCTAAGTTCTTGTCAAAATACAAATTTTACAACAAAAAGGTGTTTTTCAATGATAGGTCTAAAATTAATTTCAATGGCTCAGGCTTACTTTAAAAGGTAGCAAATTTATGTTTAAGATAATTTTACCAATTCTTTCTTAATGGGGTCCTAATCAAATGAATATGATGAAACTGATAACTGCAATGTTTTCTTACTGCAGTACATAATAGTTAACTATCTTCTACTACTATTAGTAAGCATCCCTTGGATTATATATCCCAAACCTAAATCTGGCCATTCCTACTTTTCAAGGAAAAAAAAATTTAACTGGCACTTACTGCTTCTCATACTTTTTGTTTCTGCAAATCCTGTTAGAAAGCGAGATGATAAAAGGAGTCCCAACATTGTGTAGCCTACCCCTCACATAATATAGTATGTAACCATAGCCACCTATAAGGAGGAAGTATCCTTTTCAACCAGTAGATGGCACTTCAGAATTGTTAAAGCAAATGGTGAAATTTCAAGGAACATGGCTCAAAGAATGGTGCAAAGGAGGAAAGGCCTGAATAAGCAATATGCATACAAGAAACGAGTGGACCACATAATTCTTTTTTTGTGGGAACTGTCCTTTGCATTGTAGGATGTTTAGTAGCATCTCTGGCCTGTAACTACTAGATGCCTATAGCACTCTCCCACCCCAAGTTCTAACAATCAAAAAATATCTCCACATTGCTACATTTCCTCTGAGGGGCAAAATTGTCCCAATTCACTGAGAAGGCAAATGCTATGCAAACAGGTGATCTATAATTATGCACAGTAAGGGTGAATCTCACATTGCTGAGTGAAAGAAGCCAGAGTGAACCTAGTATATATGATTTCATATATGTAAAGCATCAAAACACACAAAACCAACTTATACTGTAGGAATTCAGGATAGTGGTTGTTTGTGGGAGGGGCAAGTAAGGGGAGGAAGTGCCTGAAAGGGAGTCGGATGAGCCTCTGAGGTACCAGTAATGTTCTGTCTTGATCTGGGTGCTCCTTACATAGATGAAAATTTATCGAGCATATATACTCCAAAACAATTTTTTTCAAAATGTTTTGGGGGCTTCCCTGGTGGCACAGTGGTTGAGAGTCCGCCTGCCGATGCAGGGGACACGGGTTCGTGCCCCGGTCCGGAAAGATCCCACATGCCGTGGAGCGGCTGGGCCCGTGAGCCATGGCCGCTGAGCCTGCGCGTCCGGAGCCTGTGCTCCGCAACGGGAGAGGCCACAACAGTGAGAGCCCCGCGTACCACCAAAAAAAAAAAAAAATGTTTTGGAAGTCAAGACTTCATCTTTTTCATAATGAATGAAAACACTGTAGCTCTTATTCTTTGAATCATAAGCAACACTCATTATCAAACTATCGATACATGTTAAACAAACAGTATTAAATGAAGTTGTAAACTAAATTAAAAAGCTGGTCATCTCCATGTGATCATTTGAAAAACAGGCAGTTAATTTTAAAAATACAGAAAAATCCATTTCAATTAATTCATTTGGTAGAAGTTACTTGTTCTCCTGAGATTTATCTATATTCCTAATGACAAAAGACAAATCAAAGATGAGTCTAAGTTTAAAATGCTGTAAAAACAACTCTGTCCCACATGAGACATTTCTGTAAACTACTGCAGTTTCCATCTATTGCTAAATTTGGAGAAATATGACTTAGCAGCTGAAGCATAGTTTTGTCTGAGAATAAACTACATTTATCTGTCTCAACCCAGGAGTTAAGAATTATTTTTCACTATGTATAAAGTTGAGATTCATATTCTTTTATATGTAAAGTTTTAGTATTATCCTTATTCTTCTTTTCCTGTACATACATTATTTCAAAGTAATACTCAGATGGCACCAGGACATCTAACAAGTAATATAGTAAAAAGAAAATTAAAAAAAAGTTAAATCTACACTGAATCCAGATTTCTCAACTGCATTTATTAAAAAAAAAACCAAAAACGAAAAAACAAACTTTAAGAAGATTAATATTGTAGTTTCTTAGGAATCTTTAAGAATTATATTTTAAAAATACTGCAATGAAAAAACACATGTCATAACCAAATGTATGATTTATTTTTGGAGAAAAATAATTAAAACTGAGGTTTTTCCAATTAAGGGGAGAAATAACAATATGAGATCATACCCTGGTTACATGTTAGTTATCACATTCTATACAATGTGGATGTGCTCAAGATGTATGTCATGATATTATGAATGAACATTTGAAATTTAAAAATCACAAACCGCTTGCCAATATTGTAAATTCATAAATGTTGAAATAAATACCTACAAGGAATTAAATTTTGAAAACTGAAGCCTTTGACAGTGTATAGATCATCCCAAATGTTACAAATAGCAGAGCAAATAAGTTGACATTACTGCTAGTTTCCACTTAATTTCTTCATAATATGGCTCTCTGGTGTTGCATTAGTGAAGATACTTCCTACAACCACATGGGTACCCCAGAGACTGTGGCGAATCACTTTACAGCAACCAAGATCATCAACAGAGAATCCTAAATGTCGATAGCGTTCATCTGTCTCAAAAAGAGTGTTGTTTGTATATGGTCCAAAAAACTGGAGGAAATAAAACAAGTCATATTTTCATTAGCTAGAAAGATAATGAAGTAATAATTTTTATGCAAATACGAACACGTATCTATATAAATACTCTGAATATTTAAAAAATCAAATAAGAAATAAAAAGGTCACATGGAACACCTAACTGTCCTAATACCTCCTCTCCCCTCAATACCTGTGCATTCTGGAAATGAGAAATGAATGATCTAGCAGACTGCATATTACCTAGAACCAAATGCATAATATTATATGACCTTTAGAGATGAAATAAGAATTAGGCAATCATCTATGGTTCACTTTTGTAATTTTTAAGATAAGAAAACTATCAGAGTAAGTTTTTCATTTCTAGTACTCACTAAATCTTGACTTTGAAAAGAAATAGTATATATTCCTATTTTAAGATTGAAAAAATTACTATTTGTAGTTAAAAGATATACACAGAATGTAAAATATGACCACAATAGTGGTTCAGTTATTTTCTTTAAAGTATAGCTTTACAAATGTTAATTTCCAAAAAGTTACTTTTCTAAATATTTCTTTACCATCCATATTCTTAATTCTAAAAATAAGTGTGTGTTTCTTCCTTAATGAAACTATTGGATACTAAGTTTTAACTAATGAACAGTAAACACACTAATTCAATGTAATTCAAACAATACCTATTAATGAGGATGGAAAATAAATTTTAAAATTATTTTTAATGAAAAAAATTTAAAGTGATGGAGAAGCTTAACTATGAGTGCCAGAGGTCCCTCAAAGTTGTGAATTCAACAGACTCTTGGTACCTATTGTGAATTCAACAGACTCTTGGTACCTATTTTTATACCTCTTTGCATAAAATTGTGAGGTTTTCGAAGTCTTAAATGGTCTACTTTTACCAAGGTTATAATTATAAACAATTTTATAATAAAAATAATTCCTACTTCAAATTATATAATGTGGCTTTCAAAATGTATTTAATTACTCACTGCCAAACCAGATGATGGGTCAATAAAGTCAGCCCAATAGCCTTCAGCTCGAAGGGCGTAGCAAATTTCTTTAGCACCGCTGATGAACTGCATAGAAAAAGGCACAAATAATATGCTCAAAGCAGCAGCACAGAGTGTTTTATTTCTCAATAAATTTTTAAGATAAATATTTTTTGCTTCAGATAGAGAATACAATAAGATTAATAAACAATTAAAACTAATGATAAATTAAGACTGTAAAGTCCTAAGATTATTTTCACCAGTCCAAAAGATTAATGGTTCATATAATATTTTCATTTCTTTTAAAAAGTCTAAATTGTATATTTTTTTCTTCTAAATTATTTCCTATTTTAGGAACTATTTCTAATCACTTCTGTGCTATTAACTCCCAAATTTGTCATGGATTATAACCTACAGTTGCTATTTTGTATCATTACAGAGGTATTAGAAATAAGGTAAGAAAGGGAAAACAAAATATTCATAATGAAAAGATATGGACCATTCATTAATTTGAATGAAAGTTGGTTAAAAACATGTATTTGTTTGTGTGTCCTTCAAAAACACATCTACCCACTCACATAGTCATGAAATATTTCTGAAAAGGCACATAAAAATAATAAGATAAATGGATAGATTGGGTACAGGGCTGGACCACATACTTCCTTTTCACTATACACCTCTCTATCTTTTGTATTATGTATAAACATTACAGACCACATGCATGTATTAAAATCTTGGTCTTACCATCCTAATTCCTACAATGTCTTTATTAGCTTTATCAGAAGTCTAAGCAGTGAAAAAGACTAGAAGCAAATATTAGAATCAGATTAGAATGTTAAAAAAAAAAAAAGACAGACTATAAGTGTTGAAAGACAAGGGCACAGTTTCACTCACAGCTATAACAAAGTAACAGTTATCAAACTTGCCACTTGCTGAAAAATATAAAACTGACCAAAATATATGAGGCAACTGTTTTTAGACACTGAACAATAGGCAGACAAAACAGCAGCGGAGAAGGGAAACAAATAAGGTGATCCCCATATATGCTCCAGGCTTCTGTCTGGGGACACTCTCTTGTTGCAGGGCAAAGAAGTGGAGCCCAAGCAAAGTGATAGCGTCACTGAGCTGAAGGGGTAGAAAGCAAGAGTTCTGAACTGTTGAAGCATCTGGAATTTCTGGTGTAGGGTAATGGAGCAGAGGGAGATGCACAAATGGGCTTCCCATGTGGTCCGCGGAGCAATTTACCCTGGTTCAGTAGCCAAGGGTTGAGCTGCGCAGATACAAGGTGAGATTCCTCAAGGTCCAGCAGAGAGTGCCAGCTGCGGGGCTGAGAGCTGAATGGTGATATCAGGGGTCACGCACTACAGGGTAACGTGAATTTCTGGTCCACCTAGAGTGATGAGACCTCACTGAGCATCTCTGGCACTAACCTGAGATGCTCAAAAGTCCAAGCCTTGATAGCCCGAGGGCCAAACCTGGCTGGCTGCCTGCCTGTTTGTGTAAATACAGTTTTGCCGGAATGTAGCCATGCCTGTTCATTTATATATGGTCTGTGGTTGCTTTAACAATACATGGTAGAATTGAGTAGTTGAGAACCTATCACCTACAAAACCTAAAAATTTACCATCTGGCTCTTTACAGAAAAAGTTTGCTGATCCCTGCTATAGAGATATACAACTTTAACCTATTTTCTCCAAATACAGGCATATCTCATTTTTTTGGGCTTCACTTTATTGCACTTCGCAGGTAAGGTTTTTACAAATTGAAGGTTTGTGGCAACCCTGTGTCCAGAAAGCCTATTGGCAACATTTTTCCAATAGCATTTGCTCACGTCACGTGTCTGTTTGGCATTTCGGTAATTCTCTCAATATTTCAAACTTTTTCATCTATTATTATATTTGTTATGATGATCTGTAGTCTGTGATCTTTATTGATGTTTTACTACTATGACTCACTGAAGGTTCAGATGATGGTTAGCATTTTTTAGCAATAAAGTATTTTTAAATTACGGTATGTACTTTTTTTTAGACATAATGCTTTTGCACACTTAGACTACAGTACAGTATAAACATAACTTTTATATGCACTGGGAAACCAAAAAATCTGTGTGACTCACTTTATTGCGATATTTGCTTTATTATGGTGGCCTGGAACCTAACCTGCAATACTTCCAAGGCATGCCTGTACTTTCTTGTAAACTAATGAAAAACATTTAGATAATACTGTACTCTATAGGTTATTTTCATACTTAATATTTACACTTACTGCTGTATTTCATTAATTCTCATAATTCTTAAAAATAGGAAAACTGAGTATGGTTTAGGAAAGTCATTAGAATCATGTATCAATTTAATAAAAGATGTACCATACACAAAAACTACAAGGTGAACAAAACGATGCATTTAAATGTTTGCAAAGGTTAACTAAAAGAATCCCAAATGATCACAAAAAGAACCAGTTTAAGTATTTTTCTTAAAGATTTCTGCTTGGGACTTGCCTGGCAGCGCAGTGGTTAAGAATCCGTCTGCTAGTACAGGGAACATGGGTTCGATCCCTGGTCTGGGAAGATCCCACATGTGGACCAACTAAGCCTGTGTGTCACAACTACTGAGCCTGCACTGGGAGCCCGCGAGCTACAACTACTGAAGCCAGTACACCTAGAGCCCGTGCTCTGCAACAAGAGAAGCCACCGCAATGAGAAGCCTGCGCACCGCAACGAAGAGTAGCCCCCGCTCGCCACAACTAGGGAAAGCCCGTGTGCAGCAACGGGGACCCAACGTAGCCAAAAATAAATTAATTAATTAAAAAAAAAAAAAGATTTCTGCTCATCAATAGCAAACACTGACATCTGCTGGTAAAAAACTGAAATAAAGTAAACCACAACATATAATATCTACTTGGACAGTAAGCTATGTGTGGTTCTAAAATAACCACTAACATGTCTAAAATAAAAAATGTTTTTTCATAAAAAAATAAAATAGCTTTAGTCATTATAAAGTTTAAAATGCACATGATAAAGCGTGTTGCCATTTCAGAGGCTGGAAATTTTTTTTTTTAATTTATTTTATTTTTTGGCTGCATTGGGTCTTTGTTGCTGACTTACATCTATACGGGAGTCAGTATCAAATGAGGCTCAGAATCTTGAATGGTTCAAAAAGTAGGACTTACTAATACAATGCACATATCAGAGCAAACTCTCTAGTGTCTAAATGGTAGTATACATTTACTAATCATTGTCAATATATAAATAGAAAATGTTTATTGAGTTATTATGTATTTAAATTTCACTTCTCCAAATTCAGATCTTTTAAAGATCAGAGAGAATGCCTTATGCCTCTCTGTAATTTCTTTGTTAGCTGGCATATATAACTTGCTCATGATTATTAATTACCACATGGAATTTATTAGTAAAGTTATATGTGGGACATTTAAGTATGAAGTCATTACCATAAAATACTCTATTGAGTATGTAAATAATATTTTTATAAATGAAGAGAACCATACATCCAACCCTAAAGAAAATATAAAATAATTCCAAATATTATCCTGTATGTAAATTACTAAAGAGAATTTTTTCAACTATAGTTAGCTAAGGTGTCCAAGTGAGCTAATCCCAACATGTCATACAGGCAAAGGAATATTCCTTTCTATCTTGTAGAGAAAGAAATTGATATAACTGAACATCAAGCTCTTAGATAAATAATTATATAATTTTTAAATATAAGACTTTAAGTTACTACTTCTCATTTCTCAGGTTGGTAAAAATGAAAAGTAATGCTAATATCCAGGGTAAAGGTGAGAGCATATATACTAGGACAGTCTTTTTGGCGGGCAAATTGGCAGTATCTTTCAAAACTTAAAATGAATATACCCTCCGATTTCCCTATTTAGGAATATGTAAGTATGTACAAAAAATATATGTACAAATATATTCACTGCCTGTAATAGCCTAAGTTTGATTTTCAACTTATAAATGACTAAAAATTTTTTTAAATAATTTAAAAAATTTACGGTTTGCCCATGCAATGTAATATTACACAGATTTTTACAAAGAATGAAATAAAATCTATGCGTAATGTTATGGAAAGGTGTCAAAACATATCTTCTAAGTTAAAAGCAAAGGATGGGAAAAAAATGTGGGTATATACATTATATTATTATTGTACTGTACACTGTTATTGTTTACCCCTTTAAGAAGGCTGAGGTATTTTCACTTTTTACTTGACATGCTTGAGAGAGAGAGAGAGAGAAAGAGACATGGAGGGGGAGAGAGGATCAGAGAGAAGGAGAGAGAGATGGGTATGAAGAGTTAATTTTACATTTTTGTTGTTTACTATATTCCCAAATTTCCTAAAACATAAATTTAAAAAAAACTGAGGAAGTACTGGACAGAATCTAAGTTTTTCAAAGACACTAAAAAAAAAAATTGTGGTATTTTTATTCTCAGAAAACATGTTAAGTTTTTTAGTACTGGAATACATTAGCAGAGAATTAGTAAAGGCTAGAAAAAATAGCCATCATTTTAAAACACTGGTTCATTGGTATTTAAATAAGATCATAAAATTAAATTGTCAGCAGCTGAAAGAATTACCTTTTCTAAGAGCATTTCTCTTTCAGTTTCTACCTCCTCACTCCAAACAGTCATATCATTCTTAGTTTTCTGTGTTACAGTCAGAATCATTAGTTTGTTGGTGGCTACTTCTGGAAACAGTGATTCAAAATCTGTAAGTGAAATAAGAATAAAACTCCAGAAAAAAATAAATTTTTTAAAAAAAGAAACAGTTCATAAAATACTTTAGAAAAATGATGATTAAGTTAAATTATTATGGTACCAAGTTAGGTTTATAAATGCATATTAGTTTTGAAAAGGATGAAATGCATTTAGTTTTGGTTTACTTCTGCTCTTTTTGGATGAACGAAAATATATTGCCAACAATTCTGAAGAGTAAGTTGGGTTACATGTTCTTGGTCTTGTAATTTAAAAAAAAGTTTATTATTAAGATTTTTCTCAGTAGTACTAATGTATTAGCTCATGGAAATTATGGCTGTAATAATCACCCAGGAGTGGGATGACTTTAGGAAAAGATTTAGGAAAAAAGTTATTAAAAATTCTACTATTCCTATCTAATGGCAGCATGAGGTCAGATGTCAGGGGACACTTGAAAGCCTTATCTTGGCCAGGCAATCATCATTTCCAGCTAGACATATTAAAATACTAAGTTATAAAGCATTACGATTCCTATGGAGTACATTATTCAACACATTAAAAAATTAGTGACATTATCTAACACACACTAGTGTAAATATGAATAAAGCACAACATACCTCTTCGCAGCAATTCCGGACATGTTTGGATTGCACACTCTACTTTGGCACTTTCAAAGTAAGTTTCCGCACTGTTAATTTCTTGCTCAACAGGTACATCATTACCCTAAGGTGGAATAAGAAATATAAGTAAACAAAATCTGGAGTTCAAATAAAATATCTTGCCTGTTATAAACCTGTTTTCCCTAGAAAGTTTTTTCAGTAATCCTAACCTAGCTGGTGATGGGGTAACAGGCAGTGTTTTCTTACATACTCAAACTTTTCTCTATGATGAATGTAATATTTGAAAATTTAAAAAAAATGTTGAATTAAAAAAAGGAACATATAAATACCCTGATATTCTAAGACTTAATATGAATAGACGTTGGCTAAAAAACTAACTAAAATGCGCCATTATTGTGTCTTACAATGTTACCTCTTCTGATATTCTGTTATATCTAATTATCCTTCCTTTTGTTGTATAATCTGTAAAATGAGGATAAGAACACTAACTTACAAAGCAACATGATTAAACATATAGCTTCTCCAACAGGAAGTGCTTAGAGGCTTTTATTCAACAGAAATTTACAGGGTGCCTATTATACACTAGACATTATAAACAGGAACAGGCACTACAATGGTAAAAAATCCAGTCTTCACTCTTAGGTATATAAGAGTTAGTAGAAGAAAAATGCATGAACAAATAAATGCAATCCATATCAGAAATGCTATATAGTTATAACGGAAGTCTTCTGGAGGTATAGATGGGGAAGAAACTTGCTTTGCGGGCAGAAATCAGGAAAAGGTTGAAATCACGTTTGAGTTACATATTAATTAACATGTGTGTCTGACAGATAAAGAATAGACAGACTATAGGTTAAGAATTCAGGAGGAAAAAAACAGTCCAGCAAGAGATAATAACGTGCAAAGGCATACAATGGTCAAAGGGAATGGTGTAATTTTAAAAAAATGAAAATATGCTGTTATTGGAGAACAGAAGGAGTAGGAAGTAGTGGGAAGTAAGGTGAGAAAGATAAGGGATCAAAATTGTGGAAAGTCATTTATGCCACATTATGAAATTTTGAAAAAGCAATGAGGAATATCAACATGCGATATAAAAAGCTAATGACAGTATTACTGTAGAGGATGTATGGCAACGAGGAAGAGCAGGTGACAGACCAGTAACAGCCAACAATTACTGATCACTTAGTGTAATAAGTATTTTACATACATTTTCACATTTAATCCTCATAGCAACTTTGTAGGCCAGGGATTATTATTATCCTCATTTTACATATAAAGAAACAGAGGCTCAGAAAGGTGAAGTAACTTTCTCAAGGTCACAAAATTAAGTAAATGGCTGAGTTAATCTCTGAATACAGATTTATCCTATCTCCACAGTCCATCATACTATAATGCCTATAAAAATTGAGGTAAGATAAGGAGGCGCTGAACTTTGGCAGTATTAGTGAGAATTGAAGGTACACAAATTATTTAAGAGCTACTTTCAGAGATAGAAGCAATGTAATTCTGTCACTATTTACAGGGGTATGATGAAAAGAGGAGTCAAGGTTGGCACTATAATTTTTATTTTTGGGACAGTGGGAGGATGACTAAGTCACTTATACTACTGACAACATGGGAATAAGGACAAGTTTTGAGAGAAAAAGGACTAATTCAGTACTAGACGTGTAAAATCTTGGGACTTCTGAGACATCCAGATAAAGATGTTTGGCAGGCAGATAGTAATATAGAACCAGAAATGTCAGAAACAGAAATAAGAAGCTAGGAAATATGAATACACAGCCTGTGGAGAAAGCCAAGGACTTAAGTGACCGGGGAGCAAGTCAAATGAGAAAATGAAGATCAGAGACATTTGGGAAATATCATGTAACTGGTAGACAGAGGAGGAGTCAAAAAGACTGAGAAGGAATATCTGAGATAAAAAGTCAGGGGAGGTCAACTGTGTCCCAGTGTTAGGTTATCTGATATCACCCATAATTTGAGGGGTTGCTGCTTTTAATAATATGGCTTTGATCAAAATCTCAACCTGAAGCTATATAGAAATATGAAAAATGATAAGGATCGGGGTTTGAAAGAAACTCTGAAATGCATGTAACTTTCCATTTGAGTGAGCAATGAGCAATACTAGTTTTAAAATGCATTTAAAAATTCATATGCGATACCAGTTTAAAAAACTCATTAAAAAAAACCCTCAGGAATTGTTTTTACAAAAGCTATTTAAAAATCCTCCTCTTCAGTCTACTGTATCCAGAGTTTCAGAGATCTCAAAATTTTCTTTTTAAATGGCTAGAGGAATATAAAACTAGTCGGAATTTGGTCCATATATAAATTACAATTACCATTAATAAAAGTGAAAAACAGGGAATATAAATTTCCAGTTATAGAATTAAGTTATTTATATTTGAAATAAACATTTAGTAAAAAAATATATTTTTGAAGAATTATTTAATTACCTAAAAGAGACTGCAATGTAGTTAGGTGAAAAAAATTATATAGCAAACGCTATGTACAGGACAATGCCAAGCTTTTAAAAGCTATATATGTTGTTCCTGTTTATACTGGACTTAAATAGATTTTTTTTTTACTTTTTCAATGAAAGTAATATGTTCAGTTATCAGAAATTAATATAGCATTAATAATTAGAAAAACAGAATGACCTTAACAACTTACCTGAAATTCATTCACATATTGTGCCATAACAAACTCATGTCTTTCGCTCGATAAAGGTTCTGCTAGAACATCAGGTAAAGTTTTATGAACCTGGCTTTTCTTCTGTGATGTGGTCCCATTGAGGTGACAATCAAAACCTATGTTCCCAGGAAGCTGGAATCTCTGATCCTGAGGTCCAAATGGTCCCATAGTTTCATCGGGCCAAACTGTTCGAGAGCCTAAAGAGGAACGACAAAATGAATCATTTTCTCCTTACTAGTTAAGTACATTGGTAGACTGAAAGAATGTTCTTCTTCCAATTAGGTATTTTTTTTTAGCTAACCAATAGTTGTTTGAAGTTTGCTTTCCTGTGTAAATATAAATTAGTTTGTTTCATGTTATTCCAAAAGACTAATCAAAGCAACCAGCTGTCAGCTCATAGGTAATTCCATTACTAGGGAAAGAATTCAATAAAGTACTGTAAATGTAATTCTTTTTTTTTTTGGCCATGCTGTGCGGCTTGTGGGATCTCAGTTCTCTGACAAGGGACTGAACCTGGGCCATGGCAGTGAAAGCCCGGAATCCTAACCACTAGGATTACCAGGGAACTCCCACACTATGTAATTCTTGACAGTCATTAAAAAGAATATGGTAAATCTTTACTGATAGTGAACGAAGTCCAGTACATATTACATTAAAAGAAAAAGCTAAGTCAAAGAACAGCATATATGACATTTATTTTTCATCCTTATATTTGTGTTTTTAAATACAGTAAAAAAAACATCTGTAAGGAAAGACATCAGACTTAATGGTGGCTACCCTTGGGGAGGGGCATTCAACTGCTGTTACCTGGTGGCACAAAACATTAATGGACTGGAAAAAAATCTTGTACGAACCAATGTGACATAATGCCCTGTTTACCAGCTACATGAGTTAATATGGATTTAATACTTACAGAAGAATAGACCACATTTTTATTCCTGTAAAACTTAAAAAAATCCTGACATATGAAAAATTCAAAAAGATCCAGAAAAGAATAAATTAGAAAATCAAATGAAGAAATACTCAGAGTAGGAATTTTGTTTAGAGAAAGGAAGGGACAACTGCTGCAGACTTTAGCTGGCAATAAAAATATTTATAAATTTATAAAACTTATAAAAAATTTATAAAAAAATTTATAAAAAAAAATTTATAAAAAAAAATTTATAAACTCTGCCAGAACTGAGTGACTAAAAACGACCATGTCAATATGGCTGCCCCCATATCGCTCTTCCATACCTATGACAGACATCACCCATCAACTGCAGAACATTTCCCTGCTGAACACAGACACTGTCACATGATTCTCAACCTAAACACTCTAGCCCAGTATGTCTCAAACTTTTAATTATTTAAGAATCATCTAAGATCTTCTCAAAATGCAGATTCTGATTTACTAGGTCTGCAGTGGGGCTAAAAATTCTTCGTTTCTAAACAGTCCCAGATGATGCTGATGCTATGCCATGCTATGCTATGCTGGTCTGCAGATCACACTGAGTAACAAGGCTCTCGACAGCCACTAATGATTGACTGGAGTCAGTTCACAAACTTAAACTTACCAGCTATTTTGAAGAACATGGGTTCTACAGATTATTCAGATCTGTTTCTTTAAATAAATATCCCATATTAACAGTGAATTTGAGCATATTTTCAAATGTTTACCAGTCATTTAGGTTTTCTCCTACAGAAATAGCCTGTTCAAATCCATTTTTGAAATTTGTTTGGTTTTCTACTGGGTTTTCTTTCTCCTATTGATCTACAAAAATTCTTTATATAGTTGTCCCTAGTTATTCACAGGGGACTGCTCCCTGGACCCCCACAGATACCAAAATCTGCATATGCTCAAGTCCCTTATATAAAAGGGCATATCTCTACTGACCTTTGAACAACTGAGGGGTTAGCTGTTCAAACCCTGCATGCAGTCAAAAATCTGAGTATAATTTATAGGCAGTTCTCTGTATAGTCGGTTCCACATCCTCAGATTCAATGAACCGAGAATTGTACCGTACTTATTTAGTTTTGAAAAAAATCTGCGTATAAAGTGGACCTGAGCAGCTCAAAACCATGTTGTCCAAGAGTCAACTGCACGCACATATACTGTAACCTTCGTACATCACATCCTCCTGTATACTTTAAATCATCTCTAGATTACCTATAATATCAAAAACAATGTAAATGATATGGTGTGTGGCAAATTAAAGTTTTGCTTTTTGGAACTTTCTGGAATTTTTTTCCTCAAATATTTTTAATCCTTGGTTGGTTGAATGTGAGGATGAAGAACCCATGGATAAGGAGGGTTGGCTGTATATTCATAATGCAAACCCTTTACATATTCTGAGTGACAAATCTTTCATTTATGATAGATGTATATTTAGCCTTCAGATTATGAAAATTGAGGAGTAATCAGAGATGGAGTTAGAAAACTGGACCAAGAAAACCAGGGGAGGCTTTGCATGCCCAAGTGAACTTATATTACACTGTAAGTAATGTGTTGCATGAAAAACGATTCCATGGGCAATTCCTTTAGAATACATCAGGTAAAGTTTCTAAGAGCGCTCCCTGAATATTTTAGCGTGTATTATAAACCTCTACGATAGGACTATGGTATAAAGCATTTCTCCAAGTTAACTAATCACAGAGCTTAAAAAAATTTTTTTTTCATCCTTGAACAATGATTCATAGCTTGGGAATAGTTTAGGAACTGCTACTGAAAGCAGTGGGAGATAATCGAGGCTTATGAAGGAAGTGACATGATTTAAAGTATTTTAGAATGATTGATAGTGGTGCACAAGATGGATAAGAAAAAGCAGACTTTGATTTAATAAACACTCAAAGTGACAGCTACATTTAAGAAATTCAGCAAAGAATCAAGAAGTAGTAACATAGTTTAATAGGATCAAAAGAAGATTTGTTTCAGGGAGGACTGTGTGCTCAAAGATCATTAGAAAAACACTAAAGTTCAAGAAAATAAGTTTTAGAAACCAATATTCAATCTTCTTTTAAAAAATACTGTAACTTTCTGGTATAAATATTTAGGCAAGAGCTCTGATTTTATTTTCAGTGGGATAAACTCAACTTTAGAAAATCAGTAAAACCTCAAGAAGAAATACAGTAAGTCCCCTACACATGCATGAGTTCCAATCCGAGAGTGTGTTCATAAGTCCAATAAAGTTAGCCTAGGTACTCAACTAACATAATCGGCTAGCATATAGTACTGTACTGTAATAGGTTTATAATACTTTTCACACAAGTAATACATAGAAAACAAACACAAAAAATAAAGACCTTTAAATCTTACAGTAGAGTACCTTGAAAAGTACAGTAGTCCAGTACAACAGCTGGTGTACAGGGCTGGCATTGGGTGAACAGGCAAGAAGAGTTACTGACTGGAGGAGGGAGAGGAGGTGGGAGATGACAGAGCGGAAGGATCATCAGCAAGGAGATGGAGGGCAAACTGCAATTTCACTGATGCCTGACGTGGATGGCACAGGCTCTGCTTCCTTGCTGGACTCAATTCTATCTACCCTCTTGAAAAAACAATCCAGTGATGTCTGGGTAGTAGGTCTTTTTTTCTCATCATAGATGACATGGTAGCAGTGGATTGCATTCTGAATGGCTGCTGCAACCTCTGTGTACTGTTCTACATTTTGGTCCTGTGCCTCAAAAACTAACAGTGCCTTCTCAAATAAAGAAAAACCCCTTGCATCATGAATCTCTTCGGTTCTTCAGTTACTTCTTCTTCCTCTTGTCTCTTTTCGTCCTCTCTTGCCCTCCAACTCCATCAGGTCTTCATTAGTAAGCTCCTCATGGTGCACAGCAAGGATTTCAATGAAGTTGTCCTCTTGCAGATCTAGCTCCAGCTTCTCGCTGAGGGTCACTAAGTTGCTGAAGACCTCTTTGGACTCCTCATCCACCTTTCAAATCCACGAAAATTGTGAACAAACTGCAGGCAAAGGTTCTTCCAAACCCCATTCATGGGTATGGCCGTAACCTCATGCCAAGCAAAGTCAATGTTTTTTATGGCCTCGTGGATGTTACAGTCCTTCCAAATTGTCACAAGGTTGTTCCTGATTCGTCACTTGCCTTTACTGCCTGATGAAAACTGTGACGTAAATAATATTTCTTGAAAGTTGCTATAACTCCCTGGTTCATAGGTTGGATGAGAGATGTAGTATTCGGTGGCAGATGCACTACTTTGATGTTGGGATGAAAGTCGTCCATGAATGGGGGGTGGCCCAGAGCACTGCTGAGCAGCAAAAGAATGTAGAATGGGATGTCCTTCTCCAAGCAATACTTCTCTACCTCTGGGATAAAGTGGTGGAAAGACCAGTCCTGGAAAATGGCCTGTGTGACCCAGGTTTTGGGGTTACTCTCCCACACAACAGGAAGAGAGCCCTTGGCTATGTTTTTAAGGGCTCCTGGGTTCCCTGAGTGATAAACTAAGAGAGCCATATCGCTTCATATCGCTGGAAAGAAGCATTGCCACCAAACAACAGAGGTAGCCTATCCTTTGCTGCTTTACAGCCTGGCATCAACTTTTCCCCCTTACTGATGTAACTTTTCCTCTGGCATCCTCTTCCAGTACAGTCCTGTCTCATCCACATCAAAAACCTGCTCAGGTGAATACGCACCTTCATCAATAATTTCTCGAAGCATTTCAGGAAATTCCCGGTCAGCTACCATATCTGCACTTGCTGCCTTGACACTTACTTTTACATTGTGAAGGTTGGCTCTAGCCTTGAACTGATGAAACCAGCCATGGTTGGCATTAAAAGATGTGCCCTCTGATTCTTTGCCGTGTTTCAAGTCTCCATAAAGGCTTTTAGCTTTCTCTTGAATCAGCATTAAGCTGAGTGGGACTTGACGCTGATGCTGACCCTGCACCCACATACTAAGAAGTTTCTCCAACTCCTTCATCACTTTTCCACGCTTCTTCGATATTATTGTCAACATCATCGGCACAGCAGACTTCATGTGTTCCATGACCTTGTCCTTGTTCTTTAGAATCATGCTGATGGTTGAACGATGCATGTTATAAGAATGAGCAACGTCTACCTTCTTTTCGCCTCATTCCACTCTCTCAATTATTTTCACTTTTGTTTCCATTGTTATTGCGTGGCGCTTCTTAGCAATACCAGCTATACGCTGCTTTTACGCTTGCTTCCGGACATCCTGGGCTTGAAATAAAGATACTGTACTACTGTACTCTATACAGTACCATAAAGTACACAAAAGCACAACCACTTGTAGAGAATGCACACACGTGACAATGTACACCAGACATGTGAACTAACTTGCGTGACTGGTCACGCGAACTCGTGTTCACATCTCTGAAAGTTCACAACTTGAAGGTTTGTATGTAGGGGACTTACTGTATTACAGGAAACACAACTCAGAAGGTTATGAAACAATTATAAGTAAAGCAATAATAACTTTTACATACAGATATCTGGAGGTGCAGTGGCCACATGAGACTCATCAGAACCTGAAGATCCTGCAGTTGAAAAGGCTCTGGGATTGACAACCCTTTTAACTAAAGAGCAAAATCCTGGGAGATAGGAAACCAGTCTGGCTCTGTTACAGAGCACCTAAGAAGGACACAAAAATCAAAATTATTCTGGATATAAATGCTATACTAACACAGACAATCTCTGGCAAATCCTCACATTGCAATATATCATTTAAAACCAATGTTTATTCTACTATTATTGAGCAGCTACCATAGGATAAGCATCATGTACATTTATAATTTTAGAAGTAAATACAAATATTTAAAAAACAAGTAATAAGTTACTTTGGGTAAAAATATATGGCTTTCCCAAGGCCAGAATTAAGAGTGCCATACAGAAAGAATGGGAACCTCTAAAAGTTGCCCTATTTAGTGATGACACTAAAAAGGTAACACAACTGATAAGATTCTATTCTCAAAATAAAGAACTTTCAAAACCTCTCCTAGAAACAAAACCTATTTACTTTCTAACTCTTCTCTTCTTTTACTGCTGTAAATTGTACTAATTATCTACCATACCATCTTTCCTCTTTCTTTAATGGCAATGTCCACTTTCCTCCGTTTTAGCACACAACTTTGTGATACATTTTCTGCTCTTATGTTCATTCCCTAGACTCTGAGGTCAGTTACAATGGACGAATGTGTAAACATCTTTCACGTATAAACTTTCATCAAAATACTTAAGTCAGAATAATCTAATGCAGGGGTTGGCAAACTATAGCTGAATATAGCCTTCTGTCTGTTTTGGTGAATAAAGTTTTATTGCCATACCCATTTATGTATGGTCTGTGGCTGCTTTCATGTCATAATGGCAGAGTTAAGTAGCTTCACAGAGACTCTACGGCCTACAAAGCCTAAAATATTTGCTATCTGGCTCTTTATATTAAAAAAAGAAATCGCTGACTCTTAGATTAGTGGAAAACATGTAAGAACAAATACTATATCATCTGTGAAATGCTATCAAAAGATCTGAATAATTAAGAGACCCTTGAGGACATAGGCAAAAAGTTTCATGGAGGATATACTTAGTTGTGAAGAAATAGAAATTTGCTGGGGAAAGGGCATTTCAATGAGTGACTATCAGGAACAAAGGGATGGAGTCATAAAGGATGTACTCAGAAGAGTGACAAGTTCACTGAAGGTGGATATAAGGTAGTGCAGTAAAAAACAAGCTTGAAAGTTAACTTGTGGGCAACTTTAAAAGGCTTTATACGTGACACAGACAGGAAAGGGCCTGTTATATCAAGATAATAAATCAGAATTTTAACCTGTAGGCAGGGAGGAAAAGAGTAAACTGATAAAAATAAAGGATGTTTTAAGGAATGTACCACTAAGGGCAGTGTAGAGAATGGAGTGGGATTAGAAAGCTGGTATGAAAAATAGTTACCAGGATGTTGAAATAGTCTAGATACTGTAGAATCACTCTTTTTCCCTTTCACATAGTATTCTGAAATCCAGCCCTGTGTTCCTTCTGACTTTCTCATCCTAAGTACAAGAATACATCCTAACTGGTCGTTCTACTTCTCTGACATAATTTCTTACTCATTTTATCCCTCCTTCTCTTACTCCACTCTTTAGTCACATAAAAATATCTACCCAAGTCTTCCCATATTTCTCTGCCTTCTTTATTCTGCCACAAGATTTCTTCTGCTAAAACGTCCTTTTCCCTCTCCTCCTAGGCCTGGCAAATTCCAACTCTTTCTACAAGATCTGGATAGACAGAACCTCCTTTATATGTCTTCAAAATGCAAGACCTGTCTCCAGAGCATTCTGCCCACCTGAAAATTTAAGCATCTTCCCTTGGGTGTGCACCCAACCTGCTCAGAGACAAAAATGGTAATTCTCAGTGGTACAAGAAATTTGAATTGTATATCAACATTGAGCAATTGTGATATTTCACACAAAAGATCCAGACTTTCAGCTGTTCTTACAAACTCCAAAGATCTGGCAGTGCTGGATTCACATTCCCAAATGACATTAGTTGGCAACACATCACTGTAGCTAAGGAAAGGCTGCTCCCTTTATATCAGAAATGAGTATTTCAGTTTGTACAAGTCCCCACCAAGGCTTCTTAATTGACCTGTTCAGCCTCTGAAGCATAGACATACCTGACCCATGCTATGTATGCAAACTAAATTGTTGAAGACATACATATCTATCTTCATGTTTCATTAGTAACATCCATTCAGCACTTAAAATGCACATAAACGAACACAAATTTTTAAACATATATTTGAATATTGTTTTATGTAAACTTCTAACAATAAAAGTATCCTTCAAAATACCTACTGGATTAATTTATTCATTCAAATCAAAATAAAGCCAGGTCAAATATTAGCATACTACTCTAACTGGTATCTTTCCTTTGAGAGTAGCACATGCTCCTTTTACAACATTCCCTTCCTATGATTATGGCTAGGTATAAATTCACCTTAACACACGGGATACACTAGTGGTCTACTTTTACGACTTGGCCTTATAGTCTTACCATTAGGCTATTACTTAATATATCATATTTGACTACAGGAATACTCTCCTGGCTAACTGTTGCCATATTAGTCTTCCTAACACACAGCTCTAATTAAATCACCAAAATTTAAAGAATAAAGTCCAAATTACTGGGTTTGGCATTCAAGACTCTCTATTACATGATTCCAAATCCACAATCCAACCTTCTCACTTATCTCTTTCACACATTTTACATTCAGGAAGACAGAACTGACTTCCTGATTTTTGAAAGGGGGGGTGTCTTTGAATATACCTCCTGCTCTGCCCAACCAAACCTCAGATTATCTAATCCCACCCATCTTTCAAACCTCAAATGCTTCTCTGATTAAGTGAACACAAACCCCTACTTTTCCCTCTCCACAAAGCTCTGAATCTGCACTGTACCTTTGTGTAGGTTTTAAAATTAGTTTCTACTCTTATTGTAATTGTTTTAAAATATGTCTTGTGTTCCCTATGGCAGGATGCGTTTGAGTAATCGCTGTACTGTTACAGTGAATAAATCTCTATGGCCTGTGAGAATAATATCTCTTGCGCCCATTTTGTAGTATTTGGAAGGTGACTTCCTATACTGAAACTGCTACAAAACCTTCAGTTTACCTAACCAAAGAAACAGAAAACGGCTTAAAAATAATTCTAAATATTTACTGAAATAATGTCTTTTAAAACTACTGAAAAGGTGCTGGCACTGAATTTATTTCTAAAAACGAATTTATAGAAATAAATAGACGTGTATTGAGAAATATGTTGCGTTCAAACTACCCGCAAAGCATATCAACCTAATTCACACCCCTTGCTTCCCTTGCCATTTCCGGTACACTAATCACGAGAAACATTATGCCATCAATGCCATTATCATTAAACCCGTCCTTCCTAACGAGTTCCCAAACTATTTTATTACTATACTGCTTCTTAAGAGGCTAATTTACTCACATTGGCCATTTCTGGCGGGAAGGGCAGGCGAAAAATATCTTCCCTTTTGTAAAGTTATTCCTGGGAAAGGACAAAACAAACAGGCCGGTGACGGATTAAGCTCTAACAACAGATCACTGGGGTAACGTCCACCACCGCCTATTGTGTGTCCCTCCACCGAGACAGGACCAAAGTCCAAGCTCTCCCCGAACCCCAAAATTCGCCCCCCGCCCCCACAGGGCACAGCTCGCTGCCCACAGGAGGGCGTGAGGCGCTCAGCCCGCCCGGTTCGAGTCCGCGAATGGGACTCGACTCCGACTAGATTGGGGTGGCCAATGAGGAGCTCCACCGGGATGGAGTCCTGAGGCTCGAAGTAGATATTTTAACACCGGTCAGGGCTGCCCGACGACAGAAGCAAAGGTGCCAGCAGAGATGAAGGATGAGCAAGCGAAAAGGAGCCTAAACACAGAGTGCCAGGACGACTGGCGACAGCGATAGGGACCCTGTGGGAATAGAGGAAACACCGGGAGCTGCAGCCCGAAGATGGGCGAATTTGGATGGGGCTAACGCAGGCGGAAACCATACGTACCAGTCTACGCCGCCGCCTCCAAGTGTTGGAGACCCGGACTCTTCCCGTCTTCAAAATGGCGGCGCGACAGCAGAGCGGGTAGCGCCGAAGCTGGCAGTGCCCAGACTGAAGGAGTTGCTCCTGAGCACATCGATGAGAAGGATCGTCGAGCCGATGATGCGCACGCGCACAGGAGGCCCACGTAGAGCCGCCCTTCCATTGGATAGTCCCCCGCCGCGACGTGGGCGGAGATAAAGTGACGCGCGGATGACCTGGGAGCCTGGAGGCTTGAGCTCTGGAGCTGGGTTTAGGCAGCGTTTAATTTCGTGCATTAACTCACTGAACTGAGGTATTTGAAAACCTCCTCTCTCCCTAAGACTTTCTTATTGCCTCCAAGAGGTAAAGTTTTCTGTTCATTGTGTGTGGTTTTTTTTATTTTTCAAGAAATCACTGTTTTTGAGAATAGGGCACTTAACGTTTTTCTTTATGTACCAGGCCTTTAAAATAGGCGCAATAAATACATATCCCCTTATTTATAAAGAGTATATAGGGCTTCCCTGGTGGCGCAGTGGTTGCGAGCCTGCCTGCCGATGCAGGGAACACGGGTTCGTGACCCGGTCCGGGAGGATCCCACATGCCGCGGAGCGGCTGGGCCCGTGAGCCATGGCCGCTGAGCCTGCGCGTCCGGAGCACAGGCTCCGCAACGGGAGAGGCCGCAACAGTGAGAGGCCCGCGTAATGCAAAAAAAAAAAAAAAAAATGTAAAGAGTATATAATTTTCATTTGTCAGTTACGTTTAAAGACAATTAACTGAAGTTCATACTGATATATTTAGTTGGGTCATGTTGGGCAATTAGTGTCTTTATTTTAGTTTCCTCCCTTCTAAAATGGGAATAAATGGATAAAGAAGATGTGGCACATGTATACAAAGGAATATTACTCAGCCATAAGAAGAAACGAAATAGAGTTGTTTGTAGTGAGATGGATGGACCTGGAGTCTGTCATACAGAGTGAAGTAAGTCAGAAAGAGAAAAACAAATACTGTATGCTAACACATATATATGGAATCTAAAAAAAAAATGGTTCTGATGAACCTAGGAGCAGGACAGGAATAAAGACACAGACATAGAGAATGGACTTGAGGACACGGGGAGGGGGAAGGGGAAGCAGGGACGAAGTGAGAGAGTAGCATTGACATATATACACTACCAAATGTAAAATAGATAGCTAGTGGGAAGCAGCCGTATAGCACAGGGAGATCAGCTAGGTGCTTTGTGACCACCTAGAGGGGTGGGATAGGGACAGTGGGAGGGAGACGCAAGAGGGAGGGGATATGGGGATATATGTATACATATAGCTGATTCACTTTGTCATACAGCAGACACTAATACAGCATTGTAAAGCAATTATACTCCAATAAAGATGTTAAAAAATAATAAAACGGGAATAATAATAGTGGCCAACTCATAGTTTGTGAAGATTAAATCAGTTGATATGTAGCTAACACATATAGCACCACACGTGCGCACGCACAGCTCATGGCTTGGGAGTCACAGAGGCTTCTGAGTGTTGAAGTTACTTACAATTTGTTATTTCTTCATGACTCATAATTTCTCCTTCAAAGCGGCTTACTTGTCTAGGTTATATAACAAGATTACTGTTTGAATGATGATCCTAAGCTTTTTGAGCCTGGGAGCCATATGTTATACATCTTTGCCAGGATAGAAAATCATCTGTCAGGTAGAGGTAGGAGATAAGAGGAGTCAGTGATAGGCAGAATGGCAGGAGGCTGTCAGGAGTAACTTCATAGCGGAGGTGATGCTTGATCAGTGTTTTGAAAGATGAGTAGTTGTTTGCCTGAATGCCAAGAAAAGGCATTACAGGGGTGAGGGCGTTTCAGTCAAAGGAAGCAGTTGGGACAGAGATACAGAATCCAAAACGCTATGGGCAGTTGGGGAGATCCCCAAATAGTCAAGGGATTCAGTTGGAAGTAGACAGGGGCCAAATCATAGTCAGCCTGCAGTGCAGTACTAAGGTGGATGTAACCCTGGAAGCAACGAGAAGCAACTGGGCAGATTTAAGCAGTCATGGCATTATCAGATTTGTGTCTTGGGAAGATTCTTGGGTTTCAGTATAGAGGATAGGTTGGAAGGATGTGGAATTGGAACCACTGGATCAAGTGGTTAGGGGACTATTGCTGTGTCCATGAGAAAGAACATGCGAGCCTGAATTAAGGGCAGGGGGGGAGTTGAGGAATTGATACTGCATAGCTATCCATTGGTTGCAGATGAGGAAAAGGACGAGTTGAAGATAACTCCTAAATTTTTGACTTAGAATACTTGGTGAATGGAGTTGCTTTTTCTGAGATTTGGAATCCAGTAATACTAATTTGTGGAATGTACGCTATGTGATGGCACCTGTATAGGGATTTTCCCATTATTTATTTTAATTCTCATAACAATCCAGAAACTGGATGTATTATTATCCTCATGTTAATATGAAGAAATTAAAGCACATAGCTTATGTATATTTATGAAGCTTCCAGGGCTGGATTTAAATCTATGTCTGTTAGGTTTAAGAATAGTGTTTTCTTTCCCATAGGTGGTGTCTCCTAGGAGTAAAACAGGTTTTAGGGGAAAGATAATGAATTTGATTTGGGATGTTTGAATTTTAAGATGCCTGAGGGGCATTTGAAAGCAGGCCTGTTGCTCAGGAAAGTGATTTATGCTGGAGACAGAGATTTGAGGTCATTGACATATGAGTAACAGTTAAAGCCATAGGAACCCCTTAACCTGGAACTCAACAGTGGGCTTTTAGGGAGGAAGGTCTGTGAGACTCCTGAAAATGTATGCAAATTGTTGTGTATTTGTAAGCAGATCCATTCTTCTCTCCCTAGGGAGAGTGCACATAGCTTCTTCAGATTCTTAAAGGAGTTCCTGACTCTGAAAAGATCAAGAACTACTAGTGTAGAGTATAAAAGAAAAAAGAGCAAAAGTCAGAAGAGTAGGAAATATTAATTAAAGAGGTAACAGAAGAAGAAAAAACTAGCAATGGAGACTGAGAAATTTCAGTCAGAGGGTAAAAGGAAATCAGGAGATAGTATTCTAGGCATGAAGAAGATAACTGCTCAGTTTTACTGGATGCTACAAAAAGGTGTTATTGAGGACCAAAACCAATCCATTGTATTTGATAACTAGGGCAATGGTGACTTTGCCAGAGGAGTTTCGGTGGAGTGGGGGTGGGAGGATGAAATTTTGATAACTGTGGATTCGAAGGATGAAGCACAGCCTCTTAAGGGAAGAGATTTCACCTGTTTTTTCACTGTATTCCTGGGACTTCACTGTATTCCCGCCACAGCGAGGTGACCAATAGTATTTATTGAAGGTTGAACAGATGAAGAAGTGGTGACCATTAATAACCAGGTACCATTAGTAACAGCTGCTTTTTCTTCTGTTTCCAGGCTCCATCCTTCAATAGCACTTATCCACCCAACAACTGGGCTGGGGGAGCAGTAGTGTCTCTATGGCATAAACGAAGAAACTGTGACTCAGAGAGGCTGAGTAAACTGCTTGATGCTGTACAACTACATACAGTGATGAATGTGAGATTCAGACTTGGATTTGTCTGGCTCCAAAATCTCTGTTCCTTCCATGACAATAAAACAAAGGAGAAGAAGAGCGAGAGGTGAGTATGTGCCTCTCAACTGTTATTAAATTTTCCCTTATCTATTCGCCTTCTTCCTTTCACTCTCTCTTGGGTTGTTCTTATTCTTCATAGACAAAGCAGTGCCTTCACAGAACTATAAAGATTGATCAAAGTACCAGATTATGAGATTATTCAGAGGCCAATATGTAATCTTTGGGGCTTTCATTCTCATCTCACTCTCACAGCTGCCTGCATTAATACTCTCTGATAAACACATGGTTTCCTTTTTATTCTGGAAAACATCGATTCTCAATAACAAAGGATGCATAATTAAGCAAACCGAGGAATATATAGTCATCACTGAATGCTCAACTTGGAAAGAGTATTGTATTGCAGCTAGCTCTTTCTGTAAAGAGAGTAGGATTATAAAACCAAAAGAGACAAGAAGGAATATTTTCTGCTCAACCAAGCATATCTAAAGCATATTAGAAGTTTGGAGACAATATTCTGTGTTATTTTTTTAAAAAAAAGGTTGCATGGAACTATTACCTGGTTGTAAGAAAATAGCATGTAAAAAGGGATAATGTTATGAGTAAAAAGGGTATGGAGAAAAGAAAAGATGTGTGAACACTTGGTTTTTATTCTTTGACTTGGTCACAGAACTCAGCCATTGAGAACACATCTTTTTAAGTTGCCTGCATCAGTGCTGTGATAGCTCTTTAGTGTTTGATACATTAAGGCAGGTATATGTTTTGGCCATTTCTAAAAACTCAAGATTTTCCTGGAAACCCCTTGTATGTTCTAGCCATCCATTGCTAGGTAGCAATATGTGGATGTTACAGAGAAATGTTACAGAGTGAATGTTATTTGTCTCTAGGACATAATGGAGGAGGAGGAGCCTGTGATTTAATATTTTGGTTTTTAGTTTGAATGTGATTCATACAGTGTGTCACGGGACTGTAATTGTGATATTAGATATAGCAGTTGCCTATCTGCTCTTCTTTCTGTCTTTCTCCTTGTTGTTACGATGAAGACAATGATATTGCCTCCCTCATAGATATATGAAGGTAATCCATGTAAAGAATTTAACGCAGTGCGTGGCACTCGGCAAGTATGCAATAAATGTTAGCTGATATCGCCTTCCTCCTCATCAGCTGCATTATTGTCATCATCACTGAACTCCTCTGAACTCCATTCTCATAGGGAAGTGGTAATGTGGTAAGGAGCTTTGGTTCCCTTATATATGCACGAGGCTTATCAGAGGTGATAATACTGCCACGACCTTCCTATCTCTTTGGTACTGGGACATTGTTTGGTCTAGAGAGGAACAGGCATGGGTTTAGGTGGGACTCCCCTCAGGATGTTGGCCTGCTTTGTTTTGAGCTTCTTTACCTTGAGGTGATTATGCATGTATTTTATTTTATTTATTTATTTTTTAATTTTTTTTTAAGGGGTAAGGGTGTAGGGGACATTTCATTGCTTAGTCCAAGGGGCCCTTCTTTTTTTTAAAAAAATTTTTTATTTATTTATATTTATTTTTGGCTGTGCTGGGTCTTCGTTTCTGTGCGAGGACTTTCTCTAGTTGTGGCAAGCGGGGGCCACTCTTCATCGCAGTGCACGGGCCTCTTACTATCGTGGCCTCTCTTGTTGCAGAGCACAGGCTCCAGATGCGCAGGCTCAGCAGCCACGGCTCATGGACCTAATTGCTCCGCGGCATGTGGGATCTTCCCAGACCAGGGCTTGTAACCCGTGTCTCCTGCATTGGCAGGCAGATTCTCAACCAGTGTGCCACCAGGGAAGCCCATGATTATGCCTGTATTTTAGAACTCAAAGCATGTAGACAGAGCAGAGAACAAGGATGAGGAGAAGATTTAAGCAAAAACTGATTAACCACTGAGTGAGAAGCATCTATAAGTCATATTTGGTAAACTTAGGATTCAGGCTGTGGTGATCTGGCTCCATAAAGAAGTGGAAATACTTAGACTTGAAAGGAGGGTATAAAGCTACCTGGGAGCATGTTAAAAATGCAAAATCTCTAGCTCCAATCCAAAACTACTGCCCCAGAATCTGTATTTTAAAAAAATCCATAGTGATTCATATGTACAATTAAATTCTCTTGAATGAAATTGACTAGGAAGTGGAAGAGAGATGGTAGCATTGGGCCTTGCATAATGCAAATCGCCCCATATATATAGAATCAGAATATGTAAGGGGTGCTTCCCTGGTGGTGCAGTGGTTGAGAATCTGCCTGCCAATGCAGGGGACACGGGTTCGAGGCCTGGTCTGGGAAGATCCCACATGCCACGGAGCAACTGGACCCGTGAGCCACAACTACTGAGCCTGCATGTCTGGAGCCTGTGCTCCGCAACAAGAGAGGCCACGACACTGAGAGGCCTGCGCACCGCAATGAAGAGTGGCCCCTGCTCGCCGCAACTGGAGAAAGCGCTCGCACAGAAACGAAGACCCAACACAGCCAAAAAAAAAAAAAAAAAAAAGAATATGTAACGGGCTAAGGAAGCTGCATTTTAAGAAACCTTTCAGGGAATTTTTATGAACACTAGAGTTCGAGGACCCCAAGTAAAAGATAAAAACTGTCCTGGGGAGGAGTGCAATATACACTATGAACAGTAGATGTCACTACTGTACAATTTGAAAATGACATCGTTAGCAGCCAAAAGAATTATTACAAGAACATTCTCTAAATTTGCAATGTAAAGATCTAGGGAAAATGAACTCTAATTTAAACAGAGTTGGATTTTCCTGTGATTTTATTAAAGATCTTTAGGACATACGAACAGCTTACAAAGAGTGATTGGAGATTTAGAAATTTGGGGTACATGTAAATAAACCTATTCTAAGGAATAATGTCTCAGTGTACTTGGGGAAATAAAGTGAATGTTTTGTGGTTTAAAAAACCAAACTGGATTCCACAGTCAAAGTATACAAGGCACTCAATGACTCTTAGAATATCTTTTCCTGGCCTTATATCACAATGTTAGTTTTATACTGGGTTTGCCAGATATTTAATTTTCATCTGCAGCTCAGGGATTGAAGCCTTGTGTGCTGTCCCTGTAAACATTGTCTTTATCTGTAGACACTGCAACATGCTGGGGGACTTGGATTCAAGTTCTGGCTTTTCTGTAAAGCTCCATGTGGATCACCACGACAATTTCTTAACGTCTGTGAGCCTTGAAACAGGCATAAAAAATGTCCACATAAGGGGTATCATGAGGAGGACCCAGATAATAAATGTGAAATAATTTTGAAGTGTTAAATAAATGCAAAGTATTATTTGAATGCTTATAGTGTTGGACCTTTGCTTTGATATTGGTCTTTGAAACCTCACCAAAGTACCCTTTCCATAAAAATGACTCTGGTTCTGCTAAGAGCCTGGTTATTTTCCCCAACTACATCTTTTGTTCCGCATGTAAGTTTGACTGATAAAATGTAGGATACTCAGTTACATTTGAGTTTCAGATAAACAATGCATAATTTTTTAGTGTAAGTATGGGTTAGATATTGCATGGCAATCTGGCAAATCTAACTCAAAGGCAAACTAAGGAAGCTGTTCCATGTTTCTATTTCTGTACCTGAAGGTCATCTAATTGATCAAATCTTCTATTCTACCTTGTATGGAAAAAGTCTGGCTCAAAAAATGTAGGTCTAAAAATGCTTTTGGAGAGTTATTGCTAACTGAAAGCTCACATCTTCAAAAATGTTTATACTTCCTGTCTGGAAATGGCTTGCTTGGGCTTATACACTAAAGACTGCTTGGAGGGAAATAGGGCCACTTAATTAATCCTTGGAATTATTTTTCATTTCTGTTATAGTCTGTTATTCTTTTGATTTTTGATTATTCATTAACATGTCTTTCTCTCTCCCACTGTGTGGTTGTGGGACTAGAAGGAGGGAAAGCGTGAATCTCCAAAATGAAAGCCACTCAAATGTTGGTGTATAAAAAATTCTGATGCATTTCTGGCACAGCCCTCTCTTCCCAATTATATTTCATGCAGCAAATTATGCTATTAAAGTGTATAGACTATACATAGAGAGTCCACATCCCAATAACGGACAAGAGTAAGGAGAAGGAATGGTGGGAGTGAGGTATATGCTAAGTGTTGAGAAAGAGTTATCCTGGGGAACAATTTGCAATTTCAAAGTACTTGAGGATAATACACAAAATGGGGGTTAACAAAATAAAATAAATCCAGAATTACACTTTCATGGGTATGCCCTGAAGTAGAATGAGGAATAACCCTAGGAATCCTGATGTACTGAACTGCCAAGTCTAACAGGAAGCCCTTGGAGGGTAACTGCAGAAAAATGGCACCTTTTGGCTCAGCTAATGTTAACATTAGCCTATGGACACTAGGTGGCAATATATGGCAACGTGAGGATTTTCGAATTTGTGGTGGGATGCTGAATTAGCGGGGGAAGAGCTGTGAGATGAGCTTTGGTTTCCTGCTGTTAATACAGAGCCCTTCAATTTACGGTAGAATGTTCCTTCAGCTGTGATCTTATGAAACTTAAATAGGGCAGGGATCGGGTCGGATCCACCTCTAGTGTTTTCCTTCCTTTTATTTTCTTCCATTTTAAGACTGGTTACTTCACACTTCTGCAAAGTACTTAGTCTCATCGGGCATCCAAACTTGATACCTATGTCTAAATTTAGATACAGAGATGACAAAGCTGTTTAATTGGAGAGGTATTAACAGGAGAGGAGAGCGACATTGCACTGAGGTGATTTGAGCCACCAATGAGGGTTCCTGGGCTGTGTGTTCCTGTCACTAAGAACATTTGCTAATCTGCTGACAAATTGCAATGGGAATATCTCCTGGACATGCTGAAAGCCCAGTGCCCTGTCATTTGAGTAGAGTAGGCTCTTCACCAGCCCACGGGAGTATCAATGATTAGCTTACGCTTTGGCATAAGGTTCCCGTTTTCTTTACGGTTTGATGATGTTGGTGGCATCAGTGATGCATGTTTGTTAATTGCTTAAAGAAGCTTTTGTCTTTAAAAAAATCTATAAAAGCTTAGATCAGGTAAGCTTTTCTCTATTTTAATTTGTATTGATATTTCTGAGTTCCAAGGAAATTACATGCATATCAGATGATCATTGAAACCTTTTTATCCATTGTTTTGGGAATTTCCTCCTGTATTTATGCCCTTTCTCCTGCCTAAGTAAAACAGAAGGGTTTAGTTAGGATTTGGGGATGAAATTTACAAAGCCTATATTCTCAACGAAAATTTGGGATTTAAGTTAATTTTCATGTACCAATTTGTATCCCTCTTGCCCCCTTTACATGGTCAGTTTTGTCTTCAGCTATCTTCTAGCATTACCTATGGTTAGCTAAGCAAACTATACTTATTCCTACCTGAGTCTTTGTCATCCTGTTAATACCTGCTGGTATGCCCCTTCTCCCTCCTTTTCAGTATTCAGCTCCAAGGCGTCTCCTTTAAGAAGTTATTTCTGGGTAATTCATACTAATCTGCTTTCCTGAACTCATATAATATTACTAAGGTTAGCTCATGATTATAACCTAGGCTCAGTTGCTTTCTGATTGGTTTACACATGCACATGTGCACACACACACACACAGACACACACACACACAGCTAACTAGATTACAAGCTTTTTGAAGGTGAGGACTGCACCCCAGTGCCATCTAGCAGTATGGTATGTATTGAATATACATACCCAATAGATATCCATCTTTTATCTGTCTCTGTGATCCCAAAGCCTGAAACATAGTAGGTGTTCAATAAATGTTTGTTGAAAGAGCTGAAAAATTGATTTAAACTACTCTGCTGAAGTACTAGATCTCTGATAACATTAGATTGTGACATCTGTTGTGAAAAACTTAGTAATCATCAGTGTAGACCTTACAAGAGCTAGTTCAAGCCTTATCTCCTCCATGAGAAATTTCCAAGGCCAGCACAATCCTGATTTCTCCTCCTTATTCTAAAGTACTAAATTATCTTATCTCCCTTCATCATATCTATGTTGGGCAAGTGCCTAAGGTTCATATCTGTAGTGTAGGGTTAATACTGGTGTCTACCTGTTACGGTTGTGATGATTAAATGATTTAATATATATAGAGTACTTAGAACTTTTCCTGGTATATAATAAGTGATTGATTGGTATTGTTTATTATTGTTACTGATATAAGATTGTTCTTTGTTTTATGTACTTAGAACTTGTCCTACCAATTAGATTATAAACTTTCAGGGGCAGGCATCTTCATTTTAATATCTTAGAGAATACAATTATGTCCCTTTTTCATTCCAAGTATTGGTATTTAGTGTCTTTTTTCTTTTCCTCGTTAGTCTGACTAGAGGTTTATCAATTTCGTTGACTTTTCTCCTAGTAATAGTTTTTGGTTTCATTGTTTTTGTACAGGTTTTCTGTTTTCAATACCACTGATTTCTGCTCTTTATTATTTTCTTTCCCCTGCTTACTTTGGGTTTAGTTTTTCATTCTTTTTCTAGTTTCTTATGGTAGAAGCTTAGATAATTGATTTGAGAACTTTCTTGTTTTCTAATATAAGCATTTGCTATAATTTCCCCTCTAAACCCTGCTTCAGCTGCATTCCTTAAACTTTGATATGTTTTTATTTTTATTCAGTTAAAATTTTTTCTATTTTTCCTTATTTCTTCTTTATTCATGAGTTATTTAGAAGTGTGTTGTTTAATTTTCAAATACTTGGGGATTTCCCATACTATATCTCCTGATGATTTCTAGTTTAACTCTTTGGTAGACATAGAACATACTTTAACTGTTTTCAGTTCTCCTAAATTTATTGAGACATTTTATGGTCCTGAATATGATCTGATTTGGTGAATATGCAGCAGTGTGTGCTTGGAAAGTTTGTGCATTCTGCTGTTGTTGACTATAGTGTTTTATAAATGTTATTTAGGTCAAGTTAGTTGATAGCCTTGTTCAAATTTTCTGTGTCCTTCAGACTTTCTGAATCCTTATTCTATTAATTTCTGAAAGAGAGGTGTCAGTCTCCAAGTATAACTAAGATTTGCTTGTCTCCTTTCAGATTTACATTTTGTAGTTTAAAATTGTTAGTAGGTATGTAAACATTTAGGACTGGTATGTCTTCTTGATGAGTTAACCTCTCTATCGTTATGGAATGTCCTTCTTTATTCATGGTAATATTTCTTGTTCTGAACTATTTTTTTGTCTCGTATTAATATTGCCACTCAAATTTTCTTTTGATTTGTGTTAGCATGTTATATATTTTTCCATTCTTCTACTTTTAAGCTACCTATGCCTTTATATTTAATGAGGCTTGCAGTCATTTTTGGAGGGGTTCGATATGGCAATCTCTGCTTTTTAATTGGAATGTTTAAACTATTTATATTTAATGTCATTATTCATATGGTTGGATTTAAATCTACCTTCTTGCTGTTTGCTTTCTATTTTTCCCACCTGTTCTTTGTTCCTTTTTCCTGTTGCCCTTCCTTTTATTGAGATTAATTGACTATTTTTTATGGTTACATTTTATTTACATTGTTGGATTGTACCTCCTTCTTTTGTTTTTTATTAGTTTCTCTTGGGTTGACAATATGTACATTCAACTTATCACAGTCTGCCTTCAAATGATATTGTACCTTTTCACATGTAATATAAAAACCTTACAACAGTATACTTCCATCTCTTTATCCTTTGTGCTAGCATTGTCATATATTTTACATCCACAAATGCTGTAAATCCCAAACTATAATGTTATCAATTGTTCTTTAAACAGTCAATTATATTGTGAAGATAGTATAAAAGTGAGAAATTTATCTTTTACATTCCTCCACATATTTATCATTTCTGGCTTTTTTCTCTTTTGTGAAGATTTCACTTTTTATCTTGTGTTATTTTAGGGCTGCCTAGGAAACTTCCTCTAATATTTTTGGAGTGCTGCTCTACTGGTGATGAAGTCTCTTAGTTTTGTTCATCCAGAAATGTGTATTTAGTCATTGTTTTTGAAAGGTATTTTCCCTTGGGAAAGAGCTGTAGGTATACAGTGTTTTGTTTTTTCTTCTAATACATTTGGCTTCCATAGTTTCTGATGAAGAGTCTGCTGTTACTCTTTTTTTATTGCCCTGTAGGTGATGTGTCAGTGTATCTTGTTTTTACTGGATAAATTTAAGATTTTCTTTTTATCATTAGTTTTCAGCAATTTGATTACATTGTGTCTTGACATACAATACCCTTCTGAGGATTCTACTTGATGCTCTGTGTATATGTGTGTGTGTGTGTGTGTGTGTGTGTGTGTGTGTGTGTGTGTGTGTGTGTGTGTATTCCAGTTTGGCTTGAGGGGAGACAAACTATTTCTAGTCCTCTGTGACTCACAGTGGTTTTTCTGACTCTTCCTTTCTTGTGGTTCTTTCTCTAGCCTTGGACCATTTCCTCTCATGCATGCACTGATAAGTAGCCAAAGTCTCAAGTGGATCCCACGGCAGATCTCTGGAGTTCTTTCTTTGTGCAGCTACTTTCTCTGTAGTGCTATGTTCCACAAATTCTAACTTTCTTGGTTTACCTGCATTCTGATCTCTGCTTCTTCAATGCAGGAAGACTGCTTGACTCTGTGTTGTTGCCTTAAAACTGCCCCCAGGAAGTGATCTGGTGAATGTTGAGGTTCCACTGTGTGTTTTCTAGCTCTCAGGTCTCTTCTCTTATGTCTGTAAGCCATTGTTTCCTATATTTTGTCTGATTTTCTAGTTGTTTTTAACACAGGGGGTGATTGTGGTGCTAAATCCATCCTTTTTTTACTCCATTTTGGCTTGAAGACAAAGTGTCTGTGGATATACTGATGGAGCTGGAAGGTGAGTCTTACTTCTTGACACACTGCTATTAAAGACCAAATGAACACCCCAGAATTTATGATAGAAGAGAATAGCCAGCAAATTACTGATCAGACCAGAGCATGTATGAGTAGTCTAGTAATTCTCAAGCAATGATAAATAAAAGAATCACAAAGATCCTCTGAATTAGATTGTTCTTTAAACTGTACATCAACTGTGGTGGAACAATGGCATGAAATGTGGAGTCCTTTTCTTCTATGATCTCTGCAAAGTCTTAGACTTTTAAAATGTATTGCTTCCCTTATTTTAGATGGAATGCCTGTAGTTCAAGCAGGTCATTACCTTTCTATCTGGCAGAGAGTTGGCAGGAAGGGCCACCAAGTAGATCTAATATACCAACTGCCTTAATAATGTGTGCATAGGTATAGGTAAATGAAAAGCAACTTTAGTTTTCTGACTTCACATTAGACAATTATATGTTTAACTTCCTAATAGATAAACAATTTATTGCCTTTCAATTCCTCTTGCTTAAAAACAACTCCTCCTGGAATTTTGCTTTTGTATGTTGTTTTAGCCTTGGCATAAATCCCCAGTGATTCAGTGTAAAACTTTGTATCTAAATCTCCCTGAAAGAGAGTACAGCATTTTTATGAGCATAGTAGTACCATTCAAAATCATGTAAATGTACACACGCGTGAATATGTATATATAGCTTTAAAACTCTATAAAGGATTATACTTTTAACATTTTTTTGATTTGTCTTTTAAAATGTCATGAATTTTCAAATAAAACTGCTCTCTATTATTGTTCAGTTAGAGATATTTTTCTAGGGAATAATATGTAAATTCTTTGCTTCTTCAGAAGTTGTTATGGTTTCCCAATGTTATATGGAATAATATATTGGGAGAATTTTTCTGTTTTGTGGCAGCTTTTACTATCTTTAAAAAATGGTTCAAATCCCAAGTCACAATATCTTAGTGTCAAATAATATTAAAAATGTTCTGCAAAAGAAAAATAATAGAAGAATTTTCTCATATTGGCCAATTGCAGATTTTAACCATGATTCTTTTTTTTTTTTTAACATCTTTATTGGGGTATAATTGCTTTACAATGGTGTGTTTGTTTCTGCTTTATAACAAAGTGAATCAGTTATACATATACATATGTTCCCATATCTCTTCCCTCTTGCGTCTCCCTCCCTCCCACCCTCCCTATCCCACCCCTCCAGGCGGTCACAAAGCACCGAGCCGATATCCTTGTGCCATGCGGCTGCTTCCCACTAGCTATCTACCTTAAGTTTGGTAGTGTGTACATGTCCATGACTCTTTCTCGCCCTGTCACAGCTAACCCTTCCCCCTCCCCATATCCTTAAGTCCGTTCTCCAGTAGGTCTGTGTCTTTATTCCTGTCTTACCCCTAGGTTCTTCATGACATTTTTTTTTCTTCTTAAATTCCATATATATGTGTTAGCATACGGTATTTGTCTTTTTCTTTCTGACTTACTTCACTCTGTATGGCAGACTCTAGGTCTATCCACCTCATTACAAATAGCTCAATTTCGTTTCTTTTTATGGCTGAGTAATATTCCATTGTATATATGTGCCACATCTTCTTTATCCATTCATCCGATGATGGGCACTTAGGTTGTTTCCATCTCCGGGCTATTGTAAATAGAGCTGCAATGAACATTTTGGTACATGACTCTTTTTGAATTTTGTTAACCATGATTCTTAATAAATTTCTCTTTGACATAAATTTCTAAATACCAATCTGACTTTCTAAATCAAAGGAGTTGTTAAAACCAAATGATCCAATTACAGGTTTATTTAAAAAATGAATAAATAAAGCTTTCTAGCTTTCTAGCTGCTTAAAATGCTATTGCTCTTTTTACAGAATGTCAAAAAAGTAATCAGTCTTCCTTTGATTAGGCTTATACCTTATCTTTCTCTCAAACTTTTTAACATCTTTATTGGAATATAATTGCTTTACAATGTTATGTTAGTTTCTGCTGTATAACAAAGTGAATCAGCTATGTGTATACATATATCCCCATATCCCCTCTCTCTTGTGCCACCCACCCATGCTCCCTATCCCACCCCTCTAGGTGGTCACAAAGCACCGAGCTGATCTCCCTGTGCTATGCAGCTGCTTCCCACCAGCTATTTTACATTTGGTAGTGTATATATGTCAGTGCTACTCTCTCACTTTGTCCCAGCTTCCCCTTCCCCTTCCCCGTGTCCTCAAGTTCACTCTCTATGTCTGCGTCTTTATTCCTGTCCTGCCCCTAGGTTCTTCAGAACCATTTTCTTTTGTTTTTTAGATTCCAAATATATGTGTTAGCATACGGTATTTGTTTCTCTCTTTCTGACTTACTTCTTCACTCTGTATGACAGACTCTAGGTCCATCTACCTCACTACAAATAACTCAATTTTGTTTCTTTTTATGGCTGAGTAATATTCCATTGTATATGTGTGCCACATCTTCTTTATCCATTCATCTGTCGATGGACACGTAGGTTGTTTCCATGTCCTGGCTATTGTAAACAGTGCTGCAGTGAACATTGTGGTACATGTCTCTTTTTGAATTATGGTTTTCTCAGGGTATGTGCCCAGTAGTGGAATTGCTGGGTCATATGGTAGTTCTATTTTTAGTTTTTTAAGGAACCTCCATACAGTTCTCCATAGTGGCTATATCAACTTACATTCCCACCAACATTGCAAGAGCGTTTCGTTTTCTCCACACCCTCTCTGGCATTTATTGTTTGTAGATTATTTGATGATGGCCATTCGGACCGGTGTGAGGGGATACCTCATTGTAGTTTTGATTTGCATTTCTCTAATGATTAGTGATGTTGAGCATGCTTTCATGTGTTTGTTGGCAATCTGTATGTCTTCTTTAGAGAAATGTCTATTTAGTTCTTCTGCCCATTTTTGGATTGGGTTGTTGTTTTTGTTTTTGATATTGAGCTGCATGAGCTGCTTGTATATTTTGGAGATTAATCCTTTGTCAGTTGCTTCATTTGCAAATATTTTCTGCCATTCTGAGGGCTGTCTTTTTGTCTTGTTTAGGTTTCCTTTGCTGTGCAAAAGCTTTTAAGTTTCATTAGGTCCCATTTGTTAATTTTTATTTCCATTTCTCTAGGTGGTGGGTCAAAAAGGATCTTGCTGTGATTTATGTCATAGAGTATTCTGCCTATGTTTTCCTCTAAGAGTTTTATAGTGTCTGCCCTTACATTTAGGTCTTTAATCCATTTTGAGTTTATTTTTGTGTATGGTGTTAGGAAGTGTTCTAATTTCATTCTTTTACATGTAGCTGTCCAGTTTTCCCAGCACCATTTATTGAAGAGGCTGTCTTTTCTCCATTATATATTCTTGCCTCCTTTATCAAAGATAAGGTGACCATATGTGTGCTGGTTTATCTCTGGGCTTTCTATCCTGTTCCATTGATCTATATTTCTTTTTGCCAGCCTCATACTGTCTTGATTACTGTAGCTTTGTAGTATAGTCTGAAGTCAGGGAGCCTGATTCCTCCAGCTCCATTTTTCTTTCTCAAGATCGCTTTGGCTATTTGGGGTCTTCTGTGTTTCCATGCAAATTGTGAAATTTTTTGTTCTAGTTCTGTGAAAAATGCCATTGGTAGTTTGATAGGGCTTGCATTGAATCTGTAGATTGCTTTGGGTAGTATAGTCATTTTCACAATGTTGGTTTTTCTAATCCAAGAACATGATATATCTCTCCATGTGTTTGTATAATCTTTAATTTTTTTTGTCAGGGTCTTATAGTTTTTGGCATATAGGTCCTTTGTCTCCCTAAGTAGGTTTATTCTTAGGTATTTTATTCTTCTTGTTGCAGTGGTAAATGGGAGTGTTTCCTTTATTTCTCTTTCATATTTTTCGTCATTAGTGTATAGGAATGCAAGAGATTTCTGTGCATTAATTTTGTATCCTGCTACTTTACCAAATTCATTGATTAGCCATAGACGTTTTCTGGTAGCATCTTTAGGATTTTCTGTATATAGTATCATGTTATCTGCAAACAGTTACAATTTTACTTCTTTTCTGATTTGGATTCCTTTTATTTCTTTTTCTTCTCTTGTTGCCGTGGCTAAAACTTCCAAAACTATGTTGAATAATAGTGCTGCGAGTGGGCAACCTTGTCTTGTTCCTGATCTTAGGGGAAATGGTTTCAGTTTTTGACCACTGAGAATAATGCTGGCTGTGGGTTTGTCATATATGGCCTTTATTATGTTGAGGTAGGTTCCCTCTATGCCTGCTTTCTGGAGGGTTTTTATCATAAATGGGTGTTGAATTTTCTTGAAAGCTTTTTCTGCATCTACTGAGATTATCATATGGTTTTATCCTTCAGTTTGTTAATATGGTGTATCACATTGATTGATTTGAGTATATTGAAGATCTTTGCATTTGTGGGATAAACCCCACTTAATCATGGTGTATGATCCTTTTAATGTACTGTTGGATTCTGTTTGCTAGTATTTTGTTCAGGATTTTTGCATCTATGTTCATCAGTGATATTCGCCTGTAGTTTTTTTTCTTTTTGACATCTTTGTGTGGTTTTGGTATCAGGGTGATGGTGACCTCGTAGAATGAGTTTGGGAATGTTCCTCCCTCTGCTATATTTTTTAAGCGTTTTAGAAGGATAGGTGTTAGCTCTTCTCTAAATGTTTGATAGAATTCGCCTCTGAAGCCATCTGGTCCTGGGCTTTTGTTTGTTGGAAGATTTTTAATGACAGTCTCAATTTCAGTGCTTGTGATCGGACTCTTTATATTTTCTATTTCTTCCTGGTTCTGTTCAGAAGGTTGTGCTTTTCTAAGAATGTGTCCATTTCTTCCAGGTTGTCCATTTTATTGGCATAGAGCTGCTTCTAGTAATATCTCATGATCCTTTGTATTTCTACAGTATCAGTTGTTGCTTCTCCTTTTTCATTTCTAATTCTGTTGATTTGAGTCTTCTCTCTTTTTTTCTTGATGAGTCTGGCTAATGGTTTATCAGTTTTGTTTATCTTCTCAAAGAACCAGCTTTTAGTTTTATTGATCTTTGAGATAGTTTCGGTCATTTCTTTTTCATTTATTTCTGATCTGATCTTTATGATTCCTTTCCTTCTGCTAACTTTTTTTTTGTTCTTCTTCTCTAATTGCTTTAGGGGTAAGGTTAAGTTATTTATTTGAGATGTTTCTTGTTTCTTGAGCTAAGATTGTATTGCTGTAAACTTCCCTCTTAGAACTGCTTTTGCTGCATCCCATAGGTTTTGGGTCATCGTGTTTTCATTGTCATTTGTTTCTAGGTATTTTTTGATTTCCTCTTTGATTTCTTCAGTGATCTCTTGGTTATTTAGTAGTGTATTGTTTAGCCTCCATGTGTTTGTATTTCTAACAGTTTTTTTTCCTGTAATTGATAGGTAGTCTCATAGGGTTGTGGTCAGAAAAGATACTTGATGTGATTTCAATATTCTTAACTTTACCAAGGCTTGATTTGTGACCCAAGATATGATCTATTTGGGGAATGATCCGTGAGCATTTGAGAAGAATGTGTATTCCGTTGTTTTTGGATTCAATGTCATATAAATATCAATTAAGTCCATCTAATCTAATGTGTCATTTAAAGCTTGTGTTTCCTTTTTTATTTTCATTTTGGATACTTTGTCCATTGGTGAAAGTGGGGTGTTAAAGTCTCCTACTATTATTGTATTACTGTCAGTTTCCCCTTTTATGGCTGTTTGCATTTGCCTTATGTATTGAGGTGCTCCTATGTTGGGTGCATACATATTTACAAATGTTATATGTTCTTCTTGGATTCATCCCTTGATCATTATGTAATGTCCTTCTTTGTCTGTTGTAATAGTCTTTATTTTAAAGTCTATTTTGTCTGATATAAGAATTGCTACACCAGCTTTCTTTTGATTTGCATTACATGGAATATCTTTTTCCATCCCTTCACTTTCAGTCTATGTTTTCCTAGGTCTGAAGTGAGTCTCTTGTAGACAGCATATATATGGATATTGTTTTTGTATCCAATCAGCCAGTCTATGTCTTTTGGTTGGAACATTTAATCCATTTACATTTAAGGTAATTATCAATATGTATGTTCCTATCACCATTTTCCTAATTGTTTTCGGTTTGTTTTTGTAGGTCTTTCCTTCTCTTGTGTTTCTTGCCTAGAGAAGTTCTTTTAACATTTGCTGTAAAGCTGGTTTGGTGGTGTTGAATTCTCTTAACTTTTGCTTGTCTATAAAGGTTTTAATTTCTCCATCAAATCTGAATGAGATCCTTGCTTGGGAGAGTAATCATTGTTGTAGGTTTTTACCTTTCATCACTTTAAATATGCCCTGCCACTCCCTTCTGGCTTGCAGAGTTTCTGCTGAAAGATCAGCTGTTAACTTTATGGGGATTCCATTGTATGTTATTTGTTCCTTTTCCCTTCCTTCTTTTAATATTTTTTATTTGTATTTAATTTTTGATAGTTTGATTCATATGTGTCTTGGCGTGTTTCTCCTTGGATTTATCTGTATGGGACTCTGTGCCTCCTGGACTTGATCGACTATTTCCTTTCCCATGTTAAGGAAGTTTTCAAGTATAATCTCTTCAAATATTTTCTCAGACCCTTTCTTTTTCTCTTCTTCTTCTGGGACCACTATTATTAAAATGTTTGTGCATTTAATGTTGTCCCAGAGGTGTCTGAGAGTGTCCTCAATTCTTTTCATTCTTTTTTTCTTTATTCTGCTCTGTGGCAGTGATTTCCACTATTTTATCTTCCAGGTCATTTATCTGTTCTTCTACCTCAGTTATTTTGCTATGGATTCCTTGTAGAGAATTTTTAATTTCATTTACTGTGTTGTTCATCACTGTTTGTTTGCTCTTTAGTTCTTCTAGGTCCTTATTAAATGTTTCTTGTATTTTCTCCATTCTGTTTCCAAGATTTTGTGTCATCTTTACTATCATTACTCTGAATTCTTTTTCAGTAGACTGCCTATTTCCTCTTCATTTGTTTGGTCTGGTGGGTTTTTACCTTGCTCCTTCATCTGCTGTGTATTTCTCTGTCTTCTCATTTTGCTTAACTTAGTGTGTTTGGGGTCTCCTCTTTGCAGGCTGCACGTTCATATTTCCCGTTGTTTTTGGTGTCTGCCCCCAGTGGGTGAGGTTGGTTCAGTGGATTGTGTAGGCTTCCTGGTGGAGGGAACTGGTGACTGTCTTCGGGTAGGTAGGGCTGGATCTTGTCTTTCTGGTGGGCAGGGCTGCATCCAGTAGTGTGTTTTGGGTTGTCTGTGAACTTAGTATGACTTTAGGCAGCCTCTCTGCTAATGGGTGGGTTTGTACTCCTGTCTTGTTAATCGTTTGGTATGGGGCGTCGAGGACTGGAGCTTGCTGGCTGTTGGGTGGAGCTGGGTCTTAGTGTTGAGATGGAGATCTCTGGGAGAGCTCTTGCCAATTGATATTATGTGGGCCTGGGAGGTCTCTGGTGGCCCAGTGTCCTGGACTTGGCTCTCCCACCTCGGAGGCTCAGACCTGACACCCGGCCGGAGCATCAAGACCCTGCCAACTGCACAGCTTGTAAGAAAAGGAAGAAAAAAAAGGAAAAGCAAAAAAAAACCCCAGAAAAACGAACAGATAGAATCTGAAACCAAATGGTAAAAGTAAAAGTAATCAGACACAATCACCCAAACATACACACACACACTCATAAAAAGGAAAAAAAAAACAACCCCCCAAAAAACCAACAGTCAGAACCCTAGGACAAATGGTAAAAACAAACCTAAACAGACAAAATCACACAAAGGATCATACACATACACACTGACAAAACGAGAAAAAAAGAAAAAAAAATTTAAAAAAAATTAAAAAAAGAAGAGAGCAACCAAACTAATGAACAAATCTACCATTGATAACAAGCACTAAAAACTAAACTAAGATAAACATAAAAACCAGAAACAAATTGATGCAGAAAAGAAACCCCAAGTCTACAGTTGCTCCCAAAGTCCACCGCCTCAGTTTTGGGAACATTTATTGTCTCTTCAGGTATTCCACAGATGCAGGGTACATCAAGTTGATTGTGGGGATTTAATCCACTGCTCCTGAGGCTCCTGGGAGAGATTTCCCTTTCTCTTCTTTGTTTGCACAGCTCCTGGGGTTCAGCTTTGGATTTGGCCCCACCTCTGCATGTAGGCCACCCTCAGGCATCTGTTCCCTGCCTAGACAGGAGGGGGTTAAAGGATCAGCTGTTTAGGGCTCTCTTGCTCACTCAGGCCAGGGAGAGGCAAGGGTACGGTAGTCATAATTCGAATGCAGGGCGAGCCTGAGGTGGCAGAGGCCGATGTGACATTGCAACAGCCTGAGGCATGCCGTGTGTTCTCCCAGGGAAGTTATCCCTGAATATCAGGACCCTGGTAGTGGTGGGCTGCACAGGCTCCTGGTGGGGGTGTGACCTGTGCTTGCACACAGAATTCTTGGTGGCAGTGGCGGCAGTGTTAGCGTTTCATGACAGTCTCTGTGGTCTGAGCTGACAGCCACAGCTCATGCCTGTCTCTGGAGTTCGCTTAGGTGGTGCTCTGCCTTCTGTAGGCACACAGAGCAGGAATCCCTTCTCCTCACACACCCGGAAACAATGTTCTCTTGCCTCTTCGGCAGGTGCAGACTTTTTCTTGGACTCCCTCCTGGCTAGCTGTGGTGCACTAGCCCCCTTCAGGCTGTGTTCACGCAGCCATCCCCAGTCCTCTCCCTGCAGTCTGACTCCTGAAGCCCGAGCCTCAGCTCCCAGCCCCCACCCGCCCTGGCGGGTGAGCACATAAGTGTCTCAGGTTGGTGAGTGCTGGTCAGTACCAATCCTTTGTGCGGGAACCTCTCCGTTTTGCCCTCTGCACCCCTGTTGCTGTGCTCTCCTCCCTGGCTCCGAAGCTTCCCCCCCCATTCACCGACCCCCGCCCCCAGTCCCCGCCAGTGAAGGGGCTTCCTAGTGTGTGGAAACTTTTCCTTCTTCACAGCTCCCTCCTAGAGGTGCAGGTCCCATCCCTATTCTTTTGTCTGTTTCTTTTTTCTTTTGCCCTACCCAGGTATGTGGGGATTTTATTGCCTTTTTGGAAGTCTGAGGTTTTCTGCCAGTGTTCAGTAGGTGTTCTGTAGGAGCTGTTCCACATGTAGATGTACTTTTGATGTATTTGTGGTCAGGAAGGTGATCTCCACGTCTTACTCCTCTGCTATCTTGAAGGTCTCCAAGACTTTTCACTTATAAGGGAAAGAAGTTAGAAATCTAAGGCAGTGAGAGGTAACAGCTAAGGATTTCCAAAGGATTTAATGATAGAAAAACAGGAATAACTCAGATAGCCATTGCACTCAGAATTCTAGTGTGTGGGCTGTGCTCCTATAGTCTTACCATGGTCCTGATGATTAAAGTGTTGGATTCTGGGCTTGCACATAGGGAAAGTTTGAAGATGCAAATGTGTTTGATAATGCTCATAAATAGAAAGAATAGTGAGATTTTCAATAGCTTTCATACTGACTTATTTCTCTTTATTTTACTTGACCATCCACCAGAAAACATGGTCAGATGATATCGTTTAGTTATATTTAAAGCTTATGTTTTCTTATGTATTATAATTCTTCTGTGAAGAGAATACCATAAGCAGAATTGCAAAAGGTATTTCTAAATTTTAACATGTACCTTCAAAATATTTTCTTCAATCCATAACTACTTCTGAGGAAACTTTTACATAAAGTTAAGGTCAAACATTTTCATTTTGCCTGTCAGTATATAATTCCTCTTTAAATAAACAACTAGCTAATGATTTACCGTAAAATGTTTTCGTTAGCATCTATTATATACTCAACATTGTGCTGCAGCTGTTGGAACACAGAGAAAGTATGAGCACTTACAAAGTCAAGGGAAAGAGATATTTAAGTGGAAAATATTTTTAGCATTATGTTTTGACTTAACACTCTGGAGGATGAAGATTTAATGCTTTTCAGCTACTTGCCTTGACCATACTTAGTCCACTTCTGGTCCTCCCCACCTCCCAACATGACTGTTGCTTATTTTTTTATTTTTTTTTTGCGGTACGCAGGCCTCTCACTGTTGTGGCCTCTCCTGTTGCGGAGCACAGGCTCCGGACGTGCAGGCCCAGTGCCACGGCCCACGGGCCCAGCTGCTCCACGGCATGTGGGATCCTCCCAGACTGGGGCACGATCCCGCGTCCCCTGCATCGGCAGGAGGACTCTCAACGACTGTGCCACCAGGGAAGCCCGACTGTTGCTTATTATTGCTCATGGATGAGCTAAGTAGTGTACCACGATCACTTTCCTTTTCTTGAACAACATTTTGTTTTCCCTGAAATCTGGTTTTATTGTTTTTATTCTTTTAGTTTTCTATGATTTTATCTCTATCTTAGACCAAACTCTCCGCCAGTTGTGGGAATATCATCTCAAAACTTTCAGGCCTGTTGGGGTTCTATCAGATTCATCTTCTTGAGTAAATCTCTTCTGATACCTTTCACCTGCTCCAGTCTTAGACCCGTTGCTCTCTAGCTCTGTAGCACAGCTGTGATCCTGGGATTTTCCTTCATGGGCCTTGTCTTTCCTATATTATATCCCTTGTTTTCTATCTTTCTCTTTTTTAGTTCACTCTCTTTTATTGGAGGAACACATCTTCCAGTATCTTCTTGAGAAGGCTTAAATACCAAATAAAATTTGATATTTTTGATAAACAAATGGGACTTAATTAAACTTAAAAGCTTTTGCATAGCAAAGGAAATCATAAACAAAATAAAATGACAACCTACAGAATGGTAGAACATATTTGCAATGATGCAACCAGCAAAGGATTACTTTCCAAAATATACAAACAGCTCATACAGCTTAATATAAAAACAAACAAACAACCTAATCAAAAAGTGGGCAGAAGACCTAAATAGGCATTTCTTCAAAGAAGACATACAGATGGCCAAAAAGCACATGAAAAGATGCTCAATATCACGAACTATTAGAGAAATGCAAATCAAAACTGCAATGAGGGGGACTTCCTTGGTGGTCCAGTGGCTAAGACTCCATGTTCCCAATGAAAGGGGCCCAGGTTTGATCCCTGGTCAGGGAACTAGATCCCACATGCTGCAACCAAGATTTCACATGCTGCAACTAAAGATCCCACATGCTGCAACTAAAGATTCTGCATGCCACAACTAAAGGTTCCGCATGCCACAACTAAAAGATCTCACATGCTGCAATTAAAGATCCCGCATGCTGCAACTAAAGATCCTGTATGCTGCAACTAAAAGATCCCACACGCTGCAACGAAGATCCCCACACAGCAATGAAGATCCCTCATTCTGCAACTAAGACCCAGTGCAGCCAAATAAATAAATTAAATAAATAAATATTAAAAAAAAATACAATGAGCTATCACCTCACACTGGTCAGAATGGCCATCATTAAAAAGTCTACAACAGGGCTTTCCTGGTGGCACAGTGGTTGAGAGTTCGCCTGCCGATGCAGGGGACACGGGTTCGTGCCCCGGTCCGGGAGGATCCCACATGCCGCGGAGCGGCTGGGCCCGTGAGCCATGGCCGCTGAGCCTGTGCGTCCGGAGCCTGTGCTGCGCAACGGGAGAGGCCACAACAGTGAGAGGCCTGCGTACTGCAAAAGAAAAAAAAAAGTCTACAACTAACCCCATTCATGAGGGTCCATACTCATAACCTAATCACCTCCCCAAAGCCCCACCTCCTAATACATCACACTGGGGATTAGGATTCCAACATATGAATTTTGAGGGGACACAAACATTCAAACCATAACACCTGTCTTGAGAAGTGACACTCCCATGGCTATTGTTTCTAACTAAATTGTGTGAACACTGTGTACTGGAACAATCTCAGGGTGTTTGGTAGAAAAGGCAGGTTTCCTGAGGCCCCACCTTATACCAATTAAAGCAGAATCTTTGGTTGTGAGGCTCAGAAAATCATGTTTTACTCTATTTTCATGTTGGGATGATCAGTATAGTCTGAAAATTGGTATACCCAGACTATCCAGGGACAAGAGTAAAACCCCAGGTCCTATTATCACCCCCCTCCATCACACACATACACAGAAACATATACTAATGTCTATCCTCCCTCAGTGTATTACTCAGGGTTCTCCAGAGAAACAAAACCAATAGGATGTGTGTATAGAGACAGAGAGGAAGAGAAAAACAGAGAGATTTATTTTAAGGAGTTGGCTCGTGCAATTGTAGGGGCTGGCAAGTCCAAAATCTGCAGGATAAGCCAGGAGGCTGGAGACTGAGGGAAGGGGAAAAAAAAAAGTCTACAAATAATAAATGCTGGAGAGGAAAAAGGAACTCTCTTATACTGTTGGTGGGAATGTAAATTGGTGCAGCCTCTGGAAAACAGTATGGAGGTTCCTTAAAAAACTAAAAATAGAACTACCATATGATTCAGCCATCCCACTCTTGGGTATATATCCAGAGAAAAGTCTAATTCAAAAAGATACATGCACCCCAATGTTCATAGCAGCATTATTTACAATAACCAAGACATGGAAGCAAACTGAATGTCCATTGACAGATGAATGGATAAAGAAGATATGGCATATATATACACAATGGAATATTAGTCATAAACAAGAATGAAATAATGCCATTTGCAGCAACATGGATGGACCTAGAGATTATCATACTAAGTGAAATAAGCCAGACAGAGAAAGACAAATATCATATGATATCACTTATATGTAGAATCTAAAAAATGATACAAATGAACTTATTTACCAAACATAAATAGCCTCGCAGACATAGAAAACAAACTTATGGTTACCAAAGGGGAAAGATGGGGAGGGATAAATTGGGAGTTTGGGATTAAAATTTATAGACTACTAAATATGAAATAGATAAACAACACGGACCTACTGTATAGCACAGAGAACTATATTCAATATCTTCTAATAACCTATAATGGAAAAGAATCTGAAAACGAAGATATATATATATATCTGAATCACTTTGCTGTACACCTGAAACACTACATTATAAGTCAACTATACTTCAATTAAAAAATAACTTTTTTGATATTTTTGTACCTCTAAAAATGCTCTTATTCTACTTCGCATATGATTGTTAGTTTTTTACTACATATAGAATTCTAGGTTGCAAATAATTTCCCCTCAAAATTTTGAAGACAGATTTCCACCATCCTGTGATTTCAGTGTTGGAAATTGAAAATATCTCTTTAATTGTGATTCTTGAAACTTTGTATGAAATTCCTTTCTCCTCCCTTTCTGGTCCCGTATTAGATTGTTTTTTTCCTCCCACGTTCTGAAATTTCACAGTGATGGTGTTTGGTGCGTGACCTGATTTCATTCATTATGGTTAGCACTCACTGGGCCCTTTTAATCTAGAAACTCATGCCCTTCAACTCTGGAAAATTTTCTTGACTTTTTATATGATGATTTTCTCCTCTCCATTTTTCTTTTTTATCTTTTTATGAGTGCCTATTAATCAGATGTTTGACCCCTTGTATTGTTCTTCTAATTTTATTATTTTTCTTTCCTATTTTCCGTATTTTTCTTTTTGTCTGAGTTTTGGAATATATCCTCGATCTTTCTTCCAACCCTTTATTAAGTTTCATTATGAATGAATATTTATATAAGTTAAGAAAATTGCAAATTTTAAAAAGCTGCCAAATTCTATAAATGCAATTTTTTTGCCATTTTCCAATAATGTATGTTGGTAGTTTGAAATAATAGACTAAGTTAATGAAGATCATAAAGATAAGTATATTGTTTTATTGACATTGCTTGTGAAATCCAATGGTCACTTTATTTTCTTCTTACTCTGTTGCCCAGCAGCATTTGACATAATTGACCATTCCCTAATTCCTGAAACACTTTCTTCTCTGAACCTCAATGACCTTATGTTGTTCTTTCTTTTACTTCACTGGTCGATCCTGCTCAGTATCTTTTGCTGTCTTTTCCTTCTCTGTTAAGTTTCTAGAAAATACAGTGCCCCAGCAATTTAATCCTGGACCTCCTTCTCTTTTATTACTAACTCCTTGGGGGATTTTTAAATTTAAGAGCAGCTTTATTGAGCTATAATCCACATACCATGAAGTTCACCCTCCTAAACTGTAAAATTCAGTGTTTATTGTGTATACGCAAAGTTGTGCAACCATCACTATCTAATTTTAGAACATTTTCATCACCCCCAAAACAAACCACCTACCATTAGCAGTCACTCCCCATTACTCCTTCTACTGCAACCCCTGGCAGCTACTAATGTACTTTTTCTCTCCATGAGTTTGCCTATTCTGGACACTTGAAGTAAATTAATCACATAATATAGTCTCTTTGTGTCTGCTCTTTCACTTAGCTTAATATTTTCAGGGTGGATTTGTGTTGTAGCATGTATTAGTATTTGTTTCTTTTTATAGTCAAATAATATTCAATTTTATGGATATATATTTTGTGTATCCATTAATCAGTTGATAGACATTTGTGTTGTTTGCACATTTTAGCTATTATGAATAGTGCTGCTATAAGTATTTATGTGAAAGTTTTTGTATATTTTTGTTTCTATTGGGTGTATACCTATCAGTGGAATTGCTGGGTCGTGTGGTTACTCTATGTTTAACTTTTTGAGGAACTGCCAAACTATTTTCTAAAGTAGCTGCACCATTTTATGTGCCCATCAGCAATGTGTGAGGGTTCAAATTTATCCATAGCTTTACCAATACTTGTTATTATCTGTATTTTTTGTTATAGCCATCCTACTAGCTGTGAAGAGGTATCTTATTGTGGTTTTTTTTTTTTTTTTTTTTTTTTTTGCGGTACACGGGCCTCTCACTGTTGTGGCCTCTCCCGTTGCAGAGCACAGGCTCCAGACGCACAGGCTTAGTGGCCATGGCTCACGGGCCTAGCCGCTCCGCGGCATGTGGGATCTTCCCGGACCGGGGAACGAACCCGTGTCCCCTGCATCGGCAGGCGGACTCTCAACCACTGCGCCACCGGGGAAGCCTGTCTTATTGTGGTTTTGATATACATTTCCCTAATGAATAATCATATCAGGCATCTTTTTATATACTTATTGGCCATTTGCATATCTTCTTTGGAAAAATGTTTATTCAAATCCTTTTCCCATTGCTTTATTTGTCTTTTTATTGTTGAGTTGTAAGTGTTCTTCATGTGTTCTGGATATAAATCTCTTAAGAGATGTATGATGTGCAATTTTTTTTTTCACTTCTGGAATTGTCTTTTCACTTTCTTGATGGTGTCCTTTGATGTATAAAAGTTTTTTTTTAAATTGAAGTGTAGTTGATTTACAGTGTTTTGGGGGTACAGCAAAGTGATTCAGTTGTACATGCATATATATATGTATATATTCTTTTTCAGGTTCTTTTCCTTGTAAGTTATTACAAGATATTGAATATAGTTCCCTGTGTTATATAGTATAGGTCCTTGTTGTTTATTTTATATGTATGTACAAAAGTTTTAATTCTGATGATCTGCCGTTATTTATTTATTTATGTCACTTGTGCTTTTGATGTCAAATCTGAGAAACCATTTTCTGATCCAAGGTCATGAAGATTACCTGTTATGTTCTCTTCTAAGAGTTGTTTAGTTGTAGCTCTTACATTTAGGTTGCTGATCCATTTTGAGTTAATTTTTGTATATGGTGTGTATAGGGTTCATTCTTGTGCATCAGGATATACAGTTCCAGCACTATTTGTTGAAAAGGCTACTATTTTCTTCATTGACTTGTCTTGATCTATGAAGTTTTAATTATGCTATCACTTTTAATTCCAAGAGCTTTGTTTTAGTTTCTGAATGTTCCTATATAGTAGTATCCTGTTCTTATTTTTCTCTAATATTTCTTAGGATATCAGTGTTAGTTTTTTTTGTTTTTTTAAGTCTCTCTCTGCAGAGACTTTATCCTCATTGTAGAATCTCTCAGCGTGACATCAGCAATATAGTGGAATGGAACCCACTGTATCCCCCCTCAGCAACACTAATTTGACAGCCATCCATAGACAGAAGTACCTTTGTGGGAACTTTGGGATCCAAGCACAGGCCAGGAGCAGTCCTGCCCTCCCGCAGGAGACCCGCTAGTCATACCCGTTGGAGCCCTGGAGGCAGGCCCACCAATCTCAGTTTGTTAGCAGATCCTAAGACAGCTCTGTAACTTGGCTTTAGGCCCTGTCAGCCTCAGACTGGGAGCAGTTCAGCCTATCCACAGACCAGGTGGAATACATGCCTTTCCCTAACCCAAGGCTGGACCGTCCACCTCGGTCTGACTGCAGATCCTGAAACAACCCTGTAACTTGGCTCCAGCCCCACTCAGCTGTAGGCTGGGAGCTGTCCTATGCATCCAAGTACCCATCTGGAGACATGCTTGTCAATTCCACCAAGGCTGGCCCACCAACTTTACTCAGACTACAGATCTTGGAGGAGTCCTTCTGCCTGGCTTCAGCCACTACAAGCTATGATCTGGGAGTGGTCCTCCCTCTCAGGGACACAGAAGGAGACTTGCCCATCCATGCCCCTGTAGGGAGACCTGCTGACATTGGTGTATGAATCCTGAGTGACCCTGTGACTCAGCTCTATCCCCACCCAACTATGTTCAGGGAGTTCTTCCCACTCGGAGACCTGGCAGGAGACATGCCTGTCAGATCCACTGACCTTGGCCATCGTGGAGCCTGAAGTGGTCCTGTGACTCAGCTCAGTCCCCTCTCAGCAGCAATCCAGGAACAGTCCTGTCCACCCAGGGACTGGGTGAAAGACACACTCCTCATGTCCCTGAGGTCAGGCCCACTGACCTCTGTCAGACTGCAGATATTGAAGCAGCCCTCTAACCTTGCTCCAGCCCTGCTCTCCTATGGTCCTGGATAGTCTTGCCCACACAGGAATCCAGCAGCAAGCATGCTCATTGATGCCCCTGGAGGTAAGCCTGCAGTCCTGAGTTCCAACTCTGGATCCTGAAGCAGTCCTGCATCTTGATTTTAGCCTCGCTTAGCTATAGTCCAGGGCCAATTCTGGGAGACCTTTCAGGGACTCAATGGGAGCCACACCGGTCTGTGCACCTGGTAAGAAGCCTGCCATCTGTGGATCCAGCTGCAGACCCTGAAGTGGACCCTTGTCCTGGTACTAGCTCTAATGACCATGGTCTTGTAAACAGTCTTGTCCACTCAGGGACCAAACAGGACCTGTGTCCACGTGAGTCCCTGGTAACAGGTCCGACAACCATGGATCCCACTGTAGACCTAGCAGCAGTAATGTGATCTGGCTCGAACCCCACTGAACTGCAATTCTAGAGGCAATACAATCAGCCCAGGGACCCAACAGAAGAAGGTCTTTACTTGCTAAAACAAGTTTGTAAAGACTGGAAGAGGGTTTGCACCTTCCAATGCATAGACACTAACACTAGGCTACATGGATCATGAAGAATCAGGCAAACATGATACCACCAAAGGAAACTAGTAAAACTCCAGTAACCGATCCCAAAGAAATGGAAATCTATAAATTGTCTGACAAAGAATTAAAAATAATCATTTTAAAGAAGCTTAATGATATGTAAGAGAACACAGATAGACAAATAAAATCAGGAAAACAATGAAACAGCAGATTTGAGCAACATTATAGACCAAATGGAGCTAACAGACATTTGTAGAACATTTCATCCAACAGCAGCAGAATATACATTCTCCTTAAGCATACATGGAACATTCTCCAGGATATTTCATGTTAGCTTACAAAACGAGTCTTAACAAATTTAATAAGATTGAAATCATAATAAGTACTTTTTCTGACCACAGTGGAATAAAACTAGAAATCAACAGCAGATAGAAAACTGGAAAATTCACAAATACATGGAAATTAAACAACATACTCCTGAACCACCGCCAAAGGGTCAAAGAAAAAAAAATTAAAAGGGAAATTAGAAAATATCTTGAGACAAATGAAAATACAGCACACCAAATCCTATGGGATGCAGGAAAATCAATACTAAGGGAAATTATTAGCGATGAATGCCTACATTAAAGAAAGAAAGATCTCAAATAAACAACTTAACTTTACATCTCAAGGAACTAGAAAAAAAAGAACAAACTAATCCCAAAGTTAGCAGAAAGAAGGAAATAATAAAGACTCAAGCAGAAATAAATAGAAGAGAGAATAGAAAAACAATAGAAAAATTAATGAAAATAAGAGTTTTTTTTTAAAGAGAAACAAAATTGACAAAGTTTAGAGTAAGAAAAAAGAGAGAAGACTCAAGTAAAATCAGAAACGAAAGAGCAGACATTACAACTGATGCCACAGAAATAAAAAAATCTTAGGAGACTATTGTGAACACCAAAAAATTGGACAACCTAAAAGAAATGGATAAATTCCTGGAAACATACATCTTACCAAGACTGAATCATGAAGAAATAGAAAGTCTGAACAGATCAATAATGAGTATGGAGATGGAAACAATAGTCAAAAACCTCCCAAAAGAGAAAAGCTTAGGACCTGGTGGCTTCACTGGTGAATTCTACCAAACATTAAAGAAGAATTTATGCCAGTCCTTCTCAAACTCTTTCAGAAATTGAAGAGAAGGGAACACTAAACTTATTTTATGAGACCAGCATTACTTTGCTACCAAAGTCTGATAAAGGCATCATTAGAAAACTAGAGGCCTATACTCCTAATGAATATATTCAGTAAATGTAAAAATCCTCAACAAAATACTATAACAATGAATTCAAAAGCAAATTAAAAGTTTGAACCTCATGATCAAGTGGAATTTATCCCTGGGATGGAAGGATATTTCAACGTACTAAAATCAATTACTGTGATACACAGTGCTAACAGAATAAAGGGTAAAAGTCACATGATCATCTCAATAGATGCAGAAAATGTGTTTGACCAAGTTTAACACCTCTTCATGATAAAAACTCACAATGAACAAGGAATAGAAGGAAATTACCTCAACATAATAGAGGCCATATATGAAAAGCCCACAGCTAACATCATATTCAATAGCGAAAAGCTGAAAGTTTTTCCTCTAAGACTAGGAACAAAGCAAGCGTGCCCACTCTCACCACTTCTAGTCAACAAAGTATGGAAGTCATAGCAAGAGCAATCAGGTAAGAAAAATAAACGGCATCTAAATTAGGAAGGAACAAATTAAATTGTCCCTGTTTGCAAGTGACATGATCTTACATACCTAGAAAACTCTATAAAGACTCCATTAGAAAAAGTGTTAGAACTGATAAACACATTCAGTAAAGAGTCAGGAAACAAAATCAACATATAAAGATAGTTGCATTTCTATACACTAACAACAAACTATCTGAAAAGGAAATTAGGAAAACAATCCCTTTGCAATAGCAACAAAAAAGAATAAAATACTTAGGGATAAACCTAACTAGGGAGGTGAAAGACTTGTACACTGACTGCTATAAAACATGGATGAAAGAAATTTAAAAAGACACAAACAAATGGAAAGCTCATGATTATGATTTGGAGGACTTAGTATTGCTAAAATTTCATGCTACCCAAAGCAATCTACAGATTTAATGTGAATCCTTATCAAGATCCTAATGGCATTTTTGTATATATATATATAAAACAATTTTAAAATCCATATGGAATCACTTAGAACCCTGAATAGCCAAATCAATCTTGAGGAAGAAGAACAAAGCTGGAGGCATCACACTTCCTGATTTCAAAATATAATACCAAGTTCCACTAATTAAAAACAGTATGGTACTCCCATAAAGATCAGTGGAACAGAGTAGAGAGCCCAGAAATTAATCCATATATGTTCAACTAATTTTTGACGATGGTACCAAGTATACACACTGAGGAAAGGACAGTCTCTTCAACAAACGATACTGGCAAAGCTGGATATTCATATGCAAAAGAATGAAATTGGACCCTTGTCTTACACCGTACATAACAATAAACTCAAAATGGATTAAAGACTTAAAAGTAGGACCTTAAACTGTAAAACTAGAAGAAAATATAAGGGAAAAGCTTCACGACATTGGCTTTGGCAATGATTTTTTTTGGACATGACACCAAAAACACAGACAACAAAAGCAAAAATAGACAAGTGGAACTACAAAAATCTAAAAAGTTTTTGCACAGCAAAGGGTACAATCAATAGAGTGAATAGATAATCTATGGGATGGGAGAAAGTATTTGCAGACCATATATCAGGTAAGGGGTTAATTTCCAAAATATGTAAGGAACTCCTACAACTCAATAGCAAAAACAAAACAAAACAAAAACCAATGCTGGAAGAGTGGTTCCCTGAGATTGAGAGCAGGGCAGGGCAGGGCAGAGCACAAACTGGGAGGAAATGGGCACATATATAAGGTTTTGAACACTGAGATTGTGTGAAATAATTTATTCTCTCCATCCCTCTGACATGTTCTGTAACACACATGCTCAGTATCTAGCATTTTCAGCCTGTGTGTGTACATGTGTTTGGGTATGAGTATCTTATATCTTTGTTAGGTTTGTGTCCCAGTCATGAGAACAGTGCAAGGTGGATCATTTTAAGATTGTATGTAAAATGACAGCTAACACTCCTGTTCTCAGTGGGCACTTAACATTTATGTGATGCCAAAACATCTGGTCTTGTCCATCATTCCAGGCAAGAAGTTAGTCCAGTTGATTGCTTGGCGTCAGGTACGGAAAGCAGCTGGCTGGTTAACTGGAGTTTTGATGATGGCTGAATTGGCTGGATGTTGGTGTCATGTAGACTGATGTTATGACTGGATACAGGGGTGGAACAGAGCCAAGTTACAGGGAAAAGCAATAACAAATAAATGTTTGTGTGGAATTTCATTGGAAAAGATAATTGTTTCTAAGACTGACTCTCAGAAACAGTGAGACCTGATACTGTTTATCTCTGGTGTCCCTCCATTCCCATTTTAGCTCCTTGCACTCAGGTGTCTCCCACTGTGTACCCAATATCCTCAGGCTGCCCATGGTCATTCACCCCTAAGGCACCCCACTCCTGGGATGTATCTCTCTTGGCAGGACCTCCAGCTTCTCAAATTTTTTAGCCTTTTTGTCCCTCTCTCCTTTTACCCTTCTCATCAAATCTCATTTGTCCTGTGTTTCAGAGATCTGCTCTCTGTTGAAGAGTCAACTGGTCTCAGAATCTGGAGGACATTATGCATAGTGAAAATAAGCCAGACACAGAATGATAAATCCTGTATAATCTCACTTATATATGGAATAAAAAAAAATCCAACTCATAGAAGCAGGAAATAGAATGATGGTTGACAGAAGCTGGGGAGTGGGGAAAATGGGAAGATGTTGGTCAGATGGCCATTTTATAACAAACTTTCTGTTATAAGATGAATAAGTTCTGGGGATCTAATGTACAGCATGATGACTATAGTTAATGATACTGTACTGCATAATTGAAATTTGCCGAGAGTAGGTCTTAAGTGTTCTCACTACACACACACACACACACACACACACACACACACACACACACACACACAAATAGTAAGTATGTGAGGTTGTGGATGTGTTAATTAGCTTGATTGTGGTAATTTCATAATGTTTATGTGTATCAAATCATCATATTGTGTACCTTAAAATGTATACAATTTTTATTTGTCAATTACATCTCAGTAAAGCTGGGAAAAAAGGAATCTAATTTTTCATGAAGATATTTGTAGATGTTATTGTGTTTATATATATATATATATTTTTTAGAAGATGTTGGGGGTAGGAGTTTATTAATTTATTTATTTTTGTTGTGTTGGGTCTTCGTTTCTGTGCGAGGGCTTTCTCTAGTTGTGGCAAGTGGGGGCCACTCTTCATTGCGGTGTGCAGGCCTCTCACTATCGCGGCCTCTCTTGCTGCAGAGCACAGGCTCCAGACATGCAGGTTCAGTAGTTGTGGCTCATGGGCCCAGTTGCTCTGCGGCATGTGGAATCCTCCCAGACCAGGGCTCGAACCCGTGTCCCCTGCATTAGCAGGCAGATTCTCAACCACTGTGCCACCAGGGAAGCCCTATTGTGTTAATATTTATTACTTCATTCTTACATATGTGGATGTGGTCTCAAGTGAGACTGAAATTCAGGCATATCTGGCAAGTTTTATCTTGTGTTTGCCAGAACCACATTACATGAACACTGAGGAATATCTTGGGAGAAGAAGGAGACAGGCTGGATGAGCTCTCAGTAAAGAGCCTTGGCTGTCAGGGGTGGGCTGGTCAGCATGCATTATGGGTTTAGTCACCTAGAACTGTCCCCCAGGCCTACTGGAAGCATATGTGAGCTCTGTGCAAAGCACAGAGACTCTAAGGTTTTCAGGAAGTTAGAGAGGGAGGAAACAGAGAGACAGAGAGAAAGAGAAAAAAATTATATAAGTCCCCTGGGATCAAAACGGACATGAGTTGTTCTTTGCTGTGACAGTCCCTGGCATAGATTTGGTTCTGGATGGCTCTGTTAGGGAGTGAGATACTTGCAGGAATGGGGGCTGAACCCAACCAAGGTCACTGCAGGAGCCAGGGGCAATAGGACTGTTTAAAGAACAGGTCTGGGATGACCTATGCAGACCAGAAACATTGGAAAGGAGTTTTCGGGTGGTGGGTTGGAGCAGTGGGGATGGGGTTGCTGAAGGCCTAAGGGCCTGTCTGTAGCAAGTGGATATACAAACCTGGAACATTTAAATTATTCTTTTAAATAGAACTTCATGGGACTTCCCTGGTGGCGCAGTGGTTAAGAATCTGCCTGCCAGTGCAGGGGACACGGGTTAGATCCCACATGCTGCGGAGCAGCTAAGCCTGTGCACCACAACTACTGAGCCTGCGTGCCACAACTACCGAAGCCCGCGTGCCTAGAGCCTGTGCTCCGCAACAAGAGAAGCCACCACAATGAGAAGCCTGTGCACTGCAACGAAGTGGTTCTATTAAAAAATAGAACTTCATTTTTAAGCCATGTTAAGGTGTGAGAAAATTCAGGTTATGTCTGTAACATACTTGCCTTCTACCAGAGCCTTTGAATGCTTTGAGTCCCATAAGTAGATTGATAGTGGCAATTTTAGATCATACCGATGGTAAAATGGTGAAGGAAAAATACTTTTAGGCAATCCTTTAAGTATTCTTCAAATAATATTTAATAAATTTTCTTCTTATCCTGCTTGTTTTATTTGTTAGCTTAAGACATGAGGACTTGAAATATCACTGTGCAATTATTGACTGAGGCTTGGCTGCTGCTGGGAAGAAAAGGGTGTTGAAATCCTTATACTTATGAAGCCTAAGTGCTCTTTCTTTATTAGCTCACAACTAGCAATATTACAACAGGAATTATTTTAGTTTATCCAAATGATTAAGGTAAAACTTCAATTAAATAATGGGTTTGCTGGTAACTATTCACTTAAGGAAAATGTACCCAGTGCCTACTATGTATCATACACTCTGCTGGGCTCAGGGTAAACTGGTGAATTCAGTAGATCTAAAATCTAGTGAAGGTAAATCATGCTTAACTTCCCTTGTTGTCTAGCTGAAATACCAACTGAAAAATATAAGACATTTTGACCAAACTATGCCATATTTATAAACGCCCCAAAAAATTATCCTTAAGAAGGATTATACGTTGTATTATCAGCAAGTATGTTCCTGCTCCCAAGATCTGGATATGGGGGGTATATATCAATGCTTAGTGTGTGTGCGTGTGTGTGTAGTATTATTTATATCTGTATCTACCAGAACCTTATGTGGCTAAAGAAAGATTTCAGAAATGCAAACATCAAATATATAGGTTTCATCTGTAGAAAAAAATTCCAGCTTTCATTTAAATTACCAAAATTGCAGTCAGCTGCTGGGAGAAAAATAAAGGCAAAGATCCTGTTTACAAGGCATCTAGAGTTCAGCCATCAGATGGTTTTGGTTAAGATATATTTTCTCTTTATGCTGATGTTTCTGTAAGACATTTTCTATAAGTTGGTGATTCCCCAAATGTCATGTGTCTTCCTCATTCTTGTGCTTTTATGGTAACTTCATAGTGATACTGCTGATTTTTAACAGTCTTTACTGAAAAGTTGTTTCTCTGCAGCTCTTCTGTCCATGTGTAGAATTGCATTCTATAATGGGCAAAATTCTGATTTTTTTTTTGGTGTGTGGTTTTCCCATTGCTTCTCAGGGGCTCTTTCTGCCCTTCTCTTACTTCTGCCAGCAAGGAGCTGGTATTGCATATTTACCCTACTAAGTTATTAAGTACTTAAGCTTATAATGGACTTGCCCTCTCTACCTTGTCTATGCTTTCCTGGAAGGAGAGTGCATTAGAATGTTTACTCATTGAAGCTACCCTGCCATGCCTACAGTAACTGGGTGATAAATCCCCCCATGCCAAGGTTAATATTCTGCTCAATGGGAAGTGTGCTATTTGGATGAGGTTGGTCCCACCACATCAAAGGTGGGGAGTCAAGTTGTCTGTTTGCAAAAGGGTCGCGGCATTCCCACGTATATGTGCCAGCACTTGGAGACAGAAGCTGGCCTCGATGAGCTGCAGTGCACTCCCCATGCCTCTTGAGCTTGAACATCCAGTGGCAGTCTTTTTGGCCAACTCCTCCCACAGAGGTACGTTTGTGTGTTTGCTTTGACAATGAATTAAACCCACTGCCCTCATTGTCTAAAAATAAGAATCTCTAGGCCCTTGTTGCCATAAGGAACCCAGCTGACCCATCTGTGAGTTATTTTTTGCATATACCCTCTATTAAAAAAATATTTTCTACCTAGAGGTAAAGCTACTCCAAATATTCAGACTCATTTATGTTTTGGATGTGGAAACAAATTTCTCTGTGTGAGTACCATTGTTTGTCCACTGTATATTTAGTTGTTTTTAATCATCCTCTCTGAAGCTGAAAGTGATCATTCTGGATCAGAGCTGAAGATGTACCTGCCCCCTTTTCAGTTGGAAAAAATACAATTGAATTATGGGAGAGTGCAAAAGAAACCTCCTGCTCACAATTCTTCTTGGCTCCTTTCCTTGGGTGGAGAGGTTGGGGAGAGAGGGAAAAAAAGACACCAAAAACAAACATCTTGGGCTATCCCTCTAACTTCTTTCCCTGGAGTCACTGAAATAAATTTGTTTGTTCATGAAAGAAAACCATATTCATCTATAAAAATCCTGTTTGTCCTATTTCTCTTATTTTTCTTTAATTACAAAACGTATTAGATGGAAAATATGTATATTCTTTTTCTTACATAGTTTGTGATTAATTCAAAGAAAACTGTGCAAAGCATTATGTTCTAGCTTGTAACCTTGTGCAGAATTCAGTATCATATGGTCTTCAGGATGCAGCGTGTAAATGTTTTACAATCACCACTTCTCTGTTTTGGCTTTCATCTCCGACAGCAGGTATTTTTTCTTAGACTTGAATTTGGTTAACAAGTAGAATGCTAACTCTTAACAAGTATTTTTTGCTACAAGTGTTTTCTAGTATTTGTAATTAAATGCTTTATTTACGTAGTGCTTTATAAAACTTTAAGTCTTAGCTCCGTATACAGTAAGTGTTAAAACAGGTGCCACTGTCTCCATTTTGCAGATGGCGAATTGAAGGCCAGAAAGTATTCATGACTTGTTTTATATTACACATTAGGTTACTGGCAGAGTCAAGATGAGAAGTCTTGCTTTGCACAAAGTTTGGCTGACTCGACCAAGTATGTCAGAGGGTAGGCCCTGGACTTTGGTTCAAAGTTGCCCAAAGTACAACTGCCCTCTCTCTTCTGCCTCTTCATGAAGACAGGAGTCTGGTCTAACTTGTTCACAATTTCAGCCCTAACAACTTGCATAGTACCTGGAACGAAATAGTTATTCAGTACATATTTGTGAATGAATGAATAATTGAATGGATGAAGTACAGAAAGATGCTGAAGGTCTACTTTGAATAAGAATACAATGTACCTCCTGTCCCCTCCCCCATGTTGCTCTCATTATGCCTAGCAACAGTTTGTAATTTGAAACAATGGCGTTTGACAATGACCTACTATTGAAGCACTTCATATGGTTGTGAGGCAAAAGTAATTTCATTTAAAACCCTATTTCTTGACTTTGTTACCCTGGAAAATGAATCTTCCTGGGTCTTGATATCCATCTAGAACTTGGCTGTAATCTGAGAATGATTTGTGATCTGATTCTCTGCATTTGGGGTCTGCTTTAGAGGGCTGGGAGTATATCTTTATTACATTGTTTCCAGTTTCACACACTGTGAGTCTTCTCAGAGTTAGATTCTTCCCCTGAAAAAGCTACCCCTGGGAAGATGCTGGGCACTTTTGGATATTACTTTTTAGGCCCCCCAGGGAACCAGTTAGTGGACATGTACTATACACTCAAATCCCTGCTCAGCTGTGGTATGTGCCTTTGGCAAGACAGCCCATTCACAAAAGCTGCACTCTGTCACAAGGTTTTTGTCTGGAGTTTTCCCTATTCCAATCCCATGTCTTTGGATGGGATGTCCGAAGATCCCATGTCTCAGGCAGGAGATCTGTTTTGGAGGTTTTACTGATGATTAGTATGTGCTTGAAGGAGGGGAAGCAACCAAGGTCATGGTCTGCTAGCCCGTGAGGTACCATGGAAACAAGTAGATACTGGATTATTATTTCCATCATTTCATTCTCCCACTCTGAATGTGGTAGATACTGTGATAAATAAGACCTCTCGAAGAAGGGAGGACCGTTATCCTCTTTTCCCCTACCTCACCTTTCTACCCTATAAAACTTTTGCAGACTCAAGCCAAACTTGTTGGCTGAGAGCCCGCTGGGATTCCTCATCATGTGGCAGGGTGTGGTAGCATTTTTATGATAGAAAGTGTTTCTTTTGGTAAGAAACCCAGATGCATAAAATATAAGTCAGGGGTTGGGAATTAACACCTACTTGCCATTCTGGCAGCATTGGGTCCTTTTTTTGCTATTGGTTTTGGCTGCTATTCCCAGGAAAATGATGGGCAGGTTCTTAATTCTTAGAGTATATTTTTGTTAACTCTGTCAACTTATGGTGTCGTGGGGCCCTAAGAGACTGTCAGTCTGGTGGGCTCCACTGGTGCCATTTCTGTGTGGGGTATGTGACTGTAAACACCATGACAAATTAATACAGATAGAATAATGAGTTTCTGTTATCCCCATGCCAGACCTTCAGAGCAAACATATACATTCTTTGAGATATTTGAGAGCCATATACAAGTTCTATGTAGAGGTTATTGTTTTGAATAAAGATTTAAATTTTACCCTTACATGGACAGTCCCCCCTGGAGTATGCACATGTTGCAGGAAAACAATCTCCAAGTGGGTTGGGTCCTAAGTATTGATTTTGGAATGATGCACGTATTTTCCTTTATAAAGAATGTTATAAGTAATGTTTGAGATCCTAGTACTAGCCCACTTAAAAATCTACAGGGGAGGGCTTCCCTGGTGGCGCAGTGGTTGAGAGTCCGCCTGCCGAAGCAGGGGACACGGTTTCGTGCCTCGGGTCCGGGAAGCTCCCACATGCCGCGGAGCGGCTGGGCCCGTGAGCCGGTGCGTCCGGAGCCTGTGCTCCGCAGCGGGAGAGGCCACAACGCGTACCAAAAAAAAAAAAAAAAAAAAAAAAAATCTACGGGGGAGTAGGAATACATTGCGTACTTTTAATTAAAAACAATAGGCAAAACACAGTTTTAATACTAGCAATTAGGCAGAATAGAGGAACATCACAATTGAAGAAGAAATAGCTTCTGCTTTTCTCAGAAAGCAGGTGCTTACGGCTTGGTGAGGAGCAGGAGAGCCGAAGCCTCCAGGTGTCCTAGAGTGGCTTTGGAAACATGCAAGGGTTTAAGAGTTGGAGGCCAGTTTTTTTTTTCCTTTTTATTCTGTTAAGTCTGCCACCTTTATAGTAAAAAACTGGACTTATTAGAGAAAAACACCTAAAGCAACGTTATTTTTTTCTCGCTGTCTCTTTAACAAATTCTGTTGAATAGCTTTTCCCCCATTTCTTAGATGAGAGTTTGAGCAGAACTCATAGCTTTTTTTTTTTTTTTTTACGGTACGCGTGCCTCTCACTGCTGTGGCCTCTCCCGTTGCGGAGCACAGGCTCCGGACGCACAGGCTTGGCTGCCATGGCTCACGGGCCTAGCTGCTCCGCGGCATGTGGGATCTTCCCGGCCCGGGGCACGAACCCGTGTCCCCTGCATCGGCAGGCGGACTCTCAACCATTGTGCCACCAGGGGAGCCTGGAACTCATAGCTTTTAAGTTACTCTCGGAAAATTAATAGTCTTCCGGTAAGTCTAAAGCTTCAAAGAGTACAGTTTATTATAATAATATGAGCCTCCTGTCTTCTTTAAATTTTCTCCTGTCCCTTGGAGCTGACCAAGGTCTGGAAGTCTGGAAAGAGGGAGGGAGAGAGGAAGGGGGTTGGGGAGGGGAGTGTGTGTGTGTGTGGTTACTGGCCCCTCCAGAACTGGAGCAGGATGATGAGGAGAGGTCTTAACTGTTGCTATTCAGATTTGACTTCATAGATGTTCAGAGCTGACTCATTCATGGAGTGTTTTAGAGTGATCCCCCTCTGGAACTCTCAACTACAGTTCTAATTCCTGTGAGTTAAGGGATGCTTCACTCATGTGATTTTGACCCTGTGTTCTCTGTTCCTGGACTTCTGGTGGCTGCCCATCTCTTGAGTCACCTTGTTCTTCCAGGCAGGTTTTTCAAGATGGCTATAGGTTTGCCCCCTCCTGTGTGACATCTGGTCTACAGAAAACTTGGGTCTTCTCTTTCTCTCTGCATTGCTCCTTCATTCCAGTCTGGCCACAGCCTCTTACGCCAGCACTTAAATTCCCTTTAACTCTGAGAGATACTTATCGAACTCTCCAAGTATCCACTTGAATTTGCTCTCACTTGACTTAAAGCAAAGAAGTTGTCTTTCTCCCTTGGGAGAAAGACATATAACCCTCCAAAGGATTCTTCTTCAATTCTTCCAATTCAAAAATTTTTATTGGTTGGAGATGCTGGCAGAAGTAGTTTTGTAGTTCTTAGCAATTCTGCACTAGGCTCTTCTTACCTCATTATTATATAATAACTTTGGAGTCTTGGCCAAAGCTTGTATGGAAAGAATCCCATTTATCATTCTGTTGAATGTCTAATTTTACTTTAATACATAATTTTCTTGTACTTTGCTATATAGGTATTAATAATAGTGCTCTAATCAGCCACAGTTCAAGTTCTTTATGCTCACAAGTAATATTATAAGATAAATGGAAAGAAAGAAATTGGTAAAAAACATACTCTTTTCTCCGAGGTAAATCTGGCAGACATATATGACAGGGAAATGCAAATGGCAAAAAAATGCTAAAAACATAGACTAGTATGATCTTGAGGGTAGAAAGATGATGGTGGGGAGGGGAAGTTTCTAGTAAGAGGCACTGTCAAAGGAGGACAGCTTGGTGCTTGTTTAGGGTGGCCCCTGAAGGGGAAGGAAGGAGCAGACATGATGGGCAACTAAATATGGCACTTCCCATCCATCTACTGCCAACCTGGAAAATATCTATATTCCTAGAGAAAATTATTCCTCAATCACCTGATTCTTGTCTCCTTGTGCCAATACATCTCATGACCCATTCTTTTCCATTAACCTATCATATACTCAGGCTACCTCCAATGTTATCCAGGAAAATCAGTTATTCTAAAACTATTTACAAAGCACCTGTTAAAGGCAAGGCACTGTGCTTGGTGGGTTGAAGTTATATGTTATGATGTATCTTATTCTCAAGGATGTTTCAGTTGAGGTAAGTGATAAAAGACATGATCATATGAAAGATTACATAGAATCATAGATCTGTTAGTGTTATAACGTTATTTAGTGTGTGCTTGTTATAGGTAAGAAAACTGAGACCCAGAGTGGTTAAGTGGCTTTAGAGTCATCTAGTTAAATAATGGCAGAGGTAGAGCCAGAGCCCAGTTCTCGCTACTTCTACTCAGTGCTGCTTCTACTACAGTTTCTCATATCTCTTAAAAAATACAACACCTTGATATACCATTACAAAGTATCTGGACAGTTAGTCTGATTAAAAAAAAAATTATGTGCTGCAGCCAGTTCTCATCACTTCTCAAGAGCTGATTGTGGGCACCTTTCCAACTCCAAATTTTGAAATTGGTCATGGTAGGAGAACTTACCCCATAGAAATTGGCAAACAATACAAATGAAGCATCCTGCTCTTTTCCAGGGAGAGCCAGTTATTAAACATTTACCAGTGCACTCCTGCTTATAAATAATAAATGTGATAACTTCTTCATGAAGGGGTTGTCATACGAATGGATTTTATGGCGACATGGGATTTCAATAGAGAGAAAATGAGGGAGGCTCTTTGAGAGTGGAATTACGGAGTGAATAGTTTCCTGGGACAGCGAACAGAATAGTTTGGTTGGGTGGGGGAAATGTTGGATGGGAGTTCCAATGCACATGCCTGCAGAGACCAGGCTGAATACATGAAGGTTTAAATCAAGATGGGGTTATGAATAATAGGGGATGTTGGAATCTATGGTAAAGTGGAAAGTAAAGTGGCCTAAATGTATGAAAAAAAAAATCTTGCTGTATTTTACCTACTTGGAATTTCCTATAAGGAACCAACAGTGTAAACCTAGAAAGCAGTGTGAGTCAGTATGGCCCTGAGAAGGGACTATCATTTGCGTTCTTTAAATAGCACTAGTTTTCTCGACATAATGAAGGCAAAGTTGACCATCTTAACTTATTTCCCTCTTCCTTCTTACCTTGTTTCCATGTCCTCACTTGGAAATATCTGGAAATTATTATTTTTTGTTTGCGTGCTTAAAAAATTATTCAATCAGTATTTTCCTTCATTAGTGTAGATAGTGTAGGATTGAGTTTTTGTTAGTAAAAACCATTCTCAGCTTTATCATCGTATTTCAAGGATAATGATACCCCAAAGAGATAAAGATTCAGGTATATTTCCAAAACATGTTCATTCATATTATCTAGTTTTCTGATGAAAAGAATCCTACTATACCAAACAGAAAGTTTATATATTTTAGGGAAGAATCTAGAAACATATTATTTAATTGATTTTCTTTTCAGAATGTCTCCAGGTTAACTTCACATAGGCTTTTAAACATGTTTCTTTTTTACACTAATCTGTAAGGATAACTCCACATTGATCAGCAAGTCATTTTTTCTAAAGTGAGAATTGCCCCCTTCAGAGATATCTTTATTCCCATACGTCAAATCCATGGGGGTTTATTAAAAATGGAAGATCAGCAGAATAATTATCATGACTCCTAAGGAAAAGTTTTTCTGTATAAAAAAAATCATAATTCTTACATGAAAAAGTCTAAAAAATTCTTAAAATTCCCTAAGTGTAATCATATCTCCAAGAAGCCCAACAAAAAACTATTGAATGGCTCTTTGCAAGTGTTTCACAAGCCCCTCTGATGATAATAACATTCCTTGTGTCTGAGAAGGACCCCACTGATGTTTGCTGCCAGTAGTACACATCATCTCTTGTGTCAGAGATGGATTTGACTGAGCTTCCCCCCTTCCCCCCCAACTCCCATGATAAGCTGGTCAGGAATGGAGCAGGGGTGGGGTAGAGATAGATTGTGGCATTCAGACACTGGAAAATAAGTGACAATCTAACTGTGAGAATCTCATCTATGACTTGAACCTCCTTAGCACAGATGGGCTAATTGACAGAACTTATAAGAGGGGTTTCAGCTCCTGGCTTGCTTGTCACTGTAACTCTGCCAGGGATGTGAGAGGAAAGAAGGTGCTTAATACATGTTTGCTGAGGAAGTCAGGAAAGGAGAGAGAAGGTGTTGCAGGCTTTCCCACAATTTTAGGTCTGCTTCCACCTAGACTCTGGGCCTCAGCCCCCATGGCCCCAGGCTTCTCTCAGTATCTTCAATGCAGAGCAGGACAGCACTTAACAGGTTCTCTGCAGCAGGCCAGGAAAATGCAGGAAATGCTATGCCAGTGAGCCAAGTTACACCAAAGGACTTCTGGAGACTACAGATATCTGAATTTCCCTCAGAGAGGAAAGATCAGGTCTCAGGGCAAGTTCCAAAATGGATTCCCCTTTCAGAGGCTCTGAAAAGTATGACTGGAAGTGTCTTGGGAAGTACCATATGGTCTACACAGTAGCCAGGCAGATAAAAAAAACATGTACCCAGAGGCCCAAGTGTGCCCATAGAGCCAGGAAAAGGACTTATAGCACCATGAGTTTCTTACTAGGAATGCACCAAAATAAAATTGTCTGGACTGAGATGTGTACCACGCCCACAAAGCCAAAATTCCAGCTTTATTTTGGGTGGCCAGCATTTCCATCCCACAAAAATGTCAGCCTTTTGCTTCTTCTTCTCAGATTCCTTTCGTGTAATATTTTTACTCCTGGTATTTACCCTGTTGTAAGACGTGACTTGGTGTTAGCTCTCGTTCCTCTGGTTTGACTTGGTGCTTGGTGCCCTGAAGCACGCACCGTCAGTGCCCCTTTCCTCCAGTCCTCCTGATCATTCATTGGGCTCCTTCTGGCTTCTATCTCCCAGTATTTGCATCTCAGTGTCTGATTTCTTTTTCCCCAGCACTACAGAAAACTGCCACGCCTATGATCCATGATCAGTAAGCCAAAAATGCCAGGGAATGAACAATCCCTGGAGCAGTCCTCAGCTAATGGTCTTAGGAATTGGGGTGTAAATACCTTAGCTCCTTTGCCCCTTGGTTGCCATAATTTGAAGGTGTATGTTTTGCACTGGCTCCCAGAATTTCCTGAGTGAGATTAAGCTCACTTAATTGGATTGATAAGGCATCCTTCTTTGTCTCTTTTCCTTACTTTCATACCATTATTCCCAGTATTTCCCAAAAAAGGTATTTGCACTCAAATCCTTGTTTCAGGGTATTTTCCTGGGAAAACACAAACTTAGGCATCTCTTTCATGTTAGGGGGCTCTATCTCTACCTCTTTACCATTTCTGTCTTTTTAAAATCTCTCTCCAAACCACGTAAGTTCTATTTCTACGGAAGGATGGGCAGTGGTTCAGAGATTTAAAAACTTAAGTTATATAAATATGAAAATAATTTATACTCATGCTAGATATTCTATGATTTTGAATCATTCCAGCAAATCAAAAGAAAGAATTTAAGAAAATCAAACTCTAAGGGATACCAAAGGGTACCAATAATTATTTTAGGAGTGATAATAGCAAAGCATTTATTGAACATTTAATGTGCTGGTGATGATGCTAAACCATATATACATATGGTGTACATACCCACACACAAACACACACACATAGCTTAGATTTATCTCCATAATAAACCAATGAGGTAGGTTTAGTTATTCTCTTTTTACTGATGATGAGTATAAGTGGGGTTAAGTAATTTGCCCCACATCAATCAGTTCATAAGGGGAAAAATCCAAATTCAAAAGTAAGGTCTTACTCTTACTGAAGTTTATTCTCGTAACTGCTGTACTATCATCCTTAGAAGTTTTCTTTGAAGTTGATGGGAGATATATCATCAGTCCTGTGACTGATCCAGAAGTGGAATTGATAAAAATCAACATTTTATAATAATACAATTATAGTCTTTCTTAAAAAGGATTGGGTTGGATGTGAATTATGGGAAAAGTTAAGATTTTTTAATTCCTGTAAGAGACTACTTACATTAATCATTTTATAGCATTATTGGTAATATGCATTAAGTAAAGCTAGAAAAATGGGTCAAAGTTTTAGACATATTTCTTCTGGGGCATTTTGCTATTAGTCTAAAAAGATTATAGCAGATCAGTATCTCTAAATCACATTTCAACTTGAGGCTCAAATTTGATGATCCTGGGAAAGCTGAAATTCAGTGCTCCTTTTTGAGATTAAGCTATGGCTGCAAGTAATTTGCAGAAAACTGACATTCCTGATAGACGTGGAAAAAAAAAAGAAAAAACAAATTGGATCATTCTATCAGGCTTTTCCAGGGTTTAGAAATCTTAATTTAATGTGAACTTGGAGGTGAGGTAAGATAGGAATAGAAAGAGAAGGTAGAAAAGAGAAGGAATTGACCGAGAACAATGAATCAGTTGCTTACAGTGGTCTTCCATCAGAATTCAAAGGTCCCTAACTTCCATTTACTAAGTTCTCTTACTTTTGGCTGTACTCTAACTAATAGTTTTAAATTATTTTAATATTATACTACATTCTAGATTGTTGACAATTGAGTGAGAGTATATCCAATCTGTCTGGCTGAACCAGTTAATTAAAATATTTTCTCTCTGTTAATATACAGGGTGTTATCAAGTGGAATAAGTATTTGACCTTTCAGTGTGATCATATGGTATGTGTGCTAAATAGGGTTATCTTCAGGTGCAGGCATCAGAAACCCTGAGTTAAAATCCATTAGGATTGAAGGTAGGTGGCTGCTAGTGTTCAGTGGTACAGGAATGTGAGTGTCTGTGATTCCTGATTGCAAGTAGCAATTGTGGCTTACCAAGTTTATGCTCAGGGCAGAAAGAAGAGGGAATGGATGAAAAAAGCATTTCCAGAACTCCCATGTAAACTTTTCTTATGTCTCATTAGCTATAACTGAGTTCTGGTGGCAACCTTTAGTTGCAATGGAGACCATAAAAAGTGAGTATTTAGTTTTTTCACCTGTATGGTAGAAGGTGAAAGGAAGAGGGGGTTGGGAATGGTTATAGAATTAGCCAACCAAGAGGTCCCATGTAATGCCATTGTGTAAGTGGGATCATTAAACATTAAGTATAAGAAAACAAATTTCATTAGGACATACCAAGAAGGACTTACTAACCTGCCCAGAGGTTAGATGGGCTGGGCTAGTAGGTAATGCATTCTCTATCATTGCATGTATTTAAACATTGAGTGAATGAACATTTGACCAATCTACCGTGGAGATTTAAGCATTAGATGGATAAGTGGTTGAACTAGCTATCTTTTAACGTTGCCTTCACATCCTCAAGACTTGATACTCTGTAAGCACTACAGTTTCTTGCAATCTGAAAATTTTCTCTTTGTAGCTCACTCTCCTGTTATGTCCACTGGTACAAATCTGCTTTTACTTTTATCTTAACATTAATATCCAACAATGAGATTTTTAGATAGTCTCTATAAAGAAAATATCTTTATCCCCAACTGTGTTTATATCTTAAAAAAACTCATCTTCTTCCCCCCGGGAGATGTTGACAGAATTAATATCAGAAGAGTTTTTTTTTTAATGGATGTGGTTTTTAATTTGATGCATTTTAACACTTCAAAGGCTTTACTAAAGCTCTCACATGTTGTCCTTAAGATGCACGGTAGGAATGTCAATTTCCATGGCAATCTTGAAGCACTTCTCTTGTTTTTTGTTTGTTTCCCTTTGAAGTATAAATTTACGAAACTAATCTCTCTTTGGGTTTGAGTCTATGTTCATGAAAGACAGCAACTGTTTGAAGAGAAAATCACATAAATAGTGAGCTGAAATTTTAAATTGGATAATATTGAAAGTTTTGCATTTTTGCTGAATACAGACCAAATTAAAATGTTTCTTATTCCTAGGGAACATTATATAGAATAAGACTGATTTCTGCTTTGATGAAAGGCTAAACCAAAGATGTTAGAAAAATGCAGGAATTCATAGTATATTCAGCACTGAATTATATTTGTTACTTCCTAGAATCAGATGAATGTTTTCAAATATACCCTGTAAGTCTCAAGACAGAGAACTTTGCTATTATTATTCTCTTTTTTAACAGATGGCATCGGGAAAGACCAATTAAACAAGAGGGTGGAGAATACAAGATAAACCTAAAAAGAGAAAAAAAACCTCTCAACTTTGATTTGTTAAAAAAATCCAAATGGAATCAAAATTGAGATGTGTTCTTCCTCTCCTGTCAGGTGTGATTAAAACAATTATTAATACTCAGTGTTGGTGAGGGTATGGGGAAACAGGCCCTCTCATTTATTTCTGGTGGGAATGTTAATTGGCCCAAGTGGTTTAGAAAGTAATTTTTGTGATATCTGCAAAAAAGCCCCCAAAATGTAATAATGTTCAGCTCAGAAATCCCACCTCTAGGAATATTTTCATCTGAAATCCTTATATAAGTTGCAGAGTATAAGCCAAGGAATAGTACTGTAGTGTTGTTTGTAATAATGAAAAATTATATATAACCTAAATAAATAGCCACTGATACGGTGGTGGTTGAGGAAACTATGGCACATTCATAGGGTAGCAAACTATGTAGATTAAAAAATAAAGTACTGAGAAGGATATGTCTATGATATATCCCTTTTGATTTTTTAAAAACTACATAGTTGTATACATTTTATAGAATGTTTTAAAGGATGTATCATTATTATTTAATAGTCACAGTTTGGGGGAAGAGTTTAGCATGATTTTGTGGAACAATGTTTTAAAAGTTGAACTTGTTTCAAGGACCATCTATATAGTGAACTCTCAATTGTTTCCTTCATGTTAGGTCTCTTAAAAAGCCATTCGTATTGTCCTAAGAACAGCGGTTTTACAGTCAGGATGTGGGGAGAAAGAACTGCCTGAGAAATTAGTTTAAAAACATCAATTGGAAATTAATTTACTTTCACAGGCTATTTTTAATTTTGGCAAGTAGACTAAATTCAGTGCTTTGGTTTGTCTATCTGGAAAATGGGAAGCTTAAAAATGAACTAAGAATAATACTAAATGTTTCTGTACCTAAATGATGAGCAGTCCTTAGTTATCTCTTCATTTCCTTCTTTGTGAGATTTTTTTAACATGGGTATCTTTAAAGATTGCATAATTCTAAGTTCACTGTGTTTGCATTATTAAATCCATTGAATGATTTCTTGTTATTAAATTTCTTGTTATTAGAAGCTGTTGTGTTGGAGAGAAATAATTTTCTCCCATTTTGAACATCCTGTCACAGCTATAGAATGCACTTCCTTAGTGAAGGGTAGGCAAATTATACAGAACAATTTTCTTAATACAGCTTATTTTTTTGTGTCTTTATCAGCTCTCTCTGTCTCTTGCATGCTCTCTGTTATTCGGCAGCCTCCTATTTCCTCCACACAAATGGCTCATCTTAGGCCTGTACTTCCTTTGGACTCAGTGATATTTAATAAAGCCCTTGCTATACATTCTAGATCAGAAGGACATTGCTATTTTCTTATGTTGAGCTGTTTTCTTATGATTCTTGCTTTTCTATTCAATGGTGAAACTAGTGGCACCAAGTGGTGATTGGTGAACTTTTTTTTTATGCTATACCTTTTCATCTCTTATTATATCTCTTAGTTTCCTTAAGAAAAAGAAATTTTTATAGGCCACAGATACAGTGGTAACCCATTTTAAAAATACCTCTGATGTCTGAGTAGGTGGTCAGACATCATGCACACGTTACATTACATACATATTGAAAGCTGAGTGAGAATAAATCACAATAAAGTACTAGGAAGAAATCTACTTTTCTTATATTTCAGGATGTTTAGGAAAAAAAGCACTGTGACATTTGCACAACACATATATCAGTGCATGGATTATGTGTCATTCCTGTTTATTATGCTCGGTAGAGCTCCAGGTTGAGGAAGTCACCTCTAGGCAAGAACAGCATTAGAATATTTCTGGTTCAGCACTTGGTATCACTTGGCATGACACAAAGCTATTAATGCAGGTGTTTAAAGGACTTCCCAAACTCTTGGAAGGTCAAGGTCAGTGCCATTTAAACATGATTAATGGTCATTAATTATTTTTATATATCTTTTATATTCTTGTCAACTCTAGAGTAAGGTAATAAACAATTTTAAACAAGCCTGTAAGAAACAGCGAATTCAAATTAATTAACTTAACAAGACAGTTCAGGATCAATGAGAATGAAAATCTCTAGAAAGACTCTTTGAGCATCTAGATCAAAGCTGTCCAGTAGAAGTAAACCACATATATAATTTAAAGTTTTCCAGTCACCACACTAAAACATAAAAGGAAACAGTTGGCACTAATTTTAAGAATATATTTTATTTTACTCAATATAATAAAAATATTACCATTTCAGCACATAATCAATTTAAAAAATTATTGAGATTCAAAATTCTCCTTTTGTACTAAATCTCTGAAACCTGGTGTGTATTTTACACTTACAGCACATCTCAAGTTCAGACTAGTCATATTTCAGGTGCTCAATAGCCATATGTGTCTAGAGGCTACCATATTGGATAGTGCAGGTCTAGATTTTTAGAGCTGAAGCTAAAGCACTAGTTTATTTTTATTTTATCTTAGCTAGTATGTTATTATAATTAGAGTAATTAATAAATATTTAGAATGACAACCAAGTCTAAGGACATACAGTGAACCATCCCTTAATCTTTATAAAGAAACTGTAATGGATACATTGCTGATTCATTGCCAAGGGATAAAGAAAAATACAAGCTGCTAGTGTGTTCTATTATGCAACAAATAAAACTCTAACCCACAAATCTAAAGGGAAAAGTAAAACTAATGAGCTTTGGTTGGAATGAGATCAGTGGCAGAATCAGTTTGACCACACAAGCATTTCCGGTAGTCTCTTGGGGAGATGGATTTAAGGGCCACACTGTGGGCCTGAGGGCAAGATGCCAAAGGGGAAAGACCAAGATCTTCCAATGTCAGTTTTTTACGTTGCCCATCTGTTAGTTTCTTAATGAAGCTTGGTGAATTGACAAGCAGACTGCCTGGTGGGATGTACAGTAAGGCTATTATGGTATCATATTCCAGTTAATAGTAGGAATATCTTGCATTTATGCAATATTTGATTTTTTCAAAGGCCATTTTTTTTATTCTTCCACAAATTTTTAAATCAGGTTTTACTAACTATGGCATACCAAGCAAACTAAGGCCAAAAGTTTCATTTCAGCAAATGATTATTGAGTGATTAATAAGCAAAGAATTATGTTGGCCTTCAAGAGGTCACAGTGTTACTTGAGAACTTAGATGTGCAAGGCCTCACATATCTAAATCTTGAAAATAACCATTGGAATCATTTGATTTCAAGGTAGTATGTTCAGATCTGCTCCAGGCAAATGCCCAAATCTTGCTGTTTTAGCCAAGTCTATCTGCTTCTTTATCCTGGTAAACTGGATTGGACCATGCAGGATCCTCAAGGAATTCTTCCCTCAGACTAAAGTAGAGCCAACTAAGCCACTGTCTTTATTCTTCTTATGGGTTTCTGTTAGCTTTCCCACTCAGCTTTCCAAGGAGGACATAAAAGATAAAGAGTTACTTTTACTCTCTTCATTCCCCACCCAGAGATTTTTACTTGCTCCTCAGTACTCTTGGACACATGCTTGAGCTCTACTTGCTGGATGTGAAATTGTCTATACATGAGTGAGGTTGATGGTGACGATGGTGGTGGAAAAGGGGGTGAGATCTTGAAATCCCCCTGGGTGCCAGCATGAGATGGGGAAGAGTATGTAACTAAAACATTCCCAGTCTTGTATCTTTCTTCTTTTAAGTTCATTCAAGTCTAGTGAAGCAGAGATATTTCTACCTCTTTCAAGAGAGATGAGTGGACATTTCTGTGAGATCCTTACTCCAGTCCTTGGAGTTACTCCTATTTACTTTGAACCAATATGATTGGCATTTTTACACATTTGGCTGTTTGTAAGAGTGTCATTTTTATTTTCCCCAGAAACTACTGAAATGTGTCATGTAATTACTTTCATTACCAGTAAATTCATTCTAAAGTCATATTATACAAATGACCAATAATTCAATTCTTATCTTATTTACCCTTTCAATTGTGCCTAGCTACTGTTGAACCAAATTTACAAGCATGGACTACATATATATATATATATATATATATATATATATATTTTTTTTTTTGGCCATGCCTTGTGTCATGTGGGATCTTAGTTCTCTGACCAGGGATTGAACCTGCACCCCCTGCAGTGGAAGTCTTAACCACAGGACCACCATGGAAGTCTTTTTTATTGAAGTATAGTTGACCTACAGTGTTGTTAGGACTACATAGTTTGCATCAGAGTTATAACAAAAGTTTTACTAAATAATACAGTATTAGTAGTGTGAAAATGCCTGAAATTTGCTTTGCTTTGGCTTTTAAAAACACCTCATATCAGGGCCTCACCTCAGAAATTAATCAGAATCTATGAGAAGTGGGACCTAGGCATGGTCTTTTTCAAAAGCTCTAGAAGTTCTAACGTGTAGCCAGGATTGAGAATCTACTAGGGTCGTATTGTACTAGGATGGTGTTTTCCCACTTGCGACCAATTAAATGTTAGTTTTCAATGTGAAGACAGGATCAGTATTTTCTTTTTTAACATCTTTATTGGAGTATAATTGCTTTACAATGGTATGTTAGTTTCTGCTTTATAACAAAGTGAATCAGCTATACATATATCTCCATATCTCCTCCCTCTTGCATCTCCCTCCCACCCTCCCTATCCCACCCCTCTAGGTGGTCACAAATCACCGAGCTGAGGATCAGTATTTTTGAAAATCTCTCAAGGTTGATCCAGTGGGTAGCCAATTTGGAGAATCATTGCATCAGGGCCCCAATGTTAGAGACTAAAAAAGCATAAATGGCAAGAGATGAAAGAATTGGCCTCCAAAACTCAGAATATTCCGTTTCATTTTTTGGGCTTTTCTCTTACTTGATCTATGCTTCTTTTGGTGTTGATTTTTAATCTCTTCCCTGGTTTCCATGTCTGGACTCAGACACAAGTGTATTCTGTACTATAACACACCTATAGATCTGGGCCAGCCCCACACAGTCCCTTGAAACCCCAGGTTAGACCAGCCTTTGTTTCCACTGGTCTCCCACAGACCTGGCGGGGGGAGATTATACCATTATTATCTGTGATTATTATCCATGACCTTGTGACTTCCACAACAGTTTATTCTTGGTGAGCTCATGTTGGACAGCAGAGTCCCAATTTGCTTTGATTAGGACTTGATTCACAATTACAACTGACTCTCAGTTTGAAAGGAAATCAGACACTATTAGATGAGCCACTGGCAGTTCAAGATCAACATGCCCTCAACTGTATAAGTGGCACTCCTCATCCTATGTTCCTTATCTTAGAGGGTGGCACCACTATCCAACCTTATGCCTAAGTCTAAACCTATCAGTTTCATCCTTATATTACAAAATTTGTTTGTAACAGGACATTGAGTATACATGCTAAAACTGAAAACGAATTCACTTCTCTTGATGGTTAGAAAACCATCAGATTCAGTCAGTGTCCAAATTCAATTAATTATATCTCTTAAATTTGTTTCATCCTCTTTTCTCCATTCTGACTATCACTGACTCAGTTCAAGCCACCATATCGGCTAATGCGTTAAATTCTGTACCTGTCTGCCAATCTCTAGTCTCATTCTGTGTGCCCATTCCTCTTCTCTCCCCCAGTCCATCAGACTCACTTCTGCCAAATTGGCCAGTCCCAAATTAAAGTGTGATCATATTAATTTCCCTACTCAAATTCTTTTAATGACTCAAAAGTAAAATTCATATGTGGCATGAAAAGCAATCATGATATTGTCGCTGTTTTCTTCTGTTTTATTCCTGCTACTGTCCTTCTTTACACTCCAGAAATACTGAGCTAGTTGGTGGCTCCCTGAACAGGCTGCATTCTCTCCTCTTCCACGTGGTAACCTATTCCCATTAGTCCGCCTGTCACACTGCTCATCCTTCAGGTCGTAGCTCAGCCTCTTCTCTCTGAAGCCTTTCAGCAGCCTGGGGCGACTCCTTTGTTGCTTCCACCATCATTCTTTAGAACATCCTGCCTTAAGACATTTTCTTCATTCTAACTGCTAATTACGTACGTCTCTAACCTCACTAGACTCTATGCTTCTTGAGGGTATGGAAGAATGAGGCTTTGAACTATGTTTGGACTTCAATCTTTAGATGAACTCATTAACTCATTACATAATTTGAGTCTGTCAATAGAAAACTAGTGTTGTAACTAATAACAGAATCTCCACAGTACATTTGGTACTGAATTAAATTAACACAAGGTTAGTGAGGTCATTATGAGTGATAAATCTAAGTTCCTATGAAAAATACATTTCATGACTTAAGTTTCACCATTGTATTACCATTCTTAATTCTTTAACAGTGAAAAGATCTTGTAACTAAATGAGTATGCACATTTTAATCTGAAAAGTGCTCCCCTGTTTCAGCATATGACCTAACCCATGGTCACATAGTCATCCATTTCAAAGTGTACTTGATAGTATCTGAAAGCCTCTTGACCCATGTGTTAATTCATTTATTTAACACATTTTTATTGAATATGGAAAATGTGTAGAACAATTATGCTAAGGGCAAAGGATATAGAGATGAAAAAAACACAGCTTTTCCCTTGTGGGATTAGAAAGTATAGGTTTTATATATGTTTATTTTAACCCTCATAACAGTCCTGAGGAGCAAATATTACCATCTCCATCTTATAAATGAGGACATTCCACAATGATATTTATCTTCTTGAAAGTAGCTTAAAATACTGGTGTTTTTCTAAATATAAAACATATAAGCCTCATTGTTTTGGTGATCTACTTGTGGTTTACAACTGTGTTTCTTAAACTTTAATGTACGTACAAATCACCCCAGAATCTTGTTAAAATATAGATTTTGGTTTAGTAGGTCTGGGGTGGGATCCCAGATTCTGCATATCTAGCAAACTCTGAAATGCCATGCAGTTAATTAGTCTAGAACCACACTTTGAACAGCAAAGTTTAGAACATCATGTGTAGAATTCCACTGTGTCAAACATTATTCCTTTATTTATTGAGTCCTTTGTTTTGAAGATGCAGTCACCATTGCCTCTTAAAGTTTGTTTAAAAACGAGAATGGAGTATTAAGTTCTCACATCGTCGATCTTCCTTAGCCTTCTGGGCCTAGTCAGCATATGCATCCATCGTGAATCCTCTCCAACTATTCTACCTCACAACCATATGTTCCCATTCCAAGTTCTACTTTTATCACTTTTTATGGTGGGAATCTCTGTATTAGGAATAAACAGGAGAATTTCAGGAAAGGATTCTGATCTAACTACAGGCTCCCTTCCAGCCTTTTTCAGTGAAGGCAAACAGTAAGAGTTTTGCATACCCAGTGGAAGTATATCTATACAAAAATACTCAAACTTTGTTACGTCTTTTCTGATAAATCTTATAATCCCCAAGCCAGAATGTTTCTTAAAATAACTGTTGTCCTGGAAGAATCCTATAGAATGAAACTGCTCCCAATGGTGGCAGTCAAGGATAGTGAGTCTGAGCCTGGGCTCTGGAGAAGAATGACTGGGTCCATGGTTTACTATCTGAATGGACTTGGAGAGTTCACTTAAATATCCCAAGCCTTTTTTCCATCATCAGCAATGGTTATGATAATAGTTCTTATGAGGATGAAATTAGATAACTCGGATAAAGCACTTAGCATTTAGCAAAAACTCAGTAAATTTTAACTTTTATTACTTCATTTTTCTCTTGACTCACTTCCAGAAATAAAATTCTAGAAGAGTATAGGTGCTGCAATGCAGATTGATTTGCTTAATTGTTAGAGTTCGTTAAAAGAGGTTATTTGGAAAAAATGCTTAATATTTTGGAGCTAGGATCTGATTTGTGGCTATATATGTATTTTCTTTTTCAATTTTGGTATCTGTTTTTAATATGAGTCATTGCGGTTTGGCTATACTTTTCCCTCATGAACAGTTATTTAATTATGGTCACAGAACCAACTTTATTGCATTCTGACTTTCGGAATATTTTAGGATTTGATTTTCTCACTGGGGAGAAGATTGTGAACTATTTAACTGCTTTCTTTTTGAGCTTCCCATCCACAGATAGGTGCAGTTAAAATAAACTAGGAATACACTAGCATGAAGGGGCTAGAATAATGACATTATGTTTAAGAAACTAGCAGTAATACTTGGTAGTATTTTATACTTTTCTTCTGAATAGATTTGGAGTGTCTTATGCTATACTTGGAAGCTTAATAAATAACCACCTCAAGAAATTTATATCTTTTCAGCATATATATTTTTTCTTGGACCCAAGATTACATATATAGCACTTCAGTTAAACCCTATTCTCTTTATGTGCATACTTAGACATTGAAGCATAGACCATTTATTCTTATGGGTCAAGACCCTGTAAAAATTAATGAGATGTGTCAGAATAGTGCCGTTGGGGATGACAAAACTGGTGATGCTATTCCAGGTGGAAGACAAGGCAGGCTTTACCAGTGGTGGGGCATTACCTTCCTGGTTCAGTAGGAAAAGCTTCTCAGTTCTGGAGAGCTCTTGTTATGTATGAGCTATTCGTAAGAACAAACTCAGTACATTTTAAACTATAAGCTGGAATAAATAATGATAAAAGATTATGTTAAAAATATTTTTACACCCCTTCTACATTGTTTTAAGCCCCTTTCCTAGGTGGATTCTACTTTTAGGAGTATCAAACTACAAAATTTAAATATAGAGAATGAATGATTTGATTTACCAAAGGAGTTTTGTTCACTGAAATATTTTATGTAGGAATCTTTTCAATCAAGGCTCACAGAATGAAGTGCTTACAGGGATCAGGTGGAATCTATAAAAGAGTAAAGTGGGCTGGATGGAGATCTAGAGAGTTCAATCCACTGGCTAGAACTAGTTTCTTAAATTCATTCACCCAGGTCTTTAGCTGGTGTGGTAAAAATAACAATGGGCTTAGAGCCTGCAAACATGAGTTTTCTTCTGGGGTTCTCCGCTTATTGGTTCTATAACCTTGGACATCAGTATCTTTACCAACAAAACAGGGGCTTGAAATGAATAATCTCTAAGGTGAGTTCCAGCTTCGAGTGGTGCAAGTTTGTGGATACCAGTCACTCTAGCCCTTCATCCCATAAAGTTCTAAGTCATTCAGAGGAGTCACAAGGAGCCAAATGGACAGAAGTCTCCTGTAAAGGCTAGATTGGACAGCACTGAAGGGCTTTCTACCTCTCTCTCCTAATAAAGGTCTTAAGAACCCCAACCCCTTCCTCCCTTTACCTCCCCAAAAAACAGGCTAAGGGTGATAAGGGAGGAGGCCCTACATGGAGACTGTAAGTACAAATTCTGTAAAAGTTGAATAGAGGCAGGTAGAAGAAAAAGCCAGAAAAAATGAAACTACGCTATGCTTGGAGAAAGATCTTTTATTTGTAACCTTATCCAGAAGTGGAATATCAGTCACCCAATACATGTTGGGCTCCCATTAGGCTCTTAAATTAGACATGATGGGGGGGCGATATTTTCCAATATTAAATGGAAACATTTCAACCCTCTCCCCCCATTCACACACACATACTAGTCAGGATTCTTAGCTGCATAAAATAGAATCTAGTCTACCTAGTGTAAGGACAAATCATTTAAGTGTGAAGATAGCTTAAAGAATTGTTGGGAAGGATGAATCAGCTTCCAAGAATAATTTCAAAAGCCCCAGGCTGCTGAGCGAACTGCGTCCCTTCTTGGTTAGGAAGTTCTCACCAGCCTGGCTGCCTGCTTCAGAACTTTACCACTTCTGGTAATTTAGCATCAACAAATGGCCAAATCAGAGAGCTACTTCAACAACTGCCAGCTCCAGAACATGCTTTCTTTGCCACGGTTCCTGCCAGCCTTGCCCTCGACCTCTTTCCCCATAGAGCTCAGCGTGAAACAAAGTGTGTGCCAGTGCATTCGATGGGCAGAACCTAGATCTCACCCAGAACCCTAGCTCTAAGGGAGTCTGGGAAATGTAGATTTTAGTTTTTGAACACCTAATGTTGTTAGAAGGCAGTTGGAATGGGTTGTGTGAGTCGTCCGTCATCCAGTAAATCATGTTGTCTTACAGCCTTCTGCCTCAGAAGCATACAGGAAACAACACCACAGACAGGTCGGGAAGGAGCTGGTACTTGATGTGTTTAGCAAAGCAGTAGGCTGAAAGCCAGCCTTAGAGGTTCTCTAAAATTTGAGCATATAAAGAACCAAGACAAGAAGACATATGATACAGTTTCTCTGAAAGTCTGGAGAAGATTAAAGTCTATTAAATCGTGGCCAAAATCCTTGCTGCCCAATAAGGAAGGCGGTTACATTGGAAAGATGAGGAGAGAGAAGGAGTGAGACAGAGAGAGGTAGAGGAAGGCAGATGTCCAAATTCTTATTTTTTTCCTCTACCATTAGAACCATCCAGGTAAATAAGAGGAAGCCTAAGGATATAAGGGGTCTTTTGCCCCCCTTCTTGATTAGGAATCTGGCTTTCAGTTCCCTGGAAGGCTCCTCTATCACCCACTACACTCAGTGGGGCAGCATGGACGAACAGAGTGACTGCTGGAGTTAAGCATTTCTAAGACGCTGAGTTTCTGAGACCCTGAGTGGAAAGGATATGGAATGCAGGTGAGTTGAATATCAGCAGACATGCCACATTGACCAGGGTTATAGGGATGAGTGACCCTTCAGCAGAGCTGAAGGCTGACAACCCAGTTTATGGTGGAAAATGTGGAGACATTCAGAAGGGTCCAGATCAGATAGGCCCTCCTCTACTAGTTCTTCCCCATCCACCTCCTCCTCCCGCATCATCACCTGGCACTTCAAGGAGAACTAATTTCTCTCTCTGTCAGGTTTCCATAGCCCATTGCGCATACTTCTGTAACGCTACCTCATGATATTGTGAGTATTTGTTTGCATATCTATCTTTTTCACTAGATAGTGAACTCTCCAAGAGATGAGGCTTTTAATATCTGTATCTCTAGTTCTCTGCATATTTCCTTTCAGTAGGGGCTCAATTAACATGTTTTAAGGCATTAAGACATATTCTTTATCCTATTTGTAGTTATACTTAGCCTAAATGTGACACAATTCAGATTGGGTAAGATTTTCAGGGCAGGATATGAAATGTGATTATGAACCTTGTAATATGGGTATGGAATCTTGTAATACAGGTACAGAACCAGGAAATAAGAGTGTAGAAGGGGAAAGAATAGGAATTTGGAGGGGCAAGAAAAAATAAAAAGAGAAGAACTAAATATCTGGAGGAGGTGTGACCTTTTTCTTCTTTTCTAGCTACCTCAAACATTTTAAAAAGTGAGAAATGAAATTATCTTTCTTGTTTTTATTTTAAATTATGTAAATTATATAATTAATATATAAATGCATTCTAATTGTACAATTTAAACCCTATGCAAAAAAGCTAAGTCCTTTTTGGTCTCTGTGGTAGGCTGAGTAACAGCCTCCCCAGAGATGTCCATGTTCTGATCCTGGGGCCCATGGATAGTCACCTTTCATGGTAAAAGGAACTTGGTTGAAGATTTTGGGATGGGGAGATAATCCTGGGTTATCCAGATGGGCCCAAGGTAATGACAAGAGTCCTTATGGGAGGGAGGCAGGAGGATCAAAGTCAGTAATAGATGTGATGATAGAAGCAAGAGGTTGGATTGATTCAAGGACGGGGCCACAAGCCCAGGAATGCAGGTGGCCTCTAGAAGCTGAAAAAGGCAAGGAAATAGTTTCTCCCCTCAGAGCCCCCGGAAGGAACCAGCCCTTCCAACACCTTGACTTTAGTCCAGTGAGACTGATTTTGGACTTCTGACCTCTAGAATTGTAAGATATAAATTCACATTTTTCTTTTTCTTTTTTCTTAAAGCCATTATGTTTGTGGTGCTTTGTTACAGTGGCAATAGGAAATGAATCTAGCCTCTTAATCTCACTCTCTATACCAGAGGTAGCCAATGTTATCAATATGATGTGTATCCTTCCAGACCTTCTTTTACATATGTATCAATATATATGTAACTGTGCATGTGTAAATAGCATGGGTTTGAGTGCTATTAAAATTTTACTGAGTATATTATTCTGCAGTTTGCTTTTTTTACTTATCAATGTGTCTTGGAACTCTTTTTTATCAGTATGGATTAATGTATACCGATTCCCTTTTTTCAACTACTCTCTGATTTTTCCATTCTATGTCTTTCATAGTTTATATTACCATTCCACTAAATTATTTTATACACTAAAATGTTGAAATTTACCTTTCTGGCATATAAAGGGGAAACATAGCTGGTTGAAAAGCATAGTCAAGTTCTTGCTTCAGGATATTAAAAAACACTCAAATTTTACTATATGTGATCATCATTGGAAATACTTTATTTCTCCCAAGTAAATTATTATAGCTGAATGTGCCTTGGAGAAAGTGATGTTAACAAATCCTGTCTGGTCCAATATTCTTATTTGTGATTTTTTTCTTTCTAAGTCTCAGAGTTTTGTGAACAACTGTGTGTTTAGTTCTTAGATAGATTATAGCTTTAACAGATTAAAAAATGATAGCGAAAAATAATCCCACCTTGCAAAGCAGTCTTTTTTGATGCAGACTTGTCAGAGCAGTTTACAACACATAATGAGGTCTCACAGCCTGGTGAGACATGCAAAGCAGGTTAAAAAACTGCCAATACTGTATAGTGACTTTAATACTGAGGATGGTAAATATGTGGAAGAAGAAATCCATTTGCTGCCATTCTGTTTAAATGTCTGGAAATATGTAGTTATCAGAGCACCAATAAATGTCTCCTGTAAGTCAAGTTCTTCTTTAAAAAAAAAAAGCGCTACGGTTTTATTGAATCTCTTTGGAAACTAAACGCAGTTTGCTACCCAAGACCTGTTCAAAGCACTTGCTGTCAATCAGTAGAAAAGATTTGGCTACCACCTCGGTGTTAAATATAAATGTAGTCTAAAGGTTTAATGGATTAAAACTGTGCTATTTAATTTGAAATGGAATTTCTCACCCTCCTAGCTTAGGTAGTTAGGATTCTGTGGGTTTGCTTTTCATTCCAGCCTGGTTTATAGGTCTAATAAAGAAAAGGCAGCTGTGGGTTCAGAACGCAAGTGTATCGAATTGAGGAGACAGCTCTCCTTTTGGTGGAAGGAGAGGGGACAAAGCACCCTATTAACTCCAACTTGTTAAAATTTACTAAGTCTCTAGTTCATTAGCCTTTCCCCCCCCCCCCTTTACACCAAAAGAGTAGATAAAAGGTAAGCAGCAACAATAAGAGACATTATATGCAGAGGTGAACACAATATGACAAGGTCTTTTTTTAATAACAAACAGTGTAAGCTCTCTAGGAGGTAGACAGTATGAAGTGCAACAAAAACTGTAATTATGCTCTCAGCAGGAAACCTGTATTTAGAGTGACAGTAGAGTGTCTCTAAAAACCTGTTAGGTTAAGGCTGCTGGTCTTAATTATATGTATTAAGAGTTTGTATCTTCACTCTTTTCTTTTTAAGATTCAAAGAAGAAACCTAATTATAACTTAGACTCTAGTAAATGGGCCATATTTAAACAATGAGCATTTGGCAATCTCATCATGCACCATGATGTGTCCTACTGGTGCAGCTGCTATGCAAGCCGAAGTGGCCCCCCCAAATAATTTGTTTTTGCTGCCTCCATGACAGAGGAAAAACAAACAAAAGCCAAACAAGGGAAATAATGAAATTATGCTTTTTTTTCAGTCAATGACACCCAAGCCTTCTGGAGGGGGCGATCATTCCTTGGGTAGATTCTTACTTATAGAATTACAGGTTGTTTGTGAGTTGTTAACATGTAAATATTTTAGCTAGATCATGGTTGGATAAATCTTCTTGGTTTGATTTTTGCCTCTGTCTTGGTCCCAGAGGCCCTAGAAGGTTACAACTGCTTCTAGTTGACTTCTGTTAAATTGTATGAGGCTCAAAAGTTTAGGTTCTGCCTGGCGTGCAGCAGAAGGTGTGACAGCTGAACAACACACTTCTGAGTTACAGGGACTGGTCCTGCTGTATTCATCATAAGATGGCCCCCAAACAGGTATCTGACTACATTTGACTTTTCCGTATATGATTTACACTTCACTTAGTATATTCCACACCAGTTTCCCAGGTGCTTGTTCTTCCACATAATATTTGCTGAACTTCAAGAAAGAAAGAGCTTAATTATTTGGTTAGGATTAGATTATAATCATATGAATAGATATATGAATATGGGGATTGTGAGCTACTATTGTTGGGATCACTTGTCATTAAGATACACTTTATAATTTTGTTCACATTACAAAGTTATGGGGTGAACTGAACAAAATTAATTTTTTGAGTTTAATGGCAAAAGTCATGCTGATATGACTGAGCTAATAAATCAAGCTGTATGAAAGTGAACTTACTGTATTTGATCCTCTTCTTCTCTGTGGCTCTAATTCCTTGAATTTCTCATGGGTTCTATGGTCCAAACAATTTTAAGGTGGTCTGCACAAAATAATGATGACTGAATGATTTGATCATGCATCTTTTGTTTCTCTTTATGGTCTCAGGCAGAAAAGGAACTCAGAGCTAATATATTTTCTTCTCTTTGGAATGTATAATCTAACTAAATTGAATTTCTATCATCTGCCCTCAAATAACTACCAAAGAAAAATTAGAGTGGTTCTAAATGGATTTAAATAAATGCTGAAAAATTTGGAAACCATTTGCGTATTTATTGGCAGCCCTGTTGAAGTTTGTATCTTGGGCAGCCCAACTTTCAATTTTATTGAAATACTGATTTACTTTTCATTATTGTTAGATTGAAGAAAGCAGTCACTGGGTCTAAAGTTAATAATAGTTTTATGTAAAGTCTCACGGATTTTTATAGTGATAGGGATCTGTAGTATGAATAATGGCATTTCTCTAATTAAGCAGCAATTGAATTAAAACAATAAAAATCAAGGGTGAGCTATTTATTAATTTTGAGGTTTTTAGCACAATTTGGATTATACTTCATAGAGTTTTTGTTATTTCTGTGTTGAATAATTTATTAAAGTAATGAGTAACATGAATCACTGGGACAGTTTTCTATATTTTATCAAAATAAATTATTGGTTGAAAAATGGAGCAAGGTTTAGAGAGGAGGTATGAATATTAGTGAATGTCACTAAGAACAAGCATTAGGTAGTGAGCAATAATCTTTCCTGTGCTCCATCCCTCAAGTGTGATCAGTTCAAGCAAAACCCAGTTCGAGTATCATTAGATGACCAGTGGACATGATAGTAGAGATGGTAGCAAAAATACAAGACAACAGGGTCCCACTGCATTAAACACGACTTTTTGAAATGTCACTAAAAGGAGTTAGAATCTTTGAGCAAATAGTAGCCACACAAAGTAGTAAATTATCTTAATTATTCCAAAATTGGGCCATGAAACTGTGAAAGTAAATCTTCAAGTCTGGATAGCAGATTTCCCCCTTTTTATATAAATGAAATGGTAGAAAACATAGTATTTGGAAAAGGTAAATAAACAATTTGCATGGTAGCATCAAGGATATTTTAGAAGTGAAATTCAATGCATTTGTTTTCTACTTCCTATGTATATCCATTGTGTTTTTTTCTTTTTTTAATTAATTTTTATTGGAGTAGAGTTGCTTTACAATGTTGTGTTAGTTTCTACTGTACAGCAAAGTGAATCAGCTATATGTATACATATGACCCCTCTTTTTCGGATTTCCTTCCCATTTAGGTCACCACAGAGCACTGAGTAGAGTTCCCTGTGCTATACAGTAGGTTCTTGTTAGTTATCTATTTTGTACATATTATCAATAGTGTATATAGGTCAATCCCAGTCTCCTAATTCATCCCACACCCCTTTCCCCCTTGGTCCATACATTTGTTCTCTACATTTGTGTCTTTATTTCTGCTTTGCAAATAAGATCATCTATACCATTTTTCTAGATTCCGCATGTATGCGTTAATATACAATATTTGTTTTTCTCTTTCTGACTTTACTCCGTATGACAGTCTCTAGGTCCATCCACATCTCTACCACCCTATATACATATATATATATATATATATATATATATATATATATATTTTAACATCTTTATCGGAGTATAATTGCTTTACAATGTTTTGTTAGTTTCTGCTGTATAAAAAAGTGACTCAGCTATACGTATACATATATCCCCATATCCCCTCCCTCTTGAGTCTCCCTCCCACCCTCCCTATCCCACCCCTCTAGGTGGTCACAAAGCACCGAGCTGATCTCTCTGTGCTATGCAGCTGCTTCCCACTAGCTATCTATTTTATATTTGATAGTGTATATCTGTCCAGGCCACTCTCTCATTTCGCCCCAGCTTACCCTTCCCCCTCCCCGTGTCCTCAAGTCCATTCTCTATGTCTGCGTTTTTATTCCTGTCCTGCCCCTAGGTTCTTCAGAACCATTTTTTTCTTTTAAATTCCATATATATGTGTTAGCATACAGTATTTGTTTTTCTCTTTCCTACTTACTTCACTCTGTATGACAGACTCTAGGTCCATCCACCTCACTACAAATAACTCAGTTTCATTTCTTTTTATGGCTGAGTAATATTCCATTGTATATATGTGCCATATCTTCTTTATCCATTCATCTGTCGATGGACACTTAGTTTGCTTCCATGTCCTGGCCATTGTAAATAGTGCTGCAATGAACATTGTGGTACATTACTATTTTGAATTACGGTTTTCTCAGGGTATATTCCCAGTAGTGGGATTGTTGTGTCGTATGGTAGTTCTCTTTTTCGTTTTTTAAGGAATCTCCATACTGTTCTCCATAGTAGCTGTATCAATTTACATTCCCAACAGTGCAAGAGGGTTCCCTTTTCTCCACACCCTTTCCAGCATTTATTGTTTGTAGAATTTTTGATGATGGACATTCTGACTGGTGTGAGGGGATACTTCATTGTAGTTTTGATTTGCATTTTTCTAATGATTAGTGATGTTGAGCATCCTTTCATGTGTTTTTTGACAGTCTGTATATCTTCTCCGGAGAAATGCCCATTTAGATCTTCTGCCCATTTCTGGATTGAGTCGTTTGTTTTTTTGATATTGAGCTGCATAAGCTGCTTTTATATTTTGGAGATTAATCCTTTGTCAGTTGCTTCATTTGCAAATAGTTCCTCCCATTCTGAGGGTTGTCTTTTCATCTTGTTTATGGTTTCCTTTGCTGTGCAGAAGCTTTTAAGCTTCATTAGTTCCCATTTGTTAATTTTTCTTTTTATTTCCATTTCTCTAGGTGGTGGGTCAAAAAGGATCTTGCTGTGATTTATGTCATAGAGTGTTCTGCCTATGTTTTCCTCTAAGAGTTTTATAGTGTCTGGCCTTACATTTAGGTCTTTAATCCATGTTGAGTTTATTTTTGTGTATGGTGTTAGGGAGTGTTCTAATTTCATTCTTTTACATGTAGCTCTTCAGTTTCCCCAGCAACACTTATTGAAGAGGCTGGCTTTTCTCCATTGTATATCCTTGCCTGCATTATCAAAGATAAGGTGGCCATATGTGCATGGGTTTAACTCTGGGTTCTCTATCCTGTTCCATTGACCTCTATATTTCTGTTTTTGTGCCAGTACCATACTGTCTTGATTATGGTAGCTTTGTAGTATAGTCTGAAATCAGGGAGCCTGATTCTTCCAGCTCCATTTTTCTTTCTCAAGATCGCTTTGGCTGTTTGGGGTCTTCTGTGTTTCCATGCAAATTGTGAAATTTTTTGTTCTAGTTCTGTGAAAAATGCCATTGGTAGTTTGATAGGGATTGCATTGAATCTGTAGATGGCTTTGGGTAGTGTAGTCATTTTCACAATGTTATTTCTTCCATTCCAAGAACATGGTGTATCTCTCCATCTGTTTATATCATCTTTACTTTCTTTCATCAGTGTCTTATAGTTTTCTGCATACAGGTCTTTTGTCTCCTTAGACAGATTTATTCCTAGGTATTTTATTCATTTTGTTGCAGTGGTAAGTGGGAATGTTTCCTTAATTACTGTTTCATATTTTTCACCATTAGTGTATAGGAATGCAAGAGATTTCCGTGCATTAATGTTGTATCCTGGTACTTTACCAAATTCATTGATTAGTTCTAGTAGTTTTCTGGTAGCATCTTTAGGATTCTCTATGTATAGTATCACGTCATCTGCAAACAATGATAGTTTTACTTCCTCTTTTCCGATTTGGATTCCTTTCATTTCTTTTTCTTCTCTGACTACTGTGGTTAGGACTTCCAAAACTATGTTGAATAATAGCTGTGAGAGTGGGTAACCTTGTCTTGTTCCTGATCTTAGTGGAAACGGTTTCAGTTTTTCACCATTGAGAACGATGTTGGCTGTGGATTTTTCATATATGGCCTTTACTATGTTGAGGTAAGTTCCCTCTATGCCTACTTTCTGGAGGGTTTTTATCATAAATGGGTGTTGAATTTTGTCGAAAGCTTTTTCTGCATCTACTGAGATGGTCATATGGTTTTTCTCCTTCAATTTATTAATATGGTTTATCACATCGATTGATTTGCATATACTGAAGAATCCTTGCATGCCTGAGCTAAACCCCACTAGATCATAGTGTATGATCCTTTTAATACGCTCTTGGATTCTGTTTGCTAGTATTTTGTTGAGGATTTTTGCATCTATGTTCATCAGTAATATTTGCCTATAGTTTTTTTTCTTTGTGACATCTTGGTCTAGTTTTGGTATCAGGGTGATGGTGGCCTCGTAGAGTGAGTTTGGGAGTGTTCCTCCCTCTGCTATATTTTGGAAGAGTTTGAGAAGGATAGGTGTTAGCTCTTCTCTAAATGTTTGATGGAATTCGCCTCTGAAGCCATCTGGTCCTGGGCGTGCGTTTGTTGGAAGATTTTTTTTTTTTTTTTTTGCGGTACGCGGGCCTCTCACTGTTGTGGCCTCTCCCGTTGTGTCACAGGCTCCAGACGCACAGGCTGAGTGGCCATGGCTCACGGGCCTAGCTGCTCCATGGCATGTGGGATCTTCCCGGACTGGGGCACGAACCCGTGTCCTCTGCATTGGCAGGTGGACTCTCAACCACTGCGCCACCAGGGAAGCCCTGTTGGAAGATTTTTAATCACAGTTTCCATTTCAGTGCTTGTGATTGGTCTGTTTATATTTTCTATTTCTTCCTGGTTCACTCTTGGAAGGTTGTGCTTTTCCAAGAGCTTGTCCATTTCTTCCAGGTTGTCCATTTTATTGGCATGTAGTTGCTTGTAGTAATCTCTCATGATACTTTGTATTTTTGCAGTGTCAGTTGTTACTTGTCCTTTTTCATTTCTAATTCTATTGATTTGAGTCTTCTCCCTTTTTTTCTTGATGAGTCTGGCTAATGGTTTATCAATTTTGTTTACCTTCTCAAAGAGCCAGCTTTTAGTTTTATTGATCTTTGATATTATTTTCCTTCATTTATTTTTCATTTATTTCTGATCTGACTTTCATGATTTGTTCCTTCTGCTAACTTTTGGGTTTTTTGTTTTTCTTTCTCTAATTTCTTTAGGTGTAAGTTTAGGTTGTTTATTTGAGTTGTTTCTTGTTTCTTGAGGTAAGATTGTATTGGTATAAACTTCCCTCTTAGAACTGCTTTTGCTGCATCCCATAGGTTTTGGGTCATTGTGTTTTCATTGTCATTTGTTTCTAGGTATTTTTTGATTTCCTCTTTTATTTATTCAGTGATCTCTTGGTTATTTAGTAGCATATTGTTTAGCCTCCATGTGTTTGTATTTTTTATAGTTTTTTTCCTGTAATTGATATCTAGTCTCATAGCGTTGTTGTCAGAAAAGATACTTGATACAATTTCAATTCTCTTAAGTTTACTAAGCCTTGATTTGTGACCCAAGATATAATGTATCCTGGAGAATGTTCCATGAGCACTTAAGAAGAAAGTGTATTCTGTTGTTTTGGGATGGAATATCCTATAAATATCAATTAAGTCCATCTTGTTTAATGTGTCATCTAAAGCTTGTGTTTCCTTATTTATTTTCATTTTGGATGCTCTATGCATTGGTGAAAGTGGTGTGTTAAAGTCCCCTACTATTATTGTGTTACTGTCAATTTCCCCTTTTATGGCTGTTTGCATTTGCCTTATGTATTGAGGTGCTCCTATGTTGGGTGCATAAATATTTACAATTATTATATGTTCTTCTTGGATTGGTCCCTTGATCATTATGTAGTGTCCTTTGTCTCTTGTAACAGCCTTTATTTTAAAGTCTATTTTGTCTGATATGAGTATTGCTACTCCAGCTTTCTTTTGATTTCCATTGGCATGGAATATCTTTTTCCATCCCCTCACTTTCAGTCTGTATTTTTCCCAGGTGTGAGGTGGGTCTCTTGTAGACAGCATATATATGGGTGTTGTTTTTGTATCCATTCAGCCAGTCTATGTCTTTTGGTTGGAGCATTTAATCCATTTACATATAAAGGTAATTATCGATATGTATGTTCCTATTACCATTTTCCTAAGAGTTTTGGGTTTAGTTTTGTAGCTCTTTTCCCTCTCTTGTGTTTCCTGCCTAGAGAAGTTCCTTTAGCATCTGTTGTAAAGCTGGTTTGGTGGTGCTGAATTTTCCTAGCTTTTGCTTGTTTGTAAAGGTTTTAATTTCTCTGTCAAATCTGAATGAGATCCTTGCTCTGTAGAGTAATCTTGGTTGTAGGTTTTTCCCTTTCATCACTTTAAATATGTCCTGCCAGTCCCTTCTGGCTTGCAGAGTTTCTGCTGAAAGATCAGTTGTTAACCTCATGGGGATTCCCTTGTATGTTATTTGTTGCTTTTCCCTTGCTGCTTTTAATATTTTTTCTTTGTATTTAATTTTTTTTTTTTTTTTCTTTGTGGTACGTGGGCCTCTCACTGTTGTGGTCTCTCCCATTGTGGAGCACAGGCTCCGGATGTGCAGGCTCAGTGGCCATGGCTCATGGGCCTAGCTGCTCCGCGGCCTGTGGGATCTTCCCGGACCGGGGCGCGAACTTGTGTCTCCTGCATTGGCAGGCAGACTCTCAACCACTGTGCCATGAAGGAAGCCCTGTATTTAATTTTTGATAGTTTGATAAATATGTGTCTTGGCATGTTTCTCCTTGGATTTATCCTGTATGGGATTCTCTGTGCTTCCTGGACTTGATTGACTATTTCCTTTCCCATATTAAGGAAGTTTTCAACTATAATCTCTTCAAATATTTTCCTAGTCCCTTTCTTTTTCTCTTCTTCTGGGACCCCTATAATTCGAACGTTGGTATGTTTAATGTTGTCCCAGAGGTCTCTGAGACTGTCCTAAATTCTTTTCATTCTTTTTTTTTTATTCTGCTTTGCAGTAGTTATTTCTGCTGTTTTGTCTTCCAGGTCACTTATCCGTTCTTCTGCCTCAGTTATTCTGCTCCTTCTAGAGAATTTTTAACTTCATTTCTTGTGTTGTTCATCATTGTTTCTTTGCTCTTTAGTTCTTCTAGGTCCTTGTTAAACGTTTCTTGTGTTTTTTTTTCCATTCTATTTCCAAGGTTTTGGATCATCTTTACTATTATTATTATGATTTCTTTTTCAGGTAGACTGCCTATTTCCTCGTTATTTGTTTGGTCTGGTAGGTTTTTACCTTGCTCCTTCATCTGCTGCGTATTTCTCTGTCTTCTCATTATGCTTAATTACTGTGTTTAGGGTCTCCTTTTTGCAGGCTGCAGGTTCATAGTTCCCATTGTTTCTGGTGTCTGCCCCCAGTGGGTAAAGTTGGTTCAGTGGGTTGTGTAGGCTTCCTGGTGGGGGGAATGGTGCCTGTGTTCTGGTGGATGAGGCTGGGTCTTGTCTTTCTGGTGGGCAGGACCATGTCTGGTGGTGTGTTTTGGGGTGTCTGGGAACTTATTATGATTTTAGGCAGCCTCTCTGCTAATGGATGGGGGTGTGTTCCTGTCTTGCTAGTTGTTTGGTATGGAGTGTCCAGTACTTGAGCTTGCTGGTTGTTGAGCTGGGTCTTAACGTTGAGGCGGAGATCTCTGGGAGAGCTCTTGCTGACTGATATTACGTGGGACCGGGAGGTCTCTGGTGGTCCAACGTCCTGAACTTGGCCCTCCCACCTCAGAGACTCAGGCCTGACACCCGGTTGGAGCACCAAGACCGTTTTAGCCACACGGCTCAGAAGAAAAGGGAGAAAAAAAGAAAGAAGGAAAAAATATAATAAAATAAAAAAGGTATTAAAATAAAAAATATTAAAAGAAAAAAATTAAAATGTAAAAAAAAGAAAGAGAGCAACCAAACCAATGAATAAATCCACCAATGATAACAAGCACTAAAAACTATACTAAGATAAACATAAAAATCAGAAACTTGTCAGTTGCATATTGCAAACCCCAAGTGTACAGTTACTCCCAAAGTCCACCACCTCAATTTTGGGATGATTCGTTGTCTATTCAGATATTCCACAGATGCAGCGTACATCAACTTGATTGTGGAGATTTAATCCTGTGCTCCCAAGGCTGCATGGAGTAGTTTCCCTTTCTCTTCTTCATACAGCTCCTAGAGTTCAGCTTTGGATTTGGCCCCGCCTCTGCATGTAGGCCACCCTCTGGTGTCTGTTGTTCACCCAGAGAGGAGGGGGTTAAAGGAACGGCTGATTAGGGGGCTCTGGCTCACTCAGGCTGGGGAGAGGGAGGAGTACGGAATGCGGGACAAGCCTGTGGTGGCAGAGGGCAGTGTGAGGTGGCAACAGTCTGAGGCATGCCGTGTGTTCTCCCAGGGAAGTTGTCCCTGGATCACGGGACCCTGGCAGTGGCAGGCTGCACAGTCTCCCAGGAGGGGAGGTGTATATAGTGACCTGTGCTTGCACACAGGATTCTTGGTGGCTGCAGCAGCAGCCTTAGAGTTTCATGCCCGTCTCTGGCTTCTGCGCTGATAGCCGCAGCTCGCGCCTGTCTCTGGAGCTCATTTAGGCGGTGCTCTGAATCTCCTCTCCTCGTGCACCCCAAAACAATGGTCTCTTGACTCTTAGGCAGGTCCAGGCTTTTTCCCAGACTCCCTCCCGGCTAGCCGTGGTGCACTAGCCCCCTTCAGGCTGTGTTCACGCAGCCAACCCCAGTCCTCTCCCTGGGATCCGACCTCCTACGCCTGAGCCTCAGCTCCCAGCCCCCACCTGCCCCAGTGGGTGAGCAGACAAGTGTCTCAGGTTGGTGAGTGCCGGTCAGCACTGATCCTCTGTGCAGGAATCTCTCCACTTTGCTCTCTGCACCCCTGTTGCTGTGCTCTCCTCCGTTGGCTCTGAAGCTTCCCCCACCACACCCCCTGTTTCCACCAGTGCAAGGGCTTCCTAGTGTGTGGAAACTTTTCCTCCTTCACAGCTCCCTCTGTGGTCCAGGTCCTGTCCCTATTCTTTTGTCTCTGTTTTGTTTTTTTCTTTTGCCCTGCCCAGTTACATGTGGATTTTCGTGCCTTTTGGGAAGTCTGTCATCTTCTGCCAGCTTTCAGTAGGTGTTCTGTAGTTGTTCCACATGTAGATGCATTTTTGATGTATTTGTGGGGAGGATGGTGATCTCCACTTCTTATTCCTCTGCCATCTTAAAGATATATCAGTGTATATCAATGTATATCAGTGTATATCCACTCTTGAAGGAGCTGAATGACGAGCCATTCTGTGCTGTCTTAAAGAATATGTTACTATATATTTTCAGAGTTAAAAGGAAACCTGAATGACTGTCTTATCAATTTCCCATCCTTCAAGTGGAGTCACATATAAGTTAGTTCATACCAGTGAGATATTACCCAATTTTGAACTTTCTCTAGCAAAAGCCTTCCTTCTCAATACCCAATTTCTAGTGAATTTAGCAAACCTCACAGTGAGGAAAACCTTCATAAATAACTTCCCTTTCAATCAGGTCCATTTTTTGCTTCTGTCCTGTACAGAGGACAGCTGGTCCAAATGTGTTTGAGATTCTTGACTTTCTTTTGACCATTTTAACATCTACATTGATTTTGGAGGTTTTGTTTTATTCTCCTTTTTTCTTCCTTTTATCAAAAGCATTTTGTCATCTGGCTTTTTTATTTTTCTTTAAGTTAAATACATTAATCTTGGTTGGAGAATATTAGGACAGCATTTGAGATAAGTTGAGACCCCCTAGGATGTTTTATGTTTGACCTTGGGATTCATTGCTTTATGTGTAGTAATATTTTGAGTTCTTGAAAGTTGCCAGTGATACCTATATCTTACTCTTTTCTTAGTCACATTACTTGATCTTCCCTAATATTTCTCATAACTACATAACATGTATATAGTTATGATAGTTTTATACATGCTAACCATGTAAGCAGAATATGTATTATCAATATGTATTATCTAAAAATAGATATTTTTCCCTAAAGAACTGTCTGAACTAAATATATTTACAGATTTATAATTCAAGTGATTAAAGGTAGGGATATTGATCTTTAATATGTAAATAGGTTATATTTTACAACAGCAAATAATCAGCAAATTTTAATTTTGTCTATTTTTTATTCAGTTTTAGAATGTAAATGATGCCAAGGAATTTAATCTTAAAATATTGTAATTCATATAGTTGAGGAAAAATATTTTTATGTTGTATAAGGGAATCAAATTTTTATTTTTATTATTTTTATAAATTCATTTTTTATTTTATTTATTTTTTCCTGCATTGGGTCTTTGTTGCTGCGTGCGAGCTTTCTCTAGTTGCAGCGAGTGGGGGCTACTCTTCATTGTCGTGCACAGGCTTCTCATTGCGGTGGCTTCTCTTGTTGTGGAGCACGGGCTCTAGGCATGTGGGCTTCAGTAGTTGTGGTGCGTGGGCTCAGTAGTTGTGGCTCGCAGGCTCTAGAGCGCAGGCTCAGTAGTTGTGGTGCACGGGCTTAGTTGCTCCGTGGCATGTGGGATCTTCCCAAACCAGGGCTCGAACCCGTGTCCCCTGCATTAGCAGGCAGATTCTTAACCACTGCACCACCAGGGAAGCCTGGAATCAAACTTTTTAAAAAAATTATTATACTGTGTCCCACATCTAATAGGATTTTGTTTATTTTATTATTATTTTTTAGAAGGGCATAACATTTTGCCATAAAATGGAATTGTTTGGACTGGTTCTTTGGTTTAGAATGATAGGTAATACTGTTTCTCTCTCTCTCTCTTTTTTTTCTCTCTTTACTGTAAGAAGCTGTATCTGATGTTTTATCTGTTTTATCTTGCTATAAAAAGATTCAGTCCATCCAATTAGTTAATTTTTTGAAGCTGACATTATGGCAGCCCATTCATTTGAGTCTCACCCTATAGCTTAAGCAATCAATTCAGTTTGCATGGAAAGGGCATAAGGACAGAGAAGGTTGTGAAAATTCTCACTGAAGGAAGAATAGTGAAGCTGGAATCATCATTTGTCCTGATTTATCTCAGTTTCCTTTAATATGGGAATATTAATGCCCTCTTTCTCTGTTCACTCCAAAATTATGTTTTAAGCTTAAATTCAAATCTAGATTTAGGATTATTTTTTAGTTTTGAAGAGCAGGTCGGCATTTTCCATCTCAGACATCATGTTTATTAGAAATCTAGGCTGTGCCACTTGAGTAGAGGAATTTCTTAACTCCAAAATTTATGAGACTTCTGTCTTTTAGGAGAAAAATATGGGATTTTCTTTCCTTAAAGCATGTTTTTATTGGGACAGCCTGTTTGCCGTTGCAGCTTAAAACTGATCCCCAAAGAGTAAAACCTCAATGAATCATTGGGTTGCTTGCCTTGGAGCAAGGCCAGGAGCAGTACATTTTCAAGATAAACAGTGTTCGGGCTGAAAGAATGGCACAGATTTCTCAGGTGGAGTGTTCTCACTCCCCTTCCGACATGTACTATATTACAGTGTCTTACAGATAAGCCTTGAGGGAAAGCCAGCCTGAAATAACTTTATTTCATGATAGTTATTTCCTGGATATTTTAACCAAGTTTTCTTGAATAGTCCAGAGAACATGGCTTTGAATTCATTGACACTCACTGGTTGATGCCTGTTTTTATGTTCATCTCCACATTTTAATGAAGCAGGGGCCCTGATACCTGTTTTGTTCATTGCTGTATCCTGACTCCTAGCACAGAGCCTTGCCCAGACCAGGTGCTCGGCACACATTGACTGAATGCATGTTGAATGAATGAATTCAGGTTCACATCAATTGAAATTTGATTATAAACATAAGTCTAGGATGCTGTAAATGCAGCCAAATTATACCAGACTGGAACTTCTGGTCTTTATAATTGGCCATGTTTATGCCTTCTAAATAACCATACTATGGTGGTTATGAGTCGACTCATTCTTGTTTATTCGTCCCTTCATTCATCCAGAAGATATTTATTACCTTGTCCGTGGTTGGCATTTTGCTAGCAATTAAGATATAGCAATGAGATATATCAGGCCTGTTGGATATATCAAGATGCATGAGGCATTTGCCCACTGTCCTTGGTCTTGCCATTCTGTATTTGGTTTGTTTAAGGTAAGCACAAAAATATTTACAAAATAAGGTCAATAAGGGAGAGACTGAAATGGTCAGAGTAGGGAGAAATCATGCATTGCTAAGGGATAGAAGAGGTTTACTGAAGAAGCTAGGACTCAAGGATACATAGGATTTCAGAAGGTAAAATTGGTGACAGAGAGCTTCCCAGTGCTGTATGAGTAGTGTGCATGAGTGTGTGAGTGTGTGTGTGTACATTTGAACATTTCACTGGAGAGAAGAGGAATGGGGCAGAAAAAGAGAAATATGTTCCAAGACAAATTAATTGTTTTACCTATGTTAGCACTCTTACTCTATTCCTATATCTGAGGAGATTGGAGACCCCTGGGGTTAGTGCTTTCGTCTTTGTATTCTCCATGATCCTTTGTCAGTATATGCTCATGGTCAGGTTTCTGGAACTTACAGTGGCTTGTTTGGATTGAGAGTGCCGCTGACTGGTATAATAATGCATTGTTTGGGAGACCAAGATTAGAGACATTTAGTTGCTTCTGCTTGCTCATCTCACCAAAATCAACTATTAATCACAACCTAGTTCAGTTTTTCTAAGTAAGAGTGTTACACCTGGGGATTATTTGTAGACATTTTCTTAGAGTACAAAAGTATCCTTTAAAGCATTGAGCAGATTTTAACAGAAGATAATGCTTGTGATTTTAAAGTTAATACAGTAACAAGCGAACATCATACATTCCCTGAACTTTCATATGAATAAAGTTTAATTTATTTGCTCATTTTATTCTTTCAAATCAATTTTACTAATGTGTATTCATGGAATCTTGTTGACATTTTCTTTATTATCCAAAACTATACCTTGTTTTCATGCTAAAGTGTTCTCCCCATATTCAGGGACCAATGTGTACAGTGAGTTGTTCTAGATCAGGCATTTATAAAAAGATGATGTGTGTACTTGGTGCAGTCCATATATCCTGTGGAATTATATGAAATCCTACATGCACACAGTCAATCCTCATTATTCATGGATTCTGTATATGAAAATTTGCCTACTTAATAAAATTTTTTGTAACCTCCAAATCAATACTCATAGTGCTTCTGTAGTCGTTAGCAGACATGCACAGAGCAGCAGAAATTTGAAGTTGCCCAACATACACTCCCAGCTGAGGTCCATCAAGGCAACCCTTACCTTCCTGTTTCAGTGCTCAGACTGTAAACGTGCCTTTTTCATAGTCTGTTTGGTGCCGTGTTTTTCATAATTTTGTGCTTTCTATGGGTGATTTTCCTGTTTGAAATGACCCCCAAGCATACTGCTAAAGTGTTGTCTCGTGTTTCCAAGAGCAAGAAGGCTGTGCTGTGCCTTATGGAGAAAATATATGTGCCAGATAAGCTTCATTCTGGCATGAGTTATGGTGCTCTGACTGTGGGTTCAATGTTAATGAATCAACAGTATATATTAAATAAGGTGTCTTTAAACAGAAACACACATAAAACAAAGTTATGTATTGATTGGTTGATGAAAATGTTGTGTCCAGACGCTCACAGGAACCTAACCCTGCGTTCCCCCTAGTGATGGTTTAGTATTCGCTAATTCAGTGTTCCTGGTGACTGTATAGAACGTAACTCCAGTGAATAACAAGAATTGAGGTGCACGTGTCTTTCTGAGGCGAGAGACCGTAATACTCATCAGATTCTCCACGGGGACCGTGGCTCCCTCGAAGCCTAAGAACCCTTGTTTCTCTTTGGGAGTTCTTCCCATTCTGGTATTCTCGGACTACTAGGCCTGCTATGTAGAAACTGGAGCTAGTGTGCTGGTACTGAAGTGTTAAAGAAAGAGAGCAACACAGAGATCCGGAAACTAGAGATCCACATCTCCACGTCTCCACTGACTGAGTAATCTCACCATTACTGACTTTTGCAGTCAGATGGAGCTGATTTGAATCCTAATTTTTCAGCTTACTAGCTTTGTGATCCTTGGCAAAAATGTTTAACCTCTTTGAGTTTTCTTCTATGTCAGGTAGACACAATAATACCTACCTTGGAAGGTTATTTTAAAGATTAAATTAGAGGATGAGTTTAAAGAACCATGTAAAGTCCCTGGGAATAGTCAAAACCATTATTATAAATGTCATTATGGTACAGTATACACTTAATAGATCATTGTTAGTTTCTCTCTTTTTCTGCTTCCCACTTGGGAATAGCATGAGATCCATTTTCTAATAACTGGATGAATTAAATTAACTCTGGAATTGCCTCTTTCTCGCAGGCAATAACTAGTGGAGAAAGCAGGACGTGCTCTCAGGGCTCTGGTTTTCTTCCTGCTGATTTCTCTGGTCCGGAGGGCCACTGCAGTGATGATGGATGACTGGAGCTCTGGGTGGCACTGATGGGGAGCACTGTTTTGGTTACAAGGGGGATAACCATCCCCAACTCCTGACCAAGAATGGAGGGCTCATGCTTCAGTGCTCTCCCAGGTGCCTGTCTCCCAAAGGGAAGATGGGGTGACTGTAGCAGTTCAGAGGCCTGTGAATGACACTCAGATGCCCTCTTCACATCCACCTGAAGGGGACTCTTAGGATTTCACTTTCCTAATTTGAGAACCTGAAACCCCATTTCTCCTTAAGAATGTCTTAGGCTAATTATTTCCCATAGCATTTCAGAATTCCCCTGACATCTTAAATATGTAAGACAACGTAAGTATGATGACACATCATTGAAGAATGAGGTTTTCTACATTAATGGGTTTTCCAGGTGAAACTGGTCCCTTGCTGTGTTTTGCTTTAATAATTTCATAGAACTGGTCATAAGTTGTATTATACACTTTTTTGACATCTTATATGTGTTTAAATAAAGTGGATAATTTAAACTTTTCTTGATTACTTATGAGTGAACTGCTGTACTATGTTACAGAACATAGCAACTCCCTCAGAGCCTGCTAAAGCAAGTAGATGAATTGTCCACATATATTAATAACCTTAGTTTGCTTACTTTGAGTTTTTTTTAAATGTTGTTGGATTTTTGTTACTAGGTGACATAAGTTGGTGAGGAATGCCAACGTAGTTCACATTCTTGAATGAGTTATGGTAAAAATGATAAAATAAGTTCTGATTATTTGCATATCAACACAATCCCAACCATTTGCATCCATATTTGTTTACTAAATATATGGACATTATCATATTTATTAATATAAAGTACTGTAGCATTATAGTAATACATTTGATATTTATATTTAATGTATTAATATAACATATTTGAATGGATTAAAATGTACACAGGACTTTAATATATATTTTTCCCTCATTCCTGTGAATTCTTGCTCCGCATAAGCCAATGAAATAGGCCTAGGATATTTTGTGGCCCGGGATGAAGCTGGTTACTGAGGAGTTTGAAACCTCAAGATAGCCCCACAATATTACTATGAATTGGATGCGTTAGTCATAAATATGTTTCCTCAGAGTGCAGTGTTTATATACCATTTCCTGTCTAGTTCTAGGCCTCTGAAGTTGACCCTTAGGCGCCACCATTTTCTGTCTAGAGGTAACATTATATCCAAGGGCTCACAGAATGACCTCACTCCTTTTAGGTCTGGCAAAATTAACCTTTTGTCTGCAATATAATCTCACTCAATTAAAAACAAACAACAATGGCCAGAATATAAATAAAAACAACAGCAGGCTTTACTCTCCAGTGTGTCTCTTTTGCCCTGGATGGAAATGACCCAACTCAAAGCCCCTGTGCTGATTTACTTTGGTGCTAGCTGAGTGATGCTGGACCTGGCAGGCAAACTTTCAGTTTCTCTCTGTCCGTAACAGCCAAAATGGCCGTCTCTGCATAATTTGAAAACTACAGTCAGTGAAATACAGACAAAGAAATGTGGTTGCTGTGAAATAAAATGACTATCACAAAGGGAGAGATCAAATGTGAGAGAAGGTGCATTTAATGTAAAAAACACAACTGGGTGTCATTCTATTTCAAAGCAACCTAAGTGGAGAGTACAAATATAATGCATGATAATGAGGGTGCCCAATTTTGAAAGTGGTTTTTAAAATGCTGCCGCAGAATGCTATCTAGAGTCTCTTAGGAAAAAGCAAAATCTCATCAGGGACCTTTTCAAGAATCATTTTCTCCTGTTTTAAATGATCTCACGTGAACTGGCTATTAGTCGACTTGGCATAACACTCTATTATTCATTATTTTGACCGCTTGCAAAAGGAACAAAAGGCCTGTTATTAGTAATTTGCCAATTGTTGGGAGACTTAATCTAGGTACTTACAGAGCTCTTTGCCTCATGCTTATTTTGTTGTATGAGGTTGTATGATCTGAGGGTATTCACGGCCCCCTCGTGCTCAACTCATGTAATCCCTTCTCAAGTGATTAGTGTGGAAGAAATGATTGACTCTGAATACCAGGCCTCTGAGCATATTGAAGAAGCCTTTTCTCCTCACGCAGGAGATTCTGGCTTTGGGGGTAAAGAAGGCTTTTCCCTTTATTTGTGTACAGATTTCTTTCTTCTTCTAAGGGTACAATGAAGATGATTGCATTATTAACAAGGTCATTTGTGACCCACTGAGCACCTCACTGCTTGCTGGATGTGCTGTGTCGTATATGGTCCATGCTATGGTATTACTTTTCAGAAGTCCCCAGATTTCCCTCTAAGGGATTGTAGTCCTATAGGGCAAGTACAGTGCAAGTGACCTAAGAGATAAGTTGCTACATGGGTGCAGAGGAGGAAGAAATCTCTTTCACAAGGCAGCAGGACAGGTTCCATGAAAGAAATGCCATGTGCAAAGATGATGAGTATAATTTCAATATGCGGAAATTGTAAGGGACTTTAGGATGGGGTTTATAGATAACATAAAGAATGTGAGTAAAGTAGCAGAAGAATAGAACATATTTCTCCAGAAGCCTGGCTATCAGAAGCAACCTAATACAGAGTGTTCTAAAAGGATTTTAATTGCTCCTTTTTATGATCATGCATATTGCCATGGTTCATGTGATGGCGGGGCTTGTGGTCTGGGAACTGTTTGATAGCATCATGTTGACTGATGAATTCTTATAGGTCTTATGCAATGGCTTTGATCTTAATGTACTACCACAGTAATGTCACAGCCGTATTTCATGGTACATGCTAGCTGTGATTGTGCTTGGCCATTTGTCTGATACATAACAACCCTTCTGAAGCTCTGAATCATGATTATGCATATACTTATTTACATACAGTTTATAATGAAAATAAAAAAATGATAGACTACATACAGAATATTTGGGTCTGAATCAAATCTTTTATTTTAATTCATGTTATTTTGGAGTTAAGATTTCTATATTCTAGAAGTAGCTTTATTTTTGAACAGATTGGAGATAAAAAAAAGTATTCCAGTGTGAAAAAGCACAGGCTGAGTTGAAAAAGAAAACGACACAAAAAAACCCAGAAAGTTATCCTTTGGGACTGTATTAGAGAATATTTGTAGGGAAATACAGTAGGTATTTGGGTATCAGGATCAGATTAAATTTGCAATGAAAAATAAAACATAAAAAATTAACTTCAGAAAGGGAAGTTTATACAGAATATATAAGAAACAGCATGTATTGTCTTTCAGCTATCTTTCCTCTGGACTTGAATGTTTTCAAGACTAGCTTGTAGAATGAAATGAGTTTTATGAAGAATTTGAACAACTCAGCCTTTTTAAGGATGCAAATTTGAGTTTAAGTGATCTGCTTTTCTCTTTTTTGGAGAGAGGGCGTGCAGGAGTAGGGGAGGGAGAGGAGGATGGATGGAGGGACTGAGGACCTGGTTTGTTACTATCTAATATGGAGCTTCCATTTTGGGCAGTTTCATGCCAATCCCCATCTCTCTTTCCAGCTCTCTGGCTTTGGGCAAGTTTCTTAAATTCCCTACAACTCTATTTCCTCATCTGCAAAATGGAGATAAAATGCCCGTGTGTTAGGGTTGTTGTGACATATTATTACAAATGTAATAATGTACATAAAGTACGTAACTCTGTGTCCAGTATATATTACCCACTCACTCTAGGTATTTATCACATACCCTTTTTGAGCAAGACACTTTGATTTATACCTCTTACTTAATCCTCATAATAGTCCTGTGAATATTATTGACTCTCAATTTACAGATTAAAATTTTGAAACTTAAGGGACTAAAGTGGTTTTTACAAGTTTAAACAAACCTAAGGGTAATAGCCAGGAGTTCAACTTAGATCTGACAGTTTCAAGCCTGCAAAAGCACCATTGCATTAAATTCAATCATTCCCTCCCCCTCTCTCTCTCCTCTCCTCTCCATTCCCTTTCCTTCTCTCTGTAGTTCTGATTTCTCCAAGTAGAGTCTTTAAAAAAACAATGTTCCTCATGATAACACGCAAATTATATGGAGTGAAACAATATTTTCATTCCAGTAAGTTGAAATAAATATGATGACATCATTGTATCTCCAAACACCATTAATTCCCTTCAAAAATATATCCCATTCTTTATTTTTTTATACTCAAGTAATACATACTAATTGTAGAGACGTTAGGAAATATAAATAAAAAATAAATACTCAATATCCAAAGACAATCATAGATAACATTTTAGTGCGTGTCTTCAATTCATACCTATCCATATACTATTTTTCCCTCTTATAACAGTATCATATTAGAGTTTGATTTATAATGGACTGTTTTTACTTAATGATCATTCAGAACTATCTTTCCAAATTGGTAAATGTACGTCTATGTAATCATGTCTATCAGCTACATAGCATTCCATCGTATAAAGGTACCTGTTTAAATAATCCTTGTTATTGGATACTTTCTTTTTTCCGGTTTTCTACTTTTATAAGCTGTAGACTCTTGCATATACATTTTTGTGCTATTGGCCAATTATATCCTTAGGATAATTCCCTAGAAGTGGGACTTATGGGTTGGTGTTTATACCCTTCTCTGGCTCTTAATGTATATTGCCAAATTCCTTCCCTTAAAGAAAGGATCAAATTATACTCCTCCTAGCAATGTATGAGAATGACCATTTTACACGCCCACACTAATGGTTATCAGGCCTTTTAATCTTTGAGAATTCCATTAGGCAAAAAAATAATGTGACTTTATTGCTTTTCTTTGCATTCCAGTGTCTATCCATTCTATAATAATCACATTTCTAAGACTACTATCTAAACAAAATGTAAATTCATTAGGTCAAAGACAAAATCTCTATATACTTAAATATTTATATCTGACATCTTTCTAAAGTAGAATAAATCCCTAAAGAGGCATTTGAGACACTACTTGGCAGAAAACCATGGATTAACAGTATACAACCTTATTAAGAACATCCTTGAATTTTATTTTAAACCTCAAGCTCATTGTTCTTAGAGCTCATTTGCTAAAGTAATCTCCTCCTGAAAATGACAAACCCTCCACTAGGAAGAATCTCAAATGAGAGGAAAGAAGGTTATGGAAGGTAAGCCTTGACATCACCTGACTTTTGTGACCAGGTGGGACTTCAGTCTCCTTCAGTCTTTGTCCCTCTGTGGTCAGTGCCAGAGTGGCCAGGGGTATAATGCCGATGTCTCCTCAGGCCTCAGTGGGAAAAAGGGAAAACTATGCAAAATATGCTTGATAGTTTTGTTTTGGGGAATACTGAACAGAATTGATAGACTGACCCTTCATGAATGTGTGTCCCCATTCAAAAAAAAGAAAGAGAAAACTTACTAAACAATACATAGCTACTGCTTTGTTTTAAACAAAATTCTTATATTGCCCCACAAAGAAGACACTGGAGTAGTATTGTCTTTCCATATACTCTACATCAGTTTGCCAAATGATTGTTTATGCTGTGCAGTTGGGTTACACCATTTACACACACACACGTACACACACACTCACATCTTACTAGGTGCTGAAAAATAATGGCCAGCTACCACTAAGAAGATAATGTCTTTAGGGTCCTTAAACAATTAACCTCAATTTGGAAACTGAGCAAGTCTAAGCTATGTTTTGCTAAACATGATTTTTCCACTTAATTTTACCCTTCCTCCATATTATTTAAACCATCATGTAATTTCAAATTTCATACCAAAAATTAATTTATAGTTGAATCAGCAGCACTTTATTTATTAAGAAGCACATATCATTTAAAGAGGCTTCCTTAGAATAGGAAGTTTCATTTAGCTAAATCTAAGGAAACAAAGAGAGTCAACTCTTTGTTTGATTATAGCCTGGGATCTCATATTATCCAAGCGCATTCCTTGACCAGACACATTTAATGATTGGTCAAACCAGGTTCAAGAGAAAAGTACTGCTCTGTTATTAAAAGGAAACTTAATGATTGCATCTCCATTGGGAACATTATAAAATCCATAATAACGTTTACTTTGTGCACTGACCACAGAGTACTTGATCTTGGCATTCCATGGTGCTTCTCATACTTCAAAGGTTGAAAGCACAGTGAAATTTCAGTCAGCAACCTTTGGTTCCATTTCCTGGGAATGAGATAGCTTAAGTCTGTGAATTACTCAAAAAGAATCAAAATGTGAGTGCAATGATAGATGTTGGTGTTTTGGGGGTTTTTTTTTCCAATGTATATAAAAAGGCACCTTTTCCAAATGCCCCATGTTTGTGTTCAAAATGAGCTAGAGGAACTCTACAGTATATTCACTGTGAAGGAATCAAGAATTATAAAACACTTAGAATTTATGAAGGAACAAAATATCACAAAACTGTGGAGTGATACCCCAGATTCACTGAATAATCTGAGAAAGGAATGGAAGGAATAATATGAGCCAACACTTATATTGTGCTTGTTATGTGCTAGATACTGTTTTTAGTGCTTAGTAGGTATTAATTCTTTCAACCCTCCAGATAGCCCTGTGAGATATTTTATTTGTCCAAGAGATCAGTAAGACACAGAGAGGTTAAATGTCTTGCCAGATATCACAGAGCTGGTAAATGGCAGGACTGTAATATGAATTTTCTTCTGATTTAAGGTGGTATGTCTAGATGGCCAGGTGAAAACCGAGCACTGCTGAGAAGCCCCGAGGAAAAGTGCAGCCTCCACACGAAGTTTTATTATTGGCTTCGGGGAAGTGGTAAGTTTGCAAATATCATCACACATTTAAATGCTTTAAGAACTAATGTGACAGCTTGACATTTGGGGAAGAAACTGTGCTGGTTTCTAAGGTCTGAGTCTACCACTAAATATCTGGGGAATCTGGGTTAAAACATGTCATTTTCTGGGGCTCAGTTTCTTCTGTGTAAAGCAAAAGGGATGGATGATGTGCAAAAAGAGATTCTACAGTTCTTTTATGAGATAGGCGCTTAAGCACATTGTGGTCTGGTGGGGAAATCTTTCTGTCCACAGAGACCTCACAGAGGACACAACAGTAGTGTTCTCTGCCATGAAGTGAATTCAGTGAAAGGACTTGATCGTATTCTGAGATACTTCACGGTCTTTGCCCTCTCTAAATTCTTCACCTATGAAACAGGTTAAAGCAGTAAGGATAGTGGCAATTGTAGGTTCAGAACATAGTGGAGCAAACCCTTATTGTTTCTCTTGGGGATAAGCTTCAGTGATGGGGTATTGATACTGGCAACAGACACATATTCTTATCTGAAATGCAGATCAAAAGATTCCACCCTTGAGAGCATTCCCTGACAATGGCCTTTCCAGCAGCATGAATCTGCCAATAGAGGCCAGTAGTTAATTTCAATCAGCCGGCTTTGCTGGTATTGCTGCTCCCATTTTAGATTTACAAAGCCATTCTTGATGAAGACAATAAAAGCCCCCTTTTCCTCTTGTGCTGCCTTATGCTCTGACACCTTATCAAAGCACACAGACAGAGGGTTGTTCTTAACCATATATAAAATGGAGCAAGCTCACAAATCATGCTTTGATATTGCACTGTGGAAACACCAAGGTTAAAAGGTAAATCTGTGGTGAAACAGTATTGATTAATTGATGTAAGAAAGGTCAGGCTGATCTCTATCTTGCTTGAAAGACTAGTTCTACATGGCAGGTCTGTTGAAATGGTTCCTATGTAAAAAGATTAAAAAAAAAAAGGAAACCTAATGCAAAGACAATGGGGAAATCTCATCAAACAATCACTCAGGAAGTTAAAGCACTAAAACAGGAACTGGAAGGTGGATGTTATTTAGATTTCTGTGTATTTTGAATAGGCTTTCTTGGAAGTACCTTCACCAGTGAAGCAGTTGTAGGAGAAGTAAAGGCAGTGATGTAAAGTCTTAGCCCTGCCCCAAGAAGACCAGAAAAGGGGGCTTCATACTTCTCTTTCCAACAAGGCTGAAATCTGCTGAAGCAGAAGACCTAACTTGTCTGACCTTCAGGTCCTGCCCAGGTTAAAGACTGTTGCATAGTGTTTCTCACAAGAAGGCTTCCGTATCGTATCTCCAGGGTCTGGTGGGAAGAGGAAGAGGAAGAGGGAATTATCCCCTCCATACCTTGAGATGCACAGACAGCTAAGAACAGCTTGTCCAACACACTTCTGGCCCAAGAGAGAGAATGAGGTTTCAGAGGTAAAATTTAGGATTCGGAGAAAACAAAGAAACAAAGGAGGAAGGACTAGTGGCTGGGGGGAGAAAGAAAAATATAGGGACCACGAGGACAGGATGCCAATCCTGAATTACAGCACCGTTGAATGAAAAGAAGGGCCAGGGGATGGTAGTGGGAGGGGTTGGAAATGGGAATGAATGCTGGAAGTTTTGTCTCATTATGCTCGAATCTGAAAAGACCTTCAGTAAGTGTCTGAACGTGAATAGGCTGGCCTATGATGTAGTCTTAAGCAAACCCAGAAGCCGCAGAGGCTCACTATAAATTTATTTTTGGCCCTGGGTGATACTCCTGCCTCTTACAGCTATGGCATTTGGAACATGTAGCCTTACCACAGCAATGAGGAGATGCCTGAGATTTTTTTTCCAGTGTTATTGAAAAATAATTGACCTACATCACTATATAAGTTTAAGGCATACAGCATGATGATTTGATTTACATATATTGTGAAATGATGACCACAATAGGTTCAGCTAACATCCATCTTCACATGAAATATTTTGAAGGACAAATCTGGAAGTAGATTACATCATCTTTCTTATATCCTACTGTCCTGGATACAGTCACAAAACCTTCAGCTAACTGCAAGGGAGACTGGGAAATATGCCATAAAATGTTACTTGTCTAGGTTTACCTTAGGACACCAAGGATTTAGGTTTTCATAAAGAAAAGTTTCCAAAGACTGCATTGTTAAATATTGGAAGGAGCTACCATGGGATGTTTAGAGAACTTTATTGCTGTTCTCTAAGATACTCAAGGTAGGAGATCGGACTCATTTTTCTATAAGTTCTATTCTTTATACAATTTTATGCTTCTATAACTATATAGGCTTTTTGTTTACAAGGGAAAACATGAAAAGTAAGCTAGATATTTGGAATTATTTTCTTATCAAACTGATTTAATTATCCGTGGCTACTTCCTACAAGTAAGTAGGGAAATTTTATGGTAAGAAAGCAGAGACACACACACAAAAAAATGGAATCAGAAATTAAATGTGTTTTATTCACAGATTTACCCATTTTGTGGCTTAAGGCCAGCATTTTTAATAATAAACAGTTAAAGACATAAATCATAATTTGATACAAATCCATATGTAAAATATAAGATCTAACCTTAGCATCATAGTCACTGGAATTCTGATAGTCTGTATGTGACACATTTTGCATTTTTGTGTTATTTGCTTCAGTATATGTTAATAGATGGTAATTATATGCTTTTCATTTGGACAGCCCTTATCCAAAAACGATTTAATATTCGCACATCTAATGGGTCGTGCACAGCTATCGATCATTTGGATCAGAGTTCAGTTTGAACTGCTGCTGGTTAGATTAGAAATTGTAATCATGGTAAAAGATAAATTACAAGGTCTCTGAAGATCAGTTCTGTTTTCAGATTAGATGTACTTTTAGATATGAAACATCAAATGGGGAGAGTAGAGAAGGTCTGTGATGGTGTCATTTTGTGGGTTTTCTAAGGAATATATCCAGAGATCCGTGGTACCCTTTCCCCCACTGTATCAGGAATGTGAAATTTATAGGGAATGACATTTTATTACAATAAAGATGGTGAAAAAATTCATAAATTATTTGTGAATTAGAAAAGGATGCTTATTTATGTTTTGTAAATATAAATTTTGGTATAATAAATCAAATGCTCTACAATCAAAGTTATGCAATTTTTAATATAGAGAGATTTGGTTTGGATTAGAGGAATCTAAATGAATATTAATTTAGATGAAGCAAACCTCTGGTGACTTCAATATTAAAAGGATTTTATCTGTGCTTTAAAATATTATTTTTGTCTAATTATAAAAGAAATACATTCTCATTGTAGAAAATTTGGAAAATTCAGAAAACTCTATTCAAGAAAACAAAGAACATTCACATTCATAAACCCGAATGTGTTGCTATTAACATCTTGAAACATCTCGTTCCAATCCTTTTCTTTGAAATTTTTTATGAAATATTTCAAACGTACACAAATATAGAAAATGATATAACAAAGCCACACACACATCTACCACCTAGATTTAAATATGTTACCTTTTTGCATTATTTACTTCAGATATCTCTTACTGATAAATACATATATTATAGATATGGATAGAGATACTCCACTTCGTTCTCCTCCCTCCTTTTTCCAGACTTAACTATTATTGTGACATTTCCATTTTGTAATTTTGCTATTATCATCCATAAACAATATATAAAATTGTTTTTACATTTAAAAGGTATATGTCTTAGCAGCAGCAGAAGCATCATGGTGAACACTTATGAAGTACTTACTGTCTTTCAGGCACTGTCCTGAGGCATAGTACACGAACTAACTGTAGAAGGTGGGTGCTATTATTATCATCCTCATTTTATAAACAAGGACACTGAGTTACAGAGAGGTTAATTAACTTGCTCAGGGTCATACCCCTACTCTTTTCTAACTTGCTTTTTTATGCAACACTGTGTTTTTAGATTTATCCGTGTTGATACATATGACCCTAGTTCATTTATTGTAACTGCTGTATAGTATTCTATTATATGAATGTCACAGTTGATTCCCCTACTGATAGAACTTTGAAAATCCTTTATGTATCCCTTATGCATATCTGTGAGAGTTTCTTTAGGGGAGTTACATAGAAGTTGAATTACTAGGTTATAAATAATGTACTTTTTAGATTCTATATAATTATAGAAAAATTTATATATTGATCTTATAGCCATCTCATTGCTTTGCTAAACTTTGTTATTAATTCTAGTTATCTGTGTTTTTTCTATGCTGACAGTTATATTTTCTGTGAATAGTGACAGTTTTCTCCTTCTGTTTCAATTTTACATATTTTCTTCTCTTTCCTTCTTCCTCCCTCCCCTCCCCTCCCCTCCCCTCCCATTCCTTCCTTCCTTCCTTCCTTCCTTCCTTCCTTCCTCTCTGTCTCTGTCTCTCTTTTCTTTCTTCTCTTACTAGACCTAGGCACCTAGTTCAATGTGGAGGAGGGGTGGTGACAGAGATAATAGTTGTCTGTTTCCTAATTTTAAAGAGAATGCCTTATTAAGTGTGTGTTTGTTGCTGGCTTGCAGTAAGTACTCCTTAGATTGAGGAAGCTTCCTCTGTTTTTAGCTTGTTAAGAGATTGGTTAGATTTTATTGAATGCTTCTCTGTGCCGTTTGAGAGGATTATATGGTTTTTCTCTTTTAATCTCTTCATGTGGAAATTATATTAGTACAATTTCTAAATTTTAATAATCTATGTATTCCTAGAACAATATTTAGTCATGATATATTACTTGTCATGACATTGTTGATATTGTTTTCTAACATTCCATTTAGGGTTTTTACATCTGTATTAAAAATAAGATCTGTCTATGATTTTCCTTCTATGAATTATCTTATACATTGTTGATATCAAGGTTTTTAGCTTTATAAAATGAGTTGGAACTTTGTTATTTTTAAAAAATTTCTTCGGAACAGTGTGCGTAATGTTAAAATTATATGTCCCTTTAAGTTGTGGTAGAACTTGCCTATAAAACTGTTAGGCTAAGGTTTTGGGGGAGTTAATAGTGGAAATTTTTAATTACTGATTCAATTTTTAAATGGTTATAAAGTTATTAAGTTTTTCTATTTATTATTGAGTTTACCATGGTAAGTTATATAGTTTTCTAGTTAATTTGCTATTTTGTCTCAGTTTTCCAATTTATTGGCAGGAAATTTTTCATAGCATCCCCTTTTCGATTTGAAAAAGCTTTACCATCCTTTTCTTCCCTTTTTATTCCTAACGTTGATATGTCTTTTTTCTTTTATTCTTAATTAATTTTGCCAAAGGATTGTCTGTATTTTTTATTCTTAGATATGGCAATCCTCTAAGAACCTCTTTGTAGGATTAAAAAACCTCTTTAGATATGGTGAACAGAGGCTTGACTTAAGCCTCCAAAAGAGTCATAGCTGCTGTCCATTCACATTACTGAGGAAGTTCACAAACCCAGAGCCCTTAGAGTGAAGGAGGGGCTTCATACTACAAACATCTCAGGGTGGCAGATCTCCCAATCCACATACCCTCTGCAGTGTGACCTCCCCCATCTAGGGGACGCTCCCCCATCAAGAAATGGAGTTTATTTCTTGGTTCCCTTGAACCTGGGTGGGCTCTGTGAATGCTTTAACCAATAGAATATGCTGGAAGTGTCCTTGTGCCAGTTCTAGGTATACCTTTTAACTAGCCTAGCAGCTTCTTTCTGGCTTCTTGGAAGCTAGTGAAGGGGTGAGAAATGTGACTATCCTAAGACCACCATACTATGAAAACTAAAAAACAGAAAGAGAGAGGAAGACCAAGGAGTACCAAGGTGCCAGGCCTGTGAATGAAAAGCCATCGTGGATGTCCAACCCAGTCAAGCTTTTAGATGACTCCAGCCCTAGCTCTATCTGACTACAAAGCATGGTAGACTCTAAGCAAGAACTACCCATTGGAGCCCATTCAATTATAGAAATGTGAGCAATAATAATTATGTGTTCTTTTAAACTTCTTAGTTTAGGGGTTGTTTGTTACACAGCCATAGATACCTGGAATAAGTATCAATTGTGAGAATCTTCTCTCTCAGCCTTCCATCAAAAAATCTCCCATCTTTAACAGGATAAATATGCATATGATAAATAGATATACACAAATCGTTAAGAGATTATTGTATATCAGCTCCGAGGTAATACTGTTCTCCAAAGGACCCAGAATGACACTGTGGTACCGTTCTCAAAGTTGGACCATATGGACATTGGGTGATAAATGGAGTGTCCACCTCACAGTGGGCCCAGTGAGTCTGAAATTATCCCATACATATTTTCTGAGTTTCTTTTATATCAGAGTCAATATGTATTGTTTAAAGCTGATAAATCAACTAATAGATGTAAATAAATATATTACCTAGTGCTATAAAAGTGTCTTATTTAAAGGTGTAAAGAATGTAATAACTAAGATCAAAGGGAAAAGAGGGCGGCTGCAAGGAAATAGAATGATAGGATTTTCTTCATCATTTACAAAAGGAAGTAAGTAATAATTAAAGAAATAGAAGATTAAGCTAGTTATATGTTGTTAGATTAAGAATAAGAGCCAATATTCACATAGTGCTTACCAGGCTCTGTTATAACTGCCTTGTGAAAATTAACTCATTTAATCTTTACAGTAGTCCTTTGATGTAGGTATTATTACTTGTCCTCATTTTATAGATGAGGAAACAGTCAGAGAAAGGTTAAATATAATTAGCCCAAAGTCACATAGAAAGGATACAAATAGTTGTAATGGTAGCCACTACAAGAAGCCAAAACAGACTACAAACTCAAATCAGGTTGTTGGTTTCTGGGTGCAATAATTCTGGCAGTCAGACAGTTTCGTCTGGAGACTCTTGAGTCTGCATAGTCTCCAGCCTTACTCTTCCTTTCCTGATAATTTGAAGCCAACATCCGAGACGTAACACACAGATTACTGTTCATTTCTTATGGGAGAGGACATGTGTCTCTGCATTTTCAGACTGCTCCATGTTGTAGGATGGAGAATTCGTTAGGGCTGAAGAGCGGGAGTCCTGATGTCCATTTTGGGAGAGGAGACTGGAGAAATAACTCCTTTGGTGTGGGGGGCAGCAAAATAAAGCAATGGTGATATCAAACTATGTTGAATTTGTAGCCACACATCCATCACCGCCCTGTGGGGAATTTTTCTCTTTCCTCCTAGAGTTTTAAAAAAAACTTCATAGTTAGAGTGAAGTAAATTCTTTGATCCCTGTCCCTGACATTAAAACAGTAAAAAATAATATGCTCAGGTGCTAATCCATGAGTTGATCTTTTAGATGTCTCTCTAATTGAAGTAAGAAGGATATTAACCCTGGGAAAAGTGTCTTGGGCAGCAAAACATTCTTGGCTTTGCAGCTCACAGGATGAGTTGCACCAATCATAGCTTTTTTTTTTTTTCCTCAATATTGTTTAATGTAATGGAAGCCAAAGGAACCTACCAACTCAGTGTGCTTTTTCAACACATTAACTCAGCCAGTAGAATTAATTTCAAGTTCATTTCTGCATGGATCATTTACAGTGTTAATTTGTGAGTTTGCACGGTGACTGATTTTTTTTTTTTCCTTTTTTTGCATAACAGGTGTTGGTCACAAAGTGAGTTAATTAATTTTGCCAATTAATTGTTGCTATACTTCTCTTTCTCTTTTTTTTTTTTTCTAAAGCAATGGCTGTTTTTTGTCATCACTTGTTGGACTAGATCAGGTGCTCCCCTGTGGTTTTTTAAAGGGAAATTTTTTTTCCCTCTTGTGTTATAACTCATCATGAACCATCAGGGCAGGAAACACACCTGGAAATCCAAATTCAGTTAGATCTGAAGAAGTGAAAGTCCTACTGTGTATCTTTGGGGATCATTCACAATCCATGTTTTCAGCTGCTGTTATTGGTGTACCTGCTGCTAAATGAGAAGGGCAGACTTGAAACTTTGGTTCAGGTTCTTCAAACTTTGGAGTTAACTGGGGACTTATAATCTACTCAAAGGTGAAGATATCAGATCTCAAAAATAAAGGGCAAGAATGATCTTTCAGAGGGAGTGGTCTGGATAAAGAACAGTGCTATTTATACCAGTAGTAGCAAGTAGGTCACACAGGATTGACTCTCCATATACTCCCCCCAAACCCTTCTCTGTGGAGGTAGTTTAGAATTCAGTAAATTTCCAGAAAGACAGATGTATTAGTCCATTCTGGCTGCTGTAACAAAATACCACAGGCTGGGTAACTTATAAGCAACAGAAATTTATTTCTCACTTTGCTGGTGGCTGGGAAGTCCAAGATCAAGGCTTTGGCAGATTCGGTGTCTGGTGAGAGCCTGCTTCTTTAGACAGCTGCCTTTTTTTTTTTTAAATTAATTTATTTATTTTTGGCTGTGTTGGGTCTTCGTTTCTGCGCGAGGGCCTTCCCTAGTTGTGGTGAGCAGGGGCCACTCTTCATCGCGGTGCGCGGGCTTCTCACTGTCGCGGCCTCTCTTGTTGTGGAGCACAGGCTCCAGATGCGCAGGCTCAGTAGTTGTGGCTCACGGTCCCAGTTGCCCCGTGGCATGTGAGATCTTCCCGGACCAGGGCTCAACCCGTGTCCCCTGCATTGGCAGGAGGATTCCCAACCACTGTGCCACCAGGGAAGCCCCAGACAGCTGTCTTTTTAATGTAACCTCACATGGGAGAGAGGGGAAGGATCTCTCTGGGGTTTCTTTTATAAGGATACTAATTTCATCCATTAAGGCTCTGCCTAATACCTAATACCATCACTTTGTGGGTTAGGATTTCAGCATATAAATTATGGGGTGACGTAAACGTTCAGCCCATTGCAACAGGTTTCCTGGATCACCCAGATTTGTTTTGGTAAGTTAAGGCTTATTTTTACCCATCAAAATATATGATGAGTCAGAATCCAGGACTGGGTCTTAAACAGAAATATGGAGCCCCAGGAATGTTGGAATCTGATTTTTTTAAAAGGAGAGTAGCCTAGAGTAGTGGGAGTCACAGATTCCTAGTTCTGTTGAGGACAAAATTAATGCCAGAAAAAATAAGCTATCTGCCACAAACACGGCTGCTGACCTTTAGAATGGTGAAGGAAAGTTTGGGGAATCTACTTGACATTTAGATGCCTATGCCAAAAGAGGGCCATCTAGACTTTTTCTTGCCTGAATCTGGAACTCTTGTAGCAATTTATTCAACAGCCATTTCCTTTACTTCTTCCTTGCCACAGTAAGTTTATTTGGTTTAGTAACCAGGTGGCTGTGGCCAGTAGGAGAGTCTGAGCCCTTTCCAGTTCTCAGGGAGTGAATCTTGATAAGTCTAAATTTTGTCATGGTAAGTCCAGCCACCTTGACGGTGATTAGCTTCAGAATGAGACGTGCAATGTAATTCTGGCCACTGAGGATACTTCAGTTGATAGAGCTTGAGAGAAAGATTTTTTTGATCCTTAGAATAGATGCAAAAGAAAGTTCAGTTGCTTATTGTCTCTGGTTGAAGCTGGGTGAGGAGGTGACACTGGATCTTCTGAATCTATCCTATAATTTTGAGAGGAGCTAGCCAAAGGACCAGGCAGCATGTTGAAGATGGCATAGGGCACAAACAGAAAGAAGCCGTTACCTTGTGGATTTCACTGAAGAGCCAAATAACCAGCTCCTTAACCGCTCTGCCTCCCAGCCTATTGTGACAGCAGATAAAAAATTTTTTGACTTTTACTGGGATTTTCTTTATCTTTTGATACAGTATCATTGTAGATAAGTTTTATGTTCCATTGTTAGAATCAAATCAGAAACCTACACATGTAATCACTGATCTGTTGTCTTGCTAATTAATCCTCTGGATACTGGTCTAGAGATATTCACTCATTTATGGATTCATTTAGTAAACGGTTATTGAGCCTTTGCCCTGGACCAAGCACTGGGGATGAAGCCACGGACCAAATCAATATTGTTCCTACTTTCATGGAATTTATAATAGAGCAGGAAGTAGAGATGCTGAATGCGTATAGTTAGAACAAAATTGTAGATTCAATGATGCCTTTACCTGAAGATCAGCATCTACCTTTGCAGGATGTATGTATGCTTAGTCACATCTGGAGGCCATGACAACCTGGTCTCCCTGTGATCAGACTGCAGTGGTTACGGGGCTTCACAGATAGAGCTGCAGGATTATAAGGGGAGACTGGCCAGCAGGCACTCTGTGCTGTACACTTTTTCCTAGACATTTTAGTAAGTCACATCATGTTCCATCTTTGCCCTTTAGATTGGTTCATTGGTAGTAAAAAATGAAAATTAGAATATATTAATATAAGCATATAAATGTAGTTCCCAGTAAATAGTATGTAAGTACAGGAATATTTACCTCTCATTATTCCTATTTAGTATTTGGGAGAGATGGTGAGCCAGATTTTAAGGAGGTGGTATCCTTCACTAGTCAGACTTTTCTTTCTGAGATTTTCCCACTCATGGTCTCTTTTCTTTCATTCTGCAAATATTTATTCTTTACTTTGCCCTGGGGATGCAGTGAATAAATCAATGAATAAACATTGATTTCATTTCATCCTTGAAGAGCTTTGTTGTAAGTTTAGAGTACAGGCTTGGGAGACAAGCAGCAGGTCTTGAACACTGGCTGTGCCACTTATTAATTGTGAGACCTTCAGTAAGTTGCGAGATCTGTTTGACTTCAGACCCTTTGTATACAAAATTGTCAATAATTATAGTACCCATCACGTAGGCATTTATGGGGATTAAATGAGATAATGCAGGTAAATCATCTGGTTGAGTGTCTGACACAGGGTATTGTTCAGTAAATCATAACCACACTCAGAGATTAGGCATATGCATAAGCAACTCTAACACAAGCTAGAAAGCAGTAAGGCCATAAGAGCTAGAGGGAAAATGCTGCATGAACTCAGAGGAAGGAGTCTCTGGGAAGAGGAAAGGGAGCCACTTCAAGGAGGGGGTGCCATTTGACCTGCGTTAACTCGGTGCTGCCTTAAAATTTGGCCTGAAATTTCCCTCTGTTTTAATTAACCTTCAGTTAGAGTGCACTCTAGCTTTTCCAGGGGCAGACTCCATCTCAGTGAGGGCCGGATAACTTTCCTTTATTCTCTGATAGTATGACTGACTCCAAGCAGTTACTCCCTGAAAGCAGGAGCAGAGACAGGAATAAGACAGGGCAGTCCATTCCCACTGCTAGAAAAATATCACTTATTTGTCTCAGAGATTGCTCTACCGATAGTGCCAGAACGAAATCCTGTGATTTCAAAGAGCTGTATGACATTAAACAGATATTTTTGTTTTCCTGACCTTAATTCACTGCTATTTAAAAAGAGACAGTTGGACTTCACAATCTACAGAGGAGATCCAGTGGTGAGGGCTGAATTGGATACGGTTCATAACGTACTCAGCACAGTGCTTTGAATAGAGGGGACACTCAAAAGGCATCATTTAAATATTTATAATCATAGATCCTGTAAGTCTTACTTATTAGTTTGCTGTTGCTGCTATAACAAATTACCATAAACTTAGTGGCCTTAAACAACTCGAATTTAACATCCTGCATTTCTGAAGATCAGAAGTCCAACATGGGTCTCACCAGGCTGAAATCACTGTGTTGACAGGCTGCTGTGTTCCTTTCTGGAGATTCTAGAGGTGGATCTGTTTTCTGCTCATTCAAGTTATTGGCAGGATTCAGTCCCTTGTGGTTGTGGGAGTGAAATCCCTTTGTCCTGTTGGCTGTCAGTTGAGGGCTGTTCACAGCTTCCAGATGCCACCCGTATTGCTTGACTCTTGGCTCCCTTCCTGTGTCTTCAAAGCCAGCAGTGGTGGGTTGAGTCCTTCCCCTGCTGGGAATCTCTCTTCCTTCTGTCTCATCTTCAACTCAGCCTAGAAAAGTTCTGCTTATGAGTACTGATGAGATTAGATTGGAACCACCCAGGTAATCCAGGATTTTCTCTCTATCTCAAGGTGTGTACTCTTAATGATACTTACAAGGTCCCTTGGTCACAAAGGTAACATTCACAGGTTTTGAGTGATTAGGGAGTGGATATCTTTGTCGGGGGGCATTATTCTGGCTCCCACACTTATCTTTCACATTCAGGAAAATACGTGATAATCAGGCCTTTTAATTTTTTATCTTAGAGTTCTTATTCTCTGATTCATTTTCTATCCCCAACTCATCCAACATTTCAACAGATCTCTGTTTCCATGAAGCAATCTTGAGAGCCACTCCTTTTTTCATGCATGAATACTTTCTTTATTGTAATTTTTTCTCTCCTCTCCCTTCAAACCAATGATTTTCATACTTACCCAATCTGTTATTACAACCATCATTTTCATATCTGTTATGTTTAGCTTTTGTCCCTACTTTTCTATCAATTGACTTTGTTACCATCCAAATTTTCTCTCTTTTTGTCAGTGTATGGCTTCTGCATCCTAGGTTCTTAGAGACAATGATTACTTTAAGGCTTTAGAGACGTGGGTTGAAAGGAAGAAGAGAAATGCAATAATTTGGGAAAATTTCTGTTTTCCAGCAATATATTTTATTACTGAAGTTTTCATTTTCATTTTTATTAGATTTTTAATTATAAAATTAATACCTGGGACTTCCCTGGTGGCGCAGTGGTTAAGAATCCGCCTGCCAATGCAGGGGACACGGGTTTGAGCCCTGGTCCGGGAAGATCCCACGTGCCACAGAGCAACTAAGCCCGTGTGCCACAACTACTGAAGCCCACACACTGCCAGAGCCTGTGCTCCTCAACAAGAGAAGCCACCGCAGTGAGAAGCCTGCACACCACAACGAAGAGTAGCCCCCGCTCTCTGAAACTAGAGGAAGCCCGCGTGCAGTAACGTAGACCCAACACAGCCAAAAGTAATGAAAAAATTAAAAAAAAACACCTGTTCATTCTAACAGTTGATACAATATTAAATGTATAATAAAATAGGTAATAACTAGGCCTTAACCCTAGTAATCCTATGCCTGGTTAATGAAAGTTAACAGCTTGTGTATCCCATGTATCTTTCCATCCCTTTCTCCATGCTTATATTACATATACAAATAAATAGAAACTTTTCATTTTCATTTTCTGTAATGGGTTGAATTGTATCCCTTCAAAATCCGTATGTTGAAGTCCTAACCCATAGTACCTCAGAATGTGATCTTATTTGGAAATAGAGTCATTGCAGATGTAATTAGTTAAGATGAGGTCATTAGAGAGGGCCCTAATCCAGTATGACTGGTGTCCTTATAAAAACGGGAAATTTGAACACAGAAACATGCATACAGGGAGAATGCCACGTGAAGGTCAAGGCAGAGAGTAGGGTGATGCTTCTACAAGCCAAGGAGCACCAAAGATTGCCAGGAAAGAACCAGAAGCTAGGGAAGAGGCCTAGAACAGATTTTCTCTCACACAGTTCACAGAAGGAACCAACCCTGCCAATACCTTGGTCTTGGACTTCCAGTCTCCAGAGCAATGAGACAATACATTTCTGTTGTTTAAGCTACTCTGTTTGTGATACTTGGTTACAGCAGCCCTAGCAAACTAATACATCTGCTTTATGAATGTGGGCTCATATTTTACAAGTAATTTCGTGATGTGCTTTGTTCACTTAACAACACATCATGAACATCTCTTTAGGTGGCATATTTTAAAACAAGGGTATTTTCATGCTCTGGACAGGAATGTCGAATGGGCCCGGAGCTGCTCAAGGCTCCTTTTCTCAATCAGGATTGGATCTGGTAAGCAGTATAAGTCATGAAATAGTTTCCTTTGTGGGAAGTGGACCAACCTGGGTGCTGGCATAGCAGGTGGGGACTCAGAGTAGCCCCTTACAATCTAACTCCTGCAGTCCCCTCATGCACCAGCACAGAACTGGACTCAAAAAGGAAAAAAAAAATTCCGTCATACTCGTTATGCATATGTGATACCACAACATAAGCACTGGCTGAACAGATAGGTCCCTGTTAAATTTTTAGGGAAAACAATATCAAACAAATAACAAAACACATGTGAAGACTTAAGTAGCTTTGATACTCTAGGAATTCCTCTGACTTTTTGCTACTTCAAGTAAAACCAACCCACCATGCTGAGAATGCAGGACTCCACTGGTGAAGATGCAGTAGTCTCTTTAGCTGAGGGATTCTTAACCTGGGGGAATTAAAACCTCATGTAAGTAAGTGGCTGAGGAATTTATCCTTATGTATGTTTTTAAGATGAGTGCGGGTGTGCAGGGAGTGGAGCGAGGAGTGTTTGTATTCCCAGGGGAAACGGTAATGTCTATAGCCAGTTTCTACTAACCATAATTTCCATGGTGTCTAAATAATGATCAAATTTTGAGTGAATTCTAGGCCACAGCAAATAGAACACTGCTCCCAGGGCATTTTATATGCCTTCTAGGGCCAGCCTTCCAGAAATTTTAAAAGTGTGTATGGCAAGTAGCATGCCAGGAATTCTCTACATATTCATGCCATTCTTGGAGTGATTTATCCATGAAATGAAGCAGCAATGGAAAGCTAGGCAGATATTGCTTCCTTTTAAGGTCACTGGTTCATAGCAAAGCACACTGTGTATGGAGATTGAAATAGGAGGGTTTATTTAGGGAGAAGACATTATGCTTATTTTGCTAATCTATCAGGTAATATTTTGTTTTGCCCAAAAATGGTAGGAATTTTGTCCTACTGAGTTGTCAGCAAAATATGAGAATATCTAAGAATATTCTCACCTTGAGTTATATTTCTTAAGGTGATGTTTAATTATTTTGACATTTCTGTTTCCATTTCAGCTTTAAATTTATTTTATGTTTCAGACTTTTCTAAATCCCAAGTATAGCTTTAGGCCATAATAATCACTTCATTAACAGAATGGGCTCATTACTGGTCAATGTTTTGTTTAAGATATTAAAGGATATCTTTTAAATAGTAGCATAGCAGCTCCTGTGATAATACATACTTGGCCACATGAGCAGAATAAAATGAAATTAGATGATTATATTTAATTAAATCAAGCTATAGGCCCACACCAAACAAACAAAACGTGATAACTTTATTTCTCTATTTTAATTTCCTTGGCGTCTTGTATGTGGGAGATAATTTATTATATGGGGCCTTCAGACTGATGCTTGTGGTTTCTGAACCATAGTTCTGGTTTCCTGTAGGGAAAGGGAGAAGGGTGATTACCTTTTAAGGAGAATAGTGCCAAGGGGCTAAGAGAGCACAGGTGCATCTACGCCTGAGCCAAACTAAATCTTTTTCAGCCTGAAGATTTTCAAAATCTGGGTTTATGTTGATTTTCTTTTGTATATCATCAACCTATAATCATGGGAAAACAAAAGATGCATAATAATTTGTGCAGTGGTAGTCCTTATTTGTCTCCAAAATTATATAACTGTATAATTTTTACTTCTTAGCTCACTTAGCCTATGGAGATGTTATTTCACGAACAGTGCTAAGGAAATTTAAGAGAAATTTTGGCATAAGGACAATTACAAGGAACCAGTTCAACTATTTTGCATGGTGCTTAGAATTTGAGAGTGGCACATGAGCCACAAATGCAACTTTGGGTTGATTAAAAATTTGCCAAACCCTGAAAGAAAAGAAAATTCTTTCCATAGATAACTATAGATACGAAGGCACATATATGAGTGCAATAGTGTGAAAGAAACTTTTAAGGAAAGGAATTCTATTTTGCCTTAGAAGATAATGAGAGAACCCAGTGGTATAAATCTGTAGTCAGAAAATTTGAGACTGTCACATTATTCATCTTTCCATTTCCCAGAATATTTTATTCCCTTTACTTATTCCTTAAAAGTAGAATGAGGATGAAATAGGGACAAGTGCCAAGGAAGAGAGATACTTGGATTTCATCTTTTCCAAGATTACTTATAATATTCTCTGCTTTCTGCTTTATACTAAAATAATTAATTATAAAAAATAATATTTGGGAGAATGTAACATCCCAGTAAATAATAGCTTTCTCTTCCTAATCCATGAATATTAGTTAATATAAGCTAATGGCTATACAATATATATAAAATATATAATGGAAGTTTATTTTTCTTTTGTTTCATAGTCTGGTATGGTTCAACATGGGGCTCTGCTCCATGTGGTCACTCAGGAAACCAGACTCATTCCCTTGTGTGGCTCCACTATATTCTAGGACCTTGTTGTCCTCTGCATTCAGCTACACATGTGGGGAAAGGAAGAGAATGTGGAGAAAGCATATCCACTCTCAACTGCATTGCCCCAGTGGTGATGCATGTCACTTCTACCTACATTTCATTGTCTGGAATCAGTCCAGTGATGCTGTCTAACTACAGGGGGGCTGGGAAATATAGTCTGGTGGTGGAGCCAGAAGAAGAAGAAGAGAACTCTCTGCCATAATATGCAATAATTTTCAAATCAATATAAGGAAATAAGATAGGTTCGATGCTAAAAGCAGTATAAAACATATTAATATTTACATTCGTATAGTGCTTATTGTCATGCATACCAAGTTTCTTTGTACCATAGATTCATTCATTTATTTATACAACAAATGTTTATTGAGTGCCTACTATGTGCCACTTTGCTAGACACTTCATAGTATGGTGGTGAGCCAGATAGCCGTAGTCCCTGAATTTATCAAGTTATCAGTTTAGTGGTAGAGACATATATGCTAATTAATGTTTCATTTCAAAATATCCAGAGGCAATTTTGCAGTACTTCTGGGTAGTACAATGCCACATAAAGAATGTTTATTGTTTCCTTTCAAGTCTGTCTTCGTCATGTCTCATAATAATTTCTTAGTTATTTAATTAATATGCGTTTATCTGTCAGGTATAATAATTTTCAGAGTATCTAGTGAATCCTAGTATCTATTCCCTGGAGATGGTTAGTGGAAATGGAGGGCTGTGTTTATTCAGATTTGGGTTTGAACCAATTCTATCATTTTATAACCCTTGATAAGTGTTTTTAAATGAAAATCCTTTTATTCCATTCCTTTTGTACTTTTACCATGAAGATATTTTTTAAAAATTCCTATTTTGCAACTTGGGCCTCTCCTCCAGCGGAACTACCTCGAGAGGTGAGCAGCTTGAATTGCTGGAACAGCCTAATAGGAGTTCTGGCGGAGAGGTGGTGAGAACAGAGTCTGTCTGGGAATGGGCTGACTAGCCTCTCACCCCAGGACAGGCTCTCAGAAACCTCAGGTTGCTGACTCTGCCCCGGACACAACCAGCCACAACCCCCTTAGGTAAGATCTTCTCAAGGAATGCCCCAGCATGAGAAGGGATTCAGTGCATTTTTCCACAGCCTTTGATTATACTACATTTCACTGATTACACTATCAGAACAGGGAAGGCTATATTAGGCCAGCTAGAAACACAAGTTTGGGAATGTCCTAGTGGTTCAAGTATCTGGTGCCTTTTATTTTTGGAGGCACACAGATACGAAAAGGCATCCTTATGTAACTATGCCATGTGAGAAAGATTGCAGTTTCTCACAGACTCTTCCTGAATGTGTCCTGGCTCCCCAGGGCTGAGAGGGTTGGGGATGGCAGTGGGGGCAGCTGTAATCTTGAGTTCAAGATTAATTGAAGAGCCACTGGTCTCATTTGAGGCTACTTGATCTCCCTGGAGGCCCCAGCAGCCTGGGGGCGAAATTGAAATCTATGGAGATTGCTAGAGAATGTTCTCTCCAGGACCAAAAAAGAATCTAAATTTACAGTAATTCTTTCAGAAGAAAAATAATCCCAAGGGCCTTTGATCTCTCCCTGTGTACAATTGTAACCCCTATGAAATTTAAAAAAATCTTCACTATTAAGAATTCAGTGACCCCAGACTTTGCTGATGTTCACAGCTGACACTGAGTTCAAGCAAAATAACCAAACCTTAGAAAAAAGAAGGCACAAATGACCTCAGCATGGAGCTGACCCCCCTTTTTCCAGAAAAGAAGCCAGAAATGATTGAAACTCTAGTCTAACTATTAACATTTCATTATGAGCTTTCCTCTCTGACATATGGGAAATATCATTTATGAGTAGATGCCAGTCCATAAGGAATGAAACAGACTGTCTGTGGAATATTAAAGGGATAAGACTATGTCTGGTATTAATTGACATATTTTTGAGATACATCTCAGCTCCAGAGAAATAATTTCTTTCTGTAGCTTCTAGAATTGCAGTCACTTTTATTATGCTATGGGTATATGGGTACACACACACACACACACACACACACACACACACACACACACACACACTATTTATTTAAGTTATGGAAATGGAAAATTCAGTATTTGGGTGTTTGAAAGGTGCTTCCGGTGAAAAAGTTAAATTTCTTAGGTAATTTGGGGAAAATCAATCACATGACAAATTGTTTCATACAGCTTGCCAACTTGCAACTACTTCTGTCAGAAATTAAATGATAAAACTTTTCAATTGGAATTTTTGTCTTGCTGAAAAGGATTCCCCATTTTCTATTTGTGAACAGCAGCCCTTTTTCAAATCTAAAGTAAAATTCAAAATAAAGCCCTTCTGAGGGTGAAGAGACTAAATATTATTTGGCATAAATATAGTTGCTGTTCTTGTTCAAACATAGAATATTAAAACAAATATTTGTCCAATATTTCTGGGCCCCTAAAGTTGTGAGTTTTTCTCAGGCTATAGATTATCACCATCATCAGCAGCAATTGGGGCATAAAGGAGAAAAAAATAGAGGGGAGCAAACAGATGGTTTGTTATTTTTTGTGTTAACTTTTTCTTTAGCAGAGTTGACTACTCTTTGACTTCTTGAGTGATTTCTCTTTTTTGGAGGCACACATTACATGACTCTAATCTTAGTTAGAAATTTTATTACTTAAGATAGTTTTTAGGAATTTGTTTGCTGTAACCATTCTTCTTAGTAGATGAGTACTGTACATGGTTTTTTAGAAGATACTTCATAGAAAAATAATTCTGATACGTTCTATGGTGTATGATGTATGTATGTGAAGTGTGTGTGTGTATGTGTGTATTGCATGTGTGTGCAGTTTCCATGGGCTAAACCCAGAAGTGGAACATATAATTTTTATTTACTCATGTTTAATGTCTGCCAGGGGGATAACCAAATCTTCTAAATTATGAACTCTTGTCTGTAAGTTAAAAACATTTATCAAAGATTGTAGAGCTTTTTATCAAATGCTCCAATATGTAGGCTTTTTGCTTAGCTGATTAGTCACCTGAAAATCTAGTCAGGAAGGTCATCTATCATAATCTCTGCGGGTGGGCCTGAATATGAGACTTGTCCCTCCATCTGGCACTCCCTTGCCCCCAGATTCAGGTAGGGTTATCCATTTTCAACAAGCTTCTTGAAGGAGGCAGTGGAGTAAGGTCTGGATTTAGAGCTGAAAACTTGGTTTTGAGAATTGCATCAACATTTTTATTATTTATATATTTTAAAAAGCATATTTACTTTTTGTCATTTAATAGCTTCTAATCTTTTTTTTTTAACCTTTTTTTTTTTTTCTTTTGTGGTACGCGGGCCTCTCACCGTTGTGGCCTCTCCCGTTGCGGAGCACAGGCTCCGGACGCGCAGGCTCAGTGGCCATGGCTCACAGGCCCAGCCGCTCCACGGCATGTGGGGTCCTCCTGGACCGGGGCACGAACCCGTGTCCCCTGCAAAGGCAGGCGGACTCTCAACCACTGTGCCACCAGGGAAGCCCTTCTAATCTTTTTATAAATCATGGATAATGATAATCTACTGTACACAGTTTTATTAGGAGTAAATAAAAAAAGGGGCAAACTACTTTCTTATAAAGTTCTCAAGAGATGCTAGGTGTTACTTTTTGTTTCAGAATTTAAAATCACATGTTCCACTTGCCCTGTTCTTCAGTTCCTTTTTATCCAGTGAACAGAGATATTGAATCTCTACTAAGTGTCAGATCCTGGGCAGGTACTAGGGTGGGGTGATCACACCTGGAGGTCCTACCTGGAGCTAATAGCTCAGTGGGAAATCTGACTTTAAAGAAATACATTAACAACTGTGTAATCATGCCTGGTGATAAAAGCTGAGGTGGAAGAGTACTCATTTCTAGAAGAAAGTATAATGGAGATTGAATTTGGATTATAGGTCAGGCAGGGCCTGCTTGAAGAATTGACAGCCACTTGATGTTGGATTTTAAGGAAAAGCTGTGTAGGTGAAGAGGGGGTCAATATGTCTTCTCAGCAGGGAGTAGCTGTAGGGCTGGAGTAGGGCTGTTACTCTGGGGTGGGAAACAAGGCAAGTGTGCTGAAGGAGTTGAATGATGGCCAGTGTGACTGGAGGGTAGAGAACTGGGGATGGGGGTGGGATGAATGATGGAGGATAAGGCTGGAAAGGCAGGCATGGGCTACACCTTATAAAGATTTGTGTTTTATTGCGAATTTGGTTGGATGCCATTAAAGTGTTTGGAGCAGGTGAGTGGCATGAGTTGATTTATGTTTTAAAGAGTGTAGACCCAAAGTAATAAGCCATATCATGAGCCATGCCTTTAATAACTCTTGATGACTTATAAAAATATACTCATCATAAACATTCAAACAATTTACAAAAGTACGTAAAGGAAGGCAAAATTCATTGTAGTCACATTAATTGGCTCAATCAGTTCCCTATTATGACTTTTAGCTGTTTCTGATTTTTTGCTAACATACTGAAGTGGTGGCGCCCCTGTACGTAGATATATTTCATATATGTGATTATCTCATTAAAACAAATGTTGAAAAGGGAAAATGCTGGATTAAAGAATTTGTACATTTTATATTTTCATGCATATTGCCAGTCATTTAGAATTCACTTTAGAGAATCATGTGAAGAAGGATCAGAATTTTTTTTTTTTTCTAAATGAATAGCCAGTTGTCTTATTCACTGCAAAAATAGGCTGGGATTTTAAAGCAACACAAACACTAATTTTACTCTTTGCAAACTTAAGGCTGGTTTCTCTCATTCCTTTGTTTTATCTGTGTACATGTCAGTTTCTCTTACTGGACCGTAAACTCCTTTTAGTGATAGAAATGGTTGTATTGGGCCACAGAAGCTTCTGTTCCAGCTGGGCTGTTTACTAGCTGCAGGACCAAAGACAATGGGCTATTACAGTAGCTGTAATTTGGCTTTAAAATACTCTAGTGTGGACGATAATATGTGTGAGTGAGTGAATGTAAATTAGTTTTAATTCATGCCTAGTTAATATTTGAAGTAACTTAATCCAGAGTACACATCAGAAGGCTGCTTAGTTAGCATTTGAAAGACTCTAATCAGGACTTCACTTTCTGAAGGCCATGGGTATAAACCTTCAACTACTGCTATCTCAATCTACACTAGAGGGTTTTCAATGAATGTAAGAACTGCTGGAAATTTTATTTCATTGGTGAAACATGTAGTGTGCCAGATATGTGGGTTAGTTGGGAAACTTGTGTAGACCCTTGGCATCTCCACCCTTGCTGCACAATTAGAGGCCCTGTGGCTCCAAATATCTTCTGTGTCTTCTGTTCAAACCTGGTGCACCTGATCCAAACAGAAACTCAGCTGAATTCTGCTTCTTGTGATTGTGTCACCACTTGCCCCATGTGGCTGTTTCTTTGGTGGGTGTAAGTTGCATGGAGCTGGGACAGGACCAAGCTTCCAAGGATAGGTTTACATTGCTGAATTTGGCCTGAGATTTGCTTTCTTTGTACCATACAGTACCCTGGAACAAGACTATGCGGGAGAAGCCCTGCTGTCTTCCAGATACCCACCAAAGGGAATTTGCTAGATGTGCGGGCCAGTTCACATCACTAGGAAGCCTCGGAAGTCACTTTTTCCCCCTCTTTTTACAAAAATGTTCAGCCAAGGGACTTTCAGTGATTCCTCCTAACTGCTGGGTCCCCTTGAGCAGCCTCTGGGCTGAACTGAGGTTGGTGACAAACTTTCCCCGTGCCCATACCTTTCTCAAGATAAAAAGCTCATACCCCAAATAGTGGCAGATAGTGCAAATATTACTACAGGTTTTCATGGGGAGATGAGGAGACTGTCAAATTACAGGCAAAGCTTAAGAAAACCTCCCTTTAGATTCTTTGTTCTCTCTCCCCAGTCTCATCTCTCCTCCCCCACCTTCTGGTTTTCCATGTACTGTTTCTTTTCTTTCCATTTCCCCACTTTTATAAAGCCTCTAGAATCTCATTTGCTTATAGTCCACACCCTTGCAGCAAAACAAAATTTTTGCTCATCTATGCTGCTGGCACTACTGAGGTCTCTGAGTTATACACAGGGAGGGCTGGATCCATTCCCTTTATAAACCCTCCAGCAAGAAGTCTCCAGGAAGAAGGATGGTGCATTCCTCACTCAGGGCATGTTTTCCCCAGAATCCTGCTTCATGGCTGCTTGGCCCTCCATGATGCACTCATGTTGCCTCTATCCATCTTAGGGTAGCTAATGTCTTTTAAACAATGTTGAAACGGAATAAGGCAAATACTGTAGGGGAGTGTCCCAGGGAAAGGAAGTGTTCCCCAGAGCACATTGAGTCTGCATTCCATTTCCTTCAGAGTGGTGTCAGCAAACAATACCGAGTGTGAAAAGACATTTTGGACCATGTTTACAGGGCCCTTGGATGCACTTCTCGTTTTAGAGGTATGAGCTTAAGTGTTGTTAAAATCTTACGATTAGCACATGGAGGCCATGGTGCTTCTGGCCTGTCCTAGTGTAGGTCTGTAAGGAAATGACCCAGCTTTGAATCTTCTCTTCTTGAAAACTGTGTGATGTGCTTTCAACACTTTAACCCCCCAAGCCTCAAACACTCACTATTCACAGAAAGATCTTATGCTTCTCATTAAGTGCTTTAAGGTTTGCACTTTGATTATAAATGCTACCTTTCTTGATCACTTCGGTTATTTTTGATCCTCTTAACCCTGTAAGGTGGATAGTATGTAATGTGGAAAGGGAATATGGTCTAATGGTTAAGGGAAAAGGGTAATAGTCCTTATTCTGTTACTAGCCAGCTCTGTACCTTTTGGTAATTATAAACTTCTCTAGATCTTAGTTGCTCATCTGGTAAATGGGTATAATAACAACACTTACCTTATAGCATGTTAGTGAAATACAAATGAGATAACGTACATAAACTGTCTGGTGTGTAGTTTAATAAATATTAGTTATCATCCTCCCCATCTTCCAAGATTATAGAGTTTGAAAGTGGGGCAGCTGGGATTCAAACCCAGACTTAACCTTCCAAGCTTCTGAATGATCATGTTTTATAACAAAGATAACAGGTAACCAGAGTTAACATTCTATATTGAGCTCTAAAAGTACTTGCTAGAGGGACTTCCCTGTTGGTCCAGTGGTTAAAGACTTTGCCTTCTAATGCGGGGGGTGCAGGTTCGATCGCTGGTTGGGGAGATAAGATCCCACATGCCGCATGGCCAAAAAACAAAACATAACACAGAAGCAATATTGTAACAAGTTCAATAAAGACTTTAAAAATGGTCCACATCAAAAAAAAATCTTAAAGAAAAAATACTTGCTAGGAACTATTCTAAGCACTATACATATTAACCTCTCTTATAGTCATGCCAACCCTATGGGATTGGTACAGTTATTACCATTATCCACATTTGAAGATGGAGAAACTGAGAGGTTAAGTGACTTGCTCAAGATTCCTGGTGACAGTAGTGAGCCTGCCATCTGACCCAAGAGTGCAGGCTCGTAACCACTATGCAGTGCTCTCAATCACTGTGTGCATATGACCTGACACTATTTTTCAGCAGTCCTTCCTAAGTATTTATGGCCTCAGTCAGTGTATTGAGGGTTCCAGTGCCTGAGCCAAGTAAGCACACCTGCAAAGCTGGCTGGGAGGGTGCGCCCGAGTTCTATTAGCAAACAGAACGAATTTATCCTCCTATTGCAAGAAGGAATGCTGGGAAATTCATGGAACATAAGTTCAGTCCAGAGGTGGTGACTGTCAGGGAAAGACAATTTTGAGTAAAGTTACTGAGTCAAGTAACCAGATTGCTCCCTGACTCAGCTGCTTCATGGCTGATGCCTGACTGGAGGCCATAAAAAACAATGATATTAATAGTTTTTATTTATCACAGCTCCATATGAATTATCTATCATGACAATCATTTGAAGTAGGTATTATGTTAATATCCATTTTTCCGATGAGAAATCTGAGGTACAAAAAACTTAAAAAATGTGCCTATGACCATCACAATGCTGGTAATGATGAAGTGATGGTATAAATCTCAACACACAGACTCCAGGGCCTACCCCACTTCTGTGGATATGACTTTGTCACAGTGAAGCCACACGGACTGGCAGGAGGCATTGGAGCAGCCATGCCATGAGGGATGCTGCTTTTCCTAGCAGGGGCCCCAGGGAATTTTCTGAGAGAAAATTCCCTGGAGGTTGGGAAGATTTGTATACTCTGAGGTCTTATCAGTAAGAGAAGTAACTAAATAGGGCTGAATAAAGTGATCCTGTTGGTCCTCTTCTGTCCCAAGAAGGTGTGGCTTGAGGAAACTCTCGGAGAACAATTGAGTCAGAGGCTCTGCAAGAAAGGTCACTGTTGTCTTCCTTGAGAAGGCCATGCCATTAGTAAATGAAGCACTTTAAAGAAGTGTTTTGTAATTGGTTTTGTAATTTGCTCTAGTTTGAGTGAAAACAGTTTTCTGAGAATAGAAGAGTCATAATGGAGGTTCTGATATCTTTTGTAAGTGGGAAATGGTAATAATTGAGTGATGTGGCTGGATAGTTATGTTTCTTTTCTCTGGGTCTTCATTCTGACTTAAGCGAGGGTTGTTTTTAATTATTAAGATAATGCCAGACCAAGTGGGCTAGCCCTAGCATGGTCCTTAATAATTCTATCAGAAAAACTTGGAATCATTTGCTCCTTGTGATTTCACGTCAAATAAACCTTTACCCACAGGTGTTTTAAATAATATAGTTTAGCTCCAAGACCTACATATAGTGTTTTCTTTATGCTAAATTAGTTTGCTTAAGAAAGGCCTCCAAGATAGGTAAAGTGAAAAGCATTGCTCCCAAGAATCAAACCAACACAGCCGTTTAAAACCTAATAAAAGTGTATTTGGCTAAGAGAATGAATAGGATCTCATTATTCCAGTGAAAGTATAGTTTGTGTTTTATTTCACTTAGCTCTGCCTTTCTATGAGTCATAAATAAGAAATGCCAAGTAATAAATACAGTATACAAAATGCGTTTTAATAATCCTAAAGTGTTTCATTACTGTGGCTATAATCTGGAAATGTAAATTATGGCTGATACTCTAGCCCTCATTTATCGACTTTAGAGGTTCTGGTTTTGCTGCTAAAATACTATAGGATCATGCTAACTGTTTACAGAATAAATTAACTTAGTATGGCTAAATGGAATTTCCCTTTTGAATATCTAAAAGATAATATCGAAATCTTCAAGGAATATATCATGATATCTAATGTTGTATGGTTTTGAATTTTTTTTTTTTGAAAATGAAAACAATCTGTACTTCAAGGTATTAAATTGTAAATTTACCCAAGAGAAACCAAACAGCTGTTTTCAATAATGCAGGTAAATTCCAGTCATGGGAAAATCTCTGTGACTGCCTGAGCTGTTGGAAAAGTCTTGTGCATTCAACAGGCCATGGGACTAACAGAAAAACCCCTTATACAACCTGTACCCAACCCATTGTTCTTGTTTTGTTTTGTTTTCTGTTCTGCATATTTACCTTCAATTCCAATGAGTCTGGAATTTAGGATATTTAGTGCTCCGGGAATAAACAATATAGCCCTGTGTGTTTGTACTACTGCCTTGCTGTTGATCTGCAATGCCCTTTCTAAAACTCCATGCAGCCATCCCCTCCTTCAAGTCCTAGACCAAAGGCCACCTTTTCCATGAAGTACTTTAGCTCAGTGGTTGACCCCTTCTCTGAAAGTCCTTTCTAAGTGGTTTACTTATATTTACATGTAACAGACATTACATCAATCTTTATTTTTGATTTATGAAATTTTATTTTTGATTTATGATTTATTTTTGATTTATCACACAATTCTGATCTTTCAAACTAGACTGTAATTTCTGTGAGGGCAAGGATCTTAAACTTATATACGTGTCCCAAATTGCTTAGCAAGTGCTTTATGTGCACTTGGGATTCAATGAATATTTGAATAAATTAACATTGAATATATAAATGAGTGGGTTTCTAACAAACTGGTCTAGTCCAGTAGATCATTTGTTCACACCTGAGCAGCTTCTTGTTTTGCTGCTATAAATGACCTAGGTTTCTGCCAGCTGTTAATGGAGTTAAATTAACATGAGAAATGGATTGTTGTACTTTTGAAAGGACATCATATAATTTTCTTGGAATTTGCTTAATAATGTTTGTGCCTTATGTTTTCAGTATATGTTTCACTCCTATCATTAAAAAGGTTATGAATGTATGTGTATGTGTATTTTTTTTCCAGAGCAGATTAGTAACTTTTATTATTCCTCATCCTCGTCCCACAGTACTCTGCTTTAACCCAAGAGGACTAGAGCCTCATTTTCCCTCTTACTGGGAAAAAAGTGGGGATGACTTTAAATCCATAGCTACATCCTCGGATCATGGTGGCCAATGCTTTTTCTAATAATACTGTCCTTCTCTCCTAGAATGCTCTTCATGATCCACATTGATCCAAGTCTACCATTTTATGAACCAGCTCAAAAGTTACCTCTGCCTAAATGCCTTACCTGACCAGTTCAACTCCAGCCTGTTTACCTGTTTACACAAAGTTCCTTCACTATTTATGTGTGATGTGTACTATATTATTTCAACATTCAGAAGTTTACTTATTCATTCAGCAAATATTTACTACATTCAAGCCCAGTGTTATGCAATGCGAAGTTGCAAAGATGCCTCAGACACATCATGTCTTCAAGAAATGTGTAGTATTTAGAAGGAAAGCATACACATATCTGGTAGTATTAGTGAGTACCACAGGTAGTAGTAATAAGTACCACAAAAAAGGGACAGACAGAATAATACAGGAGCTCAGAGGAAAGAGATCCATTTTAAGCTGAGGCTTCTTGGATTAGGTTGCCGTTTGAATGGGGCCTTAATGGGCAGATAGAATTTGAACACCTGTTAACTTATTGCTTTGTGATATTTCCATTGTAGACTACATAGCATATCTACATGAATAACATCGGCTTTTTCCTCACTGAAGACTTCAGTGAGGAATCAGCAAGGCTTTGCAGTGCTCTCAAAGAAAATATACTCCACAGAGCATGTCTGAGAAATGAAGATTATACCTGCAGTCACATAGGGAAGAAGAAGGTGGGTTTTACATCACACATTCAAAGAAAATCATTTTTTTTTTTCCTTTGCGGTACGCGGGCCTCTCACTGCTGTGGCCTCTCCCATTGCGGAGCACAGGACCCAGACATGCAGGCCCAGCGGCCACGGCCCACGGGCCCAGCCGCCCTGCGGCACGCGGGATCCTCCCGGTCTGGGGCACGAACCCGCGCCCCCTGCATCAGCAGGTGGACCCCCAACCACCGCGCCACCAGGGAAGCCCCCAAAGAGCATCTTTTAACCCCTCCACTCCCCTACTCCATTTATCTGTTTCCCCTGTCTCTCTCCTCAGCCTGGAGATGGGAGGTCCCTTCTCCGAAAGTGCTCCCCTCTGATGTGAGAGCTTTGCCAGCTCTAGCCTCCCACCCTTGCATCTGCTGGGTGGTTTTCCCTGCTGCTTTCCCCTGTCTCCCCTTCTCATGAAGCACTGTTGATCTCCTTTGAATGCTCCCACCCACTACTTAATGCTAAACAAAGGCCATTATTATAAGGACAGGATTTTACTGCTCTCAGTGTTTAGCAACATACACCCTCCTCCAAGTTCAATGAGACATTATAAATGACAAAATTTTTGGTCATACTATAATTACTTTATGTGCCTGTTCCATCTCTCAGTTGCATTCTAACTCCCTCAGGGGTGGGCCACATCTTCTAATTCTTTGCCCTCTCTTCCTTCGTTCCTGCACCTGGTATGGTGCTGTCTGCACTGTAGGCTGAGCAGGAGAAGCAAAGCTTCTTCCCTCACCGGGCAGGGCCCTGGGCTCAGGCACCACCCTGCCAAGTGAAGCAGAAGCTGCAACTAAGTGGTGTTTCTGCCACTGACATAATAGCTGAGGCCTCAGTCCCCAGGAGTAGGGTTTGCTTCTGTTGACACAAGAGACTGCTGGAAGCAGAAGCTTTTTCTGGCATCTCGGAGAGTGGAACAAGGCTTGAGTGTGATGTGACCCTCTGCATCCCCTGGGAATTATCATGAAGGGACTAAAGACTAAGGAAGGTGAGATAAGGACACATTCTTCTCTGTCCCTATGGTGTCATCCAGTGTTAGCCACAGCTAACATTTATTATGGCAATTTGATCCTGCCAGATCCAAAAAGAAAGCATTGTGACAAATCTTATTCATTAATTCCAGTGGTCCACGCTGACACGTGGCATGCAAATAGTTCCACCATCACTGTCAAAATTTATTTCTATATGTTATATTTTATGGACATAATAAATGTACATATGGTTTGTTTCCCTCTTTATGGTCTAATTGCTATAAGTAGCCTGGAGCTCTTTTAACTGTATTGAACCATCATGTATTACAAGATTGTTTATTCCTGTCTTCTGAAGAAACACATGGAATTAAAAAAATTCTGGAAGTGAGAGTCCAGCGTTTGATGAAATGAATACTGTAAATATATACTAGGCACAACATTAGCAACATATAAAAGACATATATCTTGGACTCTAGCCACATAGGGAAAAGAAAATGTTTACCAGTTGATGATTACTCCTGGATTAAAACGTATTTGAATGTTAAGGATGAAATTAAAACCACTGAAACTAGTTTTACCACACAGCATTAGAGGAAACTATAGGAAATACTCTTTAAAAACTGTTTATTTTTACACTTTTTTTAAGAATACAGATATGGGAGGGCCAAGGGCAGCTCTAGACCTTTAGCTCCCAGCAACAAACAAACAAACAAACAAAAGAAAAGTGAGCAAGGGGACAGTGGTTTGAGGGTAGAAGTATTTAGGAGTCTAGTTTTTCACAAAACAAGCAAAAACAAAACGAAAAACCCTACTCCTGGGGACTGAGGCCTCAACTATTATGTCAGTTAGTTAAAAATCTGATTGAGCTGTGTGTCAGGCACATCTTAGATGCACAACAATGCAATACAGAGCCAAAGGGTTCTCAGTGGTCATAGAGCATAAGGGCCACCAAACACTAGACATATGATTCACAAAGCTAATTCTTGGCAAAGTGACAGCTAATATTTATGCCTTCCAGCTATTAACCTGGTGCTCTTTTGGTCCTTGTTCTCTAATATCCATTTGAGCATTTCTGGTATCCAGAAGCCATTTTTAGAATGATCATTTTTGGAATAAAAGTTGTGACTTTTGGAAAGTTTTGCTTCATTGTTGGTAAATTTTACCTGCCTATGAGAACTCAAGTATTGTCTTTCTGCCTGTAAAAGAACTATACTATGTTTTCTCCCTCTTTAATACAATTAGCATTCAGATATTTGTGTTGAAAGCAATGACAGGATTGAGGTATCATTAGGTAGACTTTGGCTTGGGGATTCAGAAATACCCAGATTCAGTCGGCGCTCCTCCTGTGTGTGGAGTCTCTGAGGAGATAAACATACAGGGAGAGAGAACAGAGAACTACTTTATTATTAGCTTGGCTTTTTGCCAAAACGCTATTGAAAGCCCCAATAATTTGGTCCAAAGGCCTAATGGGAACTTCATTGTCTCTCAAGCCCTAAATCCAAATCCTACAACTGGTGAACCAGAGGTGGAGGAGATGAGGGCACCAGAGTGTAAATAGGGAGGAGAATTGGCGTGGGGCAGTGCTAGGGAGCAATGGCGCTTTTTTTTTTTTTTTTTTTTTACCACTCAGACTGCTCTGGAAATACTGTGTTGCTAAGTTGTGTTATGTCGCTGTCTTTACTCCTTCTCTTTCCTCTTCCTGGAACGCACTCCTCACCTCTCTTTACCTGCCCAATGTGGGCATGTTCTTTAAGACCATGCTCAGGCATCATCTCTACTGAGAATTCTCCCCTGAACACTTGGACTGAAGTAACCGTTCTGTCTCCATCCTCAGTATTAGCCTTTTTGTACTAAAAGTTCAGAAATTTGTACATTATGTGAAATTTATCTACTTTTATGTTTGTAGATATACTTTCAGTTTCTTGAAAGCAGGGACCATATTTTATGCATCTGTATCTAGCATGGTATTTGGCACCCAGGAAGACTTTAATAAGTATTTAAAGGACCTAGTTGGTAAGTGAGATAAGCAATGAAAATACTCAAATTTGCAGTTTCTAATACCTTTTTCACATACTATTGTCAAGTTGGCTCCCATAAATTTATGGACTCTAAATGTAGATTTTTATATTTACTCTCCTCTTATTTTATCATTCAAGATTTTAAAAAAGAATTCTGTCATTATTCCTCCAGTTATGATCTAAGCAAGTTGAGAAGACATGCCTTCTTGACTTGATATAAGCTGTTGCTATAGAAATATTGATTAGTACAGGGTCAGGAAAAGATAGAGGCTAGTTATTTCTATGGGGGTGTTTCCTTATGTTAGTGTGACTCTATTTATGAACACTCTCTGCATCCACCTTTCTGTACTATCTCCTCATTCACATTTACAATTTCATTTATAAGGATTCCATTCATTCTTTTATTAATTCATTCAATAACCGTTTATTAAACACCTACTAAGCGCCAGGCGCTATTCTAGGACCTATGGCTACAGCAAGGAGCAAAAACAAGTCACTGCTTTCATGGAGTTATATTCTAGGAGCAGGGAGATGATAATGTGTTTATTAAATAAGAAAAATTAAGCAAGATAATTAGAATAAGAAAGGAGGGAGAGGTGGAAACCTGCTCTTTTATATGGCAGTCAGGGAAAACTTCTTTTAAGTAAAGATGTGAAGGAGATGAGGAACCAGCCATCTGAATCTCTCCAGGAAGCATTTTCTGCATAAGGGCCGTGGGAAGGTAGTGTGTTGGTGTATTCAGGGACTCACAAAGAGGCTTGAAAGTTTGTAAAAATCCAGACAAACCGTATCTAGGATCTTCTTCATTTTTCACTTAGCAACTTTATCAAAGAAGAAATAAAATGAGTGGTTGATGTGTGCTTATGGAGCCGATGCTGGCTCTCTCGGTTTTCTCTGGGGCTCTCCTTGTAGCTGGTGACTCTGCCATCTATCACCTAGTCCCCAGGCTGAAAGATTCAGCCTCAGTCCATCCCTTCTGGTGATCTCTTCCATCCGATAGTTGCAAAACTGGCCATGAAGCCTTCCATCTGTCCCCGGTTATGACTCTTGTAGCAGTAGCTTTTTTCATTTCTCACGTGGGGCACCACAGTGATTTCCTAACCAGTCCTCTACTTCGTGATAGAGTGGCTCATCTAAAATGAAGTCTGACTGTTTCACTTTTCTGCTGGAAACCCCTCAGTTGTTCCCCACTGTGGACAGGACACAGTGCAAGTTCCTTTTGCATTTCCTTCCAGGATGTCATCCAGCCTCGTGGCTGATCCCACCTGTATTGGGCTTGTCACATTCAGAACACTGAACAGCTTGTCACTCCCAGTACCTGCTACCTTTTTTTGTCCCCCACCTTCATGTCTTTCCTTAATGTTGTCCTTTGACTGGTATGTCATCTCAGCTGCCGTGAGAATTAAATGAGATAATTCATATAGAGCACGTGGGAGAGAGCTGGCACATCATCCATGCTCAGCGGTTGTTGGCTCTGAGGGAGTATTGCTCAGTGGTTAAAGGGGAAGATCCTGAAGCCCAAACTACCTGCATTTAGAATGTTATAGAAGCCACAACATCCTTGTCTTAGTTTCCTCTTCTGTCAAAAGGAGATAATCGTAGTGCCTACCTCATAGATTGTTATGAAGATTAAATGCAAAATGCTTAGAGTCATGCTCCAGAACAGTAAGTTCTCAATAGTATGTATTAGTTACTATTATGGTTAATCTTTGAGATTTGCATCAGGTATTGACTCCTCTACCTGTCTCTTTTTAAGCTGAATTATTGTTGGCTCTTCTTCATTGCTTACATAGCAACAACTTCTTTCATGCATTTATTCCTTCACTCACCCTGTAAACCTTTTCAGAGCTCCTATCAGAAGTCATGGCTCCTCAGAGAAGAGGAAACACAAATAAGACTAACTTCAAGGAAGTCCCGGTCTAGCGGAGAAGACTAACCCACTGATGTGATACAAGCAATGTGACAAGTGCAGTGATGGAATGCATGCCCAGAAATGTAAACAATAACAAGACCTGATCATTACAAATGGGCACCAAAATTCCCACCCCTGCTTTATTGTGCTTGTCTTCTAGTCTGACAGTGGGAATTAAGGAAAGGTCCTTCATTTTCTGTTTGGGTGTACTTTTCCAAGCAACCCTTTTAGATTTTGACTCTCCTTTTAGTTTTACCAGTGGTCTTCACCTTTCTTTTCCTCATCAGGTTCATGCTATGTACTGAGGGGTCACAAACTCTACTATGTATGGGGGCCAGTAATGTACTGTAAATGAGGGAAGCAGGTGTGGTGGGGACAGAGGGGCATGTTTATGCAAGGTGTACAAGGACAAACAGTTGAACTCCTTTCAGCTAGCTGTTATCATGAGGAAAGACAGACAAATTATCCAATATTTTAAAATAACCCAGAAGTCCAGATTTTAGGTGAAAGCTCCTAGTTCTTAAAATGAATTTCATTCATTAAAACAAAACCAAAAGCACTATATGGGTCAAACAAAACAAGTTTATGAGCTGGGAATTGTCTTTAGGGTTTCAAGTTGGTAAGTTCAGATGAATATTTTCTTTTTCCTCCCAATTTTTATTATGAAAAATTTCAAACCTACAAAAACAGTTGAAAGACTTGTACAATGAACATGCATTATACAAGTACCTATTGATATATCTATATTCAACAACTGTCCACATTTAAATCTTTTTCTCTCTTCCTCCAAGACCTTTCTTGGGTATCAGTTTTTAATGAACCATTTGAAATGCGTTGCAGACATTCTGACACTTCACACCTAAGTAGTTCAGAATACATCTCTCAACAATAAGAAGTTCTTTTACTTAATGACAGTATATTAACATTAACATTAATTTGATTATACACTTTGTGTGTAATTCTTATAGCGAATGCTTACTTAACATGCACAATGGTCTTTCTCCTTCTCAACTGACGTGTTTCCTTGAACCAGGTGTACCCTTCTATTGCCACTAAGGTAAAAACCTCATTCCTCCTAATTTATGGGGAAGTAATATCTATTTGAGTCTTGACGTCATGATCTACCTCTATTTTTTTTTTTCCTCTTCCCAATTGTTTCCTCCAGAGAATCACTAGCTTCCTTGTCCATGATTAGTTTTTCTTTTAGTGACCTTTCCTTTCTTCCATAGTACTTGTTTTTACTATTTTATCTGAACTTGTTTTCTCCGTGTTCTTTTCAGATTTCACTGTAAAGCTTCTTGAACAGGTCCATTAAAATACTTTGCTTGTTTATGTGCTTGGTTTTTCTTTGTTTAAATGTCAACATCTTAAGGAAAGAAATACAACTTAGATGAATGTTTCAAAGGATGCATGTAAAGAGAAAACTCTTGGCTAATTTCATTGTGTCAGTACTGATTAGAGTGAGAATATTTGAGAAGGTCTAAATGGCCATAAAAACGTTACTATCAGTGAACAAATGGAAATGTATCCATTTCAGAAGAGGAGGCTTGACTCATTACTTGCACATCCCCACATGTATTAGATGAAGTGCCTAAATAATGTCTTTCCCCGAACTGTTATAATTGTATGTCTATTGGTGCTTGAATAACAGGCTCTTCAGTTAGATTATAGAAGAATGCCGATGTTACCAGAAAGGACCTTGCTCATTGGGTTGTTATGCTGTGGACCACATATAGAGAGAGCTGAACGAAAAAGAATTAGAAGTTGACTGGTATCAGATAATGCTTATGAAAGCACTGGTACTATATCTAACACATGGCAAGCATTCCATAACTGTTAGTTTCTTCAGCTCCGAAAGGAAGTTTTTTTTTATTGCTTTGACAATGCAATAATAATTAATATTCATAATGAAGACTGAGGAGCTGCCTGATTCTTCTGAATCATTAAAAAAGCTTTAGTTATATTTTGTTATGTGTATTATATTGTAATTTTTGAAGACTAGAAATACTTGTTTAGGGAATTTTCGAATGTGTATTACTTTCACTATGTGATTTGTAAAAATGTGCTTTTCCCCATCCTGTATGGTCAGTATCCTCATTATTATCATCATCATCATTATCATAGCTTTTATGATGTGGTGTTTTACAGTTCTCAAAGACCTGGCCTGTATAAATATCTCATTTAATATTCATACTATCCTTTCAAGGTAAACAGGAGGAGTGAATTCTCTGAGACTTCATTTTCTTTCTAGTAAAATGGAAATATGCATACTTATGTGCACATTAAGGTAAACTGCAAGTGGCACCTGCCAGCCCTTTGATGGTCAGTTCTTATAGTACTGGTTGCATTAGTTTCCTGTAACTACTGTAACAAATTACCATAGACCAGGTGACTCAAAATAACAGAAATGTATTCTCTCATAGTTCTGGAAGCCAGAAGTCTGAAATCATGGTGTTGGTAGGTGTGCTTCTTCCAGAAGCTCTAAGGGAGATTCTGTTCCTTGCCTCTTCCAGTGTCTGGCGGTTTTCGGCATTCCTTGATTTATGGCTGCATCACTCCAATCTCTGCCTCTGTGGTCGCACTGCTTCCTCCTCTTCTATCTGCATCCTCTGTGTGTCTCTTATAAGAACAATTGCCATTGGATTTGGCCCATCCAAATAATCCAGGATGGTCTCCTCATCTGGAGATCCTTAACTTAGTTATATCTGCAAAGACCTTTTTTCCAAATAAGATTACATTCACAGCTTCCAGGGATTAGGACGTGGACATATATATTGGGGGTCCATTTTTCAGCCCGTCATACAGACGTTAGAGAATTAGCATTGAGATTATGTGCTTAACAGATCTCTGACTCATAATCGCACTCAGCAAATTTTGGGTTCTTCTCTTTAGCAATCCCTCTCCACTTCACAACTGTGCCCTTAATTTTTCTGACTTTATGTTTGTTCAGCTTTCTTGGTATGTATAAATGATTTTCCAGGGTCGCAAGTCAATGGAATGAGATCCTTGTTTTAATTTTTAGTCCAGTGTTCTTTCTAATAACCATACTATTTTTTTAAATCTTTTAAAAAAATTTATTTATTTTATTTTTGGCTGTGTTGGGTCTTCATTGCTGCGTGTGGGCTTTCTCTAGTTGCGGTGGGCAGGGGCTATTCTTCGTTGTGGTGTGTGGGCTTCTCATTGTGGTGGCTTCTCTTGTTGCGAAGCACGGGCTGTAGGTGCGTGGACTTCAGTAGTTGTGGCACGTGGGCTCAGTAGTCGTGGCTCGTGGGCTCTAGAGCGCAGGCTCAGTAGTTGTGGTGCGTGGGCTTAGTTGCTCCAAGGCATGTGGAATCTTTCCGGACCAGGGCTCAAACCTGTGTCCCCTGCATTGGCAGGCAGATTCTTAACCACTGAGCCATCAGGGAAGGCCCTCTAATAACCATACTGTTAACACAATTTACTCTAAAAAACAAAATGGGACTCAACAATAAGAAAACAATAAACCCATTCAAAAAACGGGCCAGAGACCTTAACAAACACCTCACCAAAGAAAATATACAGATAGCAAATGAGCATATGAAGAGATCTTCCACATCATATGTCATCAGAGAAATGCCAATTTAAACAAGAGTGAGCTGTCACTGCATACCAATCAGAATGGCCAAAATCTGGAATACTGACAGCATCAAATGCTGATGAGGATGTGGAGCAATAGAAACTCTCACACATTGCTGGTGGGAATGCAAAATGATACAACCACTTTGGAAGACAGTTTGGTGGTTTCTTACAAAATTAAACATATTTTTGCCATACGATCCAGCAATTATGTTCCTTGGTATTTACCAAAAGGAGTTGAAAACTTGTGTCCACCCAGAAACCTGCACACAGATATTTAGAGTAGCTTTACTCATAATTGACCAAACCCTGAAGCAACCCAGATGTCCTTCAGTAGGTGAATGTATAAATAGACTGTGGTACATCCAGATAATGGAATATTATTCAGCATTAAAAAGAATTGAACTATCAAGTCATGAAAAGATGTGAAAGAACCTTAAATGCATATTATTACATAAAAGAGGCCAATCTGAAAAGGCTACATACTGTATGATTCAAACTATATGATATTCTGGAAAAGCAAAACAGTGGAGACAATAAAAAAGATCAGTGGTTGACAGGGGTTGGGGGAGGAGGGAGATGAAGAGGTAGATCATAGAGGATTTTTAGGACAGTGAAAATACTCTACATAATATTATAATGGTGGATACATGTCATTATACATTTGCCCAAACCTACAGAATGTACAACACCAAGAGTAAACCATAATGTAAACTAGGGACTGGGGTGATTATGTTATGTCAATGTAGGTTCAGCCTTGGTAAAAACTGTACCACTCTGGTGACTGAGGTTGGTAAGTGGGGGAGGCTGTGCATGTGTGGATGCAGGGGGTGTATGTGAAATCTCTGCACCTTCCTCCCAATTTTGTTGTAAATCTAAAACTTCTCTAAAAAAATAAAGTCTTTTTTAAAAAGGGACATTGTATATATACAGAAAGTAATATTTCTTATCGGGATTGTGTATGTGGCTCTCCATGTTTGCCTATGGAAACAGTGAACAACTGGATGGGTGCAAGGTTATTGGCTAAGAGTAGCCAGAATGCTTGAGTTCAAGTCTCAGTTTTCTCACTTACTAGAATGGGACCTTGGACCATTTATTTTACCTCTCCATCTCTCGGTTTTCTCATCCATAAAATGGGAATAATAATAATAATAGCAACAGACTTCTGATTCTTAAATGAGGTATACACAAAAGTGGTTAGAATAGTGTCTGGTTTGGGGAAACATAAGTGCTAACTTCTATTATTATTTTATCATGATTACTATTATTATTGTTCTTGTTATATAACTATGTAATAGGAAATAAGCTGGTCTTTGAAAGTAAGGTTTTCTATGACTTGGTGCGGACTTTGCAAGGTAACCTTTTAAGGGAGGATGACTCACTTTAGGAAAAATTAAGAAACTGAAGAAACAAAGCCAGTGAGGGCTAAAAAAGGAATTCTGGGAATAAGAAATGGTACTTCATGTTTCTTTAAAGAGCTTAGTAACTGAGCTTGTTTTTACTGCTAAATAATAAACTGTCAAATTTAGCAACTGGCTGCTTGCCTTGATCAAGGATTTGGAAAAATGGGGGAAAGACAGCTGGTTGTTAAATAAAACTATTAACAAATGGTTTATTTTTCTCTTACATACACACATATGTGCTTATTACCTGACAGAAGCTCTGAGGTGATCCCCCTTCTTTTGATTCAGTGTAGAAATCAAACCAAAATGCTAGTATAATGGAGAGGGAAAGGATATCTGTTCCCCAATGGTGCTAAAATGGAAGGAGTAATAAGGCCACAGAATTCAAAGAATCTGAAGCATTTAGCAGACCTAGGAGGACCTGGTGAGAGGCTAATTCAGGATTTCCTTGCAGGGGGACCTTGTGTAACAGGAGTTATTTCATTGGCAAGATTCATGTTCATCTGAAGCCTGTTCAGAGGGCAGCTTGGAAACATGGGCAGCCAGGCTGTAAGGAAGCTTCCAGGGCATGGAAGGGATTCGCATTGCTCTGCGTGCTCTTGGAAAGTTTTGTGACTCCAGACTCTTGGCTGGGTTAGATAACTTGCCCACAGACCCACAGACAGCCAGGCCCATACTCTGCTCTCTTCTGAAAGCCAAAAAAGCTCTGAAAACAGGAAGTTTTTTCATAATTCATCTGGGAGTAGAACCTGACCTTAACTGACATGGGGTCATTGACCGTCTTTACTTAGTGAGTGCATTAGTTTGCAAGGGCTGCCGTAACAAGGTACCATAGGATTTATTTATTTATTTATTTATTTATTTATTTATTTAATTAATTTATTTTTTTGCGGTACGCGGGCCTCTCACTGTTGTGGCCTCTCCCGTTGCGGAGCACAGGCTCTGGACGCGCAGGCTCAGCGGCCATAGCTCACGGGCCCAGCCGCTCCACGGCATGTGGGATCTTCCCGGACCGGGGCACAAACCCGTGTCCCCTGCATTGGCAGGCGGACTCTCAACCACTGCACCACCAGGGAAGCCCACCATAGGCTTTAACAACAGAAAAATTTTTCCTCACAATTCTAGAGGTTGGAAATCCAAGGTCAAGGTGTTGGAAGGGTTGGTTTCTTCTGAGGCCTCTCTTCTTGGCTAATGGATGGCTGTCTTTTCTCTGTCTTCACATGGTCTTCCCTCTGTGCCTTTTTGTGTCCTAATTTCCTCTTCTTATAAGGACACTAGTCATATGGGATTAGGACCCACCCTAATGACCACATTTTAGCTTAATTATCTCTTTAAAGACTCATCTCCAAATAGTCATATTCTGAAGTACTGGGGGTTAGAACTTAAAGATATGAATTTTGATGGGACAGAAACATTCAGCCCGTAATAATATGAATATTAATGTGTCTCTTGAAGAGATATTACTATGTTTGATTATGGGGTGCTGACCCCACTGGGGGTGTGATGTTTTATGTTATATGTGCTCTATCACCTTCTAACATGCCCTGAATTCGGAACTTCAAAACACAGTTCGCCACAAAGGTTTCAGAAGAGGGGTTGTGGACCTATAATAGTTGTAGCTGATGTTCCAACCAAGGCCGGGTTTCTGCTCTTTGCCACAGGGCTAGGCCATAAAATAAGGGGATGAAGTCACCGGTCTCCAAGGTCCTCCCAACCTCTATAATTTCATTGAATTTATGACAATAAGAAGAGGTGGTTTTTAAATAAATCTTCTCTCTGAAAAATTCCTAGCATGTTTCAAGACCACTTCTTCTAATTGTGCCTGTCCCATTGGGTGATTCTTAAGGCAGGGCTGTATCATGTGGCCATAGAAACAGGCTTGGCTGTTTAGGTGGGGACTCTTCTGGAGTCCTGAGTGTCTGGAACATCTTCTAGAAGTACGGAGTTGCGAAGAGGTGGCCTTTCTTGCTTTGTGAGGAGGGGTGTGACTGGATAAGGGCCAGAATGTGGTCTCCTTGAACGTAGAACAAATGTAGACAGCTGGACAGGGCTTCATTTTAGGGGTTGAATGAGGAAGACAAAAGCTAAGAAATCTCACTGGACAAGAAATAGGTTGATTTGTAAAGCTTATGGGGTATGGAGTCCTGGTTTCCCCCTTTTCGTTCTTGCTGAAGGAGAGCTCCTTGCTCTTGAACAGCAGTCCTCAGGAGATATGAGGGGCAAAAATTCCCTGCTGTTTCCAAGTCAACAGAGAATTCAAAATAATACATAAAAAGCTCTTAGCATTCATTTTAGCAAACTTTAAAAAGCCGGTTAATGCCATGTGAGGTCTGAAGTTTTTAGATTTTTGAGTGAAAAAGCTTTGCCTTTTAAAATAGTAATTGCTGATAACAGGGTATTAGACTTTTAAAGTATGTTTTGATACCAAATATTTTATTAAAAATAAAATCCAAGAAGGAATACCTAAGAGAATGGTGCTGACTTGTGTTTGATGTCTTATAGCAAACTGAGATAAAAGACATGTTTCCCCCAGTTTTTAAAGGATTTCTGTTTTGCAAGAGTTCTGCTGGCTTTGTTATGTTAGGAATTTTTAGGTACTCCCCAAACACATGGTCAGATAGCTTACAGGAGGGTCACATGTGAAGGACTTCGAGTCTTGGAATAAAATTTGGTGCTATCCAGACTGATGTCTTGCCTTCTCTGGGTTTGAGTTCCCTAGTCGTTGGGCATCACCTAGCAATTGAAAACAAGATGACCAGATCTCCAGAATCAAGGCTAAAGTCCATGGAGGGTCAGAGGAAATAAACTTATCTGGTTTCAAGAGTAGGCATGTCCACTTGAGCTGGATGAAAACCATGAATAGAGCATCAAAGTTTGTTTTGGATGATTTGTTGTGGGTGATGACCAGAGCTTGATTGAGGTTAGTTTACTTGGAACCAGCCCACAAGCAATGTAAAGGGTGTGTGTGTGATTGAGGACATAAGTGAGTGGATAGTCCCCTTAGTTGCTCCTGAAGATGCTCTTAAGAAATGGTCAGTTCAGAGGAATCTGCCATGTGAGCAAAGCCCAGAACCAAGAGTTAGCTGCAGCATATACTACATTAGCTCTCAAGAATCTACCCTGTTTCTAGTAAGGAAACTCTTGCTGGGCCACACTTCTGTACTCTGTTTCACAGAGTCATCAATCCAGCAATGGACCTAGTCACCACACCTTTGTGGTCAGGCCAGTTCTCCATGCTGCTTCTCTGATATGGCAGCACCATGACAGTGAGGCCAAGATGAAGCAAACCTTTGGCAAGTGTGAATCATGTTCAAAGATGACCTCAGGTATCCTCAGGCCTCCATGTCTGACCTCATGGATGCCTCCAGCAAATACCTGCCCTTCCAAGTTCTGCTGTGTTTAGAGCTGAGTTTGATTCATTCCTCTAGGGTAACCAAATTCAAACGTTTACAGAATGGCAGTGGCTCATGGAGCTTCTTTCCTGCTTTCCTGCTGTCCCTTTTCACACCACACTGTGTCTGATGTTGGATTGATTCACCCATGTACCAAGGAAGGCACTTATTGGACTGTGGGCCTTTATACCAGTCTGCCTCTTAACCCAGGGGAGTTTAAATTCTCTACTCAGTGACTCCAGAGGTAGCATTCTGCATCCCTGTGGGTGGAGCCAAAGTCTGTGATACTGAACAGCCACAATGCAATTAAGCAAACAAGATATACATATGAAAACTAACATTAGAGTGCCTTGTGGAATAAATAGAAGACACATGAGTGGCAGACAATAAATGACAGGAGGTTTCAGAGGGGAAGAGAGAGTGGAGAGCTGGAGTTGCCAAGCGGACACTTTGGAAGTGCCAAGTTCTGAAGTGAGTATTGAAAATGAGTGGGAAGGAAGCCCAAGTCAGGGAAGGAGCTCCTTTTGATGGACAGAACAGCATGGACCAAGGTGGGAAGTTGAACTGAATAGTGCTTCCTGGAGACCTGTCATTGATCAGTCAGACTGTGAAAGTCTATTCTGTAGTCAGTCCCCCTTCAGACACAGTGAGATGCTATTGGTTTACCTTCTGAAGTATTTTCAAGCAGTTTTCCTTCTCCAAAATTCTTATAATCAGAAACATACCATCAGCAGATCTGGGCCATAACTACCTCCTCTGGTCTCTGGATCAGTCAAAATTCTTGCCTGCAAAGCAGAATGGACCCAACTGACTCTTGTGTTGTTTGCACAACTTCTGCTATAGCCTCTGATCCACGCTGTGCCCTGAGAGGTGCCTTTGGAAAGCAGCCATCCTGGGGGGGAGGGGTGCCTGACCCCCACCTCAGAGAGCCCTGAGGGAGGGAGTGGGGGAGAGGGAAATTTACTCTAATTTCATTCTTTCATACAGCATTCTTTATATGCAATAACTTTTTCTATGACATAGCTTATTTGCCCTAAAGAGCACATTTTTTTAGTTATGTAAGTGGGTAATGGATTTATTTGAAGGAATTGGTAGTTCAGAGTGATAAATACAGTAACACTTTTTCTGATTCCCCAGCGTCTAATTGTGTGGGGGCAGCGATGTCTGTTTGTGAAGAATAACTTTGTAGTTTCCCTTGGGAAGAAATGCATCCCCAAAGGGGCCGATTCAACTAAGCTATATTATCATTTTAAAGTTAGAGTAAACATCTTTGGCTTCTGTGTCCTAAAAAGCTTCTTTCAAGTGCACCATATATCTAAATAGCCTCTTGAATTTACTGTTTATTCAGCTGAAAATCAAAATGTTATTGGCAGCTGAATAAACGCAAAATTAATGAAACATGATATTTCCTTATTGATGGAAGCTTTATCTAATTGGAGTATGTACCACGGCCCTCATACTTAAAGGGATATTATAGAAAATGCTCCAGATCACATGTACAGAGAACATGGAAAGTTTCCTGTACGGTCAAAAATCCTGGTCACAGTGTATATCTAGACACTTTAAAAGAGTTACTCACTATGTTTTCAGTTGTTTCCCAGTGTCCTCTGGAGCTTTGCCTCTGAAGTAACTACGCAGTTAGTGTTCGTGCCTGAGCTGTCTTGGTGAAGCAAAGGTCAGTGTTTAGTGTGGAAGCTTCTGCTGGGACAATTCAGCAGCCAACTGGGTATATCCTTCTGAGCTGTATGAGAGGAGGGGCGGGGCAATGTTCCCTTGGATTAGTTTGGATACCAAGAGCTGGTATACCTCATGGACCAGCTCTTGGTATCCAAAGGAATGAGGAATTTTCCCATGCCCATTACCCATATTTCTAAGGAGGTTGAAGTACAGACTTGACCCTGTGTGCACTTACCTCCCCCAGTATTATGTGTTCAGAAACAGTGTCTGGTCACCAGCTTTTGTGCTTTGGGCCTCAGTGGCCTCCCTATCCAGAGTGGACCTCAATGCTAAGAATTCCAGCAACACTCTTGCTGTCAGCCTTGATCTCCGTGACCCACAGACCCTCTGCCATTCCCACCACCTACAAAGAACAGTGGGAAACAGCAGCACACACATCTAATAGTCCTGCCTTCTCACTTTGGGTTTTTGCCCTTCTTGTTCACAGGCTGCTGGTAAGCCACAGAGTAAGTCACAAAACTGACCTCAGAGCTTTAAATGAAATATATGTAGCTCTTCTGCCATGGAGCCTTCCACACTGCTTGACAGTGCCTTTGCCCTCTCTCTTTAGTTCCCTCTCATATGCTGCTGAGTCCTGATTCTAAGCTGTCTCAACTTTCTGCATGTTCTCTGAGCCTGGCCTTCATCCTCTGACTCTAGAGGTATCTCAAGCCTACTTTACTGTTGTGAGTGAGGCAAGCATCTCTTCAGTATTTCTCTGCATCTTCACCCACTTTCCACTGTTGTCTTCTAATCTCAGGGAAAGAGGCATCCTTCTGCTTTGTCACTGGTCTCCTTGATCTCATGGCCTCCTGCTTCCCCTGGGATCTTGTCTTGCTGGTTATTCCCTTTATATTTTACTTCAGTATGTTCTTCAGAGATATCTCCAGACATCTCCCTCCATTTGACAAAAATGCTTAAGTTGCCATCAAGGAAAAACAAACACACAAACTGAAAAAACAAGTAGTCAAAATAACAACCCCCCACCCCCACCCAGGACCCCTTGACCGTGATACCACCTCTTCACTTTTCTTTGCTGACAAACATCTTAATTTGCATCTGCCACCTTCACCTCCTTGGAACTCACACACTTCTTGGAATCTGGCTTCCAACCTCAATACTAGGCTCAAACTGTTCTCTTCTTGGTCACCAACATCTCATAGTCTGTAACTCAAAAGACTTCATTTTAGTTCTTAACATCTTGACTCTCTCTGCAGTATGAGGCTTCTTGGCCATTCACATGGAGACGGGCTGAATGTTTGTGTCCTTCCAAAACCCAAATGTTGAAGCCCTAATCCCCAGTTTTATAGTATTTGGACACAGAGCCTTTGGGAGATAATTAGGTCATGAAGGTGGAGCCCTCATGAATGGGATTAGTGCCCTCAAGAAAAGACATGAGAAAGATGATCTCTCCTTCCACCATGTGAGAATACAGCAAGAAGGCAGCCATCTGCAAACTAGGAAGAGAGCCCTCCCCAAGAACCCAACCATACCAGCACCCTGATCTTAGACTTCCAGCCTCTAGAAATGGGAGAAAGACTGTTTGTTGTTTAAGCCACCTAGTCTATAGCATTTTGTTATAGCAACCCAAACAGACTAGGACACACACCTCAAAACTTCAGTTGAACTTTGTGATGCTGAGTGCTTCTATGCTCCTCTGATTCTTTATTACTGCTTTTAAGACTTGCCCTTTGGTCCTCTTCCTTCTTTCTAAATGAAGATGCTCCTTTTTCTTATTTCTCATTTCTCCCTAACTATAGTCTTTCTCTAAGTGATTGCATCTGCTCACATGAATTAAAATAGCACTTCTTAGAAAATACCTCCAGACCCTAAATCACAGCAGTGACCTGTCTTAGACTTGCATTTTCAGTTGTTTGCTGCATATTTTCACCTGAAAGGTGACCCTTGATTCAAACTCAAACTCAAGGTGATCAAAACTGAACTGACTATTTTTCCTCTTTATTACTACTTTATTATTTTTTATTTTTAAATAAATTTATATATTTATTTTATTTATGTATTTTTGGCTGCATTGAGTCTGTTGCTGCACATGGGCTTTCTCTAGTTTCAGTGAGCGGGGGTGACTCTTGGTTGCGGTGAGCGGGCTTCTCATTGTGGTGGCTTCTCTTGCTGCAGAGCATGGGCTCTAGGTGTGCGGGCTTCAGTAATTGTGGTGCGTGGGCTCAGTAGTTGTGGCTCTCGGGCTCTAGAGCACAGGCTCAGTAGTTGTGGCACACAGGCTTAGTTGCTCCGTGGCATGTGGGATCTTCCCGGACTAGGGATTGAACCCATGTCTCCTGCGTTGGCAGGTGGATTCTTAACCACTGTGCCACCAGGAAGCCCCTTACTACTACTTCAGTTCATTCTTGCTTCACCAATTATGAAGAATACAATACCTTCCTAACTGGTTGCTCTAATTTTCAGTTCTCCGTTTCATAATTTATACATGTGTGGATAAATTTAGTAATGACAGATTATTTTTCAAACTTTGGCCCCGTTTAAAAACTTGCAGTAGCAGCTATTGCCTACTGAATTAAACCTAGCCAGAACCTTGCCTTTAAGTCACTCTACAGTGTGGATACACCACACCTTTTCAGACTTATTCTTCTAAAACACTCTACAAATTTCCCATGCTGCAGATAAAACTAACTCATGGTTTCATGAATATGCTTTATGCATTCTTGTCTCCATTTCAATAAACTGACATGCAAAAATGGTAAATAATAGATTACTTTAAAAATGAATACTAGTGAATTCACCCTAATGAGTTGAATTCATGAACCCAGAGACGACATCTATCCCTAAACTGTCTCTGAATATAGCTAAGAAAAAAGTTGAGTGGGGAGGTATATATCTGTTATTATAAGTTCTTTGTCTTTGATCACTACCATTTAAAAAAAATATATGTCTTCTCTCCCAAAGAAGACTGTAAGTTCCTTGTGGACATCACATGACTTATTCTTCTTTACATCGTCTAAAATATGAAGAACACATAATAAATATTCCACATGTATTTGTTGAAGGGATATATGGATGGTTAAAAGATCGATACCATCCTTTAGGATAAAATAACTATTATTTATCATGCAGGCCTGGTTTCCCATTCCCAAATGAAAGCTTTATGGTAAACATCTGAAATCCTAGACAAATGGAAATTAAGCTGCTCCCAAATTTATCTGGAGATTACAAGGCACTTTGTGATGCTTTTCCCATTTTATCTCCCAGCTTAATTTTCATCTGGAAAGCAATGCTCCATGAATGGCTCTAGCAAGTTGCAGATGCCAGCTGGGGGAATTTTGCCATTTATAGCATAAGCCATTAAGCTTTTCCACAAACTTTCCAGGGTTTTTTTGAGGCTGGTGATAACTGCAAGGGTAATACACATTCTCTATGCCAAAAGGTGTGAATTAATGAGGTAGAGGAAATGTTTATCTCTTGCAAATGACCAGGGAAGTTTTGCCAAATCTCTTCAGGTTGTCTCTTTTCTCTTGGCATTTTCTTGGAAAGAGTACATCCTGGTAGTGAGAATCGCATGTGATTAAAGAGACCTTTATGAACTGATGCAGACGTTACATGGCCATAATTAGGGGTTTGGGGGATACTGGAAGTTGACATAGTCTTTGAGACACATCCAGAATATATAGGAAAATGTGATTAATGAACAATGTACAACCTCTAAACTAGGTCTGCACATCCAATGCAAAGTCATATGGTATGTGTGTGCATGTGTGGTTATCTATATGTGAAATGGTAATTAAAATGCTGAAAATAAGGAAACATTCTAGAGAAAAGTCTATCCTAGTAAAAACTGACAAAGATTGATATCTTTAAAGTAAAATTCCTGGGTAACTGAGGATGTGAACATCACTCTGGGTGCTTTTTACCTAGTTATCCACATAACTAGATAATAGACTCTGCTTGGGGTCCATATAAAAATTTCCTTATGCTTACTCTGTTTTCAACTCAGCACATTTATGGCAAAGTGGAAATACTTTTTGCCCTTATTTCCTAGGCTGAATAATCCCTTATTCAGTTCAGCAAATTGACCTCTGGCCTAAAAGGCAAGTGGAACTCTTTAGGTAGTTTTGTTTTGTGGTCTGTATGGTCCCACTACTCCCAGGTAGCTAGAACACACTCTTTTATCCACTTTGGGACTTGATTTTGCTTTTATCTGCTTTTTTTTGCCCAGTGTCAGATCTTCCCTTATCCCACTCTTTACTGTTCCTGTTCTTTCTTCTGCTTCCTTTGTTTTCAACTGTACAATTCTAGATGCCTGGAAGTTAATGTGGCTTGTTAAATATTCTCTGCACAGAGCCTGGAGAAAAGTGCTATATATGTCAGGCAAATAAAGATAAGGAATCAAATTCCGCTCTGTGCTTTTGCCTCTTTCTGGTAATAAGTTATGTTATAATGCACTAAATGATCAACTGGCAGCCTGGTGGGGTGAATGCACTTCTCTGAGTGCCTCATGAACACCCTGGGAGTGACTTAGGTATGGGGAAGAATAAAAACCAATAATACATGTCAGCTCTTATCCACTTGAGAATTCATGTCCTGAGAAATTTCAGTGGAAAAATCTAATTTCTCATCCACAATAGTGTTTGATTTGCATTCAGAGAGGGATACTTTTTGGTCTGGCTGCTTAGGGAAGGAGTTCAGAGCTCAGAGCTTAAGTTTTCTTCATTTCTCATTTATAGTGAATGCTCACCAACTTCATGACACTGCCTGGAAGGAGAGCTGAATCAAAAGTAAAACCAGTCTGGCTGGCACCTCTGAGAGCTTCTGTAGCCCCAAATCACCAAAAGTGTCCCTTAACTGGAACCCAGCTAAGGAGTCCCCTCAAATAGCCAATATCCTGATCTTCCAACCTATGTATATAAAAAAGCCCATTGCCTGTCGTTAGAGAATGACAGCTATAAATGATAGTATTGATAATCCCAAAGAGATGTAAAGTACAATTTCTTCCCATAAATTGTTTACAAATTTTGTTGAAAAATATTGTGCTCATTTAAAAACAGTGTCACAGTCTATAACAAATTTCAGGGATTAAGCACAGAGAAAGACTAGGGAAAGTAAGATCTGCATGGACTGCAGCTATCAGAGGGAAACCCCATGGGGGTGGTAGACTTGAGCTTGGCCTTGAAATAAAGAATTGCTGTAGCTATACTGGGCCGGTGGGGTGTAGTGGAAAGAGGAGAGATTTGGGGAAGAACTTGGCCTGGTTTGAATTCTGCTTGGCTACTTACTGGCTGTGTGACCTCAGACTAGTTGCTAAACCTGTCTGCATCTCAGTTTTCTCCTGAGAAAATTGCCGCAGAGTTGCCTAACAGGTGCTGTGTAAGTCATAGATGTAACTGGGTGGAAGACCATGGAAGAGAGCCTGTTAGGCAACTGAAAGAGTGGAGCAAAGGTGTGGGGCACAGGGAAGTGAGGCTACTGATTGGCTAGTGTAAAAGGTAACCTGGAGAGGAGTACAAAATAAGGTTAGATTATGGGAGAAAATGGAGAATGTAGGTTATACGTTCTTGAGTTTTTCTAGTTGACCAGAATTCAGTTAACCGGAGCACGCAGTTCTCTTGGTATGAGGGAATTTTTTTTTTTTTTTGCGGTACGCGGGCCTCTCACTGTTGTGGCTTCTCCCGTTGCAGAGCATAGGCTCCGGACGCGCAAGCTCCGGACGCACAGGCTCAGCGGCCATGGCTCACGGGCCCAGCCACTCCGCGGCATGTGGGATCTTCCCGGACTGGGGCATGAACCCATGTCCCGTGCATCGGCAGGCAGACTCCCAACCGCTGTGCCACTAGGGAAGCCCGGTGTGAGGGAATTTATCGTATGAATTGGCATGTTCCTGATTGTGCTTCAGCTTTGATGGTCTTCTGAGTCCTGTGTGTGCTCCTATTATGCTGCATTTCAACTGCTTTTCCCACGACTGTCTCCCACTCTAGATCCGTGTGTTTCTTGAAGAGGACTCAGACTGTGCCTGTTTTATACACTGTTGTATTTGAGCACTTAGCATAGGACCTGGTTATTTATTAAGCACAGAGTAGGTGCTTAATGAATATGGATGGATGAGAAGAAGGAAGGAAAGAAGAAAGAAAAAGTGAAGGGAGAGAAATAGGGAGACAAAGAAGAGATAACTAATCAAGAAGCTGGAAGTGAGGAGATTCTGGTAGATGAGGACAATTACTTTGAAAGCTGGTTGGTAAACAGGGAGTGAGAACTGACCTTTTGCAGATTCCCGACTTTGGGTTTTATTTTGAATGGTCCAGGAATTTAACTTTCAGATGCCTAATTGATTCAGTCACTCTGCAACTACAGACAGAAATGCATTTTCCTTAAAAGCCCTGCTCCTCTCTTTTCTGCAGCCATTTTCAATTGCTTAAGTGCAACTGCAAAAAGAAGGGAAGTCAACAATTCAAATAGTCATTTCTTGAAAAAAGCAAGCAACCAGGGAGGACCTCTTTCAGAAATAAATGTTTTACTACACCCCCACCCATCAATTATACTATTTATTAATGATTCTAAAATGTACTTTTTTTCATATTTTAACATCTCTGAAATCAGGATGCATTTTATAACCCATGGTATATTATAGTTATAAATGGCTGTGGTTTTCTTTTCTTGGTCATAAATAGAATAGTCGTGCATCTTTTAATCAGTATCTAAGATAAAATGAAGAAACTGAGACCTCAGCTAATTTAGGAGTTTTCTGAATGTTGCCCTGTAATTTGATAACAGAGTTAGGATGAGAACCCCGATCTTCCTTCTCCCCATGTGTGATGGCTCTGTGCTCCTGATTATGCTCCCGTATATCTCTTAATAATCTCACATGTCAAAATTACATATATCAGTACATCATGGTAAAATCGCTTTTCTCTCTCAGCTACAATAAGCCAACTCCATTCCAGGATTGGGAAACGATCACTTAGGAAACCCTAAGAGTAAGAGTTTCTAATGATCAGTGTGGGATGCAGGAGCATTCACTGTTGATCTGAGTTCTGTGAAAGGTAAGCAGAAGATGTTTGCCACCAAATTGATTCAAAGAGACTCAGTTCCACCCCTGTGAATGGAGGGGATGCAGCAGGGACACCATGGCAACGAGCATTTCCATCATTGTTCTCCTGCCTCTTCTCAGCCCTGAGGGCCTGTATAATGAGACCTTGACTTGCCTGGACTGGATCCAATTGTAATGTATTTTATTGTTCAGTGACTGTTTGGATTTTAATGCCATCTGTCCTGGATGGCCTTGCCTGACAATCTGGAAGCCTGAGGGAAGTCAGTCTCTTTGTATTATGCATGATTTGAGGGTCCCACAGTCAGTCATCCCTGCTCCAAATGATGAATGGGCAGATACAAGTCTCTGTAGGGAAGATTCGGAACCCTGAGGTTTTGGTCATGCTGTTCACTGAGAGTATCTTGCTGCAGAACACTCACTCAGTTACATTTAGCTGTTTCCTGCATGTATATGTTGTCTTGGTCTCACAAAGAATAGTTTATTTCTCATTCTAGAATTTTCCACACTCAAAGAACACTGGCTCTCGTGTACTTGTCATTTTCTCTCTGTGCCACTTTGTGGAATTTACTATCTTAAATATGTTGGATGAGGTTAAAAAAAAATCCTAGAATTTGCCTGGAATTGGTCATTAGGTGGTTGCGATATTTCCATGGAGCTCTATACAACTCTTGGCCCATGGGGCCATGAAAATATCACAATAGTTGTTTCTATATGTTACAGTATGAGAGAAATCTATGAATCTTTCTCTCTGACTGTATTTTCACCACTGGAATTCTTTAATTCTCTGGAGAATTTAGTAATTCTCCCAGGATAAGACTTATGGTTCTATAAGAATTAAAGAGGCCTCAGAGTGAAACCTACCTTATCAGCACCTGGATCTTGGACTTCCCAACCTCCAGAACTGTGAGAAATAAATTTCTGTTTTTTAGCCAAAAAAAAAAGAATTAAATTATCCATTAAGCAATCAACTAGTTTCAAAAGGAAAAAAAAAAAAGGCAAGTTGAATTAGGAGTAGGATTTAGAGACATTTAAATAAATAACATAAAATGTTGAGACAAAATAAATGAATAAAATATTGAAATCTAAGCCAATGATAAAAAACTTCTGATCATTCGTTATGGCTGTCATCACCTGCACATGTTTACTGAGTATTCACTTCTCCTAAATAATTATAATAGCTAACATTTGAACATATGCTAGAGGTAAGTTTTGTGAATTAATTCTCTGAGTCAGAATTTAGAGAACCTGAGTAACTGAGTATATGGACATAGAAATTATAGTAAATTCCCATTGAATTATTTTTTTCTTTCTAGGTTTGATTCCCACCTCCCTTCTCCTCCCACCATCCCCCCCAGAAATCTCTCATCAAATTCTCTCCTCATTAGAATGGAAGGAATGAAGTTTTGACAGGATTCTGTTTCTCTGATCATGGTCCAGAGATTGATAGAAGACTCAAGTTGGGTCTATCAGAGTCCCTTCCGTAGGAAATTTGGAATTGGGATTTAAAAATCCAGTCTTTTTTGGGTGGCTGCACCTGCAACATGTAAACTAGGTGCCTGCTGGCCACCTTGTTTTCCCTTGTGGTTATCTGAAGGAGAGAGAGAGAGAGAGAGAGAGCTGGAGATGAATAAAAGGTGTATGTTAACGGGGGCAGAGATGAGGGGTGGAAGGCCTTTCTGATGAGGCCCTGTCCCGAAGCACAGCTTACTTCCTGTTCTTGTAGCCTCACAGTGACTTCCATCTTGTTTTCTCTTATTCAATTTTGAGTGGGTTTCTGTTATCAGTAACCAGAAAGTCCAAAGTATCATAAGGATAGATGTTTAATGTGAATTGATATCATAAGACTGTTTGATACAATAACCCGAGTCCGAACTCAGTTTTGAATTTTGCTCTAAGCATTATAGTTTAGAAAAGCTTTGAGGAGCAGGTGGGCTGCTTCATTAAATGAAGAAGAAGGACTTCTAAACGTACTTTCTGTATTTATCCTACTTTTAATATTTTGGATTCTCCACTTTAAAACTTTTACTGAGCACCCACTGCTTGAAAACCATTGGAGGGAGCAATAAAAAAAAGATCCTTTGTGCTCATACACTCCTTGTCCTTGAGGATCACTTAATCTAGTTGAGAGAGAAAAATGCATAGAGGAAAAATTCTTAAGTACACTACCAAAGCATCAACTGTATCAATACAAATTAAACAGAGCAAACTAATTGCATAAATGCCGAGGGGTGACAGAGTAAGGAGCAGGTTCAAGGGAATGATCTCTAAGGTCTGTTTCAGCTACAAAATGCCATGAGGTTGCATATGACTGATAATTACATAAGGCAGCACTTAGCAGTAACCCTCAGCCTTGGGGAGCTTGAAGAAATCAGGCCAAAGACAAGCCAAGATCTGAATAAAACTTGAATATTGGGAGTGCACGCTGTTCTGGGTTCCAGCAGACAAGGGGACTCCTGACAGGGATTTGGAACTTCCTGTCTCTGCCTGAGAGAGAGGAAGGCAAGAGAGGAAAGACAGCATGTCCTTTTCACGAAGCTTTGACTGGGAGAGAAAGGGGAGGCCTTTCACATCACACTCTCTTTACGATTTTATGACTGTTTCCTAGGTTTGCCAAGACAGGGTTCATCTGCTGGCCTTCTAGATATTTCAATTTGAGTTTTAAGTCAGCATATGTACATATTTTAATTATCTTATTTCCTGTCCTTCATTCAGAGTAGTCCTTCTGAAGATCCTTGTTTTAAACAAATACTATATAGAGAGATTCCTTGACACTGTGTATTAAGAGATTTTGATGTGAGCTATAGCAGCATAAACAACTACATTTTGGGCAATATCAGACTCAATGATTATGAGATGCTTATATACCATTTTTGCTCCCTTATGAGCTCCTTGGCCACAAGCAACATAGCCATTAATAGTAAAATCTTGTTCTTCCCTGTTTTTAGCACAGTGGCTGACACCACATGAGCACTTTATAGAAGCAGAATAGCTGAGTAGTTAGGAGTGTGGACTCTGAAGTCAGAGATTTGGTTTTTAAGTATTGACTCTATGAACTTGGATATGGACCTTTGAGCAGGTGAATGTCACTGTCCGTTAAATGGGGTAATAACAGTATGTACCTTATGTGGTTATTAGGTGTAAAAATGATAAAATAAAGCACTTAGCACAGCGCCTGGCATGTAGTAAGCGCTTGATAAATGGTTGCTGTTTATTTTATATAGTAATGTCTGCTTATTTAATAAACAGATGAATACATGAATGGTTTGATAGCATTCCATGAGAGAGAGGTCTTACAGTAAGTACTTTGACCCAGAAGAAGGTATTGAAATAATCAGAAAATTATAAAAGCCTCACTGTAATGAAAGAATACAAGATTGGTTTCATCCTCTATCCCACAGAAGATCACATTTTCACCAGTGTTATTAGAAAGGATGGGAAGAGGGCTCCACATCATGAATTCACTTAGGTTTCTATGTAGCTGGGAACACGGGCATGCCTACGGGCATATGGGTTACAATGTGGAGCTGGATCTTATGGCTGCTGGAAGCATCCCTGAAGCCTAGAGATATCCCCAGTTCTCCTCTGGATGTAGTGACAAGCAGATCTGTGGATACAAGATGGTACTGGCAGAGGCTGAGCTGTCAAGCAAATAATGATAAGTCTTTTGTCATTTAAACCCTCATTCATTTGGAGGGTGGGGGAGGGAGAATTGCCTTTTGTGCTAAAGCTGCAATGCCAAGGCAGTATATGAGCCAGAATCTGTGGATCTTATCACTAAACTTCCTTAGCTCTTGCAACATAAAGTGAGGACCTTCTTTGATAGTGGAACTCTCTTTTTTTACAGCTTCATTTGCAGCAGCAATGGAACTAAGATTAAATTGCATCTCTGAGGCCAAGAAAAGATAATTGAATAAAAGAGACTATCAGAACAGCTATTTAGCTGCAGATAGTCAAACTCACCATAATAGTAGGGGGTAAAGGAAACCAGAAAGAAGTTTGGTTAATCTATTAGTTTGCTAGGGCTGCCTTAACAAAGTAACACAAAGCAGGTGGCTTAAAGCAACAGAGACTTATCATTTCACAGTTCTGAAAGCTCGGAGCCTGAAATCAAGGTGTCTGAGAACAAGGAGAAACGAGGTGGCTTATGCTCAAAAGACATGAATTCCCTGACGGTTTCAAGGAAGCTTTTCACAGGTGTTAACATTATCAATCCTCAGGCTCCAGTAGGTCTGGGGGCTACTTGCTCATGGTCATCAAGTAGTTAACTTCTTCCATTTGGTGGGAGTTTCAGCTTCTGTAAAACAACTCAGGAATTGTGCATCAGATTCTGTTATCTAGGTACTTGTTGGGGGGGGGGCGGTGGCGACGAAGTACTAACGCAGAACTAAGATTCTGTGACTGCCATATGACTGATTTGTTGTTTAAATTCTTACCAGTTCTCTGGGCTCAACTGCTAGATTTGTCACTATATGTTCACATCTTTTCAGTCATTAATTCTTGAGCCAGGCTTTTGTGACTCGGGGAGGCCTGGGAGACTACAGCTTTTCTACAAAGAAGAGGTAAGCAGAGGACATGGGGCGGGGGAGGGGTCTGTCCCAGGAAGGCCCCATAGGGTCCTGCTCAGTTATGCTCTCTGTGTCCAAATTTCCCCTTTTTATATGAATACTAATCATATTGGATCAGGACCCACCCTCATGCCCTCGTATTAAATTGGTTACCTCTGTAAAGACCCTCTTTCTAAATAAAGTCACATTCCGTGGTACTTTCTATGGTTAGTACATTCTGTGGTTAGGACTTCAACATATCTTTTGGGGGGACATAATTCAACCCATAACAGTTCATAAAACAAAGCTTACGTCTTCACATGTTTTGAAGGGGTCATGCTAACTGCATTAAGTACATTTTATTTAAGCTCAGGAATTTTTCTAAGTGTTGCAGAATGACCAACTATAAAAGAGGTCAGCTTGAACTCTGGAATACTAGGATGTGAGGGAAAGAAATGTCCTCAGCAAAGAAACACAAGTGTTTGCCTTAACAGCAGGGAGGACAGGAAGGATATTGCTAACAAGTGAGTTAGCCTTTCTTCGGGGCCTTGATGCCAGCACCAAGGGACCATTTGCAAGCTCCACAGCTGCTCTGACCACACAGACCGCCTTCCAGAATCAGGCTGTGGGGAGCGGCTGGGCTTCTCTGTGAGGGCAGCTGGGCCCTGCTGGACTCTGCCCCAGGATCACCCACCACTTCACATTTCATTCTTTTCCAGGATGGTGGATGCTGAGGGTCTTCTGTCCCTGTCCGAGGATCATTTTATATGCAAATATACCACTCTCATAGGATGGTTGGGAGAGTAGCATGAGCTACTGCATGTAAAGCCATTAGTACAGGCTCTCCCAAATAGAAATGCTCAGCAACAATTTGAGGTGAATTTTTAAATATAATCAACTACGAGAATAATCAAATTAGATTGAATTTCAAAAGTCAAAGAATTGTTTTTAGTCAACACTTAGGAAAAATGATCAAAACAATGGTGTTTAAGAATGGCTGTTTAGGGTAGGCTAAGGGATCTTATATCCCAAGTAGATTCATATCTTTTGAAAACTAGAAATCATTGCATAACTATGACTCATTGCCTGTGTTGCAAATATGAAAACTTGCAAAATGAATGTAAGGAGGGGGTTTAAGGAAACAGGTGTTGATTGATATTCATTGAATTTTAAAACTGAAAGTCACCATTATTGATTTCATTAAGTACAGTAAACTTAATGAGGAGGAAAACAGTACTTTCCATTTTATAAAGAAATGTGGAAAGTGGAAGTTTCTCAGAAACAAAAGTTAAAATCAGAATGATTTATTCTTAGCTACTATGTTAAAATTGGTTTTCATACCATGCTTTCTGTATTTCGTTTTTTTAAGGCTTTATGGATTAAGGGTTTTTTTGTTTGTTTTCAGGTAGAAAGTGTTGAATCTTTAGCACTATTTAGAGACAACTATAATTTTGTAATATTTGAACTAATATATATGGATTTAATTTATTTAAAATGCTGACTTACCTCCATATAGATTGTTAAAAAATGTCAGTAAGATAACAGGAAATGAGAAATGAAGACAGAAAAATGAGAACAAGAAAGATAAATATATAGGGAATGGGCTCAGGGAAATTCTCTCATTTTAAGCTTCCTGGATAAATGCTCTACAGTTTCCTGGCCCCAGGGAATGTGCTTTTATCTCTGCAGTTCTATGTTTTCTGTCATTTGACTTATCATTTGTTCAGTAGATTATAAAGCATTGTTTCCTTGGTCTACAGCACTGAGGCTCTTGCCTTCCCCCCACCCTAGGAATTCTGCCTATAAATCACTGCATACAGTCCCTCTGAGCTGGAGGCTAACTTCATGTCTATAGTTGCCTGATCTTTTATCAGAGGATGGAAACCTCAGTAACATGTCCTCCTGCTCTTCAAAGAACCAAGTTGAGGTAAAAATTTTAACTCCTCAGACCATAACTAAAGAAAGAGTTCTTTGCTCTCTCTAGCTACTGTCAGTGTCAGTGCTGCTTATCAACAAATGTGTACTTGGCAGTGGAAGGACGGAGGTTTGGATTATGCACCGAGGGCTATTGCAAGGCAGTGTAAATGTGGGGCCTCTTGGTAGTTGAAGTCTTTAAAGCCAATTGTAACATCCTTTGTCTTTGCCCCTTCTGCTGGAATCCCTGTCCTAAACTCACTTTCAGTTCTTCCTCCTGTTACACTCTAAGTTCCAGTCAACGTAGCAGACCACGATTCCTCTGTCATGCCTTGGCTTACAGTGTTGACCATTACAGTGGGCTTCTCAAGCCTAAGGCTTTGTCGTGTCAGCTTTGCACTTAAGGTGTGCGCCTGCAGCTTGGGGGACAGCCTAGTACCGGTGTCTCAGTGAGAGGAATAACTGAGGTTGCTGAACTAGTTACACAAATTTTATTTTTGCCTCTTGTTGGCTCTTCATTTATTTTGAGGCAGCCCTGCCCCTGGGTGAAAACTTAGGCAGTCCCTTGATTTTTCTGGTCACTCTTGGTGACCAGGCATAAAACACATACTCAGATAAGTAAGTATAATATCCAATCTCATATAATTATCAAAACTTCCAACTAGATTTTAAGTTGAGGTGACTCTTTTTTCTCCAGTTTTGGGATTGTGCAGGTTGTAGGTGGAAAGTCTATGATTGAGGAAGCGTGGAGTGTTCAGCTGGTTTTCTAAACTCTCCTCTTCTTCCCCGTCTGTATTCCTGTGTAGTTTGGGAGGTGCAGGAGGTGAGAAGGAAGAGGGAGCACTGTTTACCAGCGTGCACTTCTGTGCAGGGTGTCCGTGTTCCATGGGCTTGGCAGGTGTTGAAAGTGGACCCTGATTCTTAGGGGTTCCCTGAAGGCTCTTCACAACCCCTCCCCCACCAGCCACTAAGCATCTCTTGCCTGCGGCTCTGAGGGAGGCTTGATGGATCTCTTCTCAGGCTGGACTCTAGCTCCTTCATCAGGCACTTAGTGGTAGCACCAGAATTCTTATGTTACATTCTTCCCTTACGTTCTTTCATACCTTTCTTCCTTTTATTTACATATTATATAAATGGAATTAGAAAAAAAATATTCAGCATAAACTATAGGAAAATAAGTCAGATCTTGGGCACTGTCCAGAAAGTTTCTTAGTACGTTTATTTCTCTTGAGTTCTCATAGAAACAGATGGTGTCATTGCCCTAAAGACTCTAGACTCAAGTATGTGGAAAGTACATATTGCATCACCAGTGACTCTTGCAGCGCTTTTGATTCTATTAAGTTAATGTGGATTAAAGCACAGGCATCTCAATGAATTGTGCCATTTAAGGCAGTTGAAATCTTTAACTACAAAAAACAAGCAAACAAACATGAACCAGTGTCCATATGAACATAGTCTTTAGTAGCTCTTAGTGATGATCAGCCCGTGAGTGAGGTGTCATCAATTCCATCTGATAGACAATGAAATCAGATCCAGAAAAGCTAATGACTTGGGTGAGGTCACCGAGCAATATTTTGGGACAGAACCAGAATGCACAATCAGATCTTTCAGATTTGAAATTCCATAGCATTTATACTATACCCTGCAGTGTCCTGAAATATACTAAAATAATAGAAGCCTTTAAGATTGTCAAATCTGGTCAATAATTCCAAACATTCAGGTAAATATACAGAGGGAGGGGGCTAAAAACACCTTTGAGTGGGAGGCGGATGTGATTGTGGCCGTATGAAGTCACCAATTCATTGCACTTGGCTGAGTAGCTATAGGAGGACCATTCTTTGGTCAAAGAGCTGGGATACCTGCTTAAACCTCTAATGAAGCTCTCGTTAACTTTCTGCAGGCAAAAGTAGAGAACAGGGTATGTGAACTGGCATTGTCATTGGGAAGCTTTAAGAAAATAATGTCAGAAATGTGTTGGGTGTAGAAGGAGATAGATGTAGCAAGTAAGAACGTCCTTTTGGGGAATTTTCAAAATAAAATAAAACAGGAAAAAATGTTCAAAGAGAGGTTGGTCTCTCTATATATATTTTGTATTTTAGATTTTTACAAGACTTAACTATGTTTATAGGCAGGGGAAGAAGGCACCTAAGATTTTTTTTTTTTTTTGCTGTGCCACATGGCTTCTGGGATCCTAGCTCCCCAACAAGAGATTGAATCCAGGCCCAAGGCAGTGAAAGCACCAAGTCCTAACCACTGGACAACCAGGGAATTCCCACCTATGATGTATTTAGCTAGGAAGGAAGATCATGACATGAACTTGTCATAGCCTAGAGGCTATTGGATACAGATGACAGGGCTGGCCATGAATATAAAAGACAAATATTTTTTTGAATCATGGGTAGAAAGGCAAGCAAGTGAGAGAAATAGGGTGAGATGAAGAAGTTGAAAATTTAAAGTTTTCTGTATAATTAAGGTGACCACAAAATTTATCATCTAAACCATCACTTTGAGAGTGACAGGGGTGCCCTCTGGAAGAGATGTCACGGTAACAAGCACACGCCAAGGCTAAAGGAGATGTATGGCCATCCTCTGAGGGCTTCAATCTTGTTATTAAAATTAATGCATCTCCCTTTCTTTTTGTTCCCCAAACATCCCTTACTCTATGACGTTTACCTCCTACCTGTTTGGTGTTTATTCTTCTATTTATTCGTTAAAAATATTTTTTGGGCTTCCCTGGTGGCGCAGTGGTTGAGAGGCCGCCTGCCGATGCAGGGGACACGGGTTCGTGCCCCGGTGCGGGAAGATCCCACATGCCGCGGAGCGGCTGGGCCCGTGAGCCATGGCTGCTGAGCCTGCGCGTCCGGAGCCTGTGCTCTGCAATGGGAGAGGCCACGACAGTGAGAGGCCCGCATACTGCAAAAAATATATATATTTTTTTCAAAAACTTTTTATATACCACACAATATTCATAGCACCCAGCAAAAAAATTTTTTGATCACATACCCTATTAGACTTTTTAAACATGGATCTTCAATAGAAATAAATTTATTTGTTCATAAATTACATATACATGCCACTGAATTAATATTATCATGTCCATTTACTCCAAAAGAGAAGAGTTTACGGTTGAGGTAATGATGTAACACACAATATTTAAAAACTGTATATTCATTAATGACAAAATCATTTTGTTCCACATGAAGTACTAAACTTATTAGTACTAAACCTTATTAATACAAATATTTTATACTAAATATTACAAGTATTACCTAGTGTTAGTATACAGTATTTGTTTTCTCTTTCTGACTTACTTCACTCTGTATGACAGACACCTCACTACAAATAACTCAATTTCTTTTCTTTTTATGGCTGAGTAATATTCCATTGCATATGTGTGCCACATCTTCTTTATCTCTTCATCTGTTGATGGACACTTAGGTTGCATCCATGTCCTGGCTATTGTAAATAGAGCTGCAATGAAAATTGTGTTACATGACTCTTTTTGAATTATGGTTTTCTCAGGGTATATGCCCAGTAGTGGGATTGCTGGGTCATATGGTAGTTCTATTTTTAGTTTCTTAAGGAAGCTCCATACTGTTCTGCGTAGTGGCTGTATCAATTTACATTCCCACCAACAGTGCAAGAGGGTTCCCTTTTCTCCACACCCTCCCCAGCATTTATTGTTTGTAGATTTTTGGATGATGGGCATTCTGACCAGTGTAGGGTGATACCTCATTATGTTTTTCATTTGCATTTCTCTAACGATTAGTGATGTTGAGCATTCTTTCATGTGTTTGCTGGCAATCTGTATATTTTCTTTGGAGGAATGTCTATTTAGGTCTTCTGCCCATTTTTGTTTTTTTGCAGTACTCAGGCCTCTCACTGTTGTGGCCTCTCCCGTTGTGGAGCACAGGCTCCGGACGCGCAGGCTCAGTGGCCATGGCTCACGGGCCCAGCTGCCCTGCGGCATGCGGGATCCTCCCGGACCAGGGCACGAACCCGCGTCCCCTGCATTGGCAGGAGGACTCTCAACCATTGCGCCACCAGGGAAGCCCTTCTGCCCATTTTTGGATTGGGTTGCTTGTTTTTTTGATATTGAGCTGCATGAGCTGCTTGTAAATTTTGGAGATTAACCCTTTGTTAGTTGCTTCATTTGCAAATATTTTCTCCCATTCTGACGGTTTTCTTTTCATCTTGTTTATGGTTTCCTTTGGTGTGCAAAAGCTTTTAAGTTTCATTAGGTCCCATTTGTTTATTTTTGTTTTTATTTCCATTTCTCTAGGAAGTGGGTCAAAAAGGGTCCTGCTGTGATTTATGTCATAGAGTGTTCTGCCTATATTTTCCTCTAAGAGTTTTATAGTGTCTGGCCTTACATTTAGGTCTTGAATCCATTTTGAGTTTATTTTTGTGTATGGTGTTAGGAGGTATTCTAATTTCATTCTTTTACATGTAGCTCTTCAGTTTCCCAGCACCACTTATTGAAGAGGCTGTCTTTTCTCCATTGTGTATTCTTACCTCCTTTATCAAAAATAAGGTGACCATATGTGCATGGGCTTATCTCTGGGCATTCTATCCTGTTCCATTGATCTATATTTCTGTTTCTGTGCCAGTACCAAACTGTCTTGATTACTGTAGCTTTGTAGTGTAGTCTGGAGTCCAGGAGCCTGATTTCTCCAGCTCCATTTTTCTTTCTCAAGATTGCTTTGGCTGTTTGGGGTCTTTTGTGTTTCCATACAAATTGTGAAATTTTTGGTCTAGTTCTGTGAAAAATGCCATTGATAGTTTGATAGGGATTGCATTGAACCTGGGGACTGCTTTGCATAGTGTAGTCATTTTCACAATGTTGATTCTTCCAATCGAAGAACATGGTATATCTCTCCATCTGTTTGTATCATCTTTAATTTCTTTCATCAGTGTCTTATAGTTTTCTGCATACAGGTCTTTTGTCTCCTTAGGTAGGTTTATTCCTAGGTATTTTATTCTTTTTGTTGCAGAATGGTACATGAGCATGTTTCCTTAATTTCTCTTTCAGATTTTTCATCATTAGTATATAGGAATGCCAGAGATTTCTGTGCATTAATTTTGTATCCTGCTACTTTACCAGATTCATTGATTGGCTCTTGTAGTTTTCTGGTAGCATCTTTAGGATTCTCTATGTATAGTATTATGTCATCTGCATGTCAAAGCAAGTGACAGCTTTACTTCTTTTCTGATTTGGATTCCTTTTATTTCTTTTTCTTCTTGGATTGCTGTGGCTAGGACTTCCAAAACTATGTTGAATAATAGTGGTGAGAGTGGACAACCTTGTCTTGTTCCTGATCTTAGAAGAAATGGTGAGTACGATGTTGGCTGTGGGTTTGTCATATTTGGCCTTTATTATCTTGAGATAGGTTCCCTCTGTGCCTATTTTCTGGAGGGTTTTTATCATAAATGGGTGTTGAATTTTGTCAAAAGCTTTCTCTGCATCTATTGAGATGATCATATGGTTTTTATTCCTTAATTTGTTAATGTGGTGTATCACATTATTGATTTGCATATATTGAAGAATTCTTGCATTCCTGGGATAAACCCCACTTGATCATGGTGTATGATCCTTTTAATGTGCTGTTGGATTCTGTTTGGTAGTATTTTGTTGAGGAGTTTTGCATCTATGTTAATCAGTGATATTGGCCCGTAATTTTCTTTCTTTGTGACATCTTCATCTGGTTTTGGTATCAGAGTAATGGTCGCCTTGTAGAATGAGTTAGGGAGTGTTCCTCCCTCTGCTATATTTTGGAAGAGTTTGAGAAGGATAGGTGTTAGCTCTTTTCTAAATTATTGATAGAATTTGCCTGTGAAGCCATCTGGTCCTGGACTTTTGTTTGTTGGAAGATATTTAATCACAGTCTCAATTTCAGTGCTTGTGATTGGTGTGTTTATATTTTCTATTTCTTCCTGGTTCAGTCTCAGAAGGTTGTGCTTTTCTAAGAATTTGTCCATTTCTTCCAGGTTGTCCTTTTTCTTGTTTTTTTTTTTTGAGATACTGTTGTGGCCTCTCCTGTTGCGGAGCACAGGCTCCAGACACACAGGCTCCGGACGCACAGGCTCGGCGGCCATGGCTCACAGGCCCAGCCGCTCCGCTTCCCGGAGCGGGGCACGAACCCGTGTCCCCTGCATCGGCAGGTGGACTCTCATACACTGTGCCACCAGGGAAGCCCCACAACAGATATATTATACAATTTAGTAGAAATAATTATTTTAATTAGCAATTATAGATCCATCTCGCTTTCTTGGGCTTATATATTTATGTCCAGGAGGCTAGGGCAGGGACAAGTTGGAAATGTGTTTACTACAATGTACCCAGTATCCCTACTACATTCTGATACCTAAGCCTTTGTAATAGAATCAGCTCACCTTCACCTTTTCCCTTAGCGTAAGCTTCCTACAAGTAGACTTTTCAGCCTCCATCCAGAAAACCTTTGGGCCGTCAGATTATCTTGCTATACCCAGATGTGCCTGAGCCCTAGAAGGGAGTGCGGCTTGAGTTCTGGTTCCAAGGGGTTTCTTGATGTCATGGTGAGAAACATCGGTGAATACTGTCCCTCCATGTCACCAGAAAGCAACAGCATCAACTTCATTCTCATTCTGAGCTTCATCCTTGTCATAATTATAACCATCATCAACCTAACAGCTACTGTTTAAGTGCTTCTGACCAGCCGGATGCTGTACACAGCACTATTTAACTAGGTGGAGCATGATTTACTTTCTAGCATAAGACTTGCTTGGGCAGACCTGAAACGCAGCAGGTGAACAGAGCCCAAGTCCAGGATGAGTTTCTACCATGTCAGGTAGCCTCAGACTTTACTAAAACCTACCATACTAGTGAGAGGAGGTATGAAGTGAGGAACGAGAGGCATAGACCATAGGGGTGTAGACTGGAGAAGCTGTAACATAACTTGTATACATTTGAGCCACCAAAAGCATTTAAGAGAGGAGACTAAAAATGTAGTTTTGGGGCTTCCCTGGTGGCGCAGTGGTTGAGAGTCCGCCTGCCGATGCAGGGGACACGGGTTCGTGCCCCAGTCCGGGAAGATCCCACATGCCGCGGAGCGGCTGCAATCGTGAGCCATGGCCGCTGAGCCTGCACGTCCGGAGCCTGTGCTCCGCAACGGGAGAGGCCACAACAGTGAGAGGCCCGCGTACCGCAAAAAAAAAAAAAAAAAAATGTAGTTTTGGCGCCGAATGATGAAGCCTTCAGTTTCACTATTATTTTCACAAATTTATTCTACATAATTCATTTAAAGGGCAAAAGTAACTTATTTTTGCTGCATTGTACATGTTAATGAAATGCCCTGGAAGCATCAGCATCTCCTTATCTTTCCCTCCCTTGGAAAAAGCTTATATAAAATGAACACTCTGACATTGAAATGAGTAATTAATATGCAGCTTATTTAGTCAAGTATGAATCAGCATTTCGCTGATGTCTTGTGAGGATAGGATTATAATTGGCAGGATTTCTGCCTTAAAGTTGATAATTCTGAATTCTAGAAAGAGCAAATGCATTACCTAGTACTGTGAACTTGTCTTATAAAGCATACAGCCTTCCAAGGGACAAATAAAACTTATAAAAGAGACAAATTAATAAAAACTAATTAAATATATACTAGCTTTGAAATATTTAGGTCATTATAAATTTGTGGCAACTCTTGAATTATTCAAAACAATAATTTTAAAAAGCCAACTTAGGAATTCTCTTCTGTGATATGCTATAAGATTAGTGGATTCTTCAGGATTCACCCACCATTTTCTCATTGACCTCACAATAATTATAATTCAAAGTGCTGGTTGACTTTTCTAGTTACCTGATTTGTTAGGACTTCTGCAGTTCTTAGAGAAAGCTCATTCAGCCACACCTAGTTTGGAATCCATGTCTCTTTCATGAACATAGCTTGTTCTCACCCTTGGAAACAAATTTAATTTTTGAGCCATTTATGGTCCCTCACTCTAACATGCCTTCCTCTCATTTACCCATCAAATCATTTACCTCTTTGTTTAGAAACTCTGCTCCAACTTCCGCAAAGTTCTTCCTCATTAATCCTCTGTGACCCTAATGTCTGCTAGGAAGGATTTAGCAAGTGTGTTTTTTGGAACACAATGCTTCTGTGATGCTCTGGGTAAAAGGTTTCATAAATAAAGAACTGAGGGAAATGTTGCTTCTGTTATCACTTTCTGGGAGACTTGCAGCACGTTTTAAAAGTTCTGCTGTAAGAAGCTTATCTTGATTAACTTATTTGATCACACATTTATATCCCTAGGAGCTGTTGTTCTGTAGAATGGGCTCTAGGATACATCTGGTAATAAATTGGTATTAGGATTAAGTTTGCTGATATCATTTTCAGAGTATTTAGACATTTCTCCCCAACTTGATATAAAGTGCTTCAGTTGTGTTGTCCCATCTCCCCAAGCACCCACATGTACACTGCTGCAAGTGGGCTTTTAATTCACATGGACTGAATGAAGAATAGAAAGTTCTTGTGACAGATCTGAAAATTGCCATTCCTATCTGGATTTGAAAAGACTCCTCCTATCTTTATTAATATGATCTGGTGACTGCGCGTTATGCTGACCCTGTCTGTCCCTTCTTTAATTCTCTAGTCGCCACCTTAGTTACAAATGCTGCTAACCATGCTCAACTTCAAAGGCTTATCATGGGCCTTTTATTTTTGCTCTTCTTGCTACAGCCTGGCCTTTCCCGGGTGTGCAAGTCACAGCTGGTAGTGATAGGGACCAGACGATACCCCAGCAACACATGAAAGGTTTTCACCAGGATGTGGTTTGATGGTTTTGCTTGGGTATTTCGTTGTTGTTATTTTTTCCTTTGGAATGTGAGTTGTGGCTAAGAATTATTTCCCTGATTACATTTTTGCTATCTCTCTGCATTTGGAGAGTTGAAAAATATACAGAGACATAAATAACATGCTTGTGAACTACCTCAAGCTAACTAATAGGCTCTTGTAGGGTGACTTTTAGCTGTGACCTTTTGTCTATTCAATGCTTTTATTATGTCCAAAGTATCATGCTGACATCTTGGTCATACCACTTTTACCAAGGCATCATTATTCTAGATCTTTAAAAAACGTAAATGTTTATAGACATAATTCAGTGAACATTACAGGAAAAATGCCCACCCTCACACTGGTGTTCGTATCATAATGTGGTGGAGTGTGCATGAGTTTATGGTCACTAGCTGCAGTGCACTGTGCACCATTCATAGGCTGTTAATATTTAAAATATTTATTGTGTTTTTCTCATTGTAAAATTGTTGAATGGTCATTGTAGAGAATTTGAACAATATAGAAAAGCACAAGGAAGAAACTAAAAATCATCCATAATCTCACCATCATATACATCTCACTCTTCATTTCACAGCTGTGGAAAAGCAATGGTGTATCTAAAACTGACACTCAAGTCGTTAATTTCAGCATCATAACTAGACAGTCTGCCTGTTAGTAATATTTGCCAGACTCAGAACCTGGTAACGATTTCATACTCAGTGGTCCTAAACCTTGCAGCTGTCTAGTCCTGAGATGTCGATTTTTTTTTTCTTTCTGTATTTGTACTTTCTTTAGGTTATCTTCACCAGTCCCTGGACTTAGAACTATGTATCCCTCCAACCCTGGCCACTCCCTGGAATCTTAACTCATGGACCAAACTGCCATCTTAGCATCTCCATTTAGATGTCTAACAGGCTCTCAAACTTAACAAGGCCAAAGCTGAAACCCTGATGTTCCTCTCTCCAGATTTTTTTCCCAGGCAGTTTTCCACATCTTAATAAGGAGCATCACATCCACCCAGGGACTCAGGTCAGAGTCCGAGAAGTTGTTTCTGATTTCTCTCCTTCCCCCTCCCTTTCCCCTCATATAGAAAGAGAAAGATGTGGGGTAATGCCAGATTTCTCTGGGCCAGGCCATTATTGAAGAATGTAATTTATAGGGGTCAGTTCTCCCCCTGCTAGAAGGAAATGGAATCCTGTCAACTCCCATGCTGGGGGTAGGCATGACTTTGGCATAACAAATGTATTCCATATTGGAAGAAAGGCAGAACCCTTATGGATGACCCAGCAATATGTAGCAGAATTCAACAACTGCTGTTTTTGGCAGCAAAAATCAACCCCATGGGCTGAAATTTTCAAGTGGGGGCCTTCGGAGTAGCTGCCAATAAAGAGTGTTCAGCAAGCTGAGCAAAAAGCAAAGTTCCCCGTGAGCCAAGAAACTAGAGAACCTGGGTCAAAAGAGGTCAGAACCCAGAACAGTGGGTTGTCTTCTCGGGGTGATAGGTTAATCCATTTCCCTTCTTCTTCCACAGGAAACTTGCTGGAATAAGCTGTTGGGTGGGGGCGGCAGGGGAGGCGGCTGAGAAAAAAGTGGGAAGACGGGAAGGTAGGGAGACACTGGCGCAGTGCTCTTCCAGGGGACAGTTGCTCTGGGAGGAACACTTTGTGTTGTGCAGACTGCCCTGCACACTGCGGGACATGAACATCTCTTATCTTGAATGCTGGAAGTAAATGAGAGTAAAGGCCAGAAGTGTCTATTAGTCATTGTGATAACTGAAAATGTCTCTACGTAGTTCTGTGGATCTGGAGCAGTCCCAGCTTCCTTGGAGTCTCTTGAGAGTCTCTTGGAGTCTCTTTTCTTAGGAAGGAAAGAAATCTTAAGAGAGATTTGAAGGAAAGATATGTGTGTGTGTTTGTGCATTTGTGTGTATGTGTATGAGAGAGATTGATTGATTGATTGATTGGTGAGAGAGCGATTTTTCCCATCTGGGGTGGTCAGACTTAGGATGTGGAGACTCTTGGGATCAAGAGCAACCTCTGCTTCAGGATCCTCAGGGATCCTAAGACAGGGCAGAGTGTCCATCACCAGGGTCCTAGGGGAGAACTCCTCCATCCTCAGCTGTCAGGGAGTTCTGGGGTCCAGCCAAGATTAGATTTGTTTTGTCATATGCATCTAAAATCCTGTTGGAGTAGGATTCTGTTACAAACACTTAAATAGCCAGAGTGTGTGACACACAGGAACATCTGTGATGTCATTTTCTCTGTGATGCATTCCACCGGCCTGAGTAATGCTACCTAAATAACATATGTTCTAGCTCTCTGCAGCCAGTGCTTGGGACTAGGAATCACTTTGCTGATCACACTCATGTGGAAAGATGGGTACAAGGGATAATCTTAGACAGCTTAGACTCAAACCTGTCGTGAATATTTAATTTTATAAATACACCAACATGTAGCATCCCCTTAGGCTGGTTACTTCACTTCTCTGAACCTCAGTTTTCCTATCTGTAAAACAGGGCTATTGATACTTACTTTAAAATGCTGTAGGAAAGAATGGATAAAATAATTATGTAAATTATCTAGTACAGATTTTGTGACTCTATAAACCTTAATTCCCCAACTAGCCAGATAGTCCTGGAGTAAAGAAACTACTTTTGACCTTATATAGTTTTATAAAACTTTATCTTCTTCAGGTACTTTCCAGCCTTCCTCTTGACCTTCCCATGATTTTGCACAGCCACCACTAGACAACTCAGAAGAATTACTCTTACCCTTATCCAGGTAGATTACACATCACACTACAATTTAACCTGGAGCATCAAACAATATGGGGACGTGAGCGGGAGAAGGGGTTCTGTAATTTTTATAGAGCCGAAGAAAGGAGGCAGTATACATGTTAATCTGGGCATCAGGTGCCAATTTTGTTCTAACAAATTGGTGGAAACAAAGAGGAAGGGAAAAAAAATTGCACTCTGAACTGATTTGGGCAGCACCAGCCTCTATACTCCTCATTGCATGATTAAGCATTTGTGTGCTGTCCTGTAACCTAAGCTTGCTGCCAGATACCTTTAAATATCTGTGAAAAACTCAAATAATTGGAGAGATTCCTTAGGAGGCATGCAGAAGTTGCAGAAGTCAAGGGTGTCAGTAACAATATAAACATTAAGATGATAAAAATGAGGTTGGGATACATATAGTCAGATGTCAAAATGGAACCGGCTGTTAATTGTGCTTCCTTTTGCTGCTCTTCTCTCTTTCCCGTGTCCTTTCTTATTTAGACAGTCTCATCTCTTTCCCCCAACCCCTGTCTCTTTGGTTTCTTTATCTTCTTCCAGAAACACAGCCCCTATACTCCCCCTACCCCCAGATATATCTTGAACACTACTAATATCCCCATATCACAGAATGGGTATTGAAAAGTATCTTTATAATAAAGTTCATATAGAACATGAAGCTAAAAAAATAATTACAAGAACTACTGAAGCAAAAAATGTACTAAGGTCCCAATGTTCTCACTTACTAATTAACCCAGACAAAGGCACACTTTCCAAAACTGCCTTCATTTCATGTAAAAGTGCCAAAATTAATGAACTATTCAACTAATCTACCTCAGCTGGAGTCTCAAAAATATGGTACCTAGGTCTTAGCAGAAGTACTTTTTCTTTTTAATAAAGCAGAAAAACTGGGAAATGAGCCAATGGCTTCTGCCTCTCCTCCGATATCTTCTGTCTTGGCCCCGAGGTTAAATATACTCATTGCAGACACAGGCACAGACATAGATGACCTCATAGGGGCTGAAAAAGAAATCAGAAACAGCAAGGGAGGCAAAAAAATAAACAATGGATCATTGCTGAGATTTGTGTCATATTTGAGCAAAGTAATAATAGCTGAGCATTAATTGGATACTCATCATATATGTGTGAGCCCCTGTGCTGAGTGCTTTTCAGGCATTATTTATCTATTTCTCATGCAGCTCTAAAAGGTAGGTAATGATGATAATAGCAAACATCCAAGTGGCATGTATTATGTGTTACGTAGAGTTCTAAGCACTTTGTAAATGTCAACTCATGAGATCTTTGTAATAATCATGTGAGATAAGTACTGTTAGCATTCCTGTTTTACATATAAAGAAATTGAGGCACAGAGAATTTCAGCAACGTGTCCAAGATCATAGTTAATAAGTAGTGGACCTAGAATTTTAACCTAGGAAGAGTTGGTATCAAATAGTGCAGGGACCACTAAGTGATAGTATTATTAGCCTAATTTCTCTGAGGTTAAAAGGATGATTGGCATTTTATACCCAAAGTTTTTGTATACTTGGTACCCAAAATTTATGTCTTCTGAGTTGCCAAGATTAATATTGTTGAAGAGAGAGGAAAGACCAAGGTGACCCCAACTAGGGCAGGAATGGGGGGTAATATGTGGAGAAGATGGGTGAAGATGTGCCTTGTGAAGGCAAAGAAGGTGACAGAAAACCAGGAAACATGCATCCTATTTAAGGATGCACACTCTAGCTGATTTGAGGTGGAAAATGCACTTTGTATGGCTTGACAGTGTCTTCAGCCTTGGTCCCTGAGAGATTGCTTGGTAGCTGCACTGTGTCCAAATAGCCTCATCTTTTATCTAGACTGGATACCTAAGTGCTGCTCTTGTCCTTCTAGCATTCTTTCTCCACCTAACAGCCAAGAGGAAGCTTTTAAAAGTGTAAATCAAATTATGAGGCTTCCCTGTTGGAAATCACCCAAAACCTTCCATCCCACTTGGAATAAAATGCTGACTCCTCACCTTGGGGTTCAGGGCTCTATATGACCCACCCTTTGCCTAGCTAGGTGGGACATTTTAGTCTTGAAAAGGGTGTTACAAAATGGGTATACATTACTTGGCTAAAATGTTTTCCTTAATTTAATATTATGCACTATGCAACATGATGGGGAAATTTGCATTCATGTGCTTAGTAGTTTTCAAAGATTTAACTGAAAAAAAATCACACAGTTTTTTTTCTCAGATAGTTATTTAATTCCAATGTGTGCCCCGTGTACTGCCCCATAACTAGAAAGCTCATAGTTGTAAAATCATAACTTGGTTTCAATGTACTAAGCCAAAAATACATTTCAAGTCCTTCCTTGAAAAGCAGTGATGCACCCTGCATATTAAATATCTTTCAGAGTAGCCTCTGAAGAAATGTGAAGGGAATCAGAATATGCCACCCCCAAATTTGCCACTTTGGCATAGGAATTCTTTTGAGCCAAAGGCAATTGAGAATCAACAGATCAGAAAGAGTTCTCTGCTTTCCTTTTATTTACCTAAAATGAAGGCATAAATTTCCCTTTGAGGAAGGAACTCCCCTTCCCTCCCTCCCCCACCCAAGTACCAGGGAGAGAAGAGCAGACTCAGCCCGGAAGATTGGGAATTAACACCAAGAGAAGTTTGCAGAAACAGACCTTACTAGTATAGAGCTTCTCTTCCATTAATTCCCCCATATATTTCCTAGTTACTTCCTCACAATGTATTGACCCCTGAAGCCCAAATAAGGGTCTAAGCTGTGAGTCTAACTGCGTCTTTGATTTTCTGTGAGCTCCATGCATGTAAATATTAATGAAAGTTGTGTACCTTTTCTCCTGTTAATTTGAGGGGCCCCAATCACTACCTAAGAAGGTAAAGGAAAAGTTTTTCTTTCCCAGCAAATGCATTTATAATTGTAACATCCAAACATTCATTTTTAAATGATACCAAGAGACATGTGGTATCACACTACAAAGGAAGTGCTGGACTATAGTCAGAGCTAACAAAGGGGTGTCAGAAAAACTTAACCTTTCATTCACATCCACGGCATAACTGGAGGAGTTTTCAGAGAAGTAGTTAGAGCTGTTGATGAACTCGGATCCTTTCCCCTTCCTCTAAAAAGAGGTAAGGAGTGGGAGTACATGAGTACTTCCTTCTTTCTCTCCATTCAAGAGAGATTTAAAGGTGTCAAATAAAAGCGAATTCAGACTTAAGTAGGGAGAGACCTTATTTGGAAATTTTTGCAATAGGGAGAATGTTCTGACCTCAGGATGTGTGAGAGTCTCAAAATTCAATAGAAAAAGGATTTTCTTTTATAGGGGTTAGTAAACAGGACTAGCAGGAACTCTATGGGGAGCAGGGCAAGTGGTGAGGGTAAGCAAATAGCATGATCAGGGAAGTTTAACAGGAAATGTTTCTCTATGTGATTAGCTGATTCTCAGAATGATGCTGTTAGGGGAGTGTTTTGCTTTAGTGCTTGCTCAGACTTGAGGGCAAGCCAGAGTTTAGGGGCATATAGGGAAGAGAGAAACCTGACCAAAGTCTGGTCAAGCCATAGTTTAGTGGGTAAGTGATGGGCAATTGCAAGCCCTTTGTCAAAAGGAATCATTAGAAGAGCTTAATGCATTTTGGCAGAGAGACTGTGGACTGGGCTCTGCTTTCTGTGAGAAATAGGTAAAGTGAGAGGCTGGCTTCATTGTCCTACACTTTGGAAAATAACCGCACTTACAGACTTAGTTGGGAGAAATGTGTGAGTTTTCCCTCGGCTTATTGCAAAAGAAGTCTTAACTCCGAGGACCATCAGGAAGAGCAAATGGACTTCGGTCGAGAGAAGCTGATGGTATTGCTGGATTCTTAAAGTTTGAAACAGAAGGGTAGAAATGTGTTAGTCTTTAGCAAAGGAATAGCAGGTTGGAGATCCTCAGAGATTGGGGTTTACAAAGAGCTCATAAAGGAACTTCATAGAGAACAAATTAGTTTTCAACACTTACCAAGTTCTGAAAGCTCAGATGCCAGATCAATACAACAATACCAATTAGGTATGCACTTCGCTGTGCCCCTTTGCGTTCCTTCTACTCCTCTTTTTCTCTAGATATCATAAATCAGTGAGCATAATGTATAAGGAAGAGGAGAAACCTGGCTACTGAAAGGTTTTAAATTAAAATTGACTCCAAAGAACCAAACAGGGAAGGCAATGGCTTGGAGCAAGGAAGGCATGTATTCCAAACTTCGGGAATATTCAACCCGCAAGGTAGATTACCTAACTGTGTAAATGTTACTTATATAAAAGTGCTATCAAACTAAAGGATAAATTTCAACATGTGTGCAGCATTTTTATTTAATAAAAGTTTGTAATTTGTTTTTAAAAGTTTATTAGCAGTGAGGTGGATGGAGCTTGAGTCTGTCATACAGAGTGAAGCAAGTCAGAAAGAGAAAAACAAATACCGTATGCTAACACATGTATATGGAGTCTTAAAAAAAAAAAAAGGTACTGTTGAACCTAGTGGCAGGGCAGGAGTAAAGCTGTACACATAGAGAATGGACTTGAGGACATGGGGTCGGGGAGGGGCAAGCTGGGGTGAAGTGAGAGTGGCGTGGACATATATACACTACCGAATGTAAAATAGATAGCTAGTGGGAAGCAGCAGCATAGCCCAAGGAGATCAGCTCGGTGCTTTGTGTCCACCTAGAGGGGTGGGATAGGGAGGGTGGGAGGGAAGCTGAAGAAGGAGGGGATACGGGGATATATGTATACATATGGCTGATTCACTTTGTTGTACAACAGAAACTAACAAGCATTGTGAAGCAATTATACTCCAATGAAGATGTATTTAAAAAAAAAGTCATTGTCAAAAATAATGTGTCCTTTAATCACTTCTAAGGCCTTGCCACCTGTTTATCTCCCTATACTATAATGGAGACAATGATTTCCCTTTTGTTTGGAGAATATTTTTGTTAACAGTTGGTTAATAAATAGTTCAGACTGTTTAGAAAACTGTTGAGAAGCGTGGAAGCCAAAGCAATCAAATGGCTGTGTCATCTGTTAGGATCCTCAAACCTTTTTGAATGCCTTTGGCTGGAGTCCCAGTTAACAGAGTATGATGACTAATCGCATCAATTCTCTTTCCGCCACACCAAGTACTCCTAGGATTGCATCTCCTAGAAGCTTCCTGTAGCTCCTGTCTACAATATTTTGAAGTCTCAATATTGATTTCTTCCTGAGGGGTTCCCTTGAGATATCGTACTTACCTCATCCAATGCCAACACCCAGCTCACTTGAGGACAATCGATGATCTATTCTGGTCCTGATCAAATTGCTTGGTGTTTCTGTGATTATGCAGCCTCCCGCACTGGGAGCAATCAGGCAGAGAATTATCAGGACATTGACAGATTAGCCTCATCAGTTACCTGCTGTGACCGCCAGCATTCTGTATGTTAATAAGGAAAAAATAGCCTGCTGATTGTCATTTAAATTACATGAGGATATATTTGTCTTTTGGAACTCCAAGGCATTTAAATGTGATGTAAGATCAAAATTCATTAAAGATAAAGAAGAGATGTTCCAGCAAACATTGCCCAAGAGGCTGACTATAACACTTGCACAGTGGAGAAGAAAAATACATTTTGTGCTTAATCATTTTCAATATGGAACACAATTTAATCCAATCAGTATTTATTGAGCACTTACTATGGACAAAACACTGTGTTAGGCCCTGCAGAAAAGAAAAAAAAAAGAGAAGTGTGGACCACAAATCTCAAGAGTCAATCATTGAAATCAACATGAAAATAAACATAGTCCAAGGCAGACTGTAACATAGGATGCAAAAAAAACCCACAGAACGTCCAACCTGAAAAGACCACATTATGCTGGAGTAATTAGGAAAGTTCTTGTGGAGAGGGAAAATATCTGAGTGAGTAAGCTTTTTAGAAGATAAAAATTGGAAGAAAGGAATTACAAGTAGAAATACGTGCAACACAAAGGCATGAGAATAGGTGTGGCAGATGCTTGAAGGTGCTCCTATCACATCCTACCGGAACATACTTTTCCAGCACACACTGTGGCTTCTCACTGCCAGTTCTGAAAGTCTCCTGAGAGCTTTCTTTGGCCATGGGGCATGGTTGGTGAGTGTGCAGGGCAGGCCAGAAGGACCTGGCTGGGGGTGGGAATGTCCTAAAAAAAAGGGAGATGCAACTTTGAGCTTGGTGTGTAAGATGGTTGCAGTTTAGGTGAAAGCTGCAGATGACATTTGTGAAGCAAAGAGCAACATGACCAAAGGTGGAAGAAAGAATAAGAAAGATTTGTGTAGGTGACAGTGCGCATATTGGGTCGGCAGGAGCAGGAATCATTGAAAGTAGATTTGGAAAAGGGAAATGGACTCAGATCTGGTAGGGCTTTCTGACGGGGAGGCAATGTCCTCCAAACATTGTTCCAAGCTACCTACCATCTTCTCACTTATCCGATGCAGCGGAATCCCAACCAGTCTCCTGGAATCCATTTGTACTACTTACAACAGGGGAAGTGATATTATAAAAAAATTACTGAACTAAGCATGTCACTTCCCTGCTAAAACCCCTTCCTAGCTTTGCTTTGCTATTAGGAGAAAGACAAAACCTTTAAGATGGCCTATGAGGCTCCTGAGATCAGGTTTCTGCCGACCTCCACAGCTCCATCTCACCCCTTCACACTCTATTCAGCTCTCCCCCTTTCACACTCTTCCCTCATGCTCTTTGTTCAGCCACACTGGCCTTGATTCAGTTCCTCGCATCAACCAGAAGCCTTGGCTTTTGTTATTTCTTCTGCCCAGAAGGCTCTTCCCCTTCACTTCTCTGACCTAATTAACCAATCTCTATCTTCCATACTGCAGCTCACATAAGACCTTCTAGGGGAAGCTTTCGCTTACTTCCTACACGAAATCTCCTGTTATATGCTCACAAAAAACCCTGTGCCTTTCTCTCATAAGTCAGAATCTCAGTCTGTGGTTACCTGTTTATTTATTTGACTATTTTAATTCCATCCTCTCCTACCGGACTGTGAGCACCCAGAGGGAAGAAACACGTCTCTGCTCACCATTATATCTTCTGAACTTAGCACAGTGCCTGCCAGAGTTAACAAAGATCTCTTGGATGAATGCATGGTTGAATGAATGGGTTAGTGAATGAATAATAAGAAATCTATTAAAATTTTTGACCATTTGATATCTACTTTCTCATTATTATAAAGCTTGAGAAATGTTAGTTGCTTGTTTTATTTAAGAGCTTCCTATGTCTTTCTTCAGCCAGTTAGCTTATTTTTAGAACTAATATTCATGAGTTGAAAAACCACTTGTACAGCTACCCTTATCTTTTATTCCTGAGTCTTGCTTGTTTTAAAAACGAAGAGAGAAAAGTAAACACTCCAATTTTGTGGTTCAGTTCACATTTCAGTTTTTCTCTTCTCTGTTTTATTCTGAACATTGTAAATGGTTTGAAAAACCAAGCTTTTGCATTTATATTGCTCTTTTCATCTACAGATTTGTAAGAGCTTTAAAAACATGTATTAGTACTTACAATAGCATTCCAAACTACAAAAATTTAGCCACATTAAAGCTCCTTTAAGATATAGATGCTGTTAACAGGTTCACAGTAAGGCAGCAACAATTTCAAGTACAAATTGGGGTTTTGATTAAACCCTCTAAATTGACTAATGGTGAATTCCTCCTAGAGGCACCCAGCATTCTAAATCCAACAATAATGATGTCTCTTCAAAGAATACATGGATTTAGAAAGCTCTAGTTTGAAAACTCAAGGATTTGAAACATTTGCAAATAAAAAAGGGCAGGATAATATTTACTCTTCTATTTCTAACTTCTTGAGAAGTGTTATTGCATTTTTAGCCCTACATTTTTTCCTAATATATACAAATAAAACTATAAATTTTCCTTCAAGCACAGGTTTTTGTTATACCCTGTGAATTTTGATATGCCATATTTCAGTTATTTTTCACTTCAAAACATTTTCTAATTTCCATTGGAACTTCTTTCTTTGACCCATGGATTCTTTACAAATATATTGCTTAGTTTCCAAACATTTGACCATTTTCTAGTTACCTTTTTATGTTATTATTGATTTCAGTTTTAATTCTACTGTGATAAGAGAACATTCTCTGTATGATTTCAGTCCTTTGCAGTTTAAGACTAGCTGCATGGTCTATATGTACATTTTTGTAAATGTTCTGTGGGCATTAAAATGAATGTTCTTAAAAGTGTGTATTATTATATATATGTCAGTTAGATAAAGTTTATTAGTTGTGTTATTCAGATATTTTATATCCTTCCTAATTTATTTTAGTCTATTTTAACAGTTACTGAGAAATGCTTACTAAAATCTCCAACCATACTTGTGAATTTGCCAAATTTTATTAATTCTGCCAGTTTTTACTTAACGTATTTTGTTACGCTATTGGTGCATACACGTTAAGAATTATATCTTCTGGGAAGGTTGGCACTTTCAACATCATATATTCTCTCTATCACCTTTCTTTAGCCTCTCTTTTCTTGTGATTTTAACATAGCTACATTAGGGTTTCTTTTTTGGTGGGAAAGTAATTTTATGTGTTTTTTTATTTCCATCCTTTTACTTTCAACTTGTCTCCTTATATTAAATGTATTTCTTCTAAGCAACATATAGTTTTTTGTTATCTGTTCTTATAGTCTTTGCCTTTTAATTAGAATATGTGCTTCATTTACATTTAATGTATTTGTTGATATATTTGAGTTTTCTCTTTGTCACACCTAATATTCATTCCTGGTTTCTCCTTTCTAGTTATCTTTTGGGTCAATGTAGTATTTTCCCATTTCTTTATCTCTGTTGCCTTGTTAACACATTCTTTCATCATTCATTTAGTGGTGACATTAGGGATTATAATATGCATCCTTAACTTTTGTTAGCATCATCTGTAATTTAGTCATTTTAAACTTCCTGACAGTGTAAAAAATATTAAAACACTTGAACTCCATTTAAGTCCTTCCTTCTTTTTATGCTATTCTAATTTACATTTCAATTGTACATATATAGTTTAGGTATAACATGTCATTTTTACTGTATTATAAAATTAATATTTACTTAGATTTTCCTCAAGTATTTACCCTTTTCAGTGTCTTTGTTTCCTTCTATTCCATGTCTCCAACTGAGATATCTTTTTTCTTACTTAAAGGACCTTCCTTAGTATTTCTTTTACTGTAGGTCTTCTGGTGGTAGAAAATATTTTTTGATAGAAAATATATTTATTTTGCCTTTACTTTTTTCTGTGCATTTTAAAAGATTTTTATTTTGAAATAATTATAAATTCATGAGAAGTTACCAAAATAGCATAGAGAGGTGCCATGTAATCTTTATCCAGTTTCCTCCAGTGGTTACATTTTGCATAATTGTGATAGACAGAATTTTAGTGATGTCTCCTCAAGATTCCCATCTCCTGATTATTCAAACACTACTCCAGGTACTGCTGTGAAGGAAATAGGCAGATGTCATAAAGTTTATGGATCTTAAAATAGGGACATCAATCCTAGATTGTCAAGGTGGGCATAATCTAATCACTTGAGCCCTTGAAAGCAGAGGAATTTCTCCAATTGGAATCAGAGAGATGTGGTGGAAGAGGAAAATAGAGGATAAATGAAGCAGAGGGAGAAGTCAGAGAGATTCAGAGAGTGAGAAGCACGTGACCTGCCACTGCTGGCTTTGAAGATGAAGAAAGGAATCCATGAGCCAAGAAATGAAGGCAACCTCTGGAAATTAAGAATGACCCCAGCCAGCAGGGAAGCAGAGGTTTTTGTCTTACATCCACAAGGAACTGAATTCTTCCAATAACCTGATTGAGCTTGGAAGTGGATTTAACCCAGAACCTCTCGAAGGAGTGCAACCCTGCCAGCACCTTGATTTTGGCTCCATGAAACCAGGAACAAAGAATCAGCTGAGCCACACTGTGCCCAGACTTGTGACCCAGAACTCTGAGATAATAAATTTTCATTGCTTAAGGCTACTACATTTAGGGAATTTGTTACTGAAACAATAAACAAGTACGATATCTATTGTACAGAATTAAATCTAGGAAATTGGTATTTCTGTGCGTGTAGTTCTGTGACATTTTATCACATATGTAGATTCATGGAACCACCAGTGCAATAAAGATACAGAACTATTCCATCACTACAAAGATCTTCCTCATGTTACTCCTTTATAGTCACATCACAACCCCTTCCCCCATCCCTTCCTAATCCTTGGCAACTACTAATATGTTCCTCACCTCTATAGTTTTTTAAGTTTTGATAATTTGCCATTGTTGTTGTTTTCTCCAGTCTATTTCTCTTTGTTGTTCAGATTGGGGAACTTCTGTCGTCTTATTTTCAAGTTCACTGATTGTTTCTCTGTCATTTCCATTCTGCTATTGAGCTCATCTAGTACATTTTTCAGTTTGATTTTGATTCTTCTTAACATCTTCTATTTCTTTGCAGAGGCTTTCTATTTCTTTGCCAAGGTGTTATATTTTTTCATTTGTTTCAAGGATGTTTGTAATTACTTACTGAAGCATTTTTATGGTGGCTGCTTTGGGAAGAGGGGGTGGGATGAATTAGGAAATTGGGATTGACATATATACATTACTATGTATAAAACATAACTAATGAGAACCTACTGTATAGCACAGAGAACTCTACTCAATGCTCTGTGATGACCTAAATGGGAAGGAAATCTGAAAAACGGGATATATGTAGATGTATAACTGATTCACTTTGCTATACAGCAGAAACTAACACAACATTGTAAAGCAACTATACTCCAATAAAAATTAATTTTAAAAAAATGCTGGTCAGATAATTCCAGCATCTGTGTCCTCTTGGCGTTGGTGTCTGTTGATTGCAGTTTCTCATTCAAATTGAGATTTTTCAGGTTCTTGTTATGCCAAATGATTTTTAAGTATACCTGTACCTTTTGGGTATTGTGTTGTGAGACTCTGGATCTTAGTTAAATCTTCTGTATTTTAGCTGGCCTCCTTTAACACTGGGCTGGTGGGGAGAGGAGAATGCCACCTTGTTTCTATCAGGTGGGAGTGGAAGTCCAGTTCCCCATTCAACCTCTTTTGACCCTCTGTCAGGGGAAGGGTTGCTTGTTATTAGAGGGCAGGGTTGGAAGTTCACTGGGCTTTCATGATACCAGGAGGGCTGGGAAGGGCAGAGATACTTTATTACTGCTTACCATTGGCTTCCACTGACACTGACACTGACACTGTGGAGGGGTGGGGGATACCAGAGGGAGAGTTGGCCTCATTACAAGTGGGCGGTAGTAGAATTCCTGATTCTCTACTAGGCTTCCTTTGACACCAGCCCATTGGGAATGGTACCTCATTAGTGATTGGTGTGGGCAAAGTGCAGATCCTACACCCCACCCATGGTTTCTGTTGATACCACAGTTGGAAGGGAGCTTGTTACCAGTTGGTGGGAATGAAAAGCCCTGCTTACGACTTGGCCTTCTCAGAGATCAAAGTGATGGCAGTTGGAGTCACTCCTAGTTACAGCCATATGAGGTGAAAGTCTAGGCTCCCCAGTTAGCCTGTGTTGGTGGGATGGGTTTGGGATTCAGGTTTTCTTGTGGTCTTTGGTTTGAGTAGGGTGATTATTGTATAAAAGTTTTCTGGATCCACCAGAGGGCAGACAGCGAAGGAAGAACTACAGTTCTGCAGCCTGTGGAATGACAATTCCACATTCACAGAAAGATAGACAAAATGAAAAGGCAGAAGACAATGTACCAGATGAAGGAACAAGATAAAACCCCAGAAAAACAACTAAATAAAGTGGAGATAGGCAACCTTCCAGAAAAAGAATTCAAATAATGATAGTGAAGTTGATCCAGGACCTTGGAGAAAGAATGGAGGCAAATATCGAGAAGATGCAAGAAATGTTTAACAAAGACCTAGAAGAATTAAAGAACAAACACGTAGGGAGAGGACCTTCAAGATGGCAGAGGAGTAAGACATGGAGACCACTGTCCTCCCCACAAATACATCAAAAATACATCTACATGTGGAACAACTCCTACAGAACACCTACTGAATGCTGGCAGAAGACCTCAGACTTCCCAAAAGGTAAGAAACTTCCCACGTACCTGAGTAGGGTAAAATAAAGAAGAAAAAACAGACAAAAGCATAGAGATGGGACCTGCATCTCGGGGAGGGAGCTGTGAAGAAGGAAGTTTCCACACACTAGAAAGCCCCTTCACTGGCAGAGATGGGGAGAGGGCGGGGGGGAAGCTTTGGAGCCACGGAGGAGAGCACAGCAACAGGGGTGCAGAGAGCAAAGTGGAGAGATTCCCATACAGAGGATTGGTGCCGACCAGCACTCACCACCCTGAGAGGCTTGTCTGCTCACGCACTGGGGCGGGTGGGGGCTAGGAGCTGAGTCTCGGGCTTTGGAGGTCAGATCCCAGGGAGATGACTGGGGTTGGCTGCATGAACACAGCCTGAAGGGGGCTAGTGCACCACAGCTAGCCGGAAGGGAGTCGGGGGAAAAAGTCTGGAACTGCCTAAGAGTCAAGAGACCATTGTTTCGGGGTGCACGAGGAGAGGAGATTCAGAGCCCCCCAGATGAGCTCCAGAGATGGGCAGGAGCTGCAGTTATCAGCGCAGAAGCCAGAGACAGGCATGAAACACGAAGGCTGCTGCTGCAGCCACCAAGAATCCTGTGTGCAAGCACAGGTCACTATCCACACCTCCCCTCCTGGGAGCCTGTGCAGCCTGCCATGGCCACGATCCCATGATCCAGAGACAACTTCCCTGGGAGAACACACAGCGTGCCTCAGGCTGTTGCAACATCACACTGGCCTCAGCTGCCACAGGCTTGTCCTGCATTCTGTACTCCTCCCTCTCCCCAGCCTGAGTGAGCCAGAGCCCCCGAAGCAGCTGCTCCTTTAACCCCCTCCTGTCTGGGTGACCTGCATGCAGAGGCAGGGCCAAATCCAAAGCTGAACCCCAGGAGCTATATGAACAAAGAAGAGAAAGGGAAATTCCTCCCAGCAACCTCAGGAACAGCAGATTAAATCTCCACAGTCAACATGATATACCCGGCATCTGTGGAATACCTGAACAGACAACAAATCATCCCAAAATTGAGGTGGTGGACTTTGGGAACAACTGTAGACTTGGGGTTTGCTGTCGGCGACTGACAAGTTTCTGATTTTTATGTTTATCTTAGTTTAGTTTTTAGCACTTGTTATCATTGGTGGATTTGTTTATTGGTTTGGTTGCTCTCTTCTTTTTCTTTATTTTTATTACTTTTTAAATATTTTTATTTTAATAATTAAAAATTTTTTAAAATTTTAATAGCTTTATTTTATTTTTCTTTCTTTCGTTTTTTTCCTTCCCTTTTCTTGTGAGCCGTGTGGCTGACAGTGTCTTGGTGCTCCGACCGGGTATCAGGCCTGAGCCTCTGAGGTGGGAGAGCCGAGTTCAGGACATTGAACCACCAGAGACCTCCCGGCCCCATGTAATATCAATTGGCGAGAGCGCTCCCAGAGAGCTCTGTCTCAATGCTAAGACCCAGCTCCACTCAACGACCAGCAAGCTCCAGTGCTGGACACCCCATGCCAAACAACCAGCAAGACAGGAACACAACCCCACCCATTAGCAGAGAGGCTGTCTAAAATCATAATAAGTTCACAGACAGCCCAGAACACACCACTGGATGTGGTCCAGCCCAACAGAAAGGCAAGATCCAGCCTCATCCACTGCACCAGACCCCTCCACCAGGAAGCCTACACAACCCACTGAACTAACCTTAGCCATTGGGGGCAAACACCAAACACAATGGGAACTACAAACCTGCAGCCTGCAAAAAGGAGACCCCCCAAACACAGTAAGTTAAGCAAAATGAGAAGACAGAGAAATACGCAGCAGATGAAGTATGAAGGTAAAAACCCACCAGACCAAACAAATGAAGAGGAAATAGTCTACCTGGAAAAGAGTTCAGAGTAATGATAGTAAAGGTGATGCAAAATCTTGGAAATAGAATGGAGAAAATACAAGAAACGTTTAACAAGGACCTAGAAGAACTAAAGAGCAAACAAACGATGAGCAACACAATAAATGAAATTAAAAATGCTCTAGACGTACTCAATAGCAGAATAACTGAGGTAGAAGAACGGGTAAGTGACTTGGAAGATAAAAGAGTGGAAATGACTACCGCAGAGCAGAATAAAGAAAAAAAAATGAAAAGAATTGAGGACACTCTCAGAAACCTCTGGGACAACATAAAATGCACCAACATTCGAATTATAAGGGTCCCAGAAGAAGAAGAGAAAAAGAAAGGGACTGAGAAAATATTTGAAGAGATTATAGTTGAAAACTTCCCTAATATGGGAAAGGAAATAGTCAAGTCCAGGAAGCGCAGAGAGTCCAATACAGGATAAATCCAAGGAGAAACATGCCAAGATACATAGTAATCGAACTATCAAAAATTAAATACAAAGAAAAAATATTGAAAGCAGCAAGGGAAAAACAACAAATAACATACAAGGGAATCCCCATAAGGTTAACAGCTGATCTTTCAGCAGAAACTCTGCAAGCCAGAAGGGAATGGCAGGACATATTTAAAGTTATGGAAGGGAAAAACCTACAACCAAGATTACTCTACAGAGCAAGGATCTCATTCAGATTCAACAGAGGAATTAAACCTTTACAGACAAGCAAAAGCTAGGAGAATTCAACACCATGAAACCAGCCATACAACAAATGCTAAAGGAACTTCCCTAGGCAGAAAACACAAGAGAAGGAAAAGACCTACAAAAACAATTAGGAAAATGGTAATAGTAACACACATTTCGATAACTACCTTAAATGTAAATGTATTAAATGCTTCAACCAAAAGATATAGACTGGCTGAATGGCTACAAAAATAAGACCATATATATGCTGTCTACAAGAGCCCCACTTCAGACCTCTAGGGACACATACAGACTGAAAGTGAGGGGATGGAAAAAGATATTCCATGCCAATGGAAATCAAAAGAAAGCTGGAGTAGCAATTCTCATATCAGACAAAATAGACTTTAAAATAAAGATGATTACAAGAGACAAAGAAGGACACTACTTAATGATCAAGGGATCAATCCAAGAAGAAGATATAACAATTGTAAATATTTATGTACCCAACATAGGAGCACCTCAATACATAAGGCAAATGCTAACAGCCAAAAAAGAGAAATCGACAATAACACAATAATAGTACGGGATATTAATATCCTACTTTCACCAATAGATAGATCAACCAAAATGAAAATAAATAAGGAAACACAAGCTTTAAATGGAACATTAAACAAGATGGATTTAATTGATATTTATAGGATATTCCATCCAAAAACAACAGAATACACTTTCTTCTCAAGTGCTCATGGAACATTCCCCAGGATAGATCATATCTTGGGTCACAAATCAAGCCTGGGTAAATTTAAGATAATTGAAATCATATAATTGGATAAAGAAGATGTGGTACATATATACAATGGAATATTACTCAGACATGAAAAGTAATGAAATTGGGTCATTTGCAGAGACGTAGATAGATCTACAGACTGTCATACAGAGTGAAGTAAGTCAGAAAGAGAAAAACAAATATTGTATATTAACGCATATATGTGGAATCTAGAAAAATGGTACAGATGAACTGGTTTGCAGGGCAGAAATAGAGACACAGATGTAGAGAACAAATGTATGGACACCAAGGGGGGAAAGCATGGGGGGGGTGGGATGAATTGGGAGATTGGGATTGACATATATACAATAATATGTATAAAATAGATAACTAAGAAGAACCTGCTGTATAAAAAATAAATAAAATTAAATTTAAAAAAATTCTGTATTGCTAGTCATTTCCTGGTCATTTTGCCAGAAAGAACAGGATTTTCTTGAGACTTTGTTTCCTGTGCCCATTGGTGTTCTAGGTTGCCTCTTTAGATTGTTCATTTGTATTTTTCCCCCTGAAATAGTTACTGATTCAGATCTTGAATGTTTGTAACACAGATTGCCAGAAATGGAAGATAAAAAGCTTTATACCATTTCATTATGGAAAGCTAGGACAAAGATTTTCAAAGTTAGAACTGCCGAAGTTTTACTAGGATCAAATGCTTCTATTTTACATTCATAGTGGATAAAATCTTTCTCTTTGAAAGCCACAGGTCATTAAGATGTGTTCATGTTAAATATTTGTTCACTTAACACTTTCTATCATTTAAACACGTAATACTATATAAAGCAAAATAGCAGTTTTCTTGATATATATCAGAAATCATGAGGGGAATAAAGCAATCTGGCAACAAAAACCTTCTTAGTCAGTATTTAGCGGCAAATAAAATTCTATTCTTTTTTCATTTAATGTTTATAAAAGTATTCTAGTATCCTATAAGTGACAATGGAGAACATATGAGGGCAGAAAGATATGGCATATCTTTCTGCATAAAGATCCTTAGGGCTAAATATTCTCAAGTATGGATTGCATGTTTTTCAGGTATTTGTTTGTAGTTGCTTTTCAGGTAGGGAAAGTTCTGGAATAGGTACATAATCTCAGCATTTTCCAAATAACCAGGTAATCCAGGATTTGTTCAAACAAGAGACAGCTCATAATTACCTCAGAGATTGTTACTCTTTGAAGTAGGAAAAAGGGCAGTAGATGCCAGATTCAGCCATTAAGTGCCCTTCTCCTCTTAACATTCTCCTAGTGTTATCCCCATATAGGGTCACAGTTGTCTGTAAAAAATGTTGTTAAGTTTTTACAGATTCATGATTAGATGTGTGGGCTTTGGAATCGGACAGAACTTGTTTTAAAACTGAGCTCTGCCACTTAGTAGATACTGGACTTGAACAACTTCTTTAGCCTTTCAAAACTTATTTCTTCATCTAAAATAGGCAATACATGTTGTAATAATTAGAGTATGAAAGTGTTACACTTAGCACACTATGTGATCTGCGCACTTTAACTTTTTATTTATGATTATAAGGAAAGAAAGAGAAACAACTATCTCATTTAGAGCATATCTTTCTTTGAAACCTCATAAATATCAAGTTAAAGAAAATGACCCTTCAGAATGGTGTCTGGGAATTTTTACCGACAGTGAGCCTTCTGCCCTGGGAGACTCATATGTTAGCACTATGCCTCTGAGCACCATGCACTTTGAGTTGGTGTAGCACATGATTCTGAAAAGATAAAAAAAAAAGGACAGATGGCAAGAATGTAGATACCCTTGAATGGCAGATAGGAGCCTTATCCATCTGACAAATTTTAATGCAGTGCATAGTGTGGTGGTTAAAAATGTGGAAGCGGGAGACAGACTACCTGAGTTTGAATCCCCCCACCAATAGCCAGCTGTAAAACTTCAGATTTTTACTTCACCTCTTTGTATCCCACTTTCAAGTTATACAAAATAGTGACTGTAATAGACTCTCTTACAGTTGTAATATAAAAATATTAGTGGATATAAAGTATGTAGAACATTGAATGGTATTTAGTAAGCATTCAATTAATATTAGTTGCTCTTTGACCACAAGGAATAGCACAGTACAGCAAGGCTTACTCTGTTCTATTCCTGCCAGGTAATTTATTTAAGTTTTAACTAGGGGAGAGATGAAAGAATGAGATTTACTACAGTCTTTATATTTTGTGCTATGTAAAGATAGTTTTTTCATACTTGCTACTTGGTAGTATCTTTGATAGAGAACAGGAGGAACATGCCTTCCAATGTCCCAATGGTAAAGAAAAGTTTTATACTTGGATGTCATCCCTGTCAATTATTTTGGTTTTCTTAACCAAAGAAGCTATAACCTCATGGGGAGAGTGGGCTGAATGTACGTAGAGTTGACTGTGGATGCACCTGTTTCGTTCACCCCTTTAAGATGGGAGGTGGGGTTGGTGTTAAGTGCTGCCTAGTATTTTTAATAGTGTGAGGAAAGAGGCCTTCCTAGAAGAAGACTGAGAAACTAATGTGTGAACATCTGATTATTACTTAATATCTTTATTGAAAAATGAATGACCATTTCTAACTGTAACTGCGTCTTTGTGTTCTGGGTCTTTTATTCCTTGCCTTTTGAAAGAACTGTTCATCCATGTGGAGTCTGGCAAGGAGAAGATATTTCTCCCTTACTTTTGGATAAAAAAATCCACATAAAACAACATTCTGGTAGCTTTACACAACAAATATTTTCGCTACATCTGTATTTTTACCTATTCTTATTGGTATGTGAATAGACTCTAAAGAGAGCACTCAAGTTTTAGACTTGTTTTTTCCCAAGTTGAATATAATTGCATTAAAAAACCAACTTTACTGAGGTGTACTTTTCATACAAATAAATATACCTTTTGATATGTGAAGTTCAATGGGTTTTAACAAATGTATACACTTTTATAACTACCACCACAATCTATCTATCTATCTAAATATCTAAAACGTCTCTATCAACCCCCCCAAATTTCCTATTTTGCAATTAATAGCCACCCTGTCCTCCCAACACCTAGTCCCAGGCAGCCATTGATCTCTTTCAATACAGATCTGGGTTTTTTCTTTGCTAAAATTTTATGTAAATGATAGCTCATTTGTACTCTTTTGTGTCTGGCTTATTTCACTCAGTATACCAATTTAATGGTACAAATCAGTAGTTTATGCTCCCCCTCCCTCTCTGTGTGTTTTTTTTTTTTTTTGCTACATAGTATTCCATTATGTGAATGTACTATAATGTGTTTATCCGTTTACCTGTTGAAGTATGGGTTGTTTTCAGATTGGAGATATTTTGAATAAAGCCACTATGAACATTTGTTTATAAATCCTTTTGCTCTTGCATTTTTCCCACTGACATTTACATAAATTTTATTATGTGGATGAAACACTTCAAAGAAATGCAAGAGGAGATATACATGATATAGTTACAACTTCCTTGCTTTCATTATTTAAAACATTTTTCTCTGTTTCTGAAGATGGTGTAATGTTATCCTTTAGGTATCGGTAATGTGGCAGTATGCAGTTTGTTGGGTAGTTACTGTGTTATCAGTGACCCAGGACACATGGGAATGGCTAAGTATTTTGGGGTTGTTTCTGCTTCTTTTTTACACTTCTCTCTCCTCTGTGACATGGTTGGTAATGTCATGCCTGAGAGGAGATGGGTGTGTGGAGGGTATTCAGTACTTCCTTGAAGATTTTAATATTTTTCACCAGGAGATTTTCTCCTCCTCTTCTGTTTTGTATTCAGCTTTAGTTTTTTTTACAAGCTCTATTCCCTGACCCACCCCCCCACCCCCCTGCCAAGAAGAACCAGCTTTATCACAGTAGAGTCACACATTTCAAGCCTTCCTTGATTTTACCTGCACCTGTGAAATACGTGAGGTCAGCCTATAGTCCACATAAGAAATGACTTAATTCCAAGAATCAGGATGAATGATTTACTTGCTCTCCAGATTATGGTAAAAGTCCAATCTTTCTCACACCGTGGTTTCCATTCATTTAATTCCTTTGTGCTTTTACAATCACTTGAATTCTTTATTTTAGGTTCTGACTATCATGAATATCACCCTGAAATGCCTTCCTACTAAGTAATCCAGACCTCAGATACAGCAGTGTTCTTAGAAACTGCTCGAAGCTCCAATAATATAAAGCCTGAGAATCTAAGACCAGTAGATTCAGCAGCATCCAGACCTTCAACCCCGCTTGTTGTGAAAGACTCAGTGTTCAGAGGAGAAGTGTATCCCAGTGAGGTAGTAATTACTGAGCTCAACAGCCTATTGTTAAGATATTAAAATAAGGCCAAATAAGATATCTGTCTAAGCAAACTGCCTCTTAAAAATAGTGACTCATAGGCTAATTGATGTGAGAATCAAATAAATATTATGGAACTCCGTTTGGGGGAAGGAATTCTTTTGGATTTAAGTTTCATTTAATGGAATTCATTGAACCTCTTCAAAAATTTCCATAAATTGTCCAATAAAAAGCATGAAGTCTTGAAAGAGTTTAAATCACCTATTAAAAGGGGATGATGAAACTCTTTCTCTTTCTCTCCCACCACATGAGAGGAGGAATATAGTGCTGTAAATTCCCCTGTAATTTTAGTTATAGGGACCTGGGTTTGGAGGAGAATGTCTAGTTAAAGAGCACAAGCTGGCACAGAGCTGCCCAAAGCATACAAGGAGGTGGGCTTTTAAGAGATCTTACCAGGGAACAGTTGAATGGAGGGACTCTGATGCATTAAACAAATCAGTCCCAGAGTAAATGTTTATTCAGTCAGCCTGTGGTTTTGTTTTCCTCACAACATGGTATTGGTCTGGTGAGTTCTTTTTTTCTAATATGCTCTCCAGGTTTTATTTTTAAGCAACTTATAGGTTGCTGTCTGCTATATATTGGCATATTAGAAGGGTTTCTACCTAACAATTAGGCAATCCTGATGACTTTTGTCACTGCAACTAGATTCCTCCCAATGAGGTTGAGAGAGGATTAGAGGAAGCCTTACTTAACGTGAGGCAGAACATGCAGAGTATTTGGCATCACAGAACAGAATTTGAATTTCTTCTCTGCTGCATCCGGAGGTGTAGAGGTGTATTTTTGATTAAAGTGTTAGCATTTTGATTCTCTGCTTTCTCTTTACTTAGAGGAATGTTGTGTCATTAAAAGAAATAATGTATGCAAAGAGCCAGGTACATAGTAAGTGCTCAAAAAAGTTTACTTCTGCCACTCTATTTTTTAAGAGGCTATTTTCTAGCTTTCTCCTCCTTGAAAATTGCTGCTTTCTAGATTGAATGTGCCTCTAGGTAATTGCCAGAGGCAAATTCTTTTTGTAAAAAGCTAATATTATTATAGGTCTATTATTTTTACAATTTTTATATGCAGTGCACAACCCTTAATTAAAACAAGTCTTTTGAAGTGATAAGACAATAAGAAATAAATATAGAAAAAAAATTAGACAATAGGAAAAGACCCTCAAGGCCTCAAATATTGGAGCAATCAGACATAGCAATTAAAACAACTATGCTTGGGACTTCCCTGGTGGTCCAGTGATTAAGAGTCCACGTTCCAGTGCAGGGGAGGTGGGTTCTATCTCTGGTAAGGGAACTAAGATCCCACATGCCACGAGACAGCTAAGCCTGCGCTCTGCAACTACTGAGCCTGTGCTCCACAACTAGAGAGAAGCCCGCACACCACAACAAAAAGATCCCGTGTGCCGCAACTAAGGCCCGATGCAGCCAAAAATAAATAAACAAACAAATAAATAAATATTTTTTTTTAAAAAGCATCCTTAATGTATTCAAGGAGGTAGAAGACCAGGTTGAGGATTTTGGAAGAGTCTAGTAACTCTTAAAACTCCAAGAGGTTATAAAATTGAAAGATAAAATATTTGAAATTGAGAGCTCAACATGAGAGAGTAAAAGCAGATTAGATACAGCTAAAGAAAAAAAATAGTAACTGGAGGATAGACCAGAATAAAATATCTAGAATGAAACCCAGAGAAGCAAAAGAATGTGGGAAATAGAAGAGAGGGGAAAAGACATAGAGTAGACAGTAAGAAGGTCTCACATGCATGTAACTGGAATCCTAGAAAAAGAGAGGGAATAATGCAGAAGCAATATTTGAAGTAATGCCTGAGAATTTTCTAAAACAAATTAAAGACATCAAGCCTTAGTTTGAAGTTCTACATATTATATCCCTAGGCAGTATCTGGTTTCCTGAATGGCCATCAAGGTGTCAGATAACTAGTGCTGGAGAATTAGCTGCTCATGAGTAGAACTTAGAACAGTAAGAAGTGGAAAGTATCTAGGAAGGTAAATTCCCCCTCTGTTCTTTCTTCCCTTGAATACTCCTAGGTGTGGTTCGTTCTGGCAACCCCTATACAGAAGTTATAATGCCAGAAAGTTAACTCAGCTACTGAGCAGCCTATCATGTCTCTTGGTAGCTTGATGAAATATGGTAACATATTTCATTGCATTTCTTGTATATTTTCTTGCCTCATTTCCCCTTTTCCATATTCATACCACCCTGGGGCTGTACTTCTCAAAGTAAAGCATACATTTTCTAAACACAGTGTTCACAGAAAAATACCAGTTATAAAGGAATATATATTGTATGGTTCCATTTATGTAACACTCAGATACAGGTAAAACTAAATTATAATGTTAGAATTCAGGATAGTGATTACTTTTGAGGAGGAAGAAAGTATAAAGACAAGAGGTATGGGCCATTAGGGGAACTTTCTGTGGTGCCTACAGATTCCTGTTTCTTTGGCCAGAATAGTACGTGCATTAGTGTTTATTTCATGAAATTTATTGAGCTGTACATTTATCTTTGCGTTCCTTTCTATATATGTATTATAATTCACAATAAAAAGTTTAAATGCCACACTGAAAATAGTTTTAGGTGTCTTTCAAAATACACAAATGATCATTTTTGTTTCCTTGTAGTCTCCATATTTTACTTTCTTTTTGCTTGTAATTTTAATGTAAAAGCAAAGGAAGCAACAACAGACATCTTTGTTAAGGCTACTGATCAATGATTTATATAGATTATTTCTAATTGTCACAGTTTTCCTTCAGATTAGTGTTATCACCATTTCATAAGTGAAGACAGTGAGGCTCAGGAAAAGTTAAGTGATTTCCTCAGAGCATTCTACAATACAAGGTGGGATCTTGAGAAGGTTATGGAAAAGTGAAAATGCAAATATACACCTAAGTGAGCCAGAAAGCAACAGTAATATGTTCCTCCAGTTCACTATTTATGCCCTGTTGCCTAAATGCACAATATTTTAAAAATAAAGTATGTGTATTTTTTATCTCTAGAAGTTCAATTTGGATCTGTTTAAAAAAAATGTTTTCCGTGTCTCCATAATCTCAAGCTTTCCTCTGCCTTCTTGAACATGTGGAATGCAGTTATAATAAATGTTTTACCCCTAACTACTAATTCTGTGTTTTGTGTCGTTGCTTTGTCAGTTTCAGTTGATTGGTCTTTCTCCTCATTGTGGGTGCTTGTTTTCCTGCTTCTTTTCATGCCTGCTAGTTTCTTTTACTGGAAGTCACACATTGTGTTTTCTTTTGGGCACTAGATATTTTTGTATTCCTACAAATAACCTTGAACTTTGTTCTGCAACACAGATAAGTTATTGGGAAACATTTGATCCTTTCAAGACATTTGATCCTTGCTTTTAAGCTTTGTTAGGCAGGACCAAAGTAGCCTTTAATTGAAGTGTAATTTGTGCAACAACTAAAGCAAAACTCTTCTGAGTCTTCTATGGATTATGAGGTTTTCCTGCTCTGGTGGGAATACAAGCTAGACTGCAAACAAATCTCATCCCTGCATGTACTTCCGTGATTTACCCCCTTCTGATTCTGGGTGGTTCTTTCCTTGGCCATGGATACTTTCCTCACATACATGCACTGATCAATACTTAATTCGAGATTTAAGAGGGACCCTCTCCAGATATCTGGAGCTATCTCTCTGTGTAGCGTTTTCTTTTCCAGTACTCTTCTCTGTACTGTAAGTCATAGTGTCTTAGTCTCTCTGGACTCCCAACTCTGTCTTCTCAACTAAGGGAGACTGTTTGGGTCTCCTCTCCCTCCACTGCAGCCTAGAAAATCTTTCCAGGCAGTAAGTTAGAGTAGTTGTAGGGCTCACTTCTTATGTCTCCCCTTTCTCAGGGATAATGGTTTTGTGCAGCCTGAGGTCCGGTGTCTGAAAACCGTTGTTTATATAGTTTGTTGTTTCTTTTGTTGTTTGCTTTTTTAAATTTGTTTCAGGCTGGCACATAAAGCCAGTCCCTGTTATTCCATTTTGACTAAAAGCAGATATCAAATGTGTTTATTTTGATTTTACCTTTTTCTGTGTTCTACAAGTGAAATAAATATGTGTCTTGTTACACTAATTGGGAATTATCTCTCCACCTATTAACTAATGGCAAGTATTCTAAGTGAAGTTGTAGTACTTTGTAGGTATGGAAGTCTTCAGGCAATTGATCTGTAACACACATTTTCTATATTAAAAGCAGATATTCCTATTTTATTTCCTCCTCATCAGCCCCTCCATAATATTCACGTATTGCTGTTGGGCAAATACACAAAACTTGAGCCTCATTTGATTCTTAGTGAACCCTATGATCCGTCTAAACTATTATTACACAAGTCCAGACTCTAGCCATAAAATAAGCAAAATTTACAAAATGTTTTATAAAGAAAGCTAATGTTTATTCAACAGCTATTATCTGTTAGGGACTGCACCAGGAGCTCTTACATATATTATCTATTGAAATTTCATGACAAACCTATTAGGCAGCATTATCCTTATTTTATTATCACTGATATTCATGCCAAATCCCCAAATAGATAATAAATACTCCCAATGCAGCAGTTATTAGTTCAATTCTTGGTGTATAGTTAGTGCTAAATAAACGGATTATGAGTAAGCCTTCCCATACCTTGATTTTTGATATCTAGTGATATCAAAATTACCTCAAGGAGAATCTGAGATAAAAATCATAAGGTTAAATTTTGTTTGTTTGTTTGTTTGTTGTTTTTTGTGTTTTTTTGTGGTACGCGGGCCTCTCACTGTTGTGACCTCTCCCGTTGTGGAGCACAGGCTCCGGACGCGCAGGCTCAGTGGCCATGGCTCACGGGCCCAGCCGCTCCGTGGCATGGGGGATCTTCCCGGACCGGGGCACGAACCCGTGTCCCGTGCATCGGCAGGCAGACTCTGAACCACTGCGCCACCAGGGAAGCCCCATAAGGTTAAATTTTAGTGTGCATTCATGCTATGCTATTTGGATTCTATTTACATGATTCCCTGATGCTGCTTGGCAGGAAAGTTAGTTCCAGGAAAGAGTTAATCCTTCAAGACAGAGTTTATTCTCTCAACCTTTTTTTTTTCCTTTTCACTGCAGAAACAGGCCTATTAATCATCATTTTGAATCAAGGCTATGCAAGGTTAAGGAGTTCCAACTTGCCAACTGATGAAGTTTGGCAAACTCAGTCCAAATTTCCAGGACAGCATTTAAGCACAGCACACCTGCCTGTACCTTCACCTGAACTCATACTTTGTCAAGTGCACTTTCTCAAACTTTGCAGGGCTGAGGGCCAAAGCTGTGATGCCTTCAAACCCAAAACAGGCCTCCTTGTGTGTGGAATTCCCTGCATGCAGCCTTACAGGCATTACAGCATAGACACAGGTTGTCCTTGAATGAGGCTGATAAATGAGCCCATATTTCCTTTTTTGTTTCTCTTCCCCTGGCTTCACTTGCTTTCCACCCCGTCCTTCTGTGTGCAGTGTTTTTTCCTGCCTTTTGCCTACCATAGCTCTTAGTTCAGCTGGGTTATAGCAAGTGGAGGTGGATTCATTATGGAGAAAAACCTAGCCTCTGTTTGTTTGTTACCTAGTTAATAAATCACCTTTACCAGAGCCCGCATTGACTGAGTCAAAATAAAGAGAACTTTACTTAAGGAGGCCAAGAGGCGGATAAAATCTTTCCCACTTCCCACTTTACCAGAGTAGCTGCCAACTGTACTCTTTCTACATGGAAGGCCAGTGTTCGTCTTATTTGCAGCCTGTAAAGTGTGATCTAATATCTCACAGGCATTTCCTTTCTGGATCATATTTTTAAATTAATTAGCATTAATTGTGGACTTATTATGTGCTTGGCATTGAGTAAGAAGTTTCACAAGTTTCTTTATATCTCACTAGGCCTCGAAGGCAACTTCATGAAGTAAGTATTTTAATCCTCACTTACATATAAGAAAACTGACAGAGAGGTTAAGTGACTGTTGAAGTCCTCCCGGTAAGCTGCAGAGCTAAGGCTCTAACCTCCATCTGATTCTTTCCGCTACACACAGTTTGGGAGCAAAAGTAATTAATATGAAGATTCATAGGCCATGTGCATTAAGCTGCCCACCTATTCTCAGCAGGTTTATTATAAGATCATTATATTTATAAAGCACAGGATCATACATGCAATTTGCAATCAGATACCTACAGGGGTCAAACTACTTAGTTCATAGTGCTTTGATCTTAGCCAAGGAAAGGTCTTTCCTGAATCCATGGGGCAGATTGTGAGGCATTGGAGGGAAATAAGGAGACAGAGGTGATACTAATAAGCTTTAAAAACTAAATAGTTGGAGAGAATATTTGGGGATGCAGCACAAAGCTTTATTACAGTAAAAGTGTAGTTTGACTTAGGTAAAAATACTACAACAGGATGACTTCATGGTTGTTCATGAATGCTTTCAGCTTCCTTGTTTTTGCTGCCTGAAGAAATATTGGTGCCATTTTAACGTTCTCAAGTTCCACTTGCCTTTTTATATTCACTGTTTTGGGAGTTGATGTTTGATAGAGATAAAGATAAGATAAAGAGAAGAGGGAAACGTTGTATATATTTGGAAGGGTTTTAGTGATTTAATCTGTACAGTAGTGTATCACTCAAGGAAATTTCTGTCTCGATACCTGTAAGCAAAATGTTTTAGGAAAATGTTAGATTTACTGAGGAGGCCATGTTATATTTTTCTTAAGTTGAGTTAGGAAGGTAGAGAGACCAACAAGTATTTTTCCCTTCTTTTTCTTGCCCAGAAACTTATAGAAGTAATATGTTATAAAATACTTCAAATAAATCAAAGGTATATCTTATGAAGAGGATGTCACCCCACCTTCCTATCCCTTCCTCTTCTGTCAGCCTCACTCCCTTCCCCAGAGTTCACCTTTGTTAACAGTGCATGACATTCCAGGCACCATTTTTCCTCGCAACTCACAAACAACACCCCCCGACCCAACACACACACACCTGGCACAGTATATGTCATTCAGTCAGACCTCACGATTCATTAGCAAGGCATCAACAGTGTTGATTCATTCATATCTTTTACTGTAAAATCTAATTAACCATCTCCCTCGCAGAGAACACTGGTGAGTCTTGATGATAAAGACTCCTGAGAGACTCAGAAAATTCAGGCCAGGATTATTTGGTCCACTTGCTTTTCTGATTCATCAGATGTGTTAACAGGTCACTGTATCTTATTCAATTGCGTCACTTGTTCTGTCCCTACATTTTTGGTTTTAGCGATTTTCAAGCCTCTTGTTGCTGCTGCCCGTTGTTGATCGGGGGAATTAAAAATGTAGTTGTACATATCGTGGCTTATTGTGTTTGTTTTTGTAGAGAGAAGGATCTGGGTATTTTCCACCAGTGTGGACCATTTCTAGAAAGTGGCTGTGATGAAAGTTACCAGCTCAGGCTCTGTTGTCAGCCCATCCACTCTCTAGCTTCATGACCCAGTTTCTTCCTTTGTTTATGCTGCAAACCTTACAGTCATCCCTGTCTTCTCTCTTCTCACACTCCACACCCTATACGTCTGGAAATCCTTTTGTCTCTACTTTTCAGATGTAAACCTACGGTTTGACCACTTCTTACCACCACCATGGTTGCCACTCTAATCAGAAGCTCCATCATCTTTTGCCTGAGTTTCTAACTAGTTTTCCTGCTTCTCCCTTAACTCTCCTACTGTCTATTCTCAGCCCAGCCCCAGAGTGACCCTTAAATCTCCTACTCCTTGGACTAGACGCATCAGCAGAACCTGAGAGCTTATTAGGAATACAGAATTTTCAGACCCTGCTCCAGACCTTCTGAATAAGAATTTGCATCTTAACAGAATCCTCAGGTATCACGACTATCTGTGGTGGAAGATGATTAAAAAAAGCAAGCAACCAACCAAAACAAAAAAAAACAAAAAAAAATTTATATCCATCATGGACCAAAACTTTTGTAAAATGTGAAAAAAAAATTACCAAAAAGTAAAATTTAAAAACATGAAAAATAGATATAAAAACGTAAGCCCTAATTTTGCATTATTTGACTCAGTACACCTAAAATTCCTCTGTCAAACTGCTACAAAAGTTTCTAAATACTTACCCCCCATGTCTGCACTAAGGATTTTGCAGACCAGTTCACAGACTGGCGTCTGCCAAAGGACCACTCTTCCCTCTCAGCTCCAGCCACTCTGCTCTCCTTCACGTTCCCAGACATCACCTGAGTGCTCGGGGCCTGAGCTCTGGAGGTTCCCTCTGCTGGAGCCCTTTTTCCTAATTATCCACCCGGCTAAATCCATCACCTCTTCAAGTCTTTGCTCAATTGCCATCTTCTCATGGCCTTTTAACCTGCTCTACTTACTGCTGGAAATGTTCTTACGCTTCTCCTATCTCTTTGTCCTTAGTCTTTGTATAAATGTCAGTGACTCAATTTCTTCATCTATTAAGGAAGAATAACAATAAAACCAACAATGTAGGGCTGTTGGGAGGATTACATAGAAGTACACTTGCAAAGAACTTAGAGTAGTACCTAATACATATTAGTATTATAAAGTGTTAAGTATTGTTAATAATTAGTATAACTTAAATATATAGACAAAGGACTGCTAGCTATGGTTACCTCTGGGAAGGGGAGGAGGATTGATGGTGGGATGTAAAAGATTTTCCATTTTTCACTCAATACAGTTCTACCTAACTTAAAATTTTTACAATGGATATTTGTTACTTTAACAATTAATGAAACACGATACAAAGGATGAAAGGAAAGCTTTTTCTTGTTGGTCTACTTCTATCCTATTTCCCAAAGGGACATACATTTGAAATTAAATTGTCATAATCATCAGAACAGCATTAATAATAATGAGTTTATGCAGTATTTACACTATGATGCTTGGCCTTGTGCCAGGTGCTTTACATTCATTATCTCATTTACTGTTTTCATGATAGATTTCATTTATTTTTATTATTTTTATGATAAATATTTTGCCAGTTATCAGTTTATTGCCTATCAGCTCCAAATTCACTCTTCAATACCTGCTCTGTAATGATGGGTGGAGCTCCTTTAAGCATTTCTGCTTTAGAGCGAGCATGAGGTTAAGGGTTCTTAGCAGAGGGTGACAGAGGGACAGTGCAGGAGAAAGGGGCACCCCTGTGTTTCCAGCCGTAGCACAGTGGGTCACTGGTGTGGGTGTGAGGACATCTGGTGGTGGTCTGTCTAGCCATGTGTTCAGAATGCACTGTTCCTTGGTGGTCTCGCAGTGCAGCCCTGGTGTGGCCAGTGGTCACCTTCACATGGTCTTTTCAATACGGACATCCTGCTCTGCAGTCCTCTTGCCCATCCCACTGCCCCAATTCTCTCGGCTCATGCACCACCCTCAAGTTTGTCTCTTGCCACTTTCCCAACAGGGACACCTCATGCTCAGGCCGCCTCCCCCACAGGTGCTCCACTCTTAACTTGTGCCCACATGCTGGCCACCAGCTGTGGCTCACGTACCTGCTTGGGCTCCAGAGGGCTGCTTCCTGCTTGCTCAGGAGTGCAGACCAGCTCTGGCCTCGCAAACCAGTCCACTTCTTTGCCATCCAGTGGGTTCAGCTATACCTTCTCTAATGATGTCATCAAAACCCAGCCTTGGGGAGAACCTCAGCCTTCGGGAGAGGGTCCTCTTCCAAGATTGTCTTTCCTTGCTTAATGTCCCTCAGATCTAGGGTACCATATAAAGTCTTATTATATTTTATAGTGACTCTTTTATATAGTGTAACCATCCTTCCTATTAAACTTTCCTGTTTAAATCACTGTGTGGCTTCTATCTCTTGATTAGATATAAGCTGTGGCAAGTATATTATTTTTAAATTTTTTACTTCTTTAAAATTTTTAATCTTTTTTACTCTATTACACCCTACATGAAGTAAAGTGGATGAGTCTTAAGTCTGTACCTCAATGAATTTACACACACACACAACTGTACCCAGATCAAAATATAGAACATTCTGTTTACCCGGGAAGGCTTTCTCTTAGCCCTTTCTAGTCCATACAGTGCTCTCCCCACAAAGGTAACCAATACTCTGATTGCTATCACAATAGCTTAGTTTTTCTTATTCTTGAGAATAAGAAAATACCTTAAATATGTATACTTTGTGATTCATTCATGGTTGAATCATATTGTATACATAGTTTTATGTTTGCCTTCTTTCTCTCAACATGTCTTTGTTTTCTGTTTGTTTCTTCTGTCTCTTTTTCCTCTGTTTCTCTTTTATTGCCTTCCTAGAAGCTCCATAAACATTTTGGGGGCTTCGTTTATAGTGTTTTTAAGTATATCACGTTGTATAGCTTTCTTAGTAGTTTATCTAGGTATTATAGTATACATACGTAACTTAAAGCCGTCAACGGGTATCGGTGTTGTATCACTTCAAGTGAAGTGTAGAAATGTTACTTCCATTTAATTCCCTTTGTTTCTCTAATTTTTAAAAAGTTTTTCTCTATATGTCAAGCACCCCATCGAATGGTGTTATAATTTTTACTTCAGTCATCAAATATAATTTACTAAATTCATGAGGATACTCTATTATATTTGTTATTATATTTATACCTCTATTTTTACCTGTTCCAAAGTTCTTCTTTCTTTCCCGAAGTGCCAAGCCTTCTTTAATCATTTAGTTTGTGTTTAGAGAACTTCCATTATCAATTCTTCAAGGGTAGATTTACTAGTAATAAATTCTCTTAGTTTTTCTTCACATAAGAATGTCTTCAGTTCTCTTTAATCCCTGAAGGGTATTTTTACCAGATATAAAATTCATGATTGACAATTCTTGAAAAAATATGTGCCACTTTCTTCTGGCTTAATGGTTTCCAATGAGAAATCATTTATTCAAATTGCTGTTCTTTTACAAGTCATGTGTCACTTAAAAATTTCTTTGTCTTTAGTTTTCAGAAGTTTAATGATGATATGTCTCAGAATGAATCCCTTTGGGTTTCTCCTATCTGAGGTTTTCTCAGCCTTTTTAAATCTATAAGTTTATGTCTTTTCCAAATTTGGGGAGTTTTCTGTCATTATTTTATTTGAATACTTTTTTTCAATTCCATTCTCTCTCTTTTCTCTTTCTGGGACTCCAATGATATGAATGTTAGGGTTTTTGTTATTATCCCGTAAGTCCCCGATACATTGTTGTTTTACTTTCAGTTTATTTTCTCACTGTTGTTCAGGTTGGGTAAATTTTATTGATCTGTCCTCAAGTTCACTGATTCTATCATCTGTCATCTGTACTCTACTATTGAGTGCATCCAGCAAGTTAAAAAAAAATCAGTGACTATATTTTATAGTTCTATAATTTTCATTTGGTTCTTTTTTGTAACTGCTTTTTGAGGTATTTTTATGTTGGTGGCTTTAAAAACCTTATCAGATAATCCCAATGTCTGATTCATTTCATCTTGTCATCTGTTGGTTGTCTTTTCTTATTCTGGTTGTGATTTTTCTGGTTTTTGGGGTAATAGTGATATTCGAGTATCCTGGATATTTTGGATATTATATTATAAAACTCTGGATTCTGTTTCATCTTTTTTAGCATGAATTCTCCTGTTGAGGTGAAGCACAAGGGCTGGGTGGGTATGTATATTCAACTTAGCACTGTGCAAATGTGGGGCACTGATTCACACTGCTTTGTGCCAAATGGGTGGGGTGGAAGTTCAGTTCCTCCCTTGGGTCCCCTGACACCTTACCTGAGCATGTGGGGCATTAGCTCAGACTGAGTTTTTCCCCTGAGAGGGCCCAGCTGACACCAGGGCACTAGTGCCACCTTCTTCCCATCACCTCTTTCCACCTCTTGATGTCAGCTCTCTGTTGGGCCCCACTGACAGTGGAGTGGGGATATGAAGAAGAGTGATGATGAGACTCACTTCTCATTAAATCTAGACCCCACTGATGCTACCTGGGCAGGGCAATCAAAGCATCCTCTGCTTTTGTTGGGCAGGAGATGAAGATCAACTCCCCATAGAGCTATGCAGACACTAACCTGGCAGGGGAATCAGAATTTTGCCTGCTTTAGACAGGTGGGAGGTGGAAGAATCCCTCCCTGATTGGCCCTGCTGGCACCACTGGGTGGGGAGATTGAAGTACCATTGTCTGATGTCCCTGTGCAGGGGGTGAGAGAGGTGAAGTGGTGGAGGACATGGGGGTTAAAGATCAGCTCCCTTCTTGGTCCAACTGAAATTTTGGAAGTGTGTGTGGAGGGGTGGATTTTCTTTTGGTGTTTGGTTTGAGTAGGGTAGATATTGCCAAAAATGTTTTCTGTTCTGTTAGGCCATCCTTTTCCTGGTATTTTGACTAGGAGGAATAGGCTTTTCCTGGGAATTTTCTGTGTGTGGTGGGGGTCTATACTTGTTAGCAGTTCTGGGTTAGAGGCTTCAGGGAACCCACCTCAAGTCCCAGGATCCCCACACATTCTGCTTTTTTCTTCTCGCCTTCAGAGCCCATGTACAGTTGTCTTTTGTGTTATGTGGATGGTAAGAGATTGGATCAAGGACTGAAGAAGCTAATTTATCTTGGGCCAAACTGGAAGTCACCAACTGTATCTTTTGAAGAGCCTACCTTTTAAAAATTTATGAGATCCAAGTTACCATTTCCTTTTTCTTTCATGGGTCATGATCTTAAACTAAATAAAATGTTAGCTGTTGATTTTTCGTAAATGCTCTATGTCACGTTTAGGAAGTTCATTTCTATTCCTCGTTTGTTGGGAGTTTTTTATTAGTCATGTGTGTTGAATTTTGTCAAGTGTTTTTCTACATCTGTTGAGATGATGATTTTTTTTTCTTAGTTTGTTAATCTGCTGAAGTACTTTGATTAATTTTTGCATTTTAAACTAACTTTGTATTTCTAGCCCAAACCCCACTTAGTCATGATGTATTATACTTTTTAGATTTGTTGGATTAAATTTCTAAAATTTTATTTAGAATTTTTGCATGCATTTTCATTAGGGATATTGGTTCTACAGTTTATTTTTTCTTATTATTTCTTTGTCAGGTTTTGATATTAGTGTTTTAGTATTACTTAGTTACTTACTATTATTTAGTATTACTTGGTTATATATTTGCCAACTTTTCTAGACTTTCTTAGTGCCCACAAACCTCATTTCTATTTCTTGTTTCAGCAGGTCTTCTTTTGATACATTCCCACCTTGCCAACAATAATTATAGACTCTGATGGTTAGTAATTAACTTCAAGGTCAAGAATAAATTAGTATACCTTTGAATTACAATCTTTTGATTTATGGTGGCCCCAAAATGAAGGTAGTTAAATGTTACAGCATTAAACTGTGATCATATCTTTAAGGATAAATATTCAAGTAGTTCACTTAAATAAAATACTTGAAATAAAAAAACTAAAACTTTTTTTACTGAAGTATAGTTGATATACAATGTTGTGTTAGTTTCAGGAATACAGCAAAGTGATTCAGTTATATATGTGTGTGTGTATATATATATATATATATATATATATATATTCTTTTTCAGATTCTTTTCCTTTATAGGTTACTACAAAATATTGAGTATAAAAAATAAAAAATTTATAGGAAATCTTCTACCTATCATTTCTACACCAATTTTTTAAAAGTTTTTTTCCCCTAGTGGAGCACTTTAGTGATCATGAAGAATGCAAACATGGTACATACTTAAACTTGTTCCTATTTTTTCCCCAGCTGGTTGAACTTTCCTAAATGATTGTAAACCAGTTATGCAAAGTAGTGGTAATTAATTTGCATCTTTAGGCAAGTGAAAGCTTTTTATAAAGGATGGTTGTTAAATGTTTAGTTTCTCTAAGGAGGATGGAAAAAGAGAAAATAAGTCCTTATTATTAGAAGAAATACGGGGTTTGAAGAAAAAAAGAATGCAAATAATGAGTCTTTGACCCTGGCTCTGGCATCACGAGATTCTGCTATCTCTTTCTCTTGGACTATTTTCACATAATGCAATTCCTTAAATGCAGTAACGCCTTAAATTTGGTATTTAAATCAGGCAATTGCTAGAAACTAATTTTTATTAAAAAAAAAAACTAGGTATAAGATTATCTGATAAATAGAACATGAATCTTCCATATGTTTCAAATTTTTAACTTGTTTTCCTTGTCTCATAAAAAGATTAACGCAAATTTTAAAATTTTTAGGTAATTTTAATAGTATTAATGTTTTCAGGGCTACTCTTTTCTGATACAACTTTATTTGAAATGTTTCCATCTTTCAAGAACTGTGTTTTCCATCTCCATTCTATGCCTTGAAATGGGTCAGATATTTAGTAGGATCTCAAATGCAAGGTTAAGTGACAGTAAAATATAACCTGAATGAGACCATTATCACAAAATAAGCTACAATTGAAACTTTGCACTCTATGGACTTTCTCAAGTATTTTAATAGTAAGGCTGAGAGGAGGAACTTTTCCTTCAGGAAAAGGAACAGGACCTTCCCTGTTCCTTCCATCTGCTAACTCTTGGTGTTCTCTCAGACTGGATTTTCAAGATAACTGAGGCTTGAGAGCTTTCTGTTTTTCAAGAGTTGTTCAAAATTTTGTGCTTACCAATTAAATTCTTTGTTTTCAAATTATTTTTGGATCTTTAGTAAGTGTATTTGCTGTCTCTTTGTGGTATTTGAGCAGAGGATAAGGTGTTATATGTGCTATCTTTATCAAATATACAGTTTAATCTTTGTAATAACTCTGCATGTTATCCATACATAACTTTTTTTTTTTTTAATAGAGGATGAAGTTCCAGCTTGGAGGGATTAAGTGTTATATTGAAGATCACACAGCTAATCGATAGAGAGTGTGTACTAAATTCTAGGTATACTTGAACTCACAACCCATGATCTTGTCTTGAACTACAGTCAGGATGGCCTAGTGTCCATTTAGAAGAATGTTCAGCAGAGGTGGACATCATGCTCTGAACAGTGCAGATTCATACAACATTTAAGACACTGTGAGGGTGTATTTAGAAACCCTTTGCAGCATTATCTAAAGTGATAAATGTTCAACCATTGGAAGATAAATAAGTGACTATGAAATGAATGAGTGTCATTTTTCTGCTTCTGTGAGTTACCACATCTGCTTGTCAGAGCTTCAGTGATATAAGTGAAATCTCAGCTTTCTTTTTGCACCAAATTAAAATACCATAAATTCTATTAACCTTAAAATTCCATAAAAACCAATATTCTCATTTTTCTACATGAAAAGACAGTAAAATTAGAATGGAATTAGAATATTCTGAAATCTTTGGAAAAGAGTAAAAGCTACCCCAAATATCATCTACCACCTAAAAATCCATTTTTTGGCTGAAAGTATAGCTGTATGCCTAACATTAATGGATAGAATTTTGTATTTCTTATACTTAAAGAAGATTGTATTTTATATTCTTTATTAAAAGAAAACCCTACTGTTTTTATTTAATTATTAGAAAGATTGATTTTTGTTATTCATCATCTTATAGAAAAATGGGATTGTAGAGATGATTGGTGGAATCGTCAAGACAATTACAATTTATCTTCTATATGCGTATTATAGGGGAGGGAAAAATTTTTCTCTACGCTTTTTTGTTCTCTGGCTGTTGTAATAATCAAATTAACATAGGACAGGTTAACAGGAGAAAAACAAATTTAGTTACATATAAGTCAAGCAGTTGAGGCTTATATGTCGTTCTGAGCTCAGGAAAACGGGCAGGAGTCTGGGACTTCAAAGAGGAGAAAGGCAATTCACAGGAAGATGGGAAGAGCAAATGTTTGGTGAGCAGACGGTAGCCATGTTGTGCAGAGACAGTGGACACAGAGAGGAGTTTGACCTCCAGGCCCAGCTGAGCTCCCCCCAGCTTACCACACCTACCCCATAGTCTTTGTAGTTATCTCTGGTGATAGTTCTCTTCCTGGACCAGGCCGTCTATCTAAATTCTTTTAGGCAGTTAAGGGAGAGGCAAAAGTTTTTCTTGAATCTGCTGGGTCTTGATTGCCTTCAGCTCAAAATAGTCCACATGCAAAGTGACACATTTTGGGGAGACTTGTTCTGACTCCTTTCACGGTCTTCATTCCCTAAAGGGTCTCATTAGCCTTTACATTTACCAGGCAGTCACAAAACTGTTTAATATGAGAATGAACACTGGTTCTCAATAAATGCCATAAAAGCATCACATAGTGTAGCAGACTCTGTGGATGTCTCTCTCAGCACCTGGGGGAGCCCTTTGAAGGCTGCTGTGGTTGCTGATGATAATGACTTACCCTGAAATCCTTTGGGAACCTGAAGTCACCTCATCCAAAGGGGACCTGAGTTCCATGTGCATTTCTTGAATGGTAGGGGTACCAAATACCCACTGCCTTGCCTCCAGGTGGGAGATAGCAGCCTGGTATGATCTTACCAAGTCAGAGTAAGGCTAGGTACACCAGAAATCAATTCCTTGCTTAGCTTCTCTGCTTTCTCGTCTTGCTTCTGTCTCTTCTACTTGTCTCTCCTGAGAGCACTCCCTTAAAAAATAACTCACAGAAAAATCCTGGTCAGAATCAGTTGTTTAGGGAACTAGACCTAAGACATGTGGCAATTTAACCCACAGGATTATCTCCCTTGCCTATATTTCAAGAGTTGCCTGGGTTCAGTTTTGAAATAGATGCCTGTATAGCCATTAAGATTGCTACTTGTGTTATTTGATTCTATTTTCCCCTTTTTCTTTGCTCTTCTTTCACTGGTGGAAGAATACTGGGGTTATGTATTATAAATACGACAAAGAATTTCGTAAGCTGTTGAATTTGTAAAGAAAATGTTCATATTATTGGTATTTTTGAGGAAATTCCTAAAAGAGCATGTCATATAGCCAAGTCACAGTTAATGGTAATCACCTTCTTTCTTCCTGTATGTTTTAGAAATAATTTTATAATCACTTCTCTGTTCCAGATTTTATTGTCTCTCTCCCATTTCTCCTGCTGACACCTTCTCACTGTTTTATGTGTTTGTCATTTTACCAGACTGGAAATACAATAGATATGAAACAGAAGCTGATTTTTACCCCCATCTGATGTGGACACCATTAATTTATGAAGAAACTGTTTTGCTTTTCCTTAAAAAAACAAAAAAGACAAACAGCTGGTTTGATGGAAAATCTGCCCTAATCTCCAGAGAACAGTGAGTTCAGACATGATATAAATTGACAGAGGGTGAAAAAATAATCTTCAGGAAGATAACTTAGTGCAGCTAGGATGGGCAGGACAGGATGGCATTTGCCAGACAGAGGAGAACACAGTGTATGTGGTCACACAGTGCACTTGGAAAAGGTGACATTGGGAAATGATAATAATCAGCTTACCAGTGTTTAGAGTACTGAAAGAGTGCTAAAAAATGTAGAAATGAAGTTTTAAACACGTGACATGTAAAGGAGGTTCCTCTGCTTAGAATCCTTTTAAGATCATTGTTCTATCTCAGTTGATATTTTCCTAAATACCAGTAGAGGCCTCCAGACACTTCACTAAGTAAACAAACATACCGTCCACACACAGGGGAGCCCATGATACCCATTGTGTCCACTGATATGGAGAGAAATCAAATGGAATCTTCGAGGAAGATGATTTCAGTGAGAATCAGCTGTAATTAGAGGAGCTGCTGACCTTTGTTGTATAACTTGCCCAAAGGTCCAGTTACAAAAGAAAACTATTCTGTCTAGAATAGAAGGAGGTCATGGTATGTGTAATTATTGTTCTTTCAGATTGCTTTAACTAATTGTCACAATGTGGGCATTTCTCTGTTAATAATCTGTTATGTTGTCAGTAAGGCAATTCTCTCAAGCCACCTAATTCACCCAGTATTCTTGGAATCAAAACACTATAGTTGGAGAGGAATGGAAACAAGGTAATTCTCAGACCCCCAACCTGAGTTATTTGGCAAGTACCACTCTTCTGTCTCAAGTTTTCAACTGAGCATAGTCCTAAAAGAGGAAAAAGGAAAAGTTTGTTAAAGAATCACTACCCATGGAAGCTTCACAGTAAATATAACTAACTCATAAAGAGCCTACTAATGACAGTCTGAAGCACCTCTTCTATTTGGAAGTATATGTGCATTTATATGTGTGGTTGCAACTAACCACCAAGGTCTACATGACCATTATTGATGAACTGCATGTCCCCCCCAAATTTTAATGAATAATCTCAATTAGAAGTACTCTAATGCCCCAGGATATCTACTTCTGAGATAAATCTCCATCAGATTCTCCGTGTCACTGATAAAATCCACTCAGCCCCAAACCTTTATTAACAGCTTTAAGCAACTCCAGTAGCTTCTTTATATATTAGACACTTCTCTGACTGTACCTTTAGCTGACAGTATAAATACATTCATTTTGCTGTCACATCAATTGATTTTAGCTAATTAGGAGCATTTGGGGGCCTTGATCTGATAAGGAAGTGTGAATGCGTTTTCTCTCCCACAGCGGGTGTGTTATTTGCTGGGGTATTAGGGGAGTGTGAATCAGGCACATTTCCTCTGTCAGGCTGATGGTTTTTAAACAACATTCACCGCACGGAAACTAAAACGGTCAGAGCAGAAGCTGGGTGTTGGCCATTGGTGTGATTTGTCATATTAGGTTAGTTACCTCTGGAATGGGAATCTGACAGAGGTGAACATGTGTATGCCCAAGAAGCACCAAATCGGACCTTTCCTTTGGCAAATGTTCCTCGCAGTAGAGATCTCCCTCTCCTCATTTCAGAACCTCTCCGGAGGAGGCTGTCTCTCTTCAGTCACTGTCATTCTCTCCCAGCCCTACAGCATCCAGTTTGGTGTTCATCCTGGCCCTTCTTAATTTTAAAGCCAAAGGCACAGGTTTTGAAAATTCACTGGCCCTGAAGTATTTGCAGAAAATCTTTTGAACAGTTTGGATCCTGGGATTTCTTTGTTTAGTCTCTTTTGCTGAAGGCAAAGCCGGGCTGGCTGTCTGCAGGTCAGCCAGGAGCAGTGAAGCAAAGGGAAACAAACAACAGAACAGCTGAGATTCCTGCTAGGAGCTTGTTTATAGATGGAGCTCATACAGTGTCTTTTGTTTATTTGTGAGGCTTTACTAGGGAACGCATACAAAGGAACTTGAAATAAGTAACCATTTAGGAAAGAAGGAAAAGGGATGTCTGACAACAATATTTTCAATTTTGAGGCTGGAAGAAATGCTCATTTATGTAATGTGAATTTTTCTGCAAAGATACAGTTGCTCTCTAAGGCATGTGCTTTGTGTTCCCTTTGTTTGTTTCTCTTGTAGCTTTATGCTAATCATTTACACAGTTGTCTCCTATCCTGCTTGTGATCAATTCATAAATAATAGGAGCAAATAAAATAATCTCTGAATGTCCTCCAGTAATAACCATTTGATTCTGCAGATCAAACCTTGAATGTTAGTCTCATTACCAAAAGACCAGTTGAATTGTTAAAACCTTCATTGGGAATACCTGCCGTTCTCTGCTGTTTATAGCTATCTTTGAGTCATAGACTATATGTGCCTAAAATAGGATGGAGGGATGAACCCCCTAACAGAGTGCCTGACTCTCTGAAAGAAGTCTTGGTAAAGTGGAAAAAATACTATATTTGGAGACTCCGTCCATCTGTTGGTTATAAACTTGTTCACTTGGTCTTTGTGACTTAGTTGTCTTCTTTGTAAAATGCAGATAATAATGCCTATCTTCTAGCATATTTATAGTATTAAACGTTTTTTTTTCTTCTGTCATCCTAGTGTTTATCCTGATCCTTTTTACTTTTAAAACAAAAGTCACAACCATTTAACAATAGTTGGCATATAATAAGTATGTTTTTGTTTTTGTGACTATTATCTGCTGTCCCCCATTAATATAAGCTCTGTGAGGATGTGGTATGTGTGTCATTCACCACTGTGTCCCCAGCTCCTGGCATGTGGCAGACATTCAATAAACATTTGTTGTACAGCTCAGTGAAATATCAGCTATTGTGTCACCTAATGTTAATATTATTCTTACTTTTGTAGTTAAAATTTACTAGCTAAAATCCAAGATAAACACAAATTATATAAAAAGCAGTATTTATATTTGTATTTGAAGTAAGGCTGAAAATGGATTATGTAAGCTTTCATCTCAAGAACACAGGAAAAGAACAAATCAAAACCAAAGAAAGGAAAAGAAGGAACTTCTAAAAATAAGATTAGAAATCAATGAAAAAGGAAACAAACATAAAATAGAGAAAATCAACAAACCAAATTCGATTTATTGAAAATACTAATAAAAGTGATAAACCTTTAACGAAACTGACCCAGAGAAAAGAGAGAAAAAAAATACGACCAGTGTCAGAGATTAGAAAGGTGGTTGAGGGCTGCCCTGGTGGCACAGTGGTTGAGAGTCCGCCTGCCGATGCAGGGGACACGGGTTTGTGCCCCGGTCCGGGAAGATCCCACATGCTGTGGAGCGGCTGGGCCCATGAGCCATGGCCGCCGAGCCTGCGCGTCCGGAGCCTGTGCTCTGCAATGGGAGAGGCCACAACAGTGAGATGCCCGTGTACAGCAAAAAGAAAAAGAAAAAAAAGAAAGGTGGTTGATAATATAGATAATAAAAACATTTAGAAAGGCAAGATTGAGAAGACTTTAGGCATCTACCTTGTAGAAGAAATGGGAAAATCTTATGAAAAACAACTTACTAACAGTGATACAGTCTAAATGATCATATATGTTTTGAGGACATTGAGTATATTGTTACTAAAACTTCCCACAAGAAAACTCCAAGACCAAATGGCTTCCTCATAAATGCTTCTTAATATTTATAATAAGAGTGAACTTGCAAAAACTGTTCCAGAGTATAGAGGAAGAGGAACATTTCTTAACATATTTCATGAAGCCACCACAACCTTGATATCAAAATCTGATCAGGACACTACAAAAAAGAAAAATTAGTGACCAAACATACATGTGAATGTCCCTAAAAATTAGGAAAAATAATACAGATTACTTTTTGTATTATCCATAAATCCATGGCACACACTACCTATCTATCATCTATCTATCTATCTATCCCATTTTTAATGGGGCTTATTGTAGTGATTTAAGAGTGGGTTAACATTGAGATATCAGTCAGTGTGACAATTACGTTCATAGCAGCACTCTTTTTAAAAGTTATATACTAGAAACAACCCACACATCCATTAATAGGAGAGTGGGTATGTAGACTGTGGTATGTTTATAAAATGAAACATTATACAGCTATGAGAATAAATGAACTATAGCTAAGTGCAAAAACATAGATGAATATCACAAAAAGTAGTATTGAGCCAAAGAAGCAAGACAAAGTATTCTAAGTCAGATAGTAGTTAAGCTTGGGTGGAAGTAGTAGCGGAGGCAGGAATGAGGTTGGAAGTTTTTTCTTGATGTGGGTGATAGTTACTGAGATATGTTCAGCAGTAAAAATTCGTCACCATATTCAGGTATGATTCGTGCACCTTTCTGGATGAATATTTGTACTTCAAAAAGGAGTTCAGATGAAACACAAAAGTAACAGTGTAATAATATAACCCAACACTTGACCTACAAGCTCAGCGTTTATGTTTATGTATGTGGCTGCAAACTCCCACCGTGACCACTGTAGTGTCAAACAAATATTGTTTAGTAGAAAGTAAGGGGAAAGATTAGATAAGTAAATACAATAAGAACTAAGTTGTTTAGTATGGACAGCAGGTGCTCATATAAATGTATACATAGATGAGTTTGTGATTTGCATATGGGTTTTTTTAACTTATTTTTTTTCTCTTAAGGATTTACATTGTAATCATTCTTCAGTGCTACTAAGTAAAAATATATATCATTTTTGATGTCCAAAGAGCATTTTATTACATAGCTATATTAAAATTCATTTTAAAATTTTCACCTTCACCTGAACATTTTAGGTGGCTTTCAACTTACTGCCATTCTAAACAGTGCCTACATGGAGTCCCTTTGCAATGACTGGAGTGCTCAGCTTCTGGCAACTGTCATATACTTTCCATTCTACCATCACTCACTGCCAAGTCCACACAATTAACATGGCAGTGAGAAATGCCCTCCCAATGCATCTAAGGATCTTAATCATTCCACTCTTCTTTCCCAAAATGGCATCTCATAAGCTTGTTTTAAAATGATGCTCCTAGAGACCATTCCTGTTCAGAGATCTTAGGTCTAGGTAAAGAAACAATTCAAGATTCGTTTCTTAAACTCTGCTGTATTCGCAGAGGAGACTGGGACATTATGGAGCAATTGTTCTAAAACTTTCCAGTAATTAATATTTTGCACATTTTTTAACCTAAAAATGAGGTGCTCATTTTGTGAGCATGTTTTAAATTCCTAGTGTTGCCTCAACTTTCCAGGTTTTATTCTCATAGGACCAAATTCTGGTTAAAAGAAAAAGAAAGAAATAACAAGAAACAGAAGAAAAGCTCTGAAAACATTGTGGTTCCTCATTTTTCTTGACACTGTATTTCCACCTAAGTGAATGCACATTATACTTTCAAGGTTGTAAATAGATGTTCATAATTTATTAATCTATAGTTCAAAAACAAGGGTAAAACATGTTTCTATGCCACTGTTTATTTAAATTACAGTAAAAGAGTGTGATTCTGATTTCACTGCAGTGAGATTATTGACGAAGGAAAACAAAATAGCCCTTCTTCACATGAGATGCAGCATCTACATTGTTGAACCCAACTGACTCTTTGCAATAGCTAAGACAGAGAGAGAAGAGATAAATCCATTGAGAGAGTTCCATAAAGCAAACCTGGCCAGAGACTCAAACCCCGTAAAACTTGATTTGAGTCAAGCAGGGAAGGAAATTTCCTCCTCAGGATACAAGGTAGATGGCATATCTTTCCTTTAAAATGTTTAGGTCAGATAAGCCAATTCATAACACTGGGCAGTGTCACTTTCTTAGGAAAATAAGTCTTGGGGAATGACTGATTTTGTTGTATTTTGATAAATAAACTTACAGGAGTCTTGCATCCATTTCTTTCTCTTTAATCTGTCATTTTTACTGTGGTTTATAACGAATCCAGTCTGCTTGGAGGCCTAAGTAAAAATTCATAAAAACAAAATGAGTAGAGTGGAGAAGTATGCCATCATGTATTTTTATTTTTCTGCGCCTTTGAGAAAAGTTCTTAATGACTTTGTTCTCTAATACCAAGGTAGCTTTGAGTAGCCATCATCTGGGGATAATTTGCTCTGATATCCTTGTTCACTGACCCGAGACATTTGCTAAAGAGTGTTTTTTGGGTTTTTTTTTTTCCCTCCCTTTAAAATTTTTGATCACATTAGGCTTTCCACAAGAGACATAGAACTGCTTCAAAATCCAAATCCAAAGAAAGGTGACAACATAGTAGGGTAAATGCACTAATTGTTCTTCCAATAAAATCTGTAAAAAAAAATTTAAATGAACATCTGTTTGAAGAATAGAGCTATTAAAAGGAATGTTCTGTACAAACAGTATGCCATGAAGAATCCTTGTACAATAATGCTGTGAAATTATTTAATTAACTCATAAAAGAGGGAATCTAGTAAAGGAAATGTATGCAGTGCACTCTGGAGGTATTTGACAGTCTTCAAGAACAGATGTGATTATGATTATAATTATTTTAGTAAATTGAGCCATAATTTCTTTTTCTGTTGTAAAATAAGGTAAAGTATATTATGAATCTTAAGTAGAAAAAAAAACCTTAAGCATAAGTAATTCATTCAAATCCTGACTTCTGTTGTAGCTGCAGCACTGCTATCATTTCTTTTTTTTCAGTGAGGTGTGCGTTTGTTAAGTACAACTGGGAAGATTAAGTATTCAGCATGGAATTAGGGTAGATTTTATGTGTACTTCGTGGAAATTGGCTTAAATATTTTGTAGATATGACTTTCACCATATATTTATATGTCCATAAAAATATGCTTTTATCTCTAGGAAGTGTCAATTACTTGTAAGATCATGGTGTGTAGTGGGTATGGAGTAATTCTATTTTATTACCAGAGAAACTCAATCAGAGACCCTAAGGTATTGAACATGAATGCTACAACAGTATTTTGTATGTGTGAGGTCAAGCAGTTTGACTTGAAGTGGATTCACTGACCAGACATTATACATCAGGTTTGTTAAATATTACTATGCAAATGTATTAGATCTATTCTCCTCTATTATTTTTCATCCTTCTCTATTTTGGAAACTGCATATTTTTATATTCATAACTTTAGTTAGTAATTACAGGAATGTTACATTTTCTGTGTATTGCCTTTATCACTCTTATTAACTAAAATTACTGCTAGATGGAAATTAATCAGACACATTAGCATGCTTATTCATGAAACCTAGATTATAGTAAACCCCAAGATGAAGACTAATGAAACAATTACTTATTTAATCATTATTAAAAATGGGAACGTTGCTCAGATATCTGACAATAACTGCAGTAAACTTTGGAAGTAGACATATGAATGTGTTTTTCTTGACTGCTCTTTCATGAAAGCAAGATTATTATCACCTGCTGGGAGTTTTGCTTTCATATTCAGCATTTTCCCAAGGGAAAGAAAAAGTCTCTTCTTACTAGGAAAAGAGAAAATCTAATTTCTCCAATAGACTTCTTTCTTTGAAACTTAAGCTATTCTGACTCTGACTTTTCAAAATTTAAAATGTGTGTGAAGTGTTCATAGGTCAAGGCTGTATATGTTTATTATAAGCATAATACTTTTACTACTTTATAATAATAAACACCATATTCGAAGTATACATATTCACTTAAGATATTTCTTAAAATGAATTAAGAATATTTAATTTAAGTAAAACATGTATTAGAAAGCAAAAGGTACTACAAGGCTAATATTGAAAATCCATAATCTTCTCCACATGTCATTGCAACGGGCTTCCCCGAGCCTCGGAACAACCATATTCAGTCATTCCTGCTTTTAGGTCTTTTGGTGATTGCCTTAATGTTGGACTGCTTTTCTTATTTCCCAACTTTAGACATTAGCAGTTTTCTGCTATAATAGCTGAAGATTTTATTCACACTACTTCTCACAACCTACCCTCTCCAACTAAAAAAGTTGTGGATTAATAACTTTATTAGCTACTTTTGAAAATCTAAATATTATATTAAAAATATCAATTTCCTGGGCTTCCCTGGTGGTGCAGTGGTTGAGAGTCCGCCTGCCAATGCAGGGGACGCGGCTTCGTGCCGCGGTCCGGGAAGATCCCGCATGCCGCGGAGCGGCTGGGCCCGTGAGCCATGGCCGCTGAGCCTGCGCTCCGCAACAGGAGAGGCCACAGCAGTGAGAGGCCCGCGTACTGCAAAAAAAAAACAGAAAAAAAACACAAATCAATTTCCTGTTCTATCAAATTCAGATACCATCTCTCTCTTTTTTTAAAAAAATAGATCTTTATTGGAGTATAATTGCTTCACAATACCATGTTAGTTTCTGTCGTACAACAAAGCGAATCAGCCATATGCATACACATGTCCCCATATCCCCTCCCTCTTGAGCCTCCCTCCCATCCTCCCTATCCCACCCCTCTAGGTCATCGCAAAGCAGCGAGTCTATCTCCCTGTGCTATGCTGCTGCTTCCCACCAGCCAACTATTTTACATTCGGTAGTGTATATATGTCGATGCTACTCTCACTTCACCCCAGCTTCACCCTCCCACCCCATGTCATCAAGTTCATTCTCTATGTCTACCTCTTTGTTCCTGCCCTGCAACTAGGTGCATCAGTACCATTTTTTTTTTTTTTTTTTTTTTTAGATTCCATATATATGCCTTAGCATACGATATTTGCTTTTCTCTTTCTGACTTGCTTCACTCTGTATGACAGACTCTAGGTCCATGCACCTCTCTACAAATAACTCAATTTCGTTTCTTTTTATGGCTCAGTAATATGCCATTGTATATATGTGCCACAACTTCTTTATCCATTCATCTGTCAGACATTTAGGTTGGTTCCATGTCCTCGCTATTGTAAATAGTGCTGCAATAAACATTGTGGTACATTACTATTTTGAATTACGGTTTTCTCAGGGTATATGCCCAGTAGTGGGATTGCTGTGTCGTATGGTAGTTCTATTTTTAGTTTTTTAAGGAACCTCCGTACTGTTTTCCATAGTGGTTGTATCAATTTACATTCCCACCAACAGTGCAGGAGGGTTCCCTTTTCACCACACTCTTTCCAGCATTTATTGTTTCTAGCTTTTTTGATAATGGCCATTCTGATCAGCATGAGGTGATAGCTCATTGTAGTTTTGATTTGCATTTCTCTAATAATTAGTGATGTTGAGCATCTTTTCATGTGCCTCTAGGCCATCTGTGTATCTTCCTTGGTAAAATGTCTGTTTAGGTTTTCTGCCCATTTTTTAACTGGATTTTTTTTTTTAATATTGAGCTCCATGAGCTGTTTGTATATTTTAGAGATTAATCCTTTGTCTGTTGTTTAATTTGCAAATACTTTCTCCCATTCTGAGGGTTGTCTTTTTGTCTTGTTTATGGTTTCCTTTGCTGTGCAAAAGCTTTTAAGTTTAATTAAGTCCCATTTGTTTATTTTTGTTTTGTTTTCATTTCTGTTACTCTAGGAGGTGGGTCAAAAAAGATCTTGCTGTGGTTTACATCAAAGAGTGTTTTTCCTATGTTTTCCTCTAAAAGTTTTATAGCGTCTCATCTTACATTTAGGGCTTTAATCCATTTTGAGTTTATTTTTGTGTATGTTGCTAGGGAGTGTTCTAATTTCATTCTTTTACATGTCCGGTTTTCCCAGCACCACTTATTGAAGAGGCTGTCTTTTCTCCATTGTATGTTCTTGCCTCCTTTGTTATAAATTAGCTGCCATATGTGCGTGGGTTTATCTCTGGGCATTCTATCCTGTACTATTGATCTATATTTCTGTTTTTGTGCCAGTACCATACTGTCTTGATTGCTGTAGCTTTGTGGTATAGTTTGAAGTCAGGGAGCCTGATTCATCCAACTCTGTTTTTTTCTTTCTCAAGATTGCTTTGGCTATTCGGGGGTCTTTTGTGTTTCCATACGAATTGTAAGATTTTTTTGTTCTAATTCTGTGAAGAATGCCATTGGTAGTTTGATAGGGATTGCATTGAATCTGTAGATTGCTTTGGGTAGTATAGTATTTTCACAATATTGATTCTTCCAGTCCAAGAACAGGTATGTTTCTCCATCTATTTATGTCATCTTTGATTTCTTTCATCAGTATTTTATAGTTTTCTGGGTACAAGTCTTTTGCCTCCTTAGGCAGATTCATTCCTAAGTATTTTATTCTTTTTGTTGAAATGGTAAATGGGAGTGTTTCCTTAATTCTCTTTCTGACTTTTCATTGTTGGTGTATAGGAATGCCAGAGTTTTCTGTGTATTAATTTTGTATACTACGACCTTACCAAATTCACTGATTAGTTCTAGTAGTTTTCTGGTGGCATCTTTAGGATTTTCTATGTATGGTATCATGTCATTGGCAAACAGTGGCAGTTTTACTTCTTCTTTTCCAATTTGTATTCCTTTTATTTCTCTTTTTTCTCTGATTGCTGTGGCTAGGACTTCTAAAACTATGTTGTATAAGAGTGGCAAGAGTGGACATCCTTGTCTTGTTCCTGATCTTAGTGGAAATGCTTTCAGTTTTTCACCATTGAGTATGATGCTTGTTGTGGGCTTGTCATATATGACCTTTATTATTTTGAGGTAGGTTCCCTCTATGCCCATTTTCTGGAGAGTTTTTATCATAAATCGGTGTTGAATTTTGTCAAAAGCTTTTTCTGCATCTCTTCAGATGATCATATGGTTTTTATTACTTAATTTGTTAATGTGGTGTATCACATAGATTGATTTGCATATATTGAAGAATCCTTGCATCCCTGGGATAAATCCCACTTGGTCATGGTGTATGATCCTTTTAATGTGCTGTTGGATTCTGTTTGCTAGTATTTTGTTCAGAATTTTTGCATCTATGTTCATCAGTGTTATTGGGTTATAATTTTCTTTTTTTGTGACATCTTTTTCTGGTTGTGGTATCAGGGTGATGGTCACTTCACAGAATGAATTTGGTAGTGTTTCTCCCTCTGCAATTTTTTGGAAGAGTTTGAGAAGGATCAATGTTAACTCTTCTCTAAATGTTTGATAGAGTTTGCCTGTGAAGCTCTCTGGTCCTGGACTTTTGTTTGTTTGAAGATTTTTAATTATGGTTTCAATTTCATTAGTTGTGTTAGCTCTGTTTATATTTTCTAATTCTTCCTGGTTCTGTCCTGGAAAATTGTACCTTTCTAAGAATTTGTCCATTTCTTTGCGGTTGTCCATTTTATTGGCATATAGTTGTTTGTAGTACTCTCTTGTAATCCTTTGAATTTCTGCAGTGTCAGTTGTGATTTCTCCTTTTACATTTCTAATTTTATTGATTTGTGTCCTCTCCCTTTTTTTCTTGATGAGTCTGGCTAAGGACTTACCAATTTTGTTTATCTTCTCAAAGAACCAGCTTTTAGCTTTATTGATCTTTGCTATTGTTTTCTTCGTTTCTATTTCATTTATTTCTGCTCTGATCTTTATGATTTCTTTCCTTCTACTGACTTTGGGTTTTCTTTGTTCTTCTTTCTCTAGTTGTTTTAAGTGTAAGGTTAGATTTTTTATTTGAGATTTTTCTTGTTTCTTGAGGTGAGATTGAATTGCTATAAACTTCCCTCTTAGATCTGATTTTGCTGTGTCCCATGTGTTTTGGGTCTTCATGTTTTCGTTGTCATTTGTTTCTATGTATTTTTTAATTTCTTCTTTGATATCTTCAGTGATCTCTTGGTTACTTAGTAGTTCACTGTTTGCCTCCATGTATTTGTGTTTTTTACACTTTTTTGCCTGTAATTGATTTCCAGTCTCATAGCGTTGTGGTCAGAAAAGATGCTTGATACAATTTCAATTTTCTTAAATTTTCCAAGGCTTGATTTGTGATCCAAGATGTGATCTATCCTGGAGAATGTTCCATGTGCACTTGAGATGAAAGTGTATTCTGTCACTTTTGGGTGGAATTTTGTATAAATATCAATTAGATCTCTCTGGTCTATTGTGTCATTTAAAGCTTGTGTTTCCTTATTTATTTTCTGTTTTGATGATCTGTCCATTGGTGTAAGTGGGGTATTAATGTCCCATACTATTATTGTGTTACTGTCGATTTCTCCCTTCATGGTTGTTAGCATTTGCCTTATGTATTGAGGTGCTCCTATGTTGGATGCATAAACATTTACAATTGTTATATCTTCTTCTTGGATTGATCCTTTGATCGTTATGTAGTGTCCCTCCTTACCTCTTGTAACAGTCTTTATTTTAAAGTCTATTTTATCAGATATGAGTATTGCTACTCCAGCTTTCTTGTGATTTCCATTTGCATGGAATATCTTTTTCCATCCCTTCACTTTCAGTCTGTATGTGTCCCTGGGTCTGAAGTGGGTCTCTTGTAGACAGCATATATATGGGTCTTGTTTTGTGTCCATTCAGCCAGTCTCTGTCTTTTTGCTGGGGCATTTAATCCATTTACATTCAAGGTTATTATCAATCTGTATGTTCCTGTTACCATTTTCTTAATTGCTCTGCGTTTGTTTTTGTGGATCTTTTTCTTCTCTTGTGTTTCCCCCTTAGAGAAGTTTCTTTAGCATTTGTTGTAAAGCTAGTTTGGTGGTGCTGAATTCTCTTAGCTTTTGCTTGTCTGAAAAGCTTTTGACTTCTCCATGGAATCTGAATGAGATCCTTGCTGAGTAATCTTGGTGGTAGATTTTTCTCTTTCATCACTTTAAGTATATCCTGCCACTCCCTTCTGGCCTGCAGAGTTTCCACTGGAAAATCAGCTGATAACCTTATGGGGATTCCTTTGTATGTTATTTTTTGTTTTTCCCTTGCTGCTTTTATTATTTTTTCTTTGAATTTAATTTTTGTTAGTTTGATTAATATGTGTCTTGGTGTGTTTTTCCTAGGGTTTATCCTGTGTGGAACTCTCTATGCTTCCTGAACTTGAGTGACTCTTTCATTTCCCATGTTAGGGAAGTTTTCCACTATAATCTCTTCAAATATTTTCTCAGACCCTTTCCTTTTCTCTTCTTCTTCTGGGACCCATGTAATTCGAATGTTGGTGCATTCAGTGTCGTCTCAGAGGTCTCTTAGATTGTCTTCAATTCTTTTCATTCTTTTTTCTTTATTCTTCTCCTCAGCAGTTATTTCCACCATTTTGTCTTCCAGCTCACTTTTTCGTTCTTCTGCCTCAGTTATTCTGTTATTCATTCCTCCTAGTGTATGTTCCATTTCGGTTATTGCATTGTTCATCTCTGTTTGTTTGGTCTTTAGTTCTTCTAGATCTCTGTTAAACATTTCTTGTATTTTCTCAATCCATGCTTCCGTTCTATTTCCGAGATTCTGGATTATCTTTACTACCATTACTCTGAATTCTTTTTCAGGTAGATTGCCTATTTCCTCTTCATTTATTTGGTCTTGTAGGTTTTTACCTTGCTCCTTCATCTGTGACATATTTTTTTTGCCATCTCATTTTTTTTTTTTTTTTTAATTAGTGGGATTTTGTTCCTGTTTTACTGGTTGTTTGGCCTGAGGCTTCCAACACTGGAGTTTGTAGGCTATTGGATAGAGCTGGGTCTTGGTGCTGAGATGAGGACCTCTGTGAGACCTCACTCTGATGAATATTCCCTGAGGTCTGAGGTTCTCTGTTAATCCAGTGGTTTGGACTCGGAGCTCCCACTGCAGGAGCTCCCGCCTGACCCTGGGCTCATGAACCAAGATCCCGCAAGCGGTTCACTCTGGGGTTCCTCCCATCTCCTTGGGCATCAGAGTCCCCCACCAGCAGCCGGAAGGGGCCCTAGTTGTGGGGAGATGCTAACTCCATGTCTTCTCACACCTCCATCTTGCCTCCTCCTCAGATACCATCTGTTTATTGTCCATCTTGTACAGTGAGAATTTCAGCACTCCTAACACTTCCATTCTCTGCTTTTCACCATGCTTGGGTACTGGATAAAATATAGGATACCCAGTTAAATTTCAATTTTAGATAAACAACTAATTTTAGTGTAAATATGTCCAACTCTGTATGAAACATATTTATATGAGAAAAAGGATATATATTCACTTGGAAAATGGAAATCTAGGTAAGTATTTTGTTAACTAGACTTGAGAAGGTGGAATTTATTGAGGAGATACAAAAACAAGACAACCAATTTACCTACATAATACCAAAGTGTTAGGAGTTTGGTGTACCAGATACTTCTACATTGGGCTTAGGAGATGAGGCCAAAATGGGGAAGACTGGTGGAAAGCTCTATCTAAGGAGCATCTAGACTCCCTGATCACCTTCCCAAATCTTCATAACCAGGCTGAAATCCCAAGTCCCACCCAGTAGAGGAAATGAAGTTTTCATTTCTCACAAAGTTGATCTAGGGAGACTCTTAACTCAGGGAGAGCAAGGAAAATCTAAGCACAGGGTGTGGCCCTGAATTGGAAACAAGAAGATTAAGTGGAAGTCTATATTATGTACTGGGAGACTTCCAGCCCTCTTTTCCATTTTGGCTCTCAGAATGCTGATGGCAGCACAATTTAGAAGTAACCTAGGGAGTTCCTTTTCTGGGCTCAAAAGACTGGCTCAAAACAAAAGGTTTACAAAACTCTCATTAGGGCTTCTCAACTGAAATAGCATGGTCTCCATTTTATCACTCATGGTAAGAGCCATCAATCCACAGCTTTTCCTTTTTTTTTTCCCAGACAGAGTTTTAGGATCTCACTCTTAAATATAAATTGCTGGCCAGGGAAAACCACACATTGAAAATCCCTAATATAGTAGGCAAAGACCAAAATGAACAAGTAGACAGGGGAGAGTCAGAGAAAGCAAATCTGATAAACGAAAGAGAATAAAACTTAAAAAACAAAAAAGCTACAGGTAAAGGTCTCAGTAAGATAAGGCATTGCATTTGAAACAAGAACAGGGTACATTCACAAGGGAGCATCCCTTGAACAAGAAAGAATGCTTTTAAACTAAAAAGAGAATACTAGAAACTTTAAAGTCAGTATGATGTTTGGAATACATATTTTAGGCAGTCTTCCCAGAAGTAACATCAAAAGACAAAAAGGTGAAAAATTGGAGGAAAAGTTAGGAAAATAATATTTTTTGAAAAGATACTACAACTGTATAATATGAGTTCCAAAGAAGAGAACAGAACAAAAAGTGGGGAAAAATATGAATAAAGTAATACATTTCCTAAAAGTGATGGACATAAGTTTTCAGACTGAAAAAATTCATAGGGAGCTCAGAAAAAAGAATCCATTAGAATAATACCAATACTGGAGAAATAAATCATGAAATTTCACAACACCATAGATGAAGAAAATAAATCCATAAAGATTTGAGAAAGGGAGGGGGAGCAGGAGAAGAGGCATAGAAGGAGAGGGGAGAGGAGAGAATCATACCACATAGTTCAAGTATTAGCAGCTTTTCAACAGAAACATTGAAACCTAGAGAACAGTAAAGCACTGTGTAAAAATCCTGAGGGAAAGTAATTTACAACCTAGAATACTGTACTCAGCTAAGCTATCAAGTGGGAAGGCAGAAATAAAAATGTTTTCAGATATGCAGTATCTCAAAAATTTACTTTGCATGCAACTGTTTTTCAGGAAGCCACTGAAAATGTGCTAGTAACAAGGTGGAGGAAACTAAGGAAGGGTAAAACATGAGATCTGAGACACAGGGGCCAAACAGAAGGGAGATGAAAAGAATTTCAAAATAATGCTGAAGGAATATCTTAGAAAAATTGTTTCTCAGCAAGTCCAAATTGGAGAGATAATGTTCTAGTGGATATTGAAAGCTTAACTGATGTGTTTGAACATGCTTAAGTGTACTTTTAAAGTTCTGTTTTAAAATTTGTGAATGAGCTAGTGTTAATTACTTATAAAGCAAAGCAAGCATAAAAAAAAGATGCAGTTATTAACTCCAAGAAAAACAAAACGTTTACAACGAAGGGAACATAATTATAGTATACTATCTGGCTGAACTCTAATAATTATTTATAGTCATAATGATGTATACATTAAATATTAATTAGATAAAAGTGGTATAACTAGAGTGAGAAGGTGGTGAGAAGGTAAGAGAGGGAGAGAGAGACAAGTGGGGGTTTGCATAGAGTCAAATCCACCTCTTTCATTATTGGAAGGCATTAGATAATATATAATATAACTGAAAAATCAAGATCTAGGCATATAATATTTTATTTATGAGTAAGGGGTAAATACCAGAAGAAACAATTAAAAAAGAGATGAAAATGATTATTTGTGCTGATCAGGACTTTGGAATAGAGATAAATGGAGCAGAAGACAGCCTTTTTCTTTTGCTACCTAGAAAGGTATTTGATGTTTAAAATTATGTATATGTATTACTTTGATATAAGTAAGTGAACAAATGACAATATAATAAACAAATAAGCAGATGTGTTACATGTTCATTTCCTTATGGAAAGGAAGAAAATAAATAAATAAAGCCATATGAACCCAGTAAAGGAAAGTATCAGAGTAGCTACAGGCATGCAGACATGGACATTTAATAACTTAGAGGAAAGGTGATATATTTTTCCGGAGCGATTCACATAGTGTAATTTGTAAGCTAATAAGAAACAGGAAGTGAAAAATGAATGTGGCAGGTTCCTCCTTTGTGCTCACAGCCCTAAGGCCTTTGTGGA